>NC_133332.1:135249524-135866238 GCF_042186555.1 Aquarana catesbeiana | reverse complement strand
GGAGCATGGTCAACAAATCGCCCAGGTCTTGCAGCAGATAGCGACCCTCGAAAAACAACACAAATTATCTCTACATATTGAACACCTTCAATCCCTCACACTTAAACGAGAAGAGTTGAAATCTCTCCTCAACATAGATACTAAGAGGAAATTCCAACGCCTATCTCAGAAATTCTATGAGTGGGGGAACAAACCAAGTAAGTTATTGGCCCGATCCTTGAAAACTAAACAGGAGCAGTCGTTTACTTCCAAAATCAAACTCCCATCAGGAGAACTAGTCCACGCAACCCCAGATATCGCTAAGGCCTTCAGAGATTACTACACGGACCTATACAATGTTAAAAACGATTTGTCCTCTCTTTCTCAAAAAGAGAGAAGGAGTCGCATATTCTCTTATTTAAAAGATGCTAACCTACCTAAATTGCCCCTGTCCGTACTAAAAGAAATGGAAGAAGATTTCTCAGTTGAGGAATTTCAGGCAGCATTAAAATCTTCCCCATCCGGTAAAGCCCCTGGATCTGATGGGTTCACTATTTTATATTACAAAACATTCAGTGATGTACTGCTCCCTCGTCTGTGCGCCTATGCAAATTCTATCTCTCACTCTTCAGGTTTACGCCCAGAATCTCTCTCCACTCATATCACTGTCATCCCCAAACCTGATAAGGATCCTACCCTATGCAATAGTTTCAGGCCCATATCGTTGATAAATGTGGACATTAAATTACTTGCCAAAGTAATGGCGAATCGATTGTTGCCTCTTTTGCCTAGCTGGATTTCAGCAGATCAATCGGGTTTTATACCTAATAGGGAAGCAAAAGACAATTCCCTTCGTGCAATCTCGTTGATCCAATATGTCCAGATATGCTCCCAGTCCACCCTACTCCTCTCCACTGACGCTGAGAAGGCTTTTGACAGGGTGGACTGGGAATACCTTAAAATGACCCTACGATACTTCGGGCTGGGTCCTAAGATGTTTAATCGAATTTCATCCCTATATTCTAATCCCACAGCGCAAATTAGGATAAATGGGATGTTGAGTGACCCTTTCGTCTTACACAATGGAACCAGGCAAGGCTGCCCCCTTTCTCCCCTTCTCTTTGCTATTACCCTAGAACCCTTTCTAGCAACAATTAGACATAACGTTGATATCAAAGGCATACAAATAGGTAACAGATCACATAAATACGCAGCTTATGCTGATGATATATTATTCTTTATTCAACAATCACGCATTTCAATTCCAAATTTAATGACAGCATTCTCCAATTTCCACTCCATTTCTAACTTCAAAATAAATTCATCCAAATCTGAAATTTTAAACATTAATATCCCCAAGTCTGAGGTTCTCTCTCTTAAACCTTTGTTTCCCTTTAAGTGGGAACCAAAATGTATGCAATATCTGGGTATTTATCTTACTCCTCACCCCCATTCTCTTTTTCGATACAATTATATCCCCTTGCTAAATAAGATTAGAGATGACCTACGAAAATGGTCCAATTTATCACATACTTGGCTGGGGAAAGTAAATATAATTAAAATGAATATATTACCTTGCATCCTTTTTTTTTCCAAATGCTTCCATTAGGTGTACCGGTAGGGTTCTTCACTATTTTACAAACCATGATTTCCAAATTTATTTAGAAGAATAGCCACTCCAGAATATCCAGAGAGCTATTGTTCCGTTCCAAATGCTCTGGTGGTCTGGCTCTTCCTAATTTCAAAACATACTATCAAGCGGTTGTTCTTTCCAGATTGGCGGATTGGAAATATGCTCTCAAAATGAAATTGTGGGTACAAATTGAATATTTTCTAAGTGGAATGGACCTTTCTATAGCTCCCTGGATACCCCACTCTTGCAGAAATCTGGCTCATAATACTTCAGTTCTTACTATATCCTCTTTAGATATCTGGGATGCATTACACAAAAAATTTTCATGGAACTATAACTCCCCTTTATTTCCCCTTCTCAACCACAAATATTTTTTACCTGGTCTATTAGATCCAGGTTTTAAATCATGGAGATCTGCAGAACCCCTACTACTACATCATGTTCTCCGTGACAACACACTTAAACCGCTGAGTATGATTCTAGCCCCTAAACCTGCTACATTTATGGATAAATGGAGATATCACCAATTACAACATTTTTTAAATTCCCTTCCTAACCCAATTAGAGGTATTGAGGATTTGCCTGCTATAGAAGAGATTTTCTATCCAAAAGATCCACCTTTACATAGTATATCTCTATTTTACAAAGCTCTCATTGCTCTACAAAATCCCAACCTTCCACCTTTCCTTGCTAAATGGGAATCTGATTTAAATTCTTCCCTCACTGACAACCAAAAAGACAAGGTTCTTCAACTAGTTCATACTTCTTCCATAGCCTCGAAAATGTCAGAGGTTAACTATAAATTGTTGACCAGATGGCATTATACCCCAGCTAGATTACACCAAATGTTCCCAGCCAGTTCCCCATTATGGTGGAGGAACTGTGGGAACAACGCTACTCACGCGCACGTCTGATGGTTTTGCCCACTGATTCGACCTTTCTGGGATGCCATTCGTACTCTGATAACACAGATCTCAGATACGAATATACCCAATGACCCTTGGGCTATCCTCACTCTACGACTACTCCTATAAGATTATATAAACGTTCAATTATCCCTCACTTGCTGAACATGGCCAAAGCTTTAATCCCGACTTTATGGGGACAACCAACAATCCCTTCTGTTCGAGTTTGATTACAAATGGTCGATAACGTACATCTTATGGAGAGTATTACACACAACATCAGAGGTACCTCCAAGAAACATTCTATAACATGGTATTCCTGGATAAAATTTCAATCCACTTCCACCTATAAAGACATTATAACACAAACCCCTTAAATTGATTTACCAGGAGTAGCTGTATATATTCTGATGTTTAGGCTCTTTTCAATGTGATACCATGTGTGCCAGCAATTCATCCCCCCCCCCCCCCTTCCTACTTCTTGCTCTCTCTTTTCCTCTATCCTCTCTTTCTATCTATCTATCCTTTTCCTCTTATTCTATACTTTTGTTAAACCAACCAATACTATGAACCCCCCCCCCCCTTCTTTTTCGTTTTTTTTTTTTCTCTTTTTTTACTTAGATGCTGCAATAATACTTTTTAGAACTATATAGTTACTTGATGGGTTTGTGGTTCATATTTTATTGTCATAGTTGATACAGCCTGAATCCTAAGTCGATCATTTTGACTTGTATATGTATCTTTTATGTGCCTTATGTTTGTCTTTGCTCTGTTTTTCTTTACTAAAAACTTATTAAACAAAAAAATGATGTAAAGTAGTGAGTGTACAGCTTGTATAACAGTGTAAATTTGCTGTGCCCTCAAAATAACTCAACACATGAAGCCATTAATGTCTAAACCGCTGGCAACAAAAGTGAGTACACCCCTAAGTGAAAATGTCCAAATTGGGCCCAATTAGCCATTTTCTGTCCCTGGTGTCATGTGACTCATTAGTGTTACAAGGTCCCTGGTGTGAATGAGGAACAGATGTGTTAAAATTGGTGTTATTGCTCTCACTCTCTCATACTGGTCACTGGAAGTTCAACATGGCAAAGAACTCTCTGAGGATCTGAAAAAAAGAATTGTTTCTCTACATAAATATGGCCTAGGCTATAAGAAGATTGCTAAGACCCTCAAACTGAGCTGCAGCATGGTGGACAAGACCATACAGCGGTTTACCAGGACAGGTTCCACTCAGAACAGGCCTCGCCATGGTCGACCAAAGAAGCTGAGTGCACGTGCTCAGCATCATATCCAGAGGTTGTCTTTGAGAAATAGACGTATGAGTGCTGCTAGCATTGCTGCAGAGGTTGAAGGGGTGGGGGGTCAGCCTGTCAGTGCTCATACCATACGCCGAACACTGCATCAAATTAGTCTGCATGGCTGTCATCCCAGAAAGAAGCCTCTTCTAAAGATAATGCACAAGAAAGCCCACAAACAGTTTGCTGAAGACAAGCAGACTAAGGACATGGATTACTGGCACCATAATAATAATAATACATTTTATTTACAGTGTCCTTTTCATCAAAAGATCTCAAAATGCTACAGGTTAAAAAGAAACAGAAAAATAAGCAGTTTATACAATGAAATAAAACATCTAAAAGAAACAAAAGGCATTGCTAAAAAGAAATGTCTTAAGACCTTTTTTAAAACAATCAGTGGATTGAGGAGCCCTCAAGGTGTCAGGTAGGGCATTCCACAGGCGCGGGGTAGCTACACAAAACGCCCTGTCTCCCATTCTCCTGAGTCTAGTTCTGGGTATATGAAGAACGTTTGAATGAGTGGAACGGAGGGAACGTGTTGGGTTTTGTGGTTTTAGAAGTTCTTTGAGGTAGGGGGGGCATGTCCATGGATGCATGCATTGATGTGTGAGGAGGGAAACCTTATACTCAATCCTGGCGGAGACAGGAAGCCAGTGGAGTGAGTGGAGAATAGGGGTAATGTGCTCATGTTTTCGCACTCTCATCAGGATCCTTACTGCAGTGTTTTGGATGTACTGAAGCCTTTGCAGACTCTTTCTAGGAATCCCAATAAGAAGTGCATTACAGTAGTCCAGTCCAGACCATGTCCTGTGGTCTGATGGTTCAGATGGTGCCAAGCGTGTGTGGCGGCACCCAGGTGAGGAGTACAAACACAAGTGTGTCTTGCCCACAGTCAAGCATGGTGGTGGGAGTGTCATGGTCTGGGGCTAAATGAGTGCTGCCGGCACTGGGGAGCTACAGTTCATTGAGGAAACCAAGAATACTAACATGTACTGTGACATTCTGAAGCAGAGCATGATCCCCTCCCTTTAGAGACTGGGCCGCAGTGCAGTATTTCAACATGATAACAACCCCAAACACATCTCCAAGACGACCACTACCTTGCTAAAGAATTTGAGGGTAAAGGTGATGGACTGGCCAAGCATGTCTCCAGACCTAAATCCTATTGAGCATCTGTGGGGCATCCTCAAACGGAAGGTGGAGGAGAGCAAGGTCTCTAACATCCACCAGCTCTGTGATGTCGTCATGGAGGAGTGGAAGAGGACTCCAGTGGCAAGCTGTGAAGCTCTGGTGAACTCAATGCCCAAGAGGGTTTAGGCAGTTCTGGAAAATAATGGTGGCCACACAAAATATTGACACTTTGGGCCCAATTTTGACATTTTCACTTAGGGGTGTACTCACTTTTGTTACCAGCGGTTTAGACATTAAGTTAAGTTGAGTTATTTTGAGGGGACAGCAAATTTACACTGTTATACAAGCTGTACACTCACTACTTTACATTGTAGCACAGTGTTATTTTTTCAGTGTTGTCACATGAAAAGATATAATAAAATATTTACAAAAATGTGAGGGGTGTACTCACTTTTGTGAGATACTGTATATATATATATATATATATATATATATATATTCATATACTAAACTGCCTGCACGCCACTAACGAACCTGCTTCTCGCTAATGTTCTCTCAATCATTACAATATACAGCCACCTTGTAAACAGCCTTATATAGTGTGGGGCGTGGACCCTGAGCCATGATTGGCTAAACGCACCTGCCTTTGGCCAATCATGGCTCTCACAGCAGAGCACTCTGTGATTGACCAAAGCATGCAGGTCAGGTGGGTTGTCAGTAGAGAAGCTCAAATTTTAAGTCACAATGTTCTAAAATTGTTCATAGCATAAAACTATTTTGTTATATTATCTTTATATAGCTACAGAATCACCTCCAAGATCTCTGCTCTACAATTTCCATATTATGAAACTATTACAGGATAATTCTATTTTGCTGGACACGTTTATTACGAGCAGGAGTTGGCCTGGAAGGCACTATCATAGCTCACAATGTCTCTTAATAAAAATCACTGTCAAATCATATGTTGATATCTGACCTTTAATATGACATTCTGTTCCATTCAAATTTTTAGGTTGTCTCATAAAACATATGTTCTCAGCTATTTCTTCAGAGCTGAGGTCTGTCAAAGTTTGGAAATAAATCTATCAGTGACAACAGCCTTAGCTGCAAACTTTTCTCACTTTACAGTAGGAGCAGAACCTGCAAGTCAATCCTCTGATAATTCCACTATTATTGTTTTCTGCTGTGCTAGGATGCATAAGAGGCTGACTAAAAACATCTTCAGTAAATAATTCATTTCCTAAACTTCATATACATTCCTGATTGCTGTTTGTATGTTTTACTGCTAGAATGAGGAATTGATGATACATTACACATTCTATACCTTTCATCTGACATCCTCCAACATCAGCTGAAATTGGGGGAATTATTATGTGCCATTAAATCACAAATAAACATGCTTTAAATGAGAGTAAAAAGATGCTGTCGCACATAGTAACTTCCCAGATTTGATCTTTTTTACTGATTCCTATACAAATTAGAAGCGAAGACTGACAACTGAATGCTAACAATGGATAATGGTGCCACCTTTCTTATTAGGTTTCATTAAAATTAAATAAATAAATAATACATTAGCATAGGTCTGGTTAGCCTACTGAGCAAATCATGTTCTGCACAGGATTTACACATGGAAGCAATTAAAGCAGAACTAAAGTGAATTAAAAAAAAATGCTATCAGGTAGCTTTTTAAGGCAGAAGGGTCTCCTTATGTTTCCTCTGGCCATAAATGCTTTTCCCCATCCGCCAGAATTTTATTCTTCTGATCATACACTGAAACACACATACACAGCTCATTGTACATACTCAGCATACCTTTGGTACCAGAATGAAATAACTCCTGTGTAGATAAGTAGTAGTTACAGAATCTCAGCCTGGCCAAGCAAAGACTTTAAACATGGCAGAAGACCAGGAGCAGTTGAAAGTGCCAGTGATGAAGCAACAAGGGGGAGGACAGATGCTAGAGAAGAACATTTGGCAAGGTAAGTCTGCCATAATGTGAAAATATGCTTTATAAGACTTCCTGGGGACCAAGATTTTTGTGGAGTTTAGTTCTGCTTTAACCACTTCAATACCAGGTAATTTTACTCCCTTTCTGCCCAGGTCAATTTTCAGATTTCAGCGCTGTCACATTTTGAATGACAATTGCACGGTCAACACTAAACCCTAATTCAATTTTTGTCATTTTTTTAGACAGATAGAGACTTATTTTGGTGGTATTTATTCACTGCTGGGCTTTTTTATGTTTTGCTAAATAAACAAAAAAAGACTAAAAAAAAAGTTATAAAATTTTGCAAATAAGTAATTTTTCTTCTTCACTGATGTGCGCTGATGAGGCTGTACTGATGGGCACTGATAAGCTGCACTGATAGGCAATGATGAGGAAGCACTGGTGAGGCTGCGCTGATAAGGCAGGAGTGATGAGGCTGCACTGGTGAAGAGTGGCACTGATAGATGGTAATGATGGGCACTGATAGACAATGATGGGCACTGATAAGCTACACTGATGGGCACTGATAAGCTGCACTGATGAGCACTGATTGGCACTGATGGGGCTGCACTGTTAATCAGGGCAGTGATTATCACTGCCCTGGTTATCAGTGTAAACAATCTACTCATTGTGCCCTGTCAGACTTGCTGGTTATCGGCTCTCCTTTCCTCACACTGAGACAGCTTGTGAGGAAAGGAATGCCGATAACCAGCAAGTTTGTTAACATGTGACCAGCTGTGATTGGATACAGCTGATCACATGGTAAAGGGCTACTGTGATTGGCCCTTTACTGTGATCTGTGATCAGCTGTGTCTAAAGGACACAGCAGTTAAGAGTACACCCGATGAACACCCCAGGGGCAAGCATGAGGTGCGCACATGGGATGACGTCAATGGACATCCCCACAGAATTGGAGAGCCGCGCTGTAGCTGTCTTTCAGCTATAAATCATTTGGGCAGTGGTTAAGTTCTCAAATACAAAACATTAAAAAAAGTATGTGATTCATGTACAGTATACATTAGAAATAAGTGTCCATCATTAAAGGTTCACAAAGTATCAGATACTGTATGTTTGTGTGGTGGCAAGCTTACCTATTGTAGATGGTACTCTACAGAGCTCATAATTTTTTTTTTCAGAACTACCCATTTGGACTTTATACATAAAGGAAATGTGTAGTCTTCTCAACTAGTCTTTAGCAATACAGAACATGTAAAGAAGATTGTTTTGATGTAAATATTCTTATCAACATGAGTTCATGTCTACAAATTTTTACTTTATATGAAGTTTATAACCACATACTGTGTGTACATAGGGGTGTCTACACTAGCTCATAATTAGGGATGACATTGAGGTTTGGGCCAAAATAGGATTTGGTCCAAGCGTTGGCTATTTGGCATTTAAATGAGCAAACAAGTGAAGTAAATGGGGCATTTGCCCTCCTGCTGAGTTACACTTTTTGCTGTAGTGAGAAGTAATTTACCAGCCGTACTACTACCACTGCTAAATGTGACAGCTACTTGGTTGCTAGGAAGCCAGTGGCTGCTGGCATCCTAACAACCATTGATACATCCCAATCTGATTGACAACTGAATGTAAACAAATGGGATGTGGCACAGGCTGACATAAATGACAAAATATGGCAACAGCTATATTTGGTCAATTACATCAGCCACCATTCCTGTCCATTTGTATACAAGCACGCTGTCAGCCCAGGCAGCTGTAATTTTCATTAAGGAGTGCACCGGAAATGTTTTGGCTCGTCCTATTTGTTATAGTGGGTCAGTGGCATTGCTCATTTTGATTAACAGTGATCAAAATTTCTGGATAATGTGATTAATGATGGATTTGCATAGTGGAACTTTTTTTTAAATAGAGAATTTGTAAAAAAGGTGTGGTGTTTATTTACTTTACTTTTTTTTTTGTACTATGTGTCCCCTACTAATTCCTGCTTGGGGCCAGTATCTTGGAGCCCCTTAAAGACCCTGCACAGACTCTCACAACCACAAATTGTTTTGCCCTAGGGAGTACTCTCTGGCAAGGTAGCCTCCCTATATTGAGAGCATGTGGTCTGGCATGGTTGGGGGGAGGCACATACTCGCTGCCCCTTCTTTCCTGGCAAGCAAAGTTTAATGATCAGAAAAGGATATGGTATGAATTTGGGGGGGGGGGGGGCTATATCTTTTTTTGTTTGTTTTTTTGCATGGGGTCTGCCTTAAAATCCATGCTAGATCCTCATCCTAGCTAGTGGTTTGGTATGAATTTTAAAGGGGGACACCACATTAAAAAATTGCATGGTTCCCCCCCAAAATTCAGACCTTTGGATCTGGTATAGATTTAAAAGGGGAACCCCATGCAATACATGTAAAGGGGGATTGCAAGTGAAATGTCTAAACAAATATGGTAATGTCCATATTTGGTCAATGACATCACCTGTGATATTCTGCCCCCTTGTTTATGCTCAGCTGTGGGAGCTGTCATTCATGGCAAGTATCTATTGGGAGCAGATGTTTTGGTGAGTAGATGTGTTTTCTTTTGTTGTGGTAGCTAGAGGAAAGGGTTAATTAACAGAGAGTTAACTAACAGGGAGGGTGGGACTTTGTGTGAAGCAAGTGGTATCAAAAAAGGTAATTGGGTGAACATACCAGGATATTTGTTAATAATAATTTATTATGCGCTAAATTGTAACCGTACATGATTCTGACAATAAAGGTATAGGTAACATACATAACATAATAATAATCTTGGCACAGAGCACCATACATACATATATACATGTGACAATAATAACAATAAGTAAGACAGTAACAATAAGATTGGTTTCTCATAAAATAACCACACAGAATATCCTAGTTCACCACATGGAAGATAGATTGAGAATGATTGGTACGTAATGCCTGCAGGACCTACGGCCTCGCTGGACCTGTCGGGTTCATGAACTAGTAACTTGCATAGTCAGGTAAAATTGATAAGGACACAGCAACCAGTAGCTTTACACGTTTCGTGGCTAAAAGTGCCACTCGTCAGGAGCATGCGCGTGTGGGATCTGTAAATAAATTATTGTAAAAATGAGCAAAAAAGTAAGAAATAATAAGTAGGATAGGGTAGGAGGTAGAATAGGACCTCCTAAACCAAGGCTTACTTGTAAAAGCTGAATGTGTCAATGGTGTAGTGGCAAAACATCACGAGCAGTCCGGGGGGATCTGAGGTGGGCAGCCCCGCAGGGATATAAGGGGTGATGTCCAGGGTGGGCACGCCAGTGGGAACCTTCAGGGGGATAACTCTCTTTTAGAGTCCCTCTCCCATTTCAGAGAGGGCCAATTGATTTTGGGGGGAGATTTCAACGTCAGCCCCGATCCTGGCCTGGACACATCTGCAGGATGTTCCACTCACTCATTTGCCTTCCTCAAACATTTCCAAAAAACCCTACAGTCTCATCACCTTGTCGATTGCTGGAGATTACTTCACTCCACTGACATAGACTTTAGCTATTATTTGGCAACTCATGCCGTTTACACCCGCATTGACATGGTGATGATGGATCAATTCTCCCTGGAGACATTATCTAGTGCGTCGATAGGCTCAATCACCCTATCAGACCACGCCCCAGTGTCCATATCAATACATCCACTAGCCTCTGACACCAGGTCGTGGACCTGGCGCTTGAATGAGAACATTCTGGATGACACAGTAGCGTCTAAAAGCGTGTCAGATGCTATCTCCCGATATTTTGCCGAAAACACAACAGCAGATGTGGGGTTGGCGTTGATATGGGAGGGTCATAAGGCGGTGATCAGGGGGAACTCATCTCCCAAGGCGCGAGACTAAAGAAAGCACGGGAGGGAGATCTGCAATCCCTCTTGGGGAAAATACATTTAGCAGAACTTAAATATAAGTGCGTTCAGACTCTAGAGCTGGCATCAGAGCTTCAATCCCTTTGTGTAGAACTCGCCAGAACTCGCCACCCTATTGGACACCCGGATCCAGGCCCGCCTCCGCCACGTCCCACATAAATTTTATGAATACGGGAATAAATGCGGGCGGCTGCTAGCTAGAGAACTAAAAAGACAACAGGCTTCTAGCCATATACATAAACTTCAATCAGGGAATGGCCAACCTGTAGTCCATTCATCGAAGATAGCAGCAGCCTTTAGAGAATATTATGCTCAGCTGTACCAGCTCCCTATCACGCTACCCAATCTGACAGATGATCAGAAACTAGCCCATATCATGGATTACCTGACAGAGGCCCAGGCCCCCCCACTCACTGCCCAAACCAGCAAAAATCTAGAAACCCCCATTACTCAGACAGAACTGGAGACCGTAGTTAACCACTTAAGGATCATCCCCGTTTTGAATTTTAGGTGTTTACATGTTTAAAACCGTTTTTTTTTCTAGAAAATTACTTAGAACCCCCAAACATTATATATGTTTTTTTTTCTAACACCCTAGAGAATAAAATGGCAGTCGTTGCAATACTTTTTTTTGCACCGTATTTGTGCAGCGGGTCTTATAAGTGCACTTTTTTTGGAAAAAAATCACTTTTTTGAATAACAAAATAAAACAACAGTAAAGTTAGCTCAATTTTTTTTATATTGTGAAATATACTGTAACGCCAAGTAAATTTATACCCAACATGTCACGCTTCAAAATTGCGCCCGCTCGTGGAATGGCGTCAAACTTTTACCCTCAATAATCTCCATAGGCGACGTTTTAAAAATTCTACATGTTTTGTGTTACAAAGGAGGTCTAGGGCTAGAATTATTGCTCTTACTCCACCAGTCGCGGCGATACCTCACTTGTGTGGTTTGACCACTGTTTTCATATGCGAGCGCTACTCGCGTATGCGTTCGCTTCTGCGCGTGAGCTCGTCGGGACGGGAGGTTTTTAAAAAAAAAAAATATTTTTATCATTTATTTTACATTATTTTTACAGTTTAAAAAAAAAATGTGTCACTTTTATTCCTATTACACATCCCTTGTGATAGAAAAAAGCATGACAGGACCTCTTAAATATGGGATCTGGGGTCAAAAAGACCTCAGATCTCATATTTACACTATAATGCAATAAAAAAAAAAAGTCATTTAAAAAAATGACATTGAAAAAAATATGCCTTTAAGAGGCGTGGGCGAAAGTGACGTTTTGACGTCGCTTCCGCCCAGCAGTGTCATGGAGACGAGTGGGCACCATCTTAGCCTCACTCGTCTCAGGCACAGCACAGAGAAGGACGTGATCGCCTCCGATGACTCCAGTAAGCGGCGGAGGGCACCGGATCGCAGCGGGAGTTGGGGGGCCCCTCTCCCACCATCGATAAAAGTGATCTCACGGCAAATCCACCACAGGGACCAGTTTTAGCAGAAAGCCTGCCGCCGCATGAAAATGGGGATACCGGGGTTATGGCAGCTAGCTGCTGCCATAACAACGATATCCCCCTTCAAAGATTGGACGTACGTCGGCGTCCGAAAGGACTTGCCGAAAGGGAAAAGCCCAGGCCCTGACGGGTATAAAAATGCATATTACCGCACTTTCCTTCTCCTACTATCTAGCCCTATGTGCACCTATTTTAATGCACTCGCCTCGGGCACTGCTATGCCCAAAGAAGGTCTATTAGCCCATATTACGGTTCTGCCCAAAGACGGGAAAGATCCCACGGTCCCTATTAAATATAGACCTATATCGCTCCTGAACACGGACATAAAAATATTGGCAAAGGTCTTAGCAAATCGCCTACAACCCATCATGCCATCAGTCATACACCCAGATCAAAAGGGATTTTTTACCGGCAGGGAAGCGAGAGATAACTCCAACAGGGCGATCCAGTTGATCCATTGGGCGCAGACGCAGGCCGACCATCCACCCTGTCTCCTGCTCTCCACTGATGCGGAGAAGGCATTTGACAAGGTGGATTGGATATATCTTCAAGCTGTGCTGACTAAGTTGGGGCTTGGATCTAAAATGTTATTTTGGATATTATCGTTATATAGCCATCCCGAAGCCCAAGTCAAGGTGAATGGTGTTCTCTCTGACACCTTCCCTATTAGAAATGGGACCAGGCAGGGGTGTCCGTTATCCCCTCTCATCTTTGCCCTCACCCTGGAGCCACTGCTTAATAGGATCCAAGCTAACCCTAACGTCAATGGTTTTGACGTTGGGCCTCAGGAACATAAACTATCTGCATACGCGGATGATGTTCTGTTTTATGTGGCTGACCCGTTGTTCTCTCTCCCCAATGTTATGGCCAAATTGCAGACTTTCAGCTCTATTACTAACTTTAAAATTAACTATACTAAGTCAGAGATCCTACCCCTGAGTATCTCTCTGAGTTTGCGTACATGGTTGCAATCCTCTTTCTCCTTCACATGGTGCAGTAACAGCTTGAAATACTTGGGGGTTTATCTCACTCCTCTTTGCTCTCAGCTATATAATAATAATTACACCCAACTATTATCCACTATAAAATCAGACCTGCATAAATGGGACAGGGAAACATTTTCATGGATGAGCCGAGTCAGTGTGTTAAAAATGAATGTGCTACCTCGCATTCTGTTCTACCTACAAATGGTGCCTATTTCCTTACCCAGGTATTTCTTCTCGAGCCTCAACAGTGTGTTTTTAAAATATATTTGGCAGGGGTGAAGCTCATGGCTGGCACTTTGCAACTTACAAAGACCAAAGCGGCTGGGAGGCCTGGGTGTCCCAGATCTCCGCATGTACTATGAGACAATCGCCTTACAAAGGATATTGGATTGGCATCACGGGGTGGCCACTAAGGTTTGTGAATTGTTAGAAAAGTTTCTGGCAGGCCACAATTTATCACATGCCCCCTGGCTACCCCAGGCTTATAGAGGCCTATCTGCCTATGTCTCCCCATTGACAGTCCATGCGTTAAAGTTATGAGATACCCTAAATAATTCAGGACAGCTAGCACCCCCATACTTCCCATTGACCCCACTGGGCAGCTTCCCTTGGTTTGCCCCAGGGGAACACCCGTCTTTCTTCCGCACTTGGATGGCAGATGGTGAGGTAAGGTGCGGCCGGTTCTTTCAGGACCAAGGATTTATCCCATTGGAAACACTCAGATCCCAATACGGTAGATTTCCATTAGACAGATGGAGATATGGGCAGCTTCAGCATTTCGCACATGGTTTACAACAAGCCATACGCTCCCCCACATCATCCACCCCTTTTGAGAAGCTATGCATGGCTGCTAATCCAGTCCCTCAATCTATATCAGTCCTCCATGAGTTATTATTAAGACAGACACCCCTGGGGAAACCAATATGCATTCGGGAGTTGGGAAAGAGACCTAAACCATGAATTCCCTGACATGCAGCTAGATCACCTGTACTGCCTTACACATTCTAGTTCGGTAGAAACAAAAATGCCAGAGAACGGGTTCAGGGTACTAACTAGATGGAACAGAGTGCCCACTAAACTCGCTAGAATATACCCGACTGCCTCAGTCACCTGTTAGCGGGAATGCGGGCAAAGGGGATCCTTTCTACACATATGATGGGAGTGCCCCAAGTTGAGACCTTACTGGCAAGACATCAGAACTCAAATAAACCACATCTTAGATGTAAACCTGCCTGATTCTCCCTTAGGCTTCCTCTTGCACGTCCCAACCATCCCTCTCAGCTTCTACCGAAAATCGGTATTACCTCACCTACTAAATGCAGCCAGGAGATTGATCCCCATTCACTGGAAAAGTAGCAAAATCCCAGGCTGATTGGATTGGATCTGCCTGGTAAATGACATTATGGCTGCAGAGGAGTGGGTGGCAAAATGCAAGGATAGATATGACAAATGGTATGGTATATGAGCCACTTGGAAGAACTATGTTGAAGGGGTTGGTACTGACAAACAACAGAGAGACCTCACCCTGATAGGAGGAGAGTAACTATTAATATAATTATCAGTTTAACTATTGATCTGGAATGACCATCTGAGGTATTGATTAGGGATGAGCCGAACACCCCCCTGTTCGCTTCGCACCAGAACATGCGAACAGGAAAAAAGTTTGTTCGAACACGCAAACACCGTTAAAGTCTATGGGACACGAACATGAATAATCAAAAGTGCTAATTTTAAAGGCTTATATGCAAGTTATTGTCATAAAAAGTGTTTGGGGACCTGGGTCCTGCCCCAGGGGACATAGATCAATGCAAAAAAAAGTTTTAAAAACGGATGTTTTTTCAGGAGCAGTGTTTTTAATGATGCTTAAAGCCAAACAATAAAAGTGTAATATCCCTTTAAATTTCGTAGCTGGGGGGGTGTCTATAGTATGCCTGTAAAGGGGCACATGTTTCCCGTGTTTAGAACAGTCTGACAGCAAAATGACATTTGAAAGGAAAAAAGCCATTTAAAACTACTCGTGGCTATTGCATTGCCGGTCTGACAATACACATAGAAGTTCATTGATAAAAACGGCATGGGAATTCCCCACAGGGGAACCCAAAACAAAATTTAAAAAAAATGACGTGGGGGTCCCCCTAAATTCCATACCAGACCCTTCAGGTCTGGTGTTGATTTTAAGGGGAACCCTGCACCAAAAAAAAATGGCGTGGGGTCCCCCCAAAAATCCATACCAGACCCTTATCTAAGCACGCAACCTGGCAGGCCGCAGGAAAAGAGGGGGGGGCGAGAGAGCGCCCCCCCCTCATGAACCGTACCAGGCCACATGCCACCAACATTGGGAGGGTGCTTTGGGGTAGCCCGCCAAAACACCTTGTCCCCATGTTGATGAGGACAAGGGCCTCATCCACACAACCCTGGCCGGTGGCTGTGGGGGTCTGCAGGCGGGGGGCTTATCGGAATCTGGAAGCCCCCTTTAACAAGGGGACCCCCAGATCCCGGCCCCCCCTGTGTGAAATGGTAAGGGGGTACAAAAGTACCCCTACCATTTCACTAAAAAACTGTCAAAAATGTTAAAAATGACAAGAGACAGTTTTTGACAATTCCTTTATTTAAATGCTTCTTCTTTCTTCTATCTTCCTTCATCTTCTTCTTCTTCTTCTGGTTCTTCTGGCTCTTCTGGTTCTTCCTCCGGCATTCTCGTCCAGCATCTCCTCCTCGGCGTCTTCTATCTTCTTCTCCTCGGGCCACTCCGCACCCATGGCATGGGGGGGCTCCCGCTCTTCTCTTCATCTTCTTCTCTTCTTCATCTTCTTCTTCATCTTCTTCTTTGCTTCATCTTCTTCTCTTCTTCTCTTCTTCATTTTCTTCTCCGGGCCGCTCCGCATCCATGCTGGCATGGAGGGAGGCTCCCGCTGTGTGACGGCGTCTCCTCGTCTGACGGTTCTTAAATAACGGGGGGCGGGGTCACCCTCTGACGCACGGTGACTTAACGGGACTTCCCTGTGACGTCACGGGGAATGCCACAGGGAAGTCTCGTCATGTCCCATGCGTCAGAGAGGGGCGGGGTCACCGGGTGGCCCTGCCCCCGTTATTTAAGAACGGTCAGAAGAGGAGACGCCATCACACAGCGGGAGCCTCCCTCCATGCCAGCATGGATGCGGAGCGGCCCCGGAGAAAAAGATGAAGAAGAGAAGAAGAGAAGAAAAGAAGAAGATGAAGAAGAGAAGAAGACGAAGAAGAGAAGAAGATGAAGAGAAGAGCGGGAGCCTCCCCTCATGCCATGGGTGCGGAGCGGCCCGAGGAGAAGAAGATAGAAGACGCCGAGGAGGAGATGCTGGATGAGAACACCGGAGGAAGAACCAGAAGAGCCAGAAGAAGAAGATGAAGGAAGAAAGAAGAAAGAGGAAGCATTTAATTAAAGGAATTGTCAAAAACTGTCTCTTGTCATTTTTAACATTTTTGACAGTTTTTTAGTGAAATGGTAGGGGTACTTTTGTACCCTCTTACCATTTCACACGGGGGGGCTGGGATCTGGGGGTCCCCTTGTTAAAGGAGGCTTCCAGATTCCGATAAGCCCCCCACCCGCAGACCCACACAACCACCGGCCAGGGTTGTGGGGATGAGGCCCTTGTCCTCATCAACATGGGGAAAAGGTGTTTTGGGGGCTACCCCAAAGCACCCTCCCAATGTTGAGGGCATGTGGCCTGGTATGGTTCAGGAGGGGGGGCGCTCTCTCGTCCCCCCTATTTTCCTGTGGCCTGTCAGGTTGCGTGCTCGGATAAGGGTCTGGTATGGATTTTTGGGGGGACCCCACGCCGTTTTTTTTTTTTTTTTTTGGTGCGGGGTTCCCCTTAAAAAACATACCAGACCTGAAGGGTCTGGTATGGAATTTAGGGGGACCCCCACGTCATTTTTTTTTTTTTTTTTTGGCCGGGGTTCCCCTTAATATCCATACCAGACCTGAAGGGCCTGGTATGGAATTTAGGGGGACCCCCATGTCATTTTTTTTTTAAATTATGGTTCGGGGTTCCCCTGTGGGGAATTCCCATGCCGTTTTTATCAATGAACTTCTATGTGTATTGTCGGACCGGCAATGCAATAGCCGCAAGTAGTTTTAAATGGCTTTTTTTCTTTCAAATGTCATTTTGCTGTCAGACTGTTTTAAACACGGGAAACATGCGCCCCTTTACAGGCATACTATAGACACCCCCCAGCTACGAAATTTAAAGGGATATTACACTTTTGTTGTTTCACTTTAAGCATTATTAAAATCACTGCTCCTGAAAAAACAGCCGTTTTTAAAACTTTTTTTGCATTGATCCATGTCCCCTGGGGCAGGACGCAGGTCCCCAAACACTTTTTATGACAATAACTTGCATATTAGCCTTTAAAATTAGCACTTTTGATTTCTCCCATAGACTTTTAAAGGGTGTTCCGCGGCATTCGAATTTGCCGCGAACACCCCAAATTGTTCGCTGTTCGGCGAACTTGCGAACAGCCAATGTTCGAGTCGAACATGTGTTCGACTCGAACTCGAAGCTCATCCCTAGTATTGATAGCAGAATTATTTTCACAAATGTTATGAGTGCATTTTCCTTTCTTGCATCTTTTCTTTTTTCCTTTCTCTATTATTTTTGTTTTCGAAATCTGAGCCTAAAGATCTACATCTGCAGAATATACATGCCAAATGGCTTTATTTATCTACCTGACTTAGGAGAGTCTGTTCACAAATGCCACCTATGTCTAGTAGCAGGGCTGGAGACGAATTAATAGTGATATGACTCATATGTTCATATAATTCTAAAGTTGACATGTTTGTCTCCTAATCCCTCTATGTTGGAATCCAATGTGAGTTGACTCTCAAATTGGGGATCTTATTTCTTATATAAATCTTGTTGGCTGCAGTGGGGGGTCCCCCCAGACGATGTCCAATGAGACGAAATGCGTCGGGTAGGACCCCACTGCCGCCATTTTACTTGTACAGCGCTGTCTTTTATCCATTGTCCATGTGAGTGTATTTCTTTTTTATAATAAATTTGGTACACTTTTTTTATACGGGATTACACTATGTGGCCTTTTTTGTTTCTCTTTGATTAACGTAACCATCATTTACTGCGGACACCACCCCTGAGGCTCACATCATCACACAAACTATCCTTGGATCTTCTTCCACCTTCCACGGAATTCCATCAACCATTTAGGATTCAAGCTTGTTTGACCCAATCAAACGTATGTTTATTGGGTTCAAACGTTCCGGTAAGCCTCCTCATTGTCGGTTGTGGTGTTTCTCCAGTTCAGATATTTTTGATATGCTTTAATATGGAGTCGTATACATATTGAGGACTCTTATCCCAACATTGTATATAATACATTTTTTGATGACTTTTGAGGACTTGATTATCCATTGATATATTTTTATGTCCCCCCTACACATCCTGATGTGCTGATTTGAGGAACCTAATGGTCTCTACACTACATAACATATGATTATTTGCTATATTAGCGCTACACTTATGCCCCGTACACACGGTCGGACATTGATCGGACATTCCGACAACAAAATCCTAGGATTTTTTTCCGACGGATGTTGACTCAAACTTGTCTTGCATACACACGGTCACACAAAGTTCTGAATGCGGTGATGTAAAACACGTATGTAGGGACTCTAAACGGGGCAGTAGCCAATAGCTTTCATCTCTTTATTTATTCTGAGCATGCGTGGCACTTTGTGCGTCAGATTTGTGTACACACGATCGGAAATTCCGACAATGGATTTTGTTGTCAGATAATTTTATAGCCTGCTCTCAAACTTTGTGTGTCGGAAAATGTGTGTATGGAAAATGTGTGATGGAGCCTACACACGGTCGGAATTTCCGACAACAAGGTCCTATCACACATTTTCCATCGGAAAATCCGACCGTGTGTACGGGGCATTATTCTGTTTTTTTTTTTCCCCCTCTATATTGGATAGCCAATCAGGCTTAATAATTTTGTATGTTGAATACCAACGAGTAGACAGTTGTGTACTACAGAATCTAAGTTCTCTCTGTCTTGTCTGGTTCTTTACCTTCTTGTACTTGATTGTTATACCAAGAAAAATATATGTAAATAAAGATTACATAAAAAAAAAAAAAAAAAAAAAACGAAATGTGATGTGTTCTTTACTATTTTTTCTGAACATGTAACTAGGGGTTCTATGTACCACTTATTGATTTGAATCGGGGGGGGGGATATCTGGTAACCCCTTAAAGGGGACTTGTAGATTCTCGTAAAGTGGTTGTTAACCCACTTATATAAAAAAATCATCCCATCCACACTGTAATATACCAATAAGTGTCACTGTGCCTGTGTTATGTAAAAAATATGCTTATATGTATCTATATCAGTGCAGCTCCCAGCGCTCAGCTGACTCTTCTGCTCTCTTCAATTTCTGGCTCACAGTTCCAGTAGGTGGGGCTGAACAATCCCGCTGTCATCAGCCAGGGAGGAGAGGAAGAGAGCCCCATGTCAGCTGATCGCTGGGAGCCACGCTGATATAGATACAGATAAGCATATTTTTTACATAACACAGGCACAGGGACACTTATTGGTATATTACAACGCTGATGTGATGATTTTATATGAAATATGAGAGCAGCAGGAGCAGGGGGGTCCCCCAAGGTTCTGTTCTTGGACCTCTTTTAGTTTCAATCTACACCTCTTCCCTGGGTCAGCTGATAGCCTCTCACGGCTTTCAATATAATTTCTACGCTGACGACACACAACTCTATCTCTCCATCCCTCAACTCACTCCATCAGTCTCCTCATGCATCACTAACTTACTAACAGACATAGCTGTATGGATGTCACACCACTTCCTTAAACTCGTCCAAAACCAAGCTTATAATATTTCCTCCCCCACATGCCTCTTCCCCTGACTTATCTGTCAAGAGCAATGGCACAACCATCCACCCATCCCCACATGTCAGCGTGCTAGGTGTTATCCTGGACTCTGAACTCTCCTTTCGGCCCCACATCCAATTACTTTCCAAAGCTTGCTGTCTCAACCTCCGCAACATCTCTAAACTACGTCCCTTTCTAACCAATCAAACCACAAAGCTCCTGATTCACTCCCTGGTTATCTCTCACCTTGACTACTGCAACTCCCTCCTCATTGGCTTACCTTTAAATAGACTATCCCCCTTCAGTCCATCGTGAATGCTGCTGCCAGACTCATCCACCTTACAAACCGCTCAGTGTCTTCTACCCTTCTCTGCCAATCCCTCCATTGGCTGCCACTCACCCAACAAATTAAATTCAAAATGCTAACAATAAGTTACAAAGCCATCCACAACTCTACCCTCAGCTACATCACTAGCCTAGTCTCAAAATACCAACCTAATCGCCCTCTGCGTTCCTCCCAAGACCTCCCATATCCGCCTCCAGGACTTCTTCCGAGCCTCGCCCATCCTCTGGAATTCACTATCCCAATCTGTCAGACTGTCTCCAAATGTATCCACTTTTAGGCGATCCCTGAAAACTTTCCTCTTCATAGAAGCCTATCCTGCCTCCATCTAACAACTTCACTATTTTCTCCATTAGCTCATCCCCCGCAGCTATTACTCTTTTGTATAACTTGACCCTCCCTCCTAGATTGTAAGCTCTAACAAGCAGGACTCTCTGATTTCCCCCCTGTATTGAATTGTATTGTAATTGTACTGTCTGCCCTAATGTTGTAAAGTGCTGTGTAAATCCTGTATAATAATAATAATAATATTCAAGCTTTCTAGTAGTTCAGCGAATGTCGAACTTGGATACGTTCGACTTATACCTACCTACCTCTGATTTCTGCTGCAGTGGTTGTGCTTTACTGCTAACCGTTCACAATGCAAGTCTTTAAGTAAGCCAACTCATTGAAAGCAATGCATTCCCTGTGTGAGAATTACATAACATGAGAAAAACATCATGTGATTAATGCAAGCAGCAAAATTATATTAGCATATATGATAAAAGTCCCAAGAGAGATCCAAGTTTTAGTGTACAAAAAATATATTTTGCGACTAGAGACAAAGAGGCACAGGCAAGAAAAACAGGTTTTAACAAACTAGGTTTTAAGCAAATTAGCTAATTAGGTCTTATCATTACAATAGCCTTTTTTCAATAAATTAATTAAACTTTGGAAAAATCATGATGTTTCTTTCAAAACAGAAAATCTCTCCATTGAAACAAGACTATTGTCTTTTTAAAGCAATGCTTAAAGGTATTTTACTATTTAAAATGTTTTCATTGTTCTAAGTATTAGTGTAGATTTATTTTCCTTGTGTTTGTTTTCCCTTCCAGCTGCATGGTGAGCTCTCTGTGTGTCTGTGAAGGTGACTGAGCGAGAGACCCAGGGATTGTGGAATGCAGTGTGTAGTTTCTTTACAGAAAATTTCAGTTATACACCTAAGACAGTATAGTGCATTAACCTGTTCAGTTCCATACTGAGTACCTCTTGTTTTTACACTAACAGAAACTTCTAACACAGGATTGTGAATATTTACTCTACTATAGGCTGTGCATACAGGGCAATATATAGCGCCAAGAAACTACATGATCAATGCACATCGTATGCAGGTGAAAAACACGAGATGCAAGTAAGAAGGTTTACAATGCCTTTATAGCAAAAACAGCCAACAACAAGACTGATTTATGGCAGGCACAGACTGCAGCTGTGGATCCTCATTGTTCGCTCCCCAAAGAGGCACTAAGGAGGGTTAAATGATAGCAGAATAAGAGTAGTAAAATGGGAATAAAGCTGAACTCTGAGATTCAAGTAAAATTCATGTATCAGTGTCATGACAGAGGTGCATTATATACAAAAGTTGCTAATAACTTGCATTACAACTCCACTGTTTAGCAAAATTTGGGAAGTCATGTCTCCTATATATAAAATGCAGTTTTGGCAGGGCACAAGGAAGAGGTCTAATGAAGGTGGCTCTGCTATGTTAAAGCACAATTCCCCTCATGCAAAGGAAATTGCAGTGAAGTATGTTAATGTTGGTGGGGTTAGAGGAAAGACAGACCAAGAGGCTTGTGAAAGCCAACACATGTGCAATACTGAGGTTTTATGGCCCTCTTGCATGCAAAATGAGTTGTCCTCTGATCCCAATGCTTTCACTCTCCACAATGATTTTATTCAATATAGCAGTAAGATCTTGGACATGTGTGGTAGTGAGCAGTTTTTATTGACACTAGCACGCATGCGTGGGATCTTGGTGCCATATTTCTGACATCATAGTATGGCAGTAGTATTTACTGCAGTTCTGCTGCTATGTTTTGATATCAGAAATTAGGCACTGAGATTGCACTCATACAAAGTAGTAGCAGAAAGGACTGGTCACTATGATGCATTCATGGCACCCCATTGCCATATTGAATAAAGAATTGTGAAGTATGATAGCATCAAGAGTGAAGGACAGCATGTTGCACATGCATGGGGACCAAAAAAATTACTGCATATGTATGGGGTATATTGATTTATTTGCAGGTTAAGGGGGACCTTTGTATAGGTAAAGCAGAGGGGGGACAGATCAAGATTCCCATTGGGCTGTCAACCACTGATGCGGTTAAAGTGAATGGTTCAGACACACAAAGAGGACTCCTACAAAGCGAAGTCTACTCACTACAAAGAGCAGGGATATAATGGCATCACTTCTTACTTTAGAGATATCTATAGTGTGGAGGTTACAAAAACAGTGACTGTCGGAATAGAGGCCACCGGTCTTATGGAAAGGAAGTTAAGGGGACAGATGCCTTTCCAGCAGGAAATTATGGATTTGTTTGGAGAACTATGCATGTAAAGAAGAACACATTTGTTGAAGGTAAGAAAGTACCTGTACAGAGATGTAATACAGTTTCTGCCTAGAGTTCAGCTTTAGAAGTTTTTTTTTTTTTTTTAATTGTGAATTAGTGGGAGGTAAGAGTGTGTTATTAATTTTGAACAGAGACAGTCTCTAAGATTAAAGGTGATTGATTTACTTAAAGTGATTGTAAAGCTTTTTTTTTTTTTTTTTTTAATAACAAACATGTCATACTTTCCTCCTCTGTGCAAGGGTTTTGCACAGAGTGGCCTCGGTCCTCCTTTTCTGGGATCCTCACATGGCGCCAATGGCTCCTGCTGCTATCAACCTATCCAATAAGGACCTGAGACAGGAGCTGGAGATGCTGTGCTCATTCACATCACTGGAACAATCAAGTTCAGGTAAGAAAAAGGGAGGGGGGGGGGGTCTGAGGGGGTGCTGCAGCACAAAAGGTTTTTTACCAAATGCATAGAATGCATTAAGGTGAAAAACCAGCTTGGACCAATATAACTATGAATAAACTATATCTAAGGGGTCTCCTTAGAAGCTGGAAATCAATCTCTCTCCTCTGCCACAAAAATGATCTCTACAAGCTTCCAGGTCCTGTGCCAAAAACCTTGTGTTTTTACAATGTAGCAGGGTAGTTGCTCAAAACATAACCAAGAAGCTAGCAGAGATCATTGCAGTAGCAGTATCTACTATAGTGATTTCCAGCTTCAAGATAGATACCACAGGTGTAGTATATGCATAATTACATTGGTCCGAGCTGGATGTAACTATCTAAAATATTCATAAATGGGTTCTTCATTAACCTTTTTGCTGCCGGGGCCATTTTGAATTTTTTTGCACACATGTTTAAAAAATCATTTTAGGCCTGAAGATTACACAAAACCCCCAAACATTATATATTTTCTAAAAGCAGAAACCCTAGAGAGTAAAATAGTGGTAGCTCCAATTTTTTATGTCACACATTATTACCACAAAGGTCTAGGATACCCAAAATTTCAGTAAGAAACACACTAAAGTGAATTTAAGGGCAAAGAAACGCAATAAACTACCCAACTTTGGTAAAATATAATTGTTGCACCTAGTAAATAGATTGAAAATTATCAGAGGAATCCATGCTTAGGATGTGTGTAACTGCTGCCTCCCTCTAGAAAAGTCCCACCAAGGTGAAATCCAATCAAAGTATAAGAAACATCAAAAACGGAAATGGAGCTGTTCTGTGTAAAAAAAACATGTGTATATATAACCATTTATAGTATGTGTACCATCAAGTGGATGTATATATATATGTGTGTGCATATATATATAAGGTGTACAAACTATGTATATCCAGCAAGGATAAATCCTTCCTATCATGTAACCATAAAAAGTGACATGTGCTTAAAAATAATATGTGGGGGGCGTGGCTTGCGAGCACTCTGAATGGCAGCATAATTCCGGAGCTCCGGTACTGAGCTAAGAAATAGCGGCAAAAAACATCCCATCGGGTCCCGTTTTCTACACCCGCAGTGGCAGAATACCTCAGGGAAGAGCCTGGAGTCATGTCCAGAAAACGAAAAGAACAGAGGAAGCCTCAGCGCCTGACGGACTTCTATGAAATGAAGCAGCATGACGGTAGGCAAGATGGCGCTGGGTCATCATCCACCCCAGCAAACAAATCCACTAACATTCTCCCTATGGCAAGCAGACACAACCACCATACAGGCATCCATAAAAGCCCACAGCAATACTCTCCCTCTCCACCCTCAGGCAGCCCAGCCAAGGCAAAACCCAGGATGGATGGCGGGGGATTCACTGACAAAGCTAGCCTCGCGAGTGATTCAGGGGATGACACACGTGAATTACCTGACTCCATAGAAACTTTTCCTACCTCACACCAGCCTGTGATCGATACTGTCTTAAAAGACATGCTATTATCCCTAAGGAGCTCGCTGCAATCTGACTTAATGAAATGCATGCATAAGTTTAACAACAATCTGCAGGCTGTTGAGACCAGGGTTGAGCACATAGAGCAAAAAATGGGGGAATATGCTACCACTATCAATGATCTGGTAGATTCACATGAGGAAAGAGAGGGAGATACTGAATGGATTAAGGAGAAAATCGCAGACATCGAAGACAGAAACAGGAGAAACAATTTAAAGATAAGGGGGATCCCTGAAACTGTACAACAAGCGGACCTGCGTACTTATGTCTCCTCTTTATTTAAATCTCTCCTTCCTGATCTCTCCGACCTGGAGATTACGATTGACAGAATTCACCGCCTTCCAAAACCCTCTTACTTATCAGAACATATCCCCAGAGATGTAATCCTGAGATTACACTTTTATCAAGCTAAGGAACAACTAATGATGATCATGCGCAAGAAGGAACACATTCCTGCTCAATACCAGCACCTGCAGTTTTATGCAGACCTTTCTCAATACACACTACAAAAAAGAAAAAATTTGAACACCATCACTAAAGTATTGAGAAACCACAATATCACCTATAGATGGGGATATCCTACCAAACTGTCCGTTACAAGAGAGGGACGCACCCACGTGGTGAACTCCCTAGAGAAAGGCCTTTCTCTTTTGGAAGAGTGGAATATCTTACCTGCTCAAGAACCAGCAAGCGATAAATCCCCAAAACCTGTGGATCCAGTGTGGAAAACAGTCACCACAAAAAATGCTAAATCGCATAATTAAACCCAGATGGTATATCTTCTTTTTTACTTTTCTTACTTTTTCTAGTCTCAGTGCATTGACCAGGAGCTCATAAGCCCGAACTTTCTTCCCCTCCTAACCTCAAACAGCAAACTGCTGTATACCAGTTCATTGTTTGTTAAAACAAGATTGACCTATGCAGAAGTTAATCTTTTATACCAAAGTTGATTCTGCAATGTTAACAGTTCACTTTGTTTTTTTATGTTTTCTCTTCAACGTTTTTGAAGTTGCAGCAGTTGGACACACAAAGACGCAGCCGGAACAACACAATCTTCCTGTCACTCCAAAATGAAAACTACCTCAGCAGCATACGTGAGTACTTCTTCTGTCTTATTTCACTGAAAGAAGCTTTTCTCTGCAATACCAGAAAACACCACATGAGGGCAGCAAGACCTCAAAAATGTCCCCTCGTCTCCAAACGCTCTAGCATACTTTCCCTACAACCATGGGTATAAAAATTATTTCTATTAATTCCAAAGGCTTGAATCATCCTGCCAAAAGGAAATCCATGTGGTTAGAGGCAATCACCCACAAGTCAGATGTGGTTTGTGTGCAGGAAACACACTTCTCTGCCACAGCAGCACCCTCTTGTACCCATAGGAGCTTCCCTTTCATTTTTTCTGCTAACTCCCATAACAAAACCAAGGGGGTCCTCACAGCAATAAGAGACTCTGTGGCTTTCACGCTTCACAAAGAAGTTAAAGACCCAAAAGGAAGGTATCTCCTATTAATATGCGACATTAATTCAATCACTTATACCATCGCTAACATTTATGCCCCCAACAAACACCAACTAAGATTCCTTAACAAAACGCTACAAAAAGTGAAGACCCACCAGAGGGGGAGATTGATCATATGTGGAGAATTTAACGCAACCCCAGTCCCACATCTGGACTCATCTTCCGGAACAAGACGTTCAAACCCATCCCTCATGAACATCCTACATAAACAGGAACTTTTTGAGGTATGGAGATGCATGCATGCAGGAGAGAGGGACTATACCTTCTTCTCTTCCCCTCACAACTCCTACTCCCGAATTGACCTTTTTCTGGTTGATCAAAGTACACTAGCCCATGTAATATCCACAGATATCAATACCATTACTTGGTCAGACCATACGTCCATTACCATATCTATAAAAGAAGATGCCGCATGTAATGCATCCTACTTGTGGAGATCAAACTCCTACCTAATGCAACAACCGGACTTCAGGAAAAATATAGAAGATCAGATGAAAGAGTATTTTAGCATCAACGCACCCTCCGTGCAAAACCATTTTACCTTGTGGAATGCTCATAAGGCATATGTAAGAGGTGTCCTTATACAACTGGGGGCGAGGGTTAAAAGGCAGAGGCAGCGGCACATAAAAGAGTTGACAGACAAAATTTCCCTGCTAGAATCCAGCAACAAACAAAATACCTCCTACTCAACCTCACAGCAACTTACACAATTAAGATATGAATTGAGATTGTTATTACTAGAAAATTTTGAAAAGACCTCAAAAAAGCTTAAAATGACATATTACGCCACAGGTAACAAAGCAGGTAAAATCTTAGCTTATAGGATTAAGGGCATTAGATACAAAACAAAAATTCCATACATTCTACACCCCCTTTCCAAACACAAACTTTACCATCCACAGGACATAGCAGACACCTTCAGTCAATATTACAGTAACCTGTACAATCTGAAAGATGACATTGACACCCCTCAACCCACTACTGATGCAATTAATGCATTTTTACAACAATTAGACATTCCTTCATTGTCACGAGAACAACTTCAAACTCTAAACCAAACATTTAGCATAGAAGAAATACATGCTGCTATCGACTCCCTACCAAGTAACAAATCTCCAGGCCCTGATGGATTTTCAGGAGACTATTATAAAACCTTCAAACATATATTAAGCCCATATCTACAACGCACTTTTGATGCTGCTGCTGCCTCCGCCTCTTTTCCTCCAGAAATGTTAAATGCAATAATAGTAACACTGCCTAAGCCAGGGAAGGAACCCAACATACCCCCCAACTTCAGACCGATCTCACTCCTCAACATAGATCTGAAAATTTACGCTAAAATGATAGCATCCCGATTATTAAATCTCCTCCCACTTCTCATTCATCCTGATCAAACAGGATTTACCAAGGGACGTCAGACATTCGACGCTACCCGAAGACTGACAAATATTATACACTTGGCGAGAGAACATAAAAGGCCTTCTCTGCTTCTAGCTCTGGACGCAGAGAAGGCCTTTGACCGCATCCACTGGCAATACCTCGCCCAAGTATTGAGAAGGTTTGTTTTTTCTGGTACTATACTCTCTGCAATATTAGCATTATATTCTAAACCTTCTGCTCAAGTGCTCACATCTGGAACATTGTCTAAACCATTCAGCATCACGAACGGAACTAGACAGGGGTGTCCCTTATCCCCTCTAATCTTCAACCTGCTAATGGAGCCCTTAGCTATATATATTCGAACGAACCCCAATATTACCGGTTTCCGTATAAATAACTCAGTACACAAGATCAGCCTATTTGCTGACGACATAATCATGATTCTAACCAATGTGGAATCTTCCCTGGCTTCGGTACATAAGGCATTAGACATGTTTCATAAGATTTCTTACTATAAAGTGAATGAGAGCAAATCCTATATCATGGGAATAGGCATTGAAGCATCCCTTCAAAAGAAATTGAGTGAAAAATTTCCATACACATGGAAAAATGAAGGGATAAAATATCTAGGGATAACACTTACAGCATTGACAAGCGACTTAGTCGCAGCCAACTACACTACATTCCTGGGATCATTTAACAAAAAACTTCTAGATATAGACAAAATGGAACTTTCGTGGACAGGCAGACTGGCAGCGTTTAAGATGATCATCCTGCCACAGCTTCTCTATCTATTCAGGACGTTGCCAGTCCCTGTTCCCAACACATTTTTCTCTAAAGCCCAAACTATGATAAATAGGTATCTTTGGCAAGGGAAAAGGGCCAGATGTGCCTTTAAGAAATTAACTAGTGCCAGAAACGCGGGAGGAATAGGTCATGTTATATTAAAAGATTACCATACGGCAACAATCTTATCACAAGCAAAATTTTGGTTAAATCCAGACCAGACCCACAGATGGGTAGAATTGGAAGAAGCACAAATTCCGAGAGGCAATCTAGCTGACACCCTATTGACCTGCTATGCCCGACCATACGTACACTCACATTTGTCTCCCACAATGATAGCTACACTAACAATATGGAGGTCCTTTTCAACATCAGACTTTTCTAGTCAGATGACTAAGTCCATACCGATCGCCACATCTAGCCTCCAACTAAACATTCCACACTTAAATATATCACACTGGATAACCAAAGGTATTTTAACACTAGAAGACCTCAGAGTTGGTTCCTCATTCAAGTCATTTGAGACTTTACAAGTGCAATATGGTTTGGATGACACTGACCACTATAGATACCTTCAAATAAAGCATTATCTTCATAGAGTTCCAGTAACATCTATAAAGGTTCCGTGGAGGGTGTATCTATATCTCACCAATCCTAATACCAACATAAAAGGTATCTCACTTTTTTACAACATACTTAACAACAAACAAGAGTTCAAAAAGACTAATAACATAGTGGCGTGGGAAAGAGATCTGGGCATATCATTTACAGATGAGCAATGGCAAAAAGCACTCCGTAATACCTTTATTGCAACTAAATGCGTCAAACTATGGGAGACAACACATAAAATAACACTCCGATGGTACCTAACCCCACAACGGATATCCAAATTTGCGAAACAGGCTTCTCCTCTGTGCTGGAGAAACTGTGGAAGTAGGGGTACATTACATCACATACTATGGGAATGCCAGGTTATACATGCAGTTTGGAAAAAAGTATTCAACCTAATATCAGAACTCACATGCTCAGTAGTAACTCCAGATGCAGCTTTAGCAGTCTTATCAATAGGGATAGAAAATATTCCAATCAATACTAGAACCATAGTCACCCACATATTACTGAGTACGAGATTGACAATATTAAGGAAAAGGAAAGACGCATCACCTCCTTCATTTAAAGAAATAGTTGAAATGACCAACACACATGCTACCTACGAGCTGATGTTTGCTGCAGCTCAAGGTAATTATCACAAGGTAAACGTAAGGTGGCACAAGTGGATTGCATGGTACTCACATGAATATAAAAGCAGGAAACCAATTCCCTGATTATACACATTCTGGATAATACAGGATGTTAAACTGCTGCACACTCTTTACACTCTTTATTTTCAACCTCCTTATCTCTTTATTTGATTATTGATTATTTATTTTAGAGCTTAGTTTCTTTAGCTCACAGTTTCTATATTATTTTCTTGTTATTTAAATAAGGTAAAAATACTCAATAGCGGGACAACTTGTCCTAGAACTAGTCACGTTAAGTTACGCACCAAATGCACAAACTCAGCTGATTGTCACACGTGCATATTGTACTTATGGCATATTAATATATGTATACATTGTCTACATGATAAAGGTGTATCTAACTTCCTTATTGTTCTCATACCAATAAAAACTTATTGAAATTAAAAATTAATATGTGCAGAAAATAAGGAATAAATTAAATTAGGATGCATCCTGCTTGTCTACAGCCAAGTGTATCCACCCTGTCACTGCAGACATTACCTGGGAACTTGTACTCACTTTCAGTCATTACCTGGAACCAGAGACGGGAAGCTGTTGGGAGGAGAAAGTTGCTCATGAAGGAAAAAAAGGGGAGACACTGGAGTCTCCTTCCCTTCCACCCGTGGATGATTTCTTTGCCCTGAAGCTGGAAACTAGGTGGATATCACAGCTTTGAGACTTGAGACATCATCTATATTTTACGCTTGTACCCCTGCAGGGGTGAAGCGATCTGGTGAGTGAAAGCACAAGAGGGGAGCACAGTCGCTTTTGTCAGCACTTTCTTTACTTATCCTTGGAAAAAAACTTTTCATTAATTGGAAGAAGCACTATGTCACTTTATATGGACACTTATTTTTAATAATCTGTCAATAATACTGTTAATCATACTCATTACTGGACATCACCTACAGCAGTTACATTATGTTTATATTTTGATATTAAACAGTTTGTTTTTTGTTGACTGATGGGCATTATAGCATCAGTTAATGTTATTTATTGATTGCATTTTCATATATACACTTTTAATCTTCTAATTTATTCCTTGCTGGATATACATAGTTTGTACACCTTATATATATGCACACACATATATATATACGTCCACTTGATGGTACACATACTATAAATAGTTATATATACACATGTTTTTTTCACACAGAACAGCGCCATTTCCCTTTTTGATGTTTCTTATACCAAGTAAATAGATACCCAACATGTCAAACCTTAAATTTGTGTGTGCCTGTGAAATGGCGACAAACTTCAGTACCCTATCGGCGACATTTCAAAAGCCCCCAATAGTTATCAGTTTAGTGTTATGGATGTTTTGTGCTAGAATTATTGCTCTCACTGCAGCATGCACGATGATATGTAACATGTGTATTGCAATCAACATTTTCACATGTAGGCACCCCCTACGTGTGAAGCAAGGATGGGAAGTGTTATCACAATAGGGGATTTTAATTATACAGGCATAGACTGGGCGGAGGGAACCACTCATTCATTTAAGACTTGCCAGTTCCTAAATGTCTTGCAGGACAATTTTATGGGTCAGATGGTAGACACATCAACTAGAAATAAAGCGTTACTGGATCTACTGCTTACCAACAATACAGACCTGATCACAGATGTGGAAATATGGGGCAATTTAGGTAACAGCGATCACAGGTCAATTGGCTTCAGTATAAATCACACAAATAGGAAACATAAGGGGAATACAAAGACACTGAATTTCAAAAGAGCCAATTTCCCTAAACTACGAACCTTGCTAGGAGGCATAAATTGGGATAAAATCTTAGGGACAAAGAACATGGTGGAGAGATGGGTTTGCTTAAAGAGCATATTAAATAAGGGCATTAGCCAATGCATCCCATTGGGCAATGAATTTAAAAGAGCGAACAAAAGTCCTGGATGGCTTAACTCCAATGTAAAAATGCATATAAAAGCAAAGGAGAAGGCCTTCAAAAAATAAAAGGTTGAGGGATCATCATCAGCATTCAGACTTTATAAAAAATGCAACAAGAAATGTAAGGGTGCAATAAGGACAGCTAAGATAGAGCATAAAAGACAAGGAGCGGAGGAGAGCAGAAAAAATCCCAAGAAATTCTTTAACCACTTGCCGACCGCCTCACGACGATATACGTCAGCAGAATGGCACGGGCAGGCAGAGTAAAGTATGGGTACATTACTCCCCTCCTGCGGGTGGGGGGCGCGATCGCACTCCCCGGTGGTCAAGGCGTTTGGCATCGTTGCAGGAGCGATCCGTCCTGAGGGGGAGGCCACTGATTCATGGCCACCACTCACGATCTCTCTTGATGAATGGGAAGCTTCCTCTGCTTCTGAAATGTAAACAGAAGCAGAGGAAGTGATGTCATCTCTCCTCGCATCGGTCTTTTCTTCCGGAGCCCGAGGAGAGAAGACATCACTGTGAGTTTGCACCAACAGCACACAAACACCAGTACACATAGGCACAAAAATCACCCTCAATCACCCCCTGATCATCCCCCCTGCACCCCCTGTCACCCCCTGTCACAGTGACACCAATAGCAGTTTTCATTTTTTTACTGATCACTGCATTGGTGTCATTTTGTGACTGTTATAAGTGTTAGGGCAATTAGTGGTAGGCCTTTTTAGGTCTAGGGTACTCCCCTAACCCCCCTAATAAAGGTTTAACCCCTTGATCACCCCCCAGTTAACCCTTTCACCCCCTGTCGCCAGTGTCACTAATCGATCATTTTTCTGATGGCCGTATTGGTGTCACGGGTGACGCTAGTTAGCCTGTTAGTTATTTAGGTTCACCGTCAGCTTTTTATAGTGTCAGGTTCCCCCATATATTACCTAATAAAGGTTTTAACCCTTTTATTGCCTCCTAGTTAACCCTTTCACCTCTGTCACCAGTCATCACGGTATAAGTGTCACGGGTGACGCTAGGTAGCCAGTTAGTTATTTAGGTTCACCGTCAGCTTTTTATAGCGTCAGGTACCCCATATACTACCTAATAAAGGTTTTAACCCCCTGATTGCCCCCTAGTTAACCTTTTCACCAGTGATCACCGTGTAAGTGTTACGGGTGACGCTGGTCAGTTAGTTTTGTTTTTATACCCGCCGTTTATTACCCAAAAAGGGTTTAACCCCCTGATCGCCCGGCAGGTGATATCAGTTAGGTTTTAGGGTCATTCAGGGTCTGCGTCACCCCAAACAGCGTCAGATTAGTGCCAGTACCACTAACACCCACGCACGCAGCATACACCTTCCTTAGTGGTATAGTGTCTGAATGGATCGATATCTGATCTGATCAGATCTATACTAGCGTCCCCAGCAGTTTAGGGTTCCCAAAAATGCAGTGTTAGCGGGATCAGCCCAGATACCTGCTAGCACCTGCGTTTTGCCCCTTGGCCCAGCCCAGCCCACCCAAGTGCAGTATCGATCGACCACTGTCACTTACAAAACACTAAACACATAACTGCAGCCTTTGCAGAGTCAGGCCTGATCCCTGCGATCACTAACAGTTTTTTTGGTAGTTTTTGATACAGTTGCTGACAGCCTAGGAGCATTTTTTACCTGTGAGTTTCACTACTGTACCAGTAAATTTAGAGCCCAAAATGGCAAATCAAAGGTACACTAGTGAAGAGGCATACACATTTCACATTTACAAGAACCGCAAGTGCCGCTCATCCTTTTGGTGAACTGGCAAGCACCAGCGGCCTAGTACACCCTGGTAGTACATCCAGCACTGCAGTATCACGTGGTGATGTGGCGAGTCCCATAAGTGCAGTTCAAGCTGACGAGGTGGCAAGCACAAGTAGTGTCCCGCTGCCACCAAGAAGCCAAAGACAGGCCCGTCGTGCCAATAGTGTCCTTCCTGCAGAATTTGCCAATCCTAATTGGGAGCCTACCACTTCTGCAGCATCCGTACTTCCCCTATTCACTGGCCAACCCGGAATTCAGATGGAAACAGTTGATTTTACGTCACTTGATTTTTATTCACTGTTTTTCATGGAAGATCTCTATAGATCTATTGTGGACCAAAGTAATTTGTATGCTGGTCAATTCTTTGCCGCTAATCCCCAGTCCTCCCTTGCCAGAGATTTGAAACCAATTACGGTTTCTGAATTTAAGACCTTTCTGGGCCTATCCCTCGACATGGGCATAGTTAAAATGAGTACGTTGCGGTCATATTGGTCCACTGACCCAATTTACCATATGCCCCTGTTCTCTGCCTCGATGGCCAGGGCACGATACAAGCAGATCTTGCGGTTCATGCACTTCAACAACAATGAACTCTGTCGTCCTCGTGGAGACCCTGGATATGATCGGCTCTACAAAATTGTAAACCACTTCAATGAACGTTTTGCAGCCTTGTTTACTCCATATCAAGTTGTCTGCATTGATGAGTCCCTGATTAAGTTTTCTGGCTGCTTCTCTTTCAAACAGTATCTTCCCAGCAAGCGTGCCAGATACGGGGTCAAGATGCATAAGCTCTGTAACAGGGCCACAGGCTATACATATAGTTTTATGGTTTACGAGGGAAGAGATAGTCTCGTAGAGCCGCCGAACTGCCCAGATTTCATAGGGAACGCTGGCAAGATTGTGTGGGACTTGGTGTCACCCTTATTGGGAAAGGGGTGCCATTTGTATGTGGACAATTATTACATGAGCATACTACTTTTTAGTCACTTGTTTGATCATCAGATTGGCGCATGTGGCACCGTGTGATCTAATCGCCAGGGATTGCCCCAGAGGCTTGTAGATTCCTGTCTTAGGCTGGGGGAGAGAGCCTGCTTGAAGTGTAATAACTTGCTCACTGTGAAGTGGAGGGATAATAAGAATGTTTTCGTTCTGTCCTCCCTTCATGCAGACACGACAGTCCAAATTCCTACAGCGACTGGTGTTGTGGAGAAACCCCTCTGTGTCCACGAATATAACCAAAATATGGGAGGGGTGGACCTCAACGACCAGTTGTTGGCACCATACCTAGTTGCCCGTAAGGCCAGACGCTGGTACAAAAAAGTGTCTGTATACTTATTTCAATTGGCTTTGCTGAATGCTCATGTGCTATACAGAGCTTCAGGATGGACTTGATCCTTCCTTAAATTCCAGGAAGAGATCGTCAGAGCCCTTTTGTTTCCAGACGGTGCTCCACCTCACCTTCCCAATCCAAATGCAGTAAGCCGGCTGCATGAGAGGCATTTTCTGTATGTCTTCCCTAGTACCCCTACCCAACGAGCCCCCCGAAAAAGATTTCACGTCTGTAGCAAGCGCGCATATAGGCATGACACCCACTACTATTGTCCCTCCTGTCCTGACAATCCTGGTCTTTGCATTGGTGAATGTTTTGAACGCTACCATACACATAGCGGAGTTTTAGCGTAGGGTACAGCACTGCACAGACTAGGACACAATTTCACAGGGTCTCCCAAGATGCCATCGCATTTTAAGAGACCCAAACCTGGAACCGAACCGTTACAGTTACAGTTACAAATAAAAATGTAAATAAAAAACACCAAAAATATATAAAATACAAAAATAGTTGTCGTTTTATTGCTCTCTCTCTTTTCTCTCTCTATTGTTCTGCTCTTTTTTACTGTATTCTATTCTGCAATGTTTTATTGTTATTATGTTTTATCATGTTTGCTTTTCAGGTATGTAATTTTTTTTATACTTTACTGTTTACTGTGTTTTATTGTTAACCATTTTTTTGTTTTCAGGTACACCATTCAGCTGCAGCGGGATTTATTTTTCTTGACAGCAACAGCGTTTGCTTTCACGTTACATAAAGCCATGACTCCAGTGCTGTAGGAGGTGATTTCACCACCACAGTTAAAAAAAAGAGCATATATGCCGAAGCATGGGGGCAGCAGGGGTGGAGGAGCTATTTGCTCCTAACTTTTGGGGCAGATGTTCCAATGCTTCGGCATATATATATTTTAGGTACAGATTGCGTTAAAAAATTTTTTATTTTGTATTATTTTTTTTGTATTTGCTTTGCAGGTATGGTATGTTTTACTGTTATACTGTAATGTTACTTTGTTTTATTGTTAACCATCATTTGCTTAGCAGGTATGCCATTCAGTTGCAGCGCGGATTTATTTATCTTGACAGCAACAGCATTTCCTCCCACGATGCAAAAAGCCGTGACTCCAGCGCTGTCGGAGGTGATTTCACCACCACAGTTAAAAAAAAGAGCATACATGCTGAAGCATAGCAGGGGTGGAGGAGCGATTTTCTCCCGGGGAAGATGCCCTCATGCTTTGGCATATATTTTTTAGGCCATTCAGCTGCAGAACTAATTTATTTTTCTTGACAGCAACAGCGTTTGCTCCCATGATACATAAAGCTGTGACTCCAGTGCTGTAGGAGGTGATTTTACCACCACGGTTAAAGTGGAGTTCCACCCAAAAATGAAACTTCCACTTTTTGGATTCCTCCCCCGCTCCGGTGTCACATTTGGTACCTTTCAGGGGGGAGGAGGGAGCAGATACCTGTCTAATACAGGTATTTGCTCCCACTTCCTGGCATAGCTCACCGCGGCACTTGCTGTGACCTATGCCACTTCCGGCGCCTACCCCAACCTCCCCCGCTGTATTCTGTGAGACACAGAACACAGCAGGGACCTGAGAGGATGTGCAGCGCGACTCGCGCATGCACAGTAGGGAACCAGGAAGTGAAGCCGCACGGCTTATTCCCTTACCGAGGATGGCGGCGGCGGCAGCAGCTGAGAGCCGAAGGATGGATCGGCTTCGGCTGCCAACATCGCGGGCTCCCTGGACAGGTAAGTGTCCATATATTAAAAGTCAGCAGCTGCAGTATTTGTAGCTGCTGGCTTTTAATATTTTTTTTTCAGCGGACCTCCACTTTAAAAAAAAAAAATGGTGCATGTATGCCCATCATTAGAAGTGGGTGGATGAAGGGAGGTATTCAAATGGTCGGCATACCCACCAATCAATCTCTTTTTTTCGTTCAGCCAACAGGCTGCATGAAAAAAAGATTACAATATATGCCCAAGGACCAGCAATGTACTGGTATGTTGCTGAACTTTGAGTGGTTATACCAGAGTGATGCCTGCAGGTTTAGGTATCATCTTGGTATTATTCTTTTCAGCCAGCAGTCTGCTTTCATGTAAAAGCAATCCTAGTGGCTAATTAGCCTCTAGACTGCTTTTACAAGCAGTGGGAGGGAATGTCCCCCCTCCCACCATCTTTCATGGTTTTCTCTGGCTCTCCTGTCCCAACAGGGAACCTAAGAATGGAGCCGGTGGTTCTGCAAACTGACCATAGGGCTGATCAGAGACCAGAATGGCTCCAATCATCTCTATGGCCTAAGAAACCTGAAGCTACGAGCATTTCATGACTTAGATTTTGCCAGAAGTATCAGCGCCATTGGGAAATTGGGAAAGCATTTTATCACACCGATCTTGGTGTGGTCAGATGCTTTGAAGGCAGAGGAGAGATATAGGGTCTAATAGACCCCATTTTTTTCAAAAAAGAGTATCTGTCACTACCTTTTGCTAGAAACCAAAACGTGTAGCGCTAAATGAACAATACACCTTCAAATTAATAAGGTGAGGAGCTATTGCTCTAAATATAATTTGACCAAAAAAAGAAAGAAGAACACAAAAACAATGTCCATCACTGGAAAAAAAATTTTTTTTTGAAATATAAATAAAAGTCCGTGTACATAGAAACTCTACTAATCACCACTTGTGGGGGGTGTATAAAGTACCATCACCAGCATATAATCATAAAAGTCTTAAAAGGATAATGCACAGCTGGTTCCTAAGTAGTCCCACGTATATATGTTGAATAGTGCGTGGAAGGACCAACTATATAACTTCACACCACAGTGTCTTGAAAAAAGTGCACTTCCCTGAACCAATGAAAAATGGGGGCTTACCGGAGGGTTTGAACCCAAGACAGTGTATACTGTGAGGGTCAAACCGGCTTTTATTGCTCACTGGCAATGGGAGGAAGACCTTGACAGCCTGAAGATGAAGGGATCACAGGGGGCCTCAAAGACGTATCTTCTCCAAATAAAACCATGGATCTCCCCACATATGGCTCATACAAGATAGAAAAAGGATAAAACAATAAAATATTTAATCCTAAATATCAGTTAAAGACCAAAACTGGTAAACCGACACAGAGGTTAAATGGAAGGCGCTTAAAAAATGTATACCTTACGGTGTACAAAGAATAGTGACAATCTCTTAATTATTAACAGATTACCTAGGTGACAAAATGTAAATATATATACTTTGTGCAGTAGTGGTGATAACCTCTATTCCTAAATCAATCACCTAATATATAAAACGTGAACATGAAAATAAATAAACACTAATAAATGTGATAACAGCTAATAGAATGATAAATGCGACAGCAATTAATAAGAACACATGCAAGTGTTTCAATTCGTGCTGTAGATATAATATAAAAACTCCAGTAAAGCGAGCAATATCCAAACAGGTTGCAAGTGACAAAAAATGGTGACGATAAAAGTGAGAATCAAATGTCCCACACAGATGATTCCTAGGTGATCAAATGTCAAATGATAAATAACTCCGTGCTTCTTTCACCACACCGCCGTGCAGTGAAACACACTCTCCAGACATGCACTCACCGAAAAAATCATGCCAGCACTCTCGTGCAAGGCAAAACACGCTCTCTTTACCACACTCCAGGGTAAATAGTGTATACGAGGTTCAACGATGGTATTCAATGGGTCCACATAAAAGAAAGTAAATGCTCCAATAGTGTAATTCAGCAACAACAATTTTATTAAAAATCACTGCAATCCTCACACATCGCACTCACATTAGTGTAATAAAAAACGGGCATAAAACGTGTAGTTAACAGCAAGCCTCAACTTTGTGGATAAAACAATAACCAATGGTCACGGCGGACCCGAGGTGTGCAGCTGCTGGGTATAGTCTCACCCCTCCCTCAGGAACCTCCGTCCTTCAGAGCACTCGTAATCCTCTCCTCCTGTGTGGCTAACAGCATGTACGTCACAACTCACAGCCACGCCCCGACATGTTTCATCATGGATCGACTTCTTCATGGGATTGGCTGTGTACCCTGCCACTCAACCCTTTTATCTGCTCTCAAACCCACGCCCACCGGGTTGCGTACTGCGCATGCGCACACCTCGCGTCCCCGTGCGCCGGATACACTGACATTCAATACAGCAAATTACAATTAGGATTCAGGCACATAGGAGTCATGTAACACTAATAAATGTAGTCTACTGTAATGGTATATTTGTATCAGGGTAAACTAAAATAATTTCAGTAACAATTGCCATTTAAAAAATCAGCAGCTACGCTGATTTCTCACATAGTTAACCCGCTGCCTGAATAACACGGCAATACATATAGCAAGCCTATTGCAGGGTCCTAAAACTGAGATCGACCATCAATAGGTCTGGGACCACTTATTTCTCAGTCATGATACATATTGGATATACATAGGTGAATATAAGGCCATATTCCTCATATATAGCAAAAATTCAATAGTATTCAAATTACATAAAAATGCTGAATTAAATTTCTAAAATTAATAAAATTAATACTAAATATAAAATTATTAAAAAACATTAGATAATTTGAACCTCAGTTACGATATTGAATGCCACTTAAGGAATAATCATGAATTATAAAATATGTAGATGGACTTCTAAAAATGAGACTAAATGTCTCTACTGAGTAACTATTTTGACCGGATACCAACCTAAATGGACTAGACCCATATGCAGCTAAAATAAATTAAATTAAATTAAATTAAAATCCCCAAATAAGTGTTGAATAGCGGTAACTAACCCACCTTAAGTAGGTGTTCTATATATCCAGGGAAATAACTAGAGCCTTATAACAAACATACAAAATATCTGTTTAAAAGGACGGTTCCCTTCTCTCCCCTCCTCTTTGGGACTAATTTATCACCCAAAAAATTTAAATATATAAATAAATTCGTAAGGGTACCACTAGACCCATATTCTGTGCTAGACATTCCCCCTACTCTTCCTACCACAGCATATACATGAGTGGGGGCATATATGTCATTACCAGATCTTGAGTGAACGCACTTACAATGTAAACTAACACCAGGACAAAATATTGGGCTAAAAAATTATAGTGATCACAGTATAAAAGGCCAGACATCAAAGATCAAATATCATATACCTCCGAGATGCAATACCTAAAGCAAATAATGGATGATTTGAGTGACCCAGTCTAAAAGTTATTAATGAAACAATTTAGATCTAATTCTATGTTCAACCCTCTAGGGGCTAAACTTTTCAATAAAAAGATCCATCTGGTCTCTCGTTGAGATAGGTCCCTGACTCTGTTGGACCCTCTCCAGGAGGGGTGTACAATGTCTATCCCACAGAATTGTAATAATGATGGGTCTTGTTGATGTTTTTCTTTAAAATGTAGGGAGACACTATGGTACTTATAACCGTTTTTTATGTTGGTTAGATGTTCCGAAATCCTAATCCTCAACAATCTCTTCGTCCTCCCCACATACAAAAGGCCACAAGGGCACCACATAAGATAGACAACATGTGACGAATTACATGTGCTAAATTCCTTAATTTCAAAGGATTCCCCATCCCTATTGGTTACATTGGTAATTCCTCTGTGGTTGACTCTAACAGTCCTACAACAAATACATCTCCTGCAGCTATAAAAGCCTCTGAAGTCAAATTTCAGTTGATTCCTCCCAGGTGGGTCCAGTATCCTCTTAACCACATGATCGCCAAAATTGGGGGCCTTCCTATAAATAAATATAGGCCGGTCTGGTAACACCTCTGCCAGATGCCTATCCTTACATAAAATATGCCAGTATTTTCTGAAAATATTCTCAATATCTTTATACTGGCAATGAAATCCGGAAATGAATCCAAATTGGTGCTTGTTGTTACCGGGTGCATTCTCAGATTTCTTCAGACATTGTTCCCTAGGTAATAATGCCACCTCCTGGGTGATTTTATTTAGTTCATCCTCCCGATAACCTCTTTGTAGGAATTTTCTTTTAAGAACATCTGCTTGTTCAAAAAAGTCTTCCAATTCAGTACAATTCCGGCGTACACGTAACATCTGCCCCTTTGGAATATTTCTTATCCAAGCCGGATGGTGGCCGCTTCTTATTGATAAAAAGCTATTTCGATCAGTCGGCTTGAAATAGACTTTAGTTTTTAATGAGTTGCCCTGTCTCTCAATCGTCACATCCAAAAAATTGACCGATGAATTGCTGATCTGATGTTCCAATTTAATATTATTGGGGTTGTTGTTAAGTTCTTGTAAAAAATCAATGGCAGATTCCTCTGTCCCCTCCCATATAAACAAGAGGTCATCAATGAATCGTCGATAAAATAGAAGTTGGGGTCTTCTCTGACTAAATACTTTTCTGTCCTCCCACTCTGCCATGAATAGGTTGGCAAGGCTGGGAGCATATTTAGCTCCCATCACCACGCCAACCTGTTGGGAGTAGAAGTGGCCATCACACCAAAAATAATTATGGGACATACAAAAATCCAGTACCTGTCCCAAAAATCTTTTCTGTACACTAGAGATGTCATCTCTTTTACTTAGGGCCCAATTCAGGGCCAAAGCCGCATCTTCGTGTTGTATAATAGTGTATAGGGAGGCCACATCAGCCGTTACCAAATACACTGTCGACGCGGTCTCCAATTTGACATCATTAAGTAGTGTCAAGAGGTCACTCGTGTCTTTCAAGTATGCCCTGGTGTCCTTTACGCTTGACTGGAGAAATCTATCTAAAAATTCCCCCAATCTTGCCGTGACAGAACCAATCCCGTTAACAATCGGCCGAGGTGGTGGGCACTGTATGTTCTTATGTACCTTAGGTAAGGTGTATATGACAGGGATTCTGCACGCACTGGGGACTAGGTACCTCCTTTCTTTAGCATTGAGTGCATCTATCCTAAAGCCCCATTCAACCAGAGCTGATAGCTGCAACTTATATGCATCTGTTGGATCGGAAGGTAGCTTTCTATATGTGGTTCTGTCCCCTACCAGTTCTAACAGCTGGTTCAGGTAGAATGATTTGTCTAGCAGAACCACACCCCCTCCCTTATCAGCTGGGCGTACTATCAAATTCTTCCTATCTTCTAGGGATCTAATGCCTTCCCTAATATAATAGGGATTAACACCCTTGCGTGGAATCAGCTCCTCAATATCACTCAATACCAGGCTCTTAAAAACCTCTATGTAGTGATTGCCTGGATTTTGGGGATTAAAGATAGATTTATTCCTCAATCCCGTATCTATCCTATTTGGAGGTACCCTAGACCTCTCAGAGGATTCCACCGGGTGACTCAGGAAATATTTTTTAATATTCATGGTTCTAATAAATTTATGTGCGTCAATATACACATCAAACTTATTCATTGCCCTTTTAGGGGCGCATTTTAAACCCAGATTCAAAATGTTGAGTTCCTTATGACTGAGTTCCACACTGCTTAGATTGTATATCCCAGTTTTTACGCATCCCTCGGTCATTTCCTTGGATTTCTTGGATCTTCCTGCCCTGCACCCCCTCCTTCTCCTTGGGTGGGCATATTTCCCCTGTCGAATCCTGGGGGGGGAGCCTGTCTCCCTCCCCCCCTCTGGTGGGGGCCTCTGGGGTTCCCCCTCGGTGTCCCCCCTCCCCTCCCCCGTTGACCTAAAAAAGGAGCATAACCAGAATGCTCTTCCCTATCTAACGGTGAGAACCTGTTATACAGGGGGATATCACCATAATCTTCAGAGTATTGGTGAGGCGGAGGGCGATGTTGCCACTGCCTGTGATCTTGTGGCACTCTATTCCTGTAATCCCTAGGTGATGGGTAGTTATTGGAGTACCTAGATGGGTATCCATCCCTTCCCTGAAACGGAGGTCTGGGGGAATGGTAGTAGCCTCTTCCTCCTCTTCCACGTGATGGGGGTCTAGGCGAATAGTAATATTCCCTTCTGTAACATTCCCTTCCCTTCTGCTAAAGAAAGGAAGTACCTAGTCCCCAGTGCGTGCAGAATCCCTGTCATATACACCTTACCTAAGGTACATAAGAACATACAGTGCCCACCACCTCGACCGATTGTTAACGGGATTGGTTCTGTCACGGCAAGATTGGGGGAATTTTTAGATAGATTTCTCCAGTCAAGCGTAAAGGACACCAGGGCATACTTGGAAGACACGAGTGACCTCTTGACACTACTTAATGATGTCAAATTGGAGACCGCGTCGACAGTGTATTTGGTAACGGCTGATGTGGCCTCCCTATACACTATTATACAACACGAAGATGCGGCTTTGGCCCTGAATTGGGCCCTAAGTCAAAGAGATGACATCTCTAGTGTACAGAAAAGATTTTTGGGACAGGTACTGGATTTTTGTATGTCCCATAATTATTTTTGGTGTGATGGCCACTTCTACTCCCAAAAGGTTGGCGTGGCGATGGGAGCTAAATATGCTCCCAGCCTTGCCAACCTGTTCATGGCAGAGTGGGAGGACAGAAAAGTATTTAGTCAGAGAAGACCCCAACTTCTATTTTATCGACGATTCATTGATGACCTCTTGTTTATATGGGAGGGGACAGAGGAATCTGCCATTGATTTTTTACAAGAACTTAACAACAACCCCAATAATATTAAATTGGAACATCAGATCAGCAATTCATCGGTCAATTTTTTGGATGTGACGATTGAGAGACAGGGCAACTCATTAAAAACTAAAGTCTATTTCAAGCCGACTGATCAAAATAGCTTTTTATCAATAAGAAGCGGCCACCATCCGGCTTGGATAAGAAATATTCCAAAGGGGCAGATGTTACGTGTACGCCGGAATTGTACTGAATTGGAAGACTTTTTTGAACAAGCAGATGTTCTTAAAAGAAAATTCCTACAAAGAGGTTATCGGGAGGATGAACTAAATAAAATCACCCAGGAGGTGGCATTAGTACCTAGGGAACAATGTCTGAAGAAATCTGAGAATGCACCCGGTAACAACAAGCACCAATTTGGATTCATTTCCGGATTTCATTGCCAGTATAAAGATATTGAGAATATTTTCAGAAAATACTGGCATATTTTATGTAAGGATAGGCATCTGGCAGAGGTGTTACCAGACCGGCCTATATTTATTTATAGGAAGGCCCCCAATTTTGGCGATCATGTGGTTAAGAGGATACTGGACCCACCTGGGAGGAATCAACTGAAATTTGACTTCAGAGGCTTTTATAGCTGCAGGAGATGTATTTGTTGTAGGACTGTTAGAGTCAACCACAGAGGAATTACCAATGTAACCAATAGGGATGGGGAATCCTTTGAAATTAAGGAATTTAGCACATGTAATTCGTCACATGTTGTCTATCTTATGTGGTGCCCTTGTGGCCTTTTGTATGTGGGGAGGACGAAGAGATTGTTGAGGATTAGGATTTCGGAACATCTAACCAACATAAAAAACGGTTATAAGTACCATAGTGTCTCCCTACATTTTAAAGAAAAACATCAACAAGACCCATCATTATTACAATTCTGTGGGATAGACATTGTACACCCCTCCTGGAGAGGGTCCAACAGAGTCAGGGACCTATCTCAACGAGAGACCAGATGGATCTTTTTATTGAAAAGTTTAGCCCCTAGAGGGTTGAACATAGAATTAGATCTAAATTGTTTCATTAATAACTTTTAGACTGGGTCACTCAAATCATCCATTATTTGCTTTAGGTATTGCATCTCGGAGGTATATGATATTTGATCTTTGATGTCTGGCCTTTTATACTGTGATCACTATAATTTTTTAGCCCAATATTTTGTCCTGGTGTTAGTTTACATTGTAAGTGCGTTCACTCAAGATCTGGTAATGACATATATGCCCCCACTCATGTATATGCTGTGGTAGGAAGAGTAGGGGGAATGTCTAGCACAGAATATGGGTCTAGTGGTACCCTTACGAATTTATTTATATATTTAAATTTTTTGGGTGATAAATTAGTCCCAAAGAGGAGGGGAGAGAAGGGAACCGTCCTTTTAAACAGATATTTTGTATGTTTGTTATAAGGCTCTGGTTATTTCCCTGGATATATAGAACACCTACTTAAGGTGGGTTAGTTACCGCTATTCAACACTTATTTGGGGATTTTAATTTAATTTAATTTATTTATTTTAGCTGCATATGGGTCTAGTCCATTTAGGTTGGTATCCGGTCAAAATAGTTACTCAGTAGAGACATTTAGTCTCATTTTTAGAAGTCCATCTACATATTTTATAATTCATGATTATTCCTTAAGTGGCATTCAATATCGTAACTGAGGTTCATATTATCTAATGTTTTTTAATAATTTTATATTTAGTATTAATTTTATGAATTTTGGAAATTTAATTCAGCATTTTTATGTAATTTGAATACTATTGAATTTTTGCTATATATGAGGAATATGGCCTTATATTCACCTATGTATATCCAATATGTATCATGACTGAGAAATAAGTGGTCCCAGACCTATTGATGGTCGATCTCAGTTTTAGGACCCTGCAATAGGCTTGCTATATGTATTGCCGTGTTATTCAGGCAGCGGGTTAACTATGTGAGAAATCAGCGTAGCTGCTGATTTTTTAAATGGCAATTGTTACTGAAATTATTTTAGTTTACCCTGATACAAATATACCATTACAGTAGACTACATTTATTAGTGTTACATGACTCCTATGTGCCTGAAATTGAATGTCAGTGTATCCGGTGCACGGGGATGCGATGTGTGCGCATGCGCAGTACGCAACCCGGTGGGCGTGGGTTTGAGAGCAGATAAAAGGGTTGAGTGGCAGGGTACACAGCCAATCCCATGAAGAAGTCGATCCATGACGAAACATGTCGGGGCGTGGCTGTGAGTTGTGACGTACATGCTGTTAGCCACACAGGAGGAGAGGATTACGAGTGCTCTGAAGGACGGAGGTTCCCGAGGGAGGGGTGAGACTATACCCAGCAGCTGCACACCTCGGGTCCGCCGTGACCATTGGTTATTGTTTTATCCACAAAGTTGAGGCTTGCTGTTAACTACACGTTTTATGCCCGTTTTTTATTACACTAATGTGAGTGCGATGTGTGAGGATTGCAGTGATTTTTAATAAAATTGTTGTTGCTGAATTACACTATTGGAGCATTTACTTTCTTTTATGTGGACCCATTGAATACCATCGTTGAACCTCGTATACACTATTTACCCTGGAGTGTGGTAAAAAGAGCGTGTTTTGCCTTGCATGAGAGTGCTGGCATGATTTTTTCGGTGAGTGCATGTCTGGAGAGTGTGTTTCACTGCACAGCGGTGTGGTGAAAGAAGCACGGAGTTATTTATCATTTGACATTTGATCACCTAGGAATCATCTGTGTGGGACATTTGATTCTCACTTTTATCGTCACCATTTTTTGTCACTTGCAACCTGTTTGGATATTGCTCGCTTTACTGGAGTTTTTATATTATATCTACAGCACGAATTGAAACACTTGCATGTGTTCTTATTAATTGCTGTCGCATTTATCATTCTATTAGCTGTTATCACATTTATTAGTGTTTATTTATTTTCATGTTCACGTTTTATATATTAGGTGATTGATTTAGGAATAGAGGTTATCACCACTACTGCACAAAGTATATATATTTACATTTTGTCACCTAGGTAATCTGTTAATAATTAAGAGATTGTCACTATTCTTTGTACACCGTAAGGTATACATTTTTTAAGCGCCTTCCATTTAACCTCTGTGTCGGTTTACCAGTTTTGGTCTTTAACTGATATTTAGGATTAAATATTTTATTGTTTTATATTGTGCATTTAAGGGGGCAGCTCAACACTCTTTTCGTTCACCAATTTACTTATTATTGAATCACTGTCACTGGTGTTGTGGAATTTTTTAATTATTCTCACAAGTGTATGTATACATTTATTTTGTTTATTTTGAGGATAATCAGGGAGCTATTGGCGCGGAGGAGGTATTTCTCGTGCAGAGGGCATGAGCATATAGGATACCTAGTTTTCACAAGATAGAAAAAGGGCCACATAGTGTGATACCATAAACAACGTATTTTATTGTAAAAAGAAATACACTTACATTTTAAAATGATGATAAAAAGCGCTTGTACATAAAAAGAAGGCGGCAGTGGAGTCCTCCCGATGCGTTTCGTCTAACAAGACTTCGTCCAGGGGTACCCTCCACTGCAGCCTGACTCCCTAATATAGGTACTGTAATCCTCCTAATGTGAATCCAGCCCATTCAATTCCGTAGATTGGCACTTCCGGGTTGCCCAAGATGGCGGACCCGCGTGCGTTCCAAGCCTCGATTTCGTGGGTGTGCTATGCGTTCCGCCTCCCAGTGTTGTGGCCCAATATTCCCAATATATCAAATAGTACTGAGGTTCCTATTAGAATAGTGTAACAAGAATAATCTTAAATTGTATGTCTGGTGTTTAAAGTGTTGAATGTCTCCTAGTATGTGCGGAGACGAATCCCGGTAAATCCTGCGATATGACGTCATGACGTCACGACGCGGGAACGGAAGTACGCTTATGCAAGCCTCGTTCTAGACTGGCTTGCGTTCCAACGGTGGTTGGCCGGAAGCTCTCTGTGCGGAAGCACGTAGAGACGAGCCTCGATCTGAAATGGCTTGCATTCCAGTTCTAGTAAGTTAACCGGAAGCGTGCGTTCCACCGCACGTCATACTAACGGCAAGTGCAGCTTCACACGTTCAAAGATGTATCGACGTGATTGCTCATAAGAGAAACATATATTTTTTAAATGCTCGTGAACAGAACTTTTGTTATTAAGTTCGGAAAAATACATGTTAAGGCACTTCTACTATTTTGTCCTGATGGCTGTAAGACATAATGTGAATTAACCCAAATACATCCGCATATGTGCGGGTGTGTATTCTCTATATTCCCATTTTGATAGAATGAAATCATAAATAATCTGGGTAAACCAGGTTATATATAGATTACATAAAGATATGAACATACACAAATATATGACACGTTGCATATGTATGTAACACATACAGCATCCTAGATGTAAGGAATTCAATGAACTGGATTCACATAGATATACGTAATTCACATCTGTGGTTACTATCCAATATAAAGACTACTAACAATCAGAACATATAGATGTACCAGCGAACCATAGACTCAATACCCTATGATTGATCTAGAAAAGCGTTGATATCTATTTCGACATTTAGCCCTGAAGGGGCAAATGTCTGTAGCTCATATGCCCAAAACATCTCCAGACGGGATAACCCCCTTGTTTTGGCACCCCCTCTCCATGGTGGTGTATATTTGTCTATAATGACAAACTGTGATCCATCAGGATTTCCACCATGGAATTCTTTATAATGCCTCGGGACCGTATGTTTAGGGTCTCTGCTTTTGATTAGGGCGATATGTTCCCCCACTCTAATTGAAAATGTCCTGGTGGTACGGCCTATATATTGTTTATGGCAGGGGCAGGTGATGAGATACACTACATATTTGGTGCTGCACGTGCAGAATGGTTTTATAGTGTATCTCCTTCCCGTCGCCATGGAGGTGAACTCGGTCACTTTACGCATCCTCACAGCATTATGCTGGCATACAACACACTTCCTGCATGGAAAAAAGCCAGTCCAATCGTGAAAGAAAGATGGACGGGTAGGGGCATTAATGATGTTAGGGGCTATCCGACCCTGTATTGATGGTACACCCTTAAAGATAACCTTAGCTTCTTCTGGGATAAGTGGGCCCAGAATATTGTCTTGTTTAGGGAGTCAGGCTGCAGTGGAGGGTACCCCTGGACGAAGTCTTGTTAGACAAAATGCGTCGGGAGGACTCCACTGCCGCCTTCTTTTTATGTACAAGCGCTTTTTATCATCATTTTAAAATGTAAGTGTATTTCTTTTTACAATAAAATACGTTGTTTACGGTATCACACTATGTGGCCCTTTTTCTATCTTGTATGAGCCATATGTGGGGAGATCCATGGTTTTATTTGGAGAAGATACGTCTTTGAGGCCCCCTGTGATCCCTTCATCTTCAGGCTGTCAAGGTCTTCCTCCCATTGCCAGTGAGCAATAAAAGCCGGTTTGACCCTCACAGTATACACTGTCTTGGGTTCAAACCCTCCGGTAAGCCCCCATTTTTCATTGGTTCAGGGAAGTGCACTTTTTTCAAGACACTGTGGTGTGAAGTTATATAGTTGGTCCTTCCACGCACTATTCAACATATATACGTGGGACTACTTAGGAACCAGCTGTGCATTATCCTTTTAAGACTTTTATGATTATATGCTGGTGATGGTACTTTATACACCACCCACAAGTGGTGATTAGTAGAGTTTCTATGTACACGGACTTTTATTTATATTTCAAAAAAATTTTTTTTCCAGTGATGGACATTGTTTTTGTGTTCTTCTTTCTTTTTTTGGTCAAATTATATTTAGAGCAATAGCTCCTCACCTTATTAATTTGAAGGTGTATTTTTCATTTAGCGCTACACGTTTTGGTTTCTATTGATTCATTTGGCAATTATTCTGTTTGCGGTGTTAGCGGCTTACCATTTTGGAGCAAGCGCAATTTTACTACTGCTGTGATTTTGATATATATATTTAGAACTTAAATTTTGCTGCTGCCCACTTGAGTGCTTTTAATATGGATGTATTTGACTACCGAGCCTCCCATAGGGTTAATACTGAGGGAGTATTTATAACAACAAGTAGTGATACAGAGATTGGGGGATTATTCCTCAGACTCAAAAATGTTATGACAACCGAACTCCACCTACAATGGGATCTGGCGTTTTTACAGCAATACATCACAGAACAAATGGTACCTAGAAGCCTCCGTTGGGAACCACAACAGGGGGAAACAGATTTAGATTCATGGTTTAAATATTTTAATGATGCAGGCATCAATTTTCTAAAGGTACTTATTTCTAAGAAAAATAACAGACTTCAGGTCATTGACAGAGAAATTAAGGATCTAAAGGATAAACTATTGACCCATAAAAACTCTTATGAGTACAATTCCGTTTCCTCTAATCTTCTGGGGCATCTAGAAAAAGAGGATCGTGATCAAAAAATAAAGAAACAAAAGAAATATTCTAGAGACGCAGGAGACTATAAGAACCATATTGTCTTTAGTTGGCAAAAACTCTTTCAGGTCACCCCCCCTATGGAGGTTTCTTCTAGTGTTACAGAGGGTACAACACCATCAGGTGGCCCCTTAACAACGAAGGGTTCCACTGTGCAATCCCAACCTACGGGCGCTCCTTCCTGGGGTCGGGATTCCCAGAGAGGTGGAATAAAACATGATGGGGTATCCCGTGTATCTCAACAACGGATTCAGCACTATAGTCCTCAAACTTCCCATAGGGGTAGAAATAATTTCAGAGGGAAAAGGGGTGGTAGGGGTAACTCTCGTAATAGGACACACCACCCAGATACCCACTCTCAACATGTTTCATATCATCCCTCTCCGAGAGAATATAGAACAGGGCCAGACTTTCAGCACAGAGAGGAGTCATATCATCGTTACTCCTCTCCTGTTCGTACCTATAACAGGTACTCACCTCTTAGGGAGATGTACAGCCCTGAGCGCAGAAGAGAGGACTATGATCAAAATCCATACATACATAACCCTTACACTTATGGGAACCAGGTTTTTCGCGAGGCCCTGCACTCAAGAAAACGAGGCCCAGATCAAAGAGAGGGTGCAGAGGGGGGAGGAGAGTACAAAGAAGAAAAGCGAATAAGAATATAAGAGGCCAAGGCGTCTATAATTTAAGCTCTCAAACCGTTACTGAAGCAGAACTATCTATATTAGACAAGGGTCTTAAATATGCCCCCCCTAAAAAACTGGATAAGTTACATACGTTTATGGATGTTCATAAATTCATATGTAAGGTTAACATTCAGAGGTATTTGATATCTAATCCAGTTCGCACCGACTACCCGGCTGCCACATCAGGAACCGTTCACTCGGGTTTAGCCAATCCCTCTCTCTTCTCCCCCCCAGTCCCCACAGCTCCCGCTGTGAAAATCTTTAGGGACCTCGTCCTACAAGATTTAGCCAAATTACCAATGAAACACACTTACCATCCCCCACTGTTAAAAGGGGGTATGGAGTCTCTATGTGCACGCAAAGATCTGGTGGTCCGCCCAGTGATTCTGGATAAGAGCCAATATGAAACAGAAATGCATCGCATTCTGAACGAACCAGGCACCTATCAAATATTACCCAATAATCCCACACATACATATAAACAACGACTCCATAAGCTTGTTTCAAAAGGCTATGAACTGAATATCTTGAACAAAAGGGAAAGAGATTTTTTGATCCCCACAGCACCTCGGATCCCTACTATATACTATTTGCCGAAAGTCCACAAAAATCCAGTCTGCCCTCCCGGTAGGCCAATTGTAAGTGGTATCAATTCCATCACAGCTAGAGTAGGCAAATATATAGATTTTTTTCTACAGCCCTTAGTGAAGAAAACACCTTCTTACTTGAAAGACACCAGTTCCACAATTAGACTCCTCGAAAACGTCAACATACAAGATGGCTATATCATGGCCACTGCCGACGTGGCATCATTGTACACGTGCATACCACACGATAAGGGCATTGAAGCGGTTAAGCATTTCTTGGCCCATGAACACACTCTGGCATCATTTCAGTGCGACTATCTCGTGGAGTTACTTGAGTTCGCAGCCAAACATAATTACTTTTGGTTTAATCACAACTTTTATCTCCAACAACGCGGAGTGGCTATGGGGGCGAAATTCGCACCTAGTCTCGCAAACCTATTCATGGCCAAGTGGGAGGAGGATGTCGTCTATACGTATGAAACCAGCTCCCTGGTTCTATGGACTAGGTATATAGATGACATCCTCCTCCTATGGAGTGGAACTAGGGAGACACTTGAGGAGTTCTTTGAGTGTCTGAACGCAAACGATAGAGGTATATCTTTATCTTATGAAGCCAGTGAAACGAAAATCCATTTTTTGGACCTACAGATAGAGATAGTAAACAAACAATTTAGATTTAGCACTTATTTCAAACCCACAGACCGTAACGGTTTCATTCCTATAGACAGTTGTCATCACGTCTCATGGCTGAATGCGGTTCCGCGGAGTCAGTTTTTGAGACTTCGTCGGAATTGCACGGATACAGAAGTATTTCTTGAACAAGCCAAAATCCTAAAATTCAGATTCCTAGACAAGGGTTATGATATCAATAGCCTGGATTATGAAATCCAAAGAGCTACCAATATAGATAGGAAATCTCTACTGGAAGTTAAACCTGAGAGAGAGCCTGATGGGAAGTTTAGGTGGGCCATGCTGACGGCTTTTTCAACACAGCACAGACAAATTAAAAATATTATGAGGAGGGGCGTGGCCAGGCAGCGCATGTAGCAGGACACACTTCTCCTCTGCTCCGCCGAGAATCCTGTAATTAATCCTGCGGATTACCCATCCGACCCGATAACACCCCCGATCGGAACCGCACGCTACTGGTGACTAGTCCGGTCCATATCGCTGTTCGATCCGCGGCTGATTAGCATGCCAAAACGGGGAAAAGAAGGCACAGGCCCGCCGGTGACTCAGGCCCAAGATGGCGCTCTGCCACAGAGATCACAGAAGGAGAAATACAAGGAGGCCGCTCAGAGACTCCTGTTTGGCAACAAAACTTCTAAAGAGCCATCCTCGCCCGCATCCGACCTCAGTGAAGAGGAGGGAGGCCGGCTGGAGTTAGACAACACTATACCACTGGAGGATGGCACTGGATCCCCTGCAGATTGGGCCACAGTGAGTACAGCACCACACACATGTCAGGACACCCAGACACTGAGCATGCCAGTGGATAATACTGAACCCACTCTCAGAGACATTCTCTCAGCAGTGACTATATGTAACAAATCCATATCACATCTGACGGATGAAGTTAAAGGAGTCAAAGCTGAGATATCCTATGTGAGACAGGACATGCAGAAACTGAGAGAGCGCACAGCTGCAGTAGAGAGCAGGGTCAGTGTGATGGAAGACGATCTTGTACCCATGCAGAGGGATTTAAAGTATAACTGTCACTTAGTAGACCAGCACGCTGCGCGTTTGGATGATTTAGAGAACCGCTTGCGCCGCAATAATGTACGCGCACTGGGATTCCCAGAAAGAATAGAGGGGAAAGACCCGGTCACCTTCATTGAGCAATGGCTTCTCAACACATTCGGAAAGGATGCTTTCTCTCCACTATTTGCGGTTGAGAGAGCGCATAGAGTGCCATCTCGCCCACTACCACCTGGCAATCATCCTCGCGCCTTTCTCTTTAAACTTCTCAACTACAAGGATAGAGATGCCATCCTTGCCAAGGCCAGAACCATGGGAGGCAAACTAGCTATTGAAAACTCCAAGATATCCCTATTCCCGCATTTTTCGGCTGAACTCCAGAAACAGCGAGCAAAGTTCATGGATGTCAAGCGAAGATTGAGAGATCTAAATCTGCCCTATGCCATGCTGTATCCTGCCCGCTTGCGGGTAGTCGCACTTGGAGAAACCCACTTTATTGACCGGCCGGATATGGCGGCTCAGTGGCTGGATAGAGAAGATAGAGCCCTTAAAGCGGCTAGACCGCAAAGAGATGTTCCCCCCTAAGTGATGTGCCTTGTGTTGGTGTTGTACTGATGGGATCCAGCCTACTGTTCCCCCCCCCCCCTTTTTTATCTCTCTCCCCCCCCTTTTTGGAGAGGGCGCCCGAGCCGAATGCGGGCCTCAAGACCCGAGCTTGCTGATAATTGTGGACAGTCCCTGCACCCATATCCGTGGCTTAGGCGGATGAGGAGTCCTGTTTATTTCAACCTACCCTTCCTGCTTTTTTTCCCCCTTCCCCCCACTCTTCTTTATTTTTCATTTTTTGATTACAAGCAAGGAAGGATTACGTGCCTGCTGCTTCTGTAAAACCCCTGTAAGAACTGACCTGCTGGTTAACCGGGAGTTTTCAAGGCTTTTACCCCCCCCCACACCTGTTGTGTGGAGGAAAAGCTGACAATGCAACTGTTACAGTTGGGTGAACTACCACCCTTTAGAGTTATGCCATACAGAGCAATATATCTTAAGCTAGAAACTTATTTTTTTCTGTGCTTATACCCTAACATATTGAAATATTTTTTCTTGTTGTTTTGTATTCTGATTTCATGTCCACAGATGCCTAACTGTCCCAAGAAGAGGGAAATTAAGTTTGATATGTTTTTTCTTTTATGCAATTGGTATCATACTGATATACAACTGGTGGGTGCTACTAAGGGTTATATTAGACTGCCTAAAGTTTCTGAGGTGGAGTGGGGATGACTAAGCTGACGATCGTGACGTGGAATGTCAGGGGGCTGGGTAGTCCAATCAAACGGATGGCGGTCCTCAGGCATCTCAAGTCGTTGGGTGCGGGGGTGGTCTGCCTGCAGGAGACTCAATTCTCGGCGGGCCTCACCCCCAGCCTCAACCCACGGTTATATGTGACCCAGTTTCCTGCAACCCATTCCACCTATTCTAGAGGAACAAGTATCTTGATCAGGAGGGATGTTCAATTCAATTGTATACAAAAACGCATAGACACAGATGGCAGATATATATTTCTCCTATGCACAATATCAAACCTAAAATGTATTCTTGCTAGTATTTATATCTCCCCACCGTATACCTCCGAGATTGTTAAACACCTGGCAAGTTTCATGGCCCAATACCCAGAAGTACCCCTGTTGGCAATGGGAGATTATAATAATTTTTTAAACGCTATTAAGGATAAAATACCTATACCTATTGCTAATACATGTCAGATACAAGGCAAAACTCCTTTTGCTAAAATGCTTGAAGAAATAGGATTGATAGATGTGTGGAGATGCAAACATCCTGAGGACAAAAAATACTCCTGCTACTCGGCCTCCCATGCCGGATTGTCTAGAATAGATTTGGGTTTGGGAAACTATAAGATGCTACAACTGGTTTTGGAATCGGGATATGCAGATAGGAATATCTCTGATCACTCTGCCTTCTGGGTGACCATTTCATTGCCAAATAAGACCAACCGCCCAGTCTGGAAGCTTAATCCCTTCTGGCTTTCGCTGTTTGCCTAACCTGACCCTATACATACAGCACTTAGGCTGTTTATACAGGATAATATTGGCACTGCTAAGCTGGGGGTGGTCTGGGATGCAGCGAAGGCCTTTTTGACAGGACAGCTTATTAAAACAATCTCACAGATTAAGACTGACACTAAGGCTTGGGAATTGCTGGTACGGAATATGGTCACCGAGACTGAAAATACCTACACTAATAACCCCACGGAAGATACCAAAAGAGCATGGTTAAGCGTGCAGTTAGCGGAAATTGTCGGGCCAATTAGCACTGCAGTTAGCGGAAAATAAACGCTTTTTTTTGCAACAATCACACTTTGAGGAGGGGGAGACAACTGGACATATGCTTGCAGTACTGGCAAGGTCCCAGCAATCATCCTCTCTTATTCCTGCCATTAGTGATGAGCAGGGGTCCTTGAAAACCTCTACCTCTGATATCCTGAAAGTCTTTAGGGATTTTTATGCCAATCTCTACTCCTCAAAGGTGATGTCCACTGACAGCGCAATAGAAGATTTTCTGGGAGGCTGTGAGCTCCCCAGTCTCCAGATAGAAGACAGGACCATGCTTAATGCCCCTCTAACGGCAGAAGAACTAGATCTTGCCTTATCCCAAACCAAAAATAACAAATCACCAGGCATGGATGGTCTCCCGTCAGAGGTATATAAACGTTATGCTGACTCTATGCTCCCCACATTATTAAAAGTTTATAATGAGGCACTAGAGGAAGGTTCCCTACCAAACTTGATGAACGAGGCAATCATCATTGTCCTCTTAAAACCGGGTAAAGATGCGAACTCCCCTGGCTCTTATAGGCCCATATCATTGCTCACGTCCGATATTAAGTTGCTGGCTCGGATGTTAGCAAACAGGTTAGCCAAGGTAATTCATAAAATAGTACACAGAGACCAATCTGGGTTCATACCCACGAGATCCACGGCCCAAAATATAAGGCGGCTATTCCTGAATTTACAACTCCCAACGGACAACCCAGGCAATAGGGCAATTTTTTCACTTGATGCAGCTAAGGCCTTCGACAGTGTCGAGTGGCCCTATCTGTGGAAGACACTACGGAGCATGGGATTGGGGGACACCTTTATCTGCTGGATACAGCTTCTGTATGCCACACCCACCGCCAGGATCCGCATCAATGGGGAGCTTTCAGAACCCTTTCCTCTATTTAGGGGCACTAGGCAGGGGTGCCCGTTGTCGCCCCTGCTGTTTGCCCTGGCCTTAGAGCCTTTGGGGGCCAAAATTAGAGGGGACTCAAGAATAGTGGGTTTTCAGAGAGGAAGAAATAAAGATGTGGTATCCATGTATGCAGACGATACCCTGCTGTACTTAGGGGACACAAAAGATACGTTACAAATGGTCATGTCTCTCATAAAGGATTTTGGGGAACTATCAGGCTTCTCCATCAATTGGGACAAGTCGGTGTTGATGCCACTTGACCCCCTGAATACCCCACTGCCCCTGGGTGCAGAAATGATACAACAGGTGAGCTCATTTCGCTACCTAGGGATTCAGGTGACATCGAGCCCGGCCACCTATATTGATCAGAACCTGGCGCCCCTCTTGACTAAATTCCGGGAAAAAAGCAGAGCTTGGTGTAAATTGCCCTTGTCAGTGGCTGGGAGAGTTAACCTTATTAAAATGGTTTGGGCGCCACAACTACTATATATCTTTAATAATTCCCCAGTATGGATACCTAAGAGATGGTTCGATAGGATAGAGACCCAATTTAGGGAGCTTATTTGGAAGAAAAAGACAGCAAGGATAAAATTATCCACATTACAATATGGCAAGGAGGAGGGGGGACTTGCTGTTCCTCATCCCAGAATGTACTACCTGGCATCCCAACTGCAACAGCTGGGAGGATGGGGCCTATTGGATCACACAGACCCGATTCGGATGCTTACATTAGGGGACGAAAATAATTATTCAGCACTGGCAAGCTTGGAGGCGGGGTTCTTACATCTAGACCCTGAGGCCCCTACAGTTAAATTGTTGATCATGCTATGGTCTTTTGTAAAAAAATTACTAGGCGTTACAGGTTTTTTGTCCTGCACACCTCTTTGGAAAAACAGACAATTTAAGGAAATACAAAAATTAAAAGGTTTTAAGAACTGGGAGGATGCAGGTATTAAATTTGTTTCACAACTATACCAAAATAATACCCTCAAATCATTCCAACAGATCCAAATAGAGTTTGAGATCCCACATAACAATTTTTATAAGTATCTCCAATTGCGACATGCTTTACAAACCCAGAGCAGAACTGTCAGGATCCACCACACAGAACATCCGATTGTTCAGGAAGTTTTCATGGAAGAAAATAAAAAGGGGATGATATCCCGCTGCTATAACACCCTTATCACGCGAATACAAGACTCCTCTAGACTACCATGTAGACAGCGCTGGGAGGAAGACATAGGGGCAATAGACGGAGATAGTTGGGATGTATGCTTGGTAAACGCCCCCTTGGTCTCTCTATCTGCATCTCAGAAAATCTCACACCTCTATCTACTTCACAGAGCATATAGAACTCCCCTTCAATTATATAAGTGGGGAATTAGAGATTCTCCCATGTGCCCAAAATGTGAACGTGATCATGGAGACTTACTCCATATGATATGGAAGTGCCCCAAATTATTTAGGTACTGGAAGGATGTGCTAGACACAATAACAGAAATATTTATGATACCTCTTGAGAGAAACCCAGTAACATGTATATTAGGAGGAATAGATGACGAGTCGATACCACCACCCACCCGCATAGCGCGAATGTTATACATGGCAAGGAAATTAATTGCTCAGTGGTGGATCACTCCGCGAGTGCCCACCAAGAAGCAATGGATAGACAGTGTCAATAGGCTCTTAATAAGAGAAAAGATTGCCTACCAACATAGAAAAGTCCCACAAAAATTTCTATCGATATGGCAAGCATGGCTGGATGTTCCTGGTCTAGCCCCACACCAACTAATCAAAGATAGGTTACTTTTGGGCTGATGTGGACATAACCATTATACGGATAATAAAAGTATGTAAAAGAAAGGGATAGACAGGGCAATACGCTCCTTGAGAGGTATGAGGCAGAATATGCAATGTTGCAATGTATGGCAAGATTTGGTTTTGTTTTGTTATGGTTTTTTTCTTTCTATTTCTTTCCTTCTTTTTTCTTTTTCTTTTTATTGATTGATATTTTCTTTCTCCCCCCAATACTGGAGAATACTATATTGCACTAAACACAATGAACACAGACAAGCATAATAGAGCTATATTATACTGAGATTGATCCCACTGATTTTATTGGAAAATTATTGTGTCTCCCCTTTTTACAGTTTAAAGATATTATATAACACAGGAGTTTTCCTATACAAGGGAGATACTATTCCAGTCAATATCCGAGTATACCATCTGATATTCAGACATATACTCTCTACGAGGCATATTATATGTCAAATTTATTGTTAAAGGATAATAGTGCAATTGCCTTTACTTTTGTTAGAATGCAAATAGAACCTCCTGTTGGCAATCTTAAAATGTTGATAACTGTATTCATGACGAACTGCACTAATACTCTAAAATATGTATACATTCAATGTTTCAACGTATATGATGTATGATTTTGTTTCTTATGCAAAATAAAAACCTTTCTGATTTAAAAAAAAAATAATATTATGAGGAAGCATTGGGGCGTCCTTAAACAAGACAATATTCTGGGCCCACTTATCCCAGAAGAAGTTAAGGTTATCTTTAAGGGTGTACCATCAATACAGGGTCGGATAGCCCCTAACATCATTAATGCCCCTACCCGTCCATCTTTCTTTCACGATTGGACTGGCTTTTTTCCATGCAGGAAGTGTGTTGTATGCCAGCATAATGCTGTGAGGACGCGTAAAGTGACCGAGTTCACCTCCATGGCGACGGGAAGGAGATACACTATAAAACCATTCTGCACGTGCAGCACCAAATATGTAGTGTATCTCATCACCTGCCCCTGCCATAAACAATATATAGGCCGTACCACCAGGACATTTTCAATTAGAGTGGGGGAACATATCGCCCTAATCAAAAGCAGAGACCCTAAACATACGGTCCCGAGGCATTATAAAGAATTCCATGGTGGAAATCCTGATGGATCACAGTTTGTCATTATAGACAAATATACACCACCATGGAGAGGGGGTGCCAAAACAAGGGGGGTATCCCGTCTGGAGATGTTTTGGGCACATGAGCTACAGACATTTGCCCTTTCAGGGCTAAATGTCGAAATAGATATCAACGCTTTTCTAGATCAATCATAGGGTATTGAGTCTATGGTTCGCTGGTACATCTATATGTTCTGATTGTTAGTAGTCTTTATATTGGATAGTAACCACAGATGTGAATTACGTATATCTATGTGAATCCAGTTCATTGAATCCCTTACATCTAGGATGCTGTATGTGTTACATACATATGCAACGTGTCATATATTTGTGTATGTTCATATCTTTATGTAATCTATATATAACCTGGTTTACCCAGATTATTTATGATTTCATTCTATCAAAATGGGAATATAGAGAATACACACCCGCACATATGCGGATGTATTTGGGTTAATTCACATTATGTCTTACAGCCATCAGGACAAAATAGTAGAAGTGCCTTAACATGTATTTTTCCGAACTTAATAACAAAAGTTCTGTTCACGAGCATTTAAAAAATATATGTTTCTCTTATGAGCAATCACGTCGATACATCTTTGAACGTGTGAAGCTGCACTTGCCGTTAGTATGACCTGCGGTGGAACGCACGCTTTCCGGTTAACTTACTAGAACTGGAATGCAAGCCATTTCAGATCGAGGCTCGTCTCTACGTGCTTCCGCACGGAGAGCTTCCGGCCAACCACCGTTGGAACGCAAGCCAGTCTAGAACAAGGCTTGCATAAGCGTACTTCCGTTCCCGCGTCGTGACGTCATGACGTCATATCGCGGGATTTGTCTCCGCACATACTAGGAGACATTCAACACTTTAAACACCAGATATTAGCGGACATACAATTTAAGATTATTCTTGTTACACTATTCTAATAGGAACCTCAGTACTATTTGATATATTGGGAATATTGGGCCACAACACTGGGAGGTGGAACGCATAGCACACCCACGAAATCAAGGCTTGGAACGCACGCGGGTCCGCCATCTTGGGCAACCCGGAAGTGCCAATCTACGGAATTGAATGGGCTGGATTCACATTATGAGGATTACAGTACCTATATTAGGGAGTCAGGCTGCAGTGGAGGGTACCCCTGGACGAAGTCTTGTTAGACGAAACGCATCGGGAGGACTCCACTGCCGCCTTCTTTTTATGTACAAGCGCTTTTTATCATCATTTTAAAATGTAAGTGTATTTCTTTTTACAATAAAATACGTTGTTTATGGTATCACACTATGTGGCCCTTTTTCTATCTTGTATGAGCCATATGTGGGGAGATCCATGGCTTTATTTGGAGAAGATACGTCTTTGATGCCCCCTGTGATCCCTTCATCTTCAGGCTGTCAAGGTCTTCCTCTCATTGCCAGTGAGCAATAAAAGCCGGTTTGACCCTCACAGTATACACTGTCTTGGGTTCAAACCCTCCGGTAAGCCCCCATTTTTCATTGGTTCAGGGAAGTGCACTTTTTTCAAGACACTGTGGTGTGAAGTTATATAGTTGGTCCTTCCACGCACTATTCAACATATATACGTGGGACTACTTAGGAACCAGCTGTGCATTATCCTTTTAAGACTTTTATGATTATATGCTGGTGATTAGGGATGAGCTTCGAGTTCGAGTCGAACTCATGTTCGACTCGAACATTGGCTGTTCGCAAGTTCGCCGAACAGCGAACAATTTGGGGTGTTCGCGGCAAATTCGAATGCCGCGGAACACCCTTTAAAAGTCTATGGGAGAAATCAAAAGTGCTAATTTTAAAGGCTAATATGCAAGTTATTGTCATAAAAAGTGTTTGGGGACCCAGGTCCTGCCCCAGGGGACATGGATCAATGCAAAAAAAAGTTTTAAAAACGGCCGTTTTTTCAGGAGCAGTGATTTTAATAATGCTTGAAGTCAAACAATAAAAGTGTAATATCCCTTTAAATTTCGTACCTGGGGGGTGTCTATAGTATGCCTGTAAAGGGGCGCATGTTTCCTGTGTTTAGAACAGTCTGACAGCAAAATGACATTTTGAAGGAAAAAACTCATTTAAAACTACCCGCGGCTATTGCATTGCCGACAATACACATAGAAGTTCATTGATAAAAACGGCATGGGAATTCCCCAAAGGGGAACCCTGAACCAAAATAAAAAAAAAAAATGACGTGGGAGTCCCCCTAAATTCCATACCAGGCCCTTCAGGTCTGATATGGATATTAAGGGGAACCCCGGCCAAAATTAAAAAAAAAAAAAATGACGTGGGGTTCCCCCTAAATTCCATACCAGACCCTTCAGGTCTGGTATGGATTTTAAGGGGAACCCCGCGCCAAAAAAAAAAAAAACGGCGCGGGGTCCCCCCAAAAATCCATACCAGACCCTTATCCGAGCACGCAACCTGGCAGGCCGCAGGAAAAGAGGGGGGGACGAGAGTGCGCCCCCCCCTCCTGAACCGTACCAGGCCACATGCCCTCAACATTGGGAGGGTGCTTTGGGGTAGCCCCCCAAAACACCTTGTCCCCATGTTGATGAGGACAAGGGCCTCATCCCCACAACCCTGGCCGGTGGTTGTGGGGGTCTGCGGGCGGGGGGCTTATCAGAATCTGGAAGCCCCCTTTAACAAGGGGACCCCCAGATCCCGCCCCCCCCTGTGTGAAATGGTAAGGGGGTACAAAAGTACCCCTACCATTTCACTAAAAAACTGTCAAAAATGTTAAAAATGACAAGAGACAGTTTTTGACAATTCCTTTATTTAAATACTTCTTCTTTCTTCTATCTTCCTTCATCTTCTGGTTCTTCTGGTTCTTCTGGCTCTTCTGGTTCTTCCTCCGGCGTTCTCGTCCAGCATCTCCTCCGCGGCGTCTTCTATCTTCTTCTCCTCGGGCCGCTCCGCACCCATGGCATGGGGGGAGGCTCCCGCTCTTCTCTTCTTCTTCATCTTCTTCTCTTCTTCTCTTCTTCTTTTCTTCTCTTCTTCATTTTCTTCTCCGGGCCGCTCCGCACCCATGTCGGCATGGAGGGAGGCTCCCGCTGTGTGACGGCGCTCCTCGTCTGACAGTTCTTAAATAACGGGGGGCGGGGCCACCCGGTGACCCCGCCCCCCTCTGACGCACGGGACATGACGGGACTTCCCTGTGGCATTCCCCGTGACGTCACAGGGAAGTCCCGTCAAGTCACTGTGCGTCAGAGGGGGGCGGGGTCACCGGGTGGCCCCGCCCCCCGTTATTTAAGAACTGTCAGACGAGGAGCGCCGTCACACAGCGGGTGCCTCCCTCCATGCCAGCATGGGTGCGGAGCGGCCCGGAGAAGAAAATGAAGAAGAGAAGAAAAGAAGAAGAGAAGAAGAGAAGAAGATGAAGAAGAAGAGAAGAGCGGGAGCCTCCCCCCATGCCATGGGTGCGGAGCGGCCCGAGGAGAAGAAGATAGAAGACGCCGCGGAGGAGATGCTGGACGAGAACGCCGGAGGAAGAACCAGAAGAGCCAGAAGAACCAGAAGAACCAGAAGATGAAGGAAGATAGAAGAAAGAAGAAGTATTTAAATAAAGGAATTGTCAAAAACTGTCTCTTGTCATTTTTAACATTTTTGACAGTTTTTTAGTGAAATGGTAGGGGTACTTTTGTACCCCCTTACCATTTCACACGGGGGGGCCGGGATCTGGGGGTCCCCTTGTTAAAGGGGGCTTCCAGATTCCGATAAGCCCCCCGCCCGCAGACCCCCACAACCACCGGCCAGGGTTGTGGGGATGAGGCCCTTGTCCTCATCAACATGGGGACAAGCTGTTTTGGGGGGCTACCCCAAAGCACCCTCCCAATGTTGAGGGCATGTGGCCTGGTACGGTTCAGGAGGGGGGGTGCCGCACTCTCGTCCCCCCCTCTTTTCCTGCGGCCTGCCAGGTTGCGTGCTCGGATAAGGGTCTGTTATGGATTTTTGGGGGGACCCCACGCCGTTTTTTTTTTTTTTTTTTTGGCGCGGGGTTCCCCTTAAAATCCATACCAGACCTGAAGGGTCTGGTATGGAATTTAGGGGGAACCCCACATCATTTTTTTTTTTTATTTTGGCCGGGGTTCCCCTTAATATGCATACCAGACCTGAAGGGCCTGGTATGGAATTTAGGGGGACTCCCACATCATTTTTTTTTTTAATTTTGGTTCGGGGTTCCCCTTTGGGGAAATCCCATGCCGTTTTTATCAATGAACTTCTATGTGTATTGTCGGCAATGCAATAGCCGCGGGTAGTTTTAAATGAGTTTTTTCCTTCAAAATGTCATTTTGCTGTCAGACTGTTCTAAACACAGGAAACATGCACCCCTTTACAGGCATACTATAGACACCCCCCAGGTACGAAATTTAAAGGGATATTACACTTTTATTGTTTGACTTTAAGCATTATTAAAATCACTGCTCCTGAAAAAACGGCCGTTTTTAAAACTTTTTTTTGCATTGATCCATGTCCCCTGGGGCAGGACCCAGGCCCCCAAACACTTTTTATGACAATAACTTGCATATTAGCCTTTAAAATTAGCACTTTTGATTATTCATGTTCGTGTCCCATAGACTTTAACGGTGTTCGTGTGTTCGAACGAACTTTTTTCCTGTTCGCATGTTCTGGTGCGAACCGAACAGGGGGGTGTTCGGCTCATCCCTACTGGTGATGGTACTTTATACACCACCCACAAGTGGTGATTAGTAGAGTTTCTATGTACACGGACTTTTATTTATATTTCAAAAAAAAATTTTTTCCAGTGATGGACATTGTTTTTGTGTTCTTCTTTCTTTTTTTGGTCAAATTATATTTAGAGCAATAGCTCCTCACCTTATTAATTTGAAGGTATATTTTTCATTTAGCGCTACACGTTTTGGTTTCTATTGATTCATTTGGCAATTATTCTGTTTGCGGTGTTAGCGGCTTACCATTTTGGAGCAAGCGCAATTTTACTACTGCTGTGGTTTTGATATACTACCTATTGCTATCATAGGGGATATTTACATTCCCTGAGATAACAATAAAAATGATAAAAAAAGAAATAAAAAATGAAAGGAACAGTTTAAAAATAAAATAAAAAAGCAAAATAAATAATAAAAAAGCACCCCTGCCCCCCTGCTCTTGCGCAAAGGCGAATGCAAGAGTCGGTCTGGCGTCATATGTAAACAGTAATTGCACCATGCATGTGAGGTATCACCGTGAAGGTCAGATTGAGTGCAGTAATTTTAGCAGTAGACCTCCTCTGTAAATCTAAAGTGGTAACCTGTAAAGGCTTTTAAAGGCTTTAAATAATGTATGTAGTTTGTCGCAGCTGCACGTTTGTGAGCAATTTTAAAGCATGTTGTGTTTGGTATCCATGTACTCAGCCTAAGATCATCTTTTTTATTTCATCAAATATTTGGGCAATATAGTGTGTTTTAGTGCATTAAAATTTAAAAAAGTGTGTTTTTTCCAAAAAAAAGTTTGAAAAATCGAAACACCCACCATTTTAATCTGTAGGGCTTTTGCTTTAAAAAAATATACAATGTTTGGGGGTTCAAAGTAATTTTCTTGCAAAAAAAATAAATATTTTTTCATGTAAACAAAAAGTGTCAGAAAGGGCTTTGTTTTCAAGTGGTTAGAAGAGTGGGTGATGTGTAACATAAGCTTCTAAATGTTGTGCATAAAATGCCAGGACAGTTCAAACCCCCACCCCCAAATGACCCCATTTTTGAAAGTAGACACCCCAAGCTATTTTCTGAGAGGCATGTCGAGTCCATGGAATATTTTATATTTTGATACAAGTTGCGGGAAAAGGGCAAATAGCTTGGGGTGTCTACTTTCCAAAATGGGGTCATTTGGGGGGGGGGGTTGTGCCATCTTTCCATTTTATGGCCTTCAAAACTGTGATAGGTAGTGAGTAGTGAAATAAAAAATTTACACCCTTAGAAATCCTGAAGGCAGTGCTGGTTTTTAGTGCCCCATATGCGGCTAGGCTCCCAAAAAATCCCACACATGTGGTATCCCCATACTCAGGAGAAGCAGCAGAATGTATTTTTTGGTGTAATTCCACATATTCCCATGGCATGTTTGAGCAATATATCATTTAGTGACAACATTGTGCAAAAAAAAAAGTTTGTAATGTTCCCGCAACTTGTGGCAAAATATAAAATATTCCATGGACTCAATATGCCTCTCATCAAACAGCTTGGGGTGTCTACTTTACAAAACGGGGTCATTTGGAGGGGGTTTGTGCCATCTTGGCATTTTATGGCCTTCAAAACTGTGATAGGCATTGAGGAGTGAAATCAAAAATTTACGCCCTTTGAAATCCTGAAGGCGGTGCTTGGTTTTTGGGGCCCCGTACGTGCTTAGTCACCCAAAAAGTCCCACACATGTAGTATCCCCGTACTCAGGAGAAGCAGCTAAATGTATTTTGGGGTGCTATTCCACATATAACCATGGCATGTGTGAGCAATATAACATTTAGTGACAACTTTTTGTAATTTTTTGTCATTATTCAATCACTTGGGACGAAAAAATGAAATATTCAATGGGGTCAACATGCCTCTCAGCAATTTCCTTGGGGTGTCTACTTTCCAAAATGGGGTCATTGGTGGGGGGGGTTGTATTGCCTTGCCATTTTAGCACCTCAGGAAATGAGATAGGCAGTCAGTAACTAAAAGCTGTGTAAATGCCAGAAAATGTAACCTAATGATACTATAACTTTTGCACAAATAAATAAATATACGCTTGTTGACACTCTTTTTACCAAAGACGTGTGGCTGAATATTTTGGCCTAAGAGCCCTTGCACACTGGGGCGGTTTGCAGGCGCTATTGTGCTAATAATAGCGCCTGCAAACCGCCCCGAAAGTGCCGCTGCTGTCATCCCAGTGTGCAAGCCCCGAGGGCTTGCACACTGGAGCGATGCGCTGGCAGGACGGTAAAAAAAGTCCTGCCAGCAGCATCTTTGGAGCGGTGAAGGAGCGGTGTGTATACCACTCCTTTACCGCTCCTGCCCATTGAAATCAATGGGACGGCGCGGCTATACCGCCGGCAATGCGCCTCTGCAGAGGCGCTTTGCGGTGGTATTTAACCCTTTCTCGGCCGCTAGCGGGGGGTAAAACCGCCCCGCTAGCGGCCGCATACCGACGGTAAAATGCCGCTAATAATAGTGGCATTTTACCGCCGACGCCTCCCCCCGCCCCAGTGTGCAAGGGCTCTAAATGTATGACTAAAATTGAGTTTATTGGATTTTTCTTATTACAAAAAGTAGAAAATATAATTTTTTTTTTCAAAATTTTCGGTCTTTTTCCATTTATATCGCAAAAAATAAAAATCGCAGAGGCAATCAAATACCCTCAAATAAAAGCTCTATTTGTGGGGAAATAAGGACGCAAATTTTGTTTGGGTACAACATCGCATGACCGGGCAATTACCAGTTAAAACAGCGCAGTGCCAAATTGTAAAAAGTCCTCTGGTCTTTAGGCAGCCAAATGGTCCAGGGCTTAAATGGTTAAGTATGTAAACAGTAAAAAAGGGAGGACAGACCATATTGGCCCCATAAAGAATGAGGAAGGACATCTGGTTACAAAGGATGGGGAGATGGCGGAGGTATTGAATTTATTCTTCTCCTCAGTCTTCATGAGGGAATCAGGGGGCTTCAGTAACCAAAACTGCAGTTTTTATCCTCATGACACATCACAGGAAGCACCTCCATGGTTAACAGAGGACAGAATTAAAATTAGACCTGGGAAACTTAACATTAATAAATCACCGGGACCAGATGGCTTGCACCTAAGAGTACTTGGGGAACTCAGTCAAGTAATTGCCAGACCATTGTTCCTAATTTTTACTGACAGTCTACTGACTGGAATGATACCGGCTGATTGGAGAAAAGCCAATGTAGCACCAATATTTAAAAAGGGCCCAAAATACATCCCTGGGAATTACAGACCAGTTAGCCTAACATCAATAGTATGTAAACTCTTGGAGGGGATGATAAGGGACTATATACAAGATTTTAGTAATGAGAACGGTATCATTAGCAGTAATCAGCATGGATTCATGAAGAATTGTTCTTGCCAAACCAATCTTTTAACCTTCTATGAGGAGGTGAGTTGCCATCTAGATAAAGGAAGGCCGGTAGACGTGGTGTATCTGGATTTTGCAAAAGCATTTGACACAGTTCCCCATAAACATTTACTGTACAAAATAAGGTCCATTGGCATGGACCATAGGGTGAGTACATGGATTGAAAACTGGCTACAGGGGCGAGTTCAGAGGGTGGTGATAAATGGGGGAGTACTCGGAATGGTCAGGGGTGGGTAGTGGGGTCCTCCAGGGTTCTGTGCTGGGACCAATCCTATTTAATTTGTTCATAAACAACCTGGAGGATGGGGTAAACAGTTCAATCTCTGTATTTGCGGACGATACTAAGCTAAGCAGGGCAATAACTTCTCCGCAAGATGTGGAAACCTTGCAAGAAGATCTGAACAAATTAATAGGGTGGTTTAATGTGGAAAAATGTAAACTAATGCATTTGGGTGGCAAAAATATGAATGCAATCTACTCACTGGGGGAGAACCTCTGGGGGAATCTAGGATGGAAAAGGACCTGGGGGTCCTAGTAGATGATAGGCTCAGCAATGGCATGCAATGCCAAGCTGCTGCTAACAAAGCAGACAGAATATTGGCATGCATTAAAAAGGGGATTAACTCAAGAAATAAAGCGATAATTCTCCCACTCTACAAGACTCTGGTCCGGCCTCACCTGGAGTATGATGTCCAGTTCTGGGCACCAGTTCTCTGGAAGGATGTACTGGAAATGAAGTGAGTACAGAGAAGGGCAACAAAGCTAATAAAGGGACTGGAGGGGCGTGGCTTGCCTTGAGAGAAGATGGCTGCTTAACTCTCAAGCTCCATCAGCCTACAGCCTTTAATCAGCTTTTCCTGGGGACAAGCACTGTGATTTAGCATCTGAACATGAGGACAGCTTCCCGTGGCACTTCGGCATCTAGATCGCGGACTCCAAGAGAAATCAGTGGATGAGTAACCCAGAATATCCCGGAGTTATTCCAGAACCAAAGAGCTAATATGACGGCGTCCTCCTCAGCGGAGAACATGATGGGATCGTCTTATCAACAGCTGAATCACATCCCCCTCCTATGGTGACACACCAACAGCTGAGCCTGAATGATCTCCGCACAGTAGAGGCAGACATAAAGGACACACTTTTTGCCGCTATCACGGATCTCTGTCACAAAATACAGGCGATCGCGGGAAGAGTACATGATGTGGAGAAGAAGGCCATACATCAGCAGACTGCAATAAGGAAGATCCACCACACAGTGGACACACACATGATGCAACTCCAGGATATCCAGAGACATGTTGAAGACCTGGATAATCGTGGGAGACAACATAACCTGAGGGTTCGAGGTCTCCCCAAAAGTGTCAACACCAATCAGATACTCCCAGCAGTGATGGCCTTGTTTAATCAGCTCCTTGAAAAACCCCGATAAATGCCCATACACATGGAGCGCTTTCACAGGGCACTCCGACCGCGAGGAAGAGAAACTGACCCCCCAATGGATATTGAAAGAAGAAATTCTAAAGATGGCCCGGAACAAAATACAGCTGGAACATGAAGTACATATCATCTGCATCTATCAGGATCTTTTGGCCATCACTCAGACACAGGAAAGATCTACGCCCTTTACTGGAGGTCCTGAAGGACAAAGCAATCCAATACAGGTGGAAATTTTCATTCGGACTGTCGGCAACCTATCAAGGACGCTCCACATTGCTCAGAGTACCTGAAGAATTAGAAGCCTTCTGTCACACCCTTGACATACCATACGTAGAGGTACCAAATTGGTATGCTGACTTCAACATATCCAGCTTGCTCACCAGGTCACCCAGAGCAGAACCAATGGAGATGCAAAACACACAATTCGGACAGCGCCGATCCCCCTCGGTTACACGAATGATCCTGGCTCTAATGTCGCAATCTCAGCTTCACAGCCCTACGGCATCTCCATTACCTTGCAGAGCATGCCGAGACTGTTAAGATGAAGAGGATAATACCACATGATCAGATAAGTTCAAAAACGTTTTACTACCCTGTTTTTCTCCCTATCTTACCCAATTACCACCCTGCTATACCTGTGTGCTACACCCAAACCACAGATAACACCGAGGACCTCTTCAAAATGATGGAAATATATTACATCACAAGGCATCGTCATTTTGGACTTGGCTTCTTGCATTATATGAACAGCAGTATCACACTCCAACTGAACATAACAGAAGCTATCCTGGGCAACATCTACATTACTGCTGTTCTTAGCTTTGTTCACACACCAGACAGACACATTAGTAAAGGACTATTACACGAAGAACCTTTACACTCTTGTCATCCATACAACCACCAGAAGGCACAAAACAGCTGAACCCCCCATCAAGAGATGGGCTCTGAGCTCCGACGCCAGCTGAACTTACAAGAGGCATACGACAACGGAAAGCAGTGAGTCTTTCAATAATATGACCAGACCACCGCCAATACAGAGTCCATCTTCACCCCACGTAGACTCGAGCAATCCGTCTTGGCTCCCCCTAAACCGGAAACCTACAGATATATATGCCGACTGGGGAAACTTCCCCATATGCTGAAATCCAGATTAGGACGATGTGAACATACAAAAAGAATTGGTCACATTAGCCCAATAAGGAGAATGCTCCGCTACTTTATCTGGTATTTGTATTTAAGGAAATCACAACTATAGAGTATGTTACTCTATACTACCCTACTTAGAAATGTTAAGGTTTTAAATATCTGGGAAAGATAAACAGACATATTGCTCAGCATATTGACTAACACTCTTTCTCATTTACCTCTATATCTGATACTTTATAAGTGTTAGATATTAGAAATTTTAAAACATTTTTTACGGGCGCCATCTAGTGGTAAAGGCTATTTACTGACACTGCTATACACAGCAATATTCCTGAAAGAGGTCCACAATACGGCCAATAAGTATGCGTGCACAATATGTCTGCCTCAAACAATTTTACGATTGCAATATTCCTAATCAGCCAAGATAATATCAATTGATTGTAATGACGATTCACTTACTGACATCTCCAAACAACAACGCGAACATGGCCACACTCGATTACTACAAATATTATATATCACAGGTCCTTACAGGGTATGTTTTATCCGCTTGTTTCCATATGTTAGTTTGATGTCCTGTTGACGTACTGTTTTCTGCCAAGACCTATCTCAATGGGTCAATTGCAAAGGTTCATACACAACAAGAGGTTTGATATGTTAAGCACTCATATAAGCATGCAATCTAGAGCTAGCACGAAACCTATAGAGAAGTCAACATGTCTCGCAATTGATATGGTTCCCCCAAATAAAATGTCATACGCTGTTCCAACACAATGGAATGACACTAATAGACACAAAAGGATTTCCGCCCGTGCCTCAATAACGAGAGATACAGACCCCACAATCTTGAAATTAAACTCTTTTCCCCACCTATATATAAATGTGCCAGAATTAGGCTAATGGTCTGATGGCATTTCTAGATTACCACTTCTTTTCATTCAATCAACCTCCCACACAGTGGCATCATAACATGATATACACCCCTATACTGCGAACAATCCAAACGCCACTGACCTCTTCTGGCCTATACTTCTCCCTGTTTAGACAGGTGAGCAGGCTCTCAAATGTCGCTGCACTTTCTGACCCCCTATCTGAAGCTTTACCCAAGATATTTGCATATCTCTATAACCCCCCCATACTATTACACAAATTAAACACAGTTCCCACCTTCGGCTGAAACTCTTAAACTCCAACACCTACTAGATTTTGTCCTTCTCATCTGCCACAGCTCTTGCAACCTTTACTACTCCGCGAACTAACAAATCTACATAACTGCATTAACGATGGCCTCCATATCCCCAATGGTTGACATACCACCAATCAAAATCTCACTAAATGTAAAGGGACTTAATGTATTAGAAAAAAGATTGCAGCTACTCCTAACCATGCAGTGTAGTAAAGCAGATATACTATTTTTACAGGAGACTCATTTTCATACCGAATCAACACCGAAACTGCACAATCATTACTATCCCATTGCTTACCACTCTACAAACTTAGGGTCCAAATCAAAAGGGGTCTCAATTCTACTGGCAAAACACTGTCCTCTCCAAATAACCTACACGATGATTGATGATAAAGGCAGATTCCTTTTCCTGAAAGGCTCTTGTAAGAGTAAAAGACTTACGTTAGCAAACATATACGCCCCAAATAGTGGACAGGTAACCTTCTTTCACGAGATCGTACAGTTACTGATACCATTTCAAGAAGGCACCCTAGTACTGGGAGGAGACTTTAATGTCCCTCTAAACCCTCTTCTTGATACCTCCAATGGTGTCTCATCTCTCCCCTACACCGCTCTATGATCCATAAAAGCTCAACTCCAAATCCTTTTGGTTCATGACACGTGGCGCACTTTAAACCCCAACGGTAAAGACTACACTTTCTATTCAACACCACACAACAAATACTCAAGAATAGACTATCTCTTAATTTCGAAAAATGACCTTCCCATCCTCCAACGCGCATCCATTGACCCCATGTTTCTCTCAGATCACCACCCAATCTCAATAACTATAACATTCCCCGAAACATATCTTCGTTCTCGGTCCTGGAGACTAGATCCCTCCCTATTCATGGATCCGTCTATTGCTGTAGAAGTTGAACAATGCATTAAACAATATTTTGTGGAAAATAAAGCCTTTGATACGCTGCTTATGAATTGGGAAGCTTATAAATGTGTAATAAGGGGAGTACTTACTGCAGCGGCTGCTAAATGACGAAAAGAAAAACAGAAACATTTTAATGATCTAGCCAACCAGACACGACAACTAGAAAAAACACACAAACACACATGAGTGCTAGACGCTTTAAATACACTAATACAATCCAGAAAAGAAATGCTGAAATTATTGGGCAAACAAATTTGACGCAAATACATCCTTACCCAAATTACCTTTTATGAATATGGCAACAAAGCCAGCACGTTACTGGCGAAAGCCCTACAAACCAAAAAAGCCAATACAACTATACACTCGCTCACACATTCATTGGGTCGCAAATTAAACTCCAGACATAGCTGACCAGTTTGTACCGTATTATCCCAAATGATATAATCCACTCTTGTCGGACCCAACTCAAGACAAAACCAAAAGGAAACGAATGATCACTGACTTCCTAAAACAATATAGCCCTACCCCCATTCTGTAATCCTCTTATCATGATTTAGACAAACCCCTGACTAAGGAGGAAGCGGAGCTAGCATTGAAACTAATGAAGACAGGTAAAAGCCCGGGACCCGATGGACTGACTGTAGGATATTATAAACTATACGCAAATGTACTAACCCCTATTTTTATATCGACCTTTGATGCTTGTGCATCGCCCACAGCATGATTTTTTGAAGGCCCACATAGCGGTTATTCCAAAACCCGGAAAAGACTCCTCACTAGTAATGAACTACAGACCTATCTCATTATTAAACATGTACCTGAAGTGGTATGCCAATATATTGGCTAACTGACTTCTCCCCTTGCTTCCTAAGTTAATCCACCTCGACCAAGTGGGCTTCATCCCTGGTAGAGAAGCGAGGGATAACACACTCAAAGCAATTAATATCCACCATTGGCTCACATCCAACCAATGCCAGGGGTTCCTTCTATCCCTGGACTCAGAGAAGGCATTCAATAGAGTGGCCTGGGATTACATGATAGAAACTCTAAAAACCATTGGCCTTCCTTCCCGAATGCTTAATCTTATTCTCATGCTGTACTCCACTCCCACTGCAAGAATACGTGTCAACGGCCACCTATCGGATGCCTTCTCCATTTCGAATGGAACTCGCCAGGGATGCCCCTTATCCCCTTTAATTTTTGTTCTTACGCTGGAACCACTACTAAGATACATTAGAGCAAATCCAGACATTAAAGGAATACATCAGCTCACATATAAAGTAGCCACTTTCACGGATGACATACTCCTCTTCCTAACAGAACCACTGACAACTATCCCAAACCTACTTAAAAACCTCAACCACTTTAAAAGTCTATTGTACCTCCAAATCAACTTCTCAAAGTCCAATGCCTTAAATATCACCCTACCCCCTGAGACATGCAAATAATGCCAAAACAACTTCCCGTTTAAATGGAACAGCCACAAACTTACATACTTGGGCATTCAACTAACCTCATTCCTAGCGGATCTATACTCAGTGAATCACTTGTCTTTGTTACAGAATATAATACATGACTTAAGGAAGTGATCTGTAGGACTTTTTTCCTGGTTTGGCAGAGCTGCCATAGTAAAGATGAATATCCTACCTAGGGTACTATATCTACTCTAAACAGTCCCAATCAAACTCCCACCTGCCTTCTTCACAGCATACCGAAGAGCATGTACAGATTTCATTTGGGACACTTTGCGAAGCAGTCTGAGTTATGCAAGACTTACCATCCCTAAACTCAAGGGAGGCTTAGGCCTACCAGATATAAGAAAATATCAGCAAGCTTGCCACTTGACTAGAATCATCGATTGGAAAATTCATTCCAAAGATAAAGACTGGGTCCAAATGGAAAGCTCTTTATCCTCTATCCCGCTGGCTCAAACCCCGCGGTTGGCCTCAAAACACATCCCGTCAATATATACTTACCACCTGCTAATGCACCCAACACTTACCGCTTTTCGAAACACCTGCAACAAACACAAGATCTCATCGAACATAGGCCCGATAACCCCGCTTAGACTCAACCCTGACTTTACCCCGGGATTGCAGAAGTCCTTCTTGAAAGAGATATAGCCACACTCAAACGTTAGAGCTGAACACCTCGAGAGAGAGGCTGCCCCCTCTCTTATGCCAACTTAGCAGCTAAATTGACAACGGGTGTACTCCCATATTCAACATATGTGCAAATCAGACATTTTCTCGAAACAACCAGTTCGGAATGGTCGAGACTACACAGCCCCTTCGAAGAAATTTTTTAAAAGCAGAACCCCACAGACATCTCATATCCTACATGTGTGCCTACTATTTTCAGATCAGAACCCCAAAAACAACTGGGCCAACAGTAAATGGGAACAAGACCTCTCCATAAACCTCTTGGACACTGAATGGGAAACCATCTACACAATTATTCATAAGGGATCACTGAATATTTATGTACAAGAAAATACATTCAAATTAATCTCAAGATGGTACAGAACACCCCTCAAACTTCACCACATTTATCCGGCAATCTCTCCGCACTATTGGAGATGTGGAACAGAGATGGGGTCACTATCACACATCTGGTGGACGTGCCCTAAACTCCAACCTTTTTGGAAGGAAGTTCACAGACTCATCCACCGGATAACTACCTACACACTGGATTACACTCCAGCTCAATTCTTGTTGCACCACACCTCACTGCTGAAATGGACGTACATCCGCTCTTTAACCATGCATATGGTAAATGCAGCAAAAATGTGTATACCAAACAAATGGCGCTCCCCAGAACCACCGTCCCTAAAAGATTGGTTCTGCCATATTAGTAAAACAGCAGAAATGGAGGAATTGATTCACCAGGTGAAAGACACACCTTTTAAATTCACCCAGACATGGTCTTGTTGGTTGCATTTCACAACAACAGATGAATACCAAAGGATCCTTACGTAATACGAACTCTAGAGCTGCGGCAGGTCTAATGAGACAAAAATGAATTCAACCCCTCCTCGTCACCCCGTTTCCCCTATTTCTTTATTCCGACCTCCCCTTCTTTCTTTCCAGCGAGTATACTGCAGAATGCTATCTAAAATACCTGATGCTACCAACCGAACCATTAGCTCCCCTTTTCCCCTTTCCCCTAATTATAGGATAATCAATCTTTATCACAGTACATTTCTATCCTAAACACCCAGATAATCCATTGAAAACTGGAGACGCTCTCATTACAGATATACCTTTGCATTACACAAGGTAACTACCATAACGTCTACCTTTACATTTTTCATAACTCCCACTCTCTTTAGACAAGATATATTAAAATATGTTTATTATTGTCTGATTTGCATGATTCACTAAACTGTTGTATTACTACATATCTCCAATTTTCATAGCGGCTGCGTCCGCATTTGTTCATTTCCTGTTATCTTCTATATGCCATCAATAAAAACTTTTACAACAAAAAAATAAAGGGACTGGAGCATATTAGTTGTGAAGAAAGGTTACAAGCACTGAACTTATTCTCTCTGGAGAAGAGACACTTGAGAGGGGATATGATTTTAACCACCTCAATACAGTGCACTTACACCCCCTTCCTGCCCAGACCAATTTTCAGCTTTCAGCGCTCTCACACTTTGAATGACAATTACTCAGTCATGCAACACTGTACCCATATGAAATTTGCGTCCTTTTTTCACACAAATAGAGCTTTCTTTTGGTGGTATTTAATCACTAGTGGGTTTTTTATTTTTTGTGCTATAAATAAAAAAGACTGTCAATTTTGTGACCAAAATGCCTTTTTCTTTGTTTCTGTCATAAAATTTTGCAAATTAGTAATTTTTCTTCATAAATTTTGGCCAAAATTTATACTGCTACATATCTTTGGTAAAAATAACCCAAATTAGTGTAAATTATTTGGTCTTTGTGAAAGTTATAGAGTCTACAAACTAAGGTGCCAATCACGGTCTATCTCATTTCATGGGACACTAACAAGTAAGAAAAGTACAAATACCCCCTAAATGACCCCTTTTTAGAAAGTAGACATTCCAAGGTATTAATTAAGTAGCATGGTGAATTTTTTTAATTTGTAATTTTTTCCCACAATTCTTTGCAAAATGAAGATTTTTTTTTTTTTTTTTTACAAAATTGTCATATTAACAGGTTATTTCTCTCTCAAAGCATATGCATACAACAAATTACACCCCAAAATTAATTCTGCTACTCTTCCTGAGTATGGCGATACCACATGTGTGAGACTTTTACACAGCCTGGCCACATACAAAGGCCGAACATTGAAGTAGCATCTTCATGCGTTCTACGAGCCTAAATGACACATCTCATTTCTCAACCACCATTTACATTTTTGAAGGCCCTGGTGCACCAGGACAATGGAATTGCCCCCAAAATGACCCCATTTTGGAAAGCAAACACCCCAACATATAATCTATGAGGCATAGTGAGTCTTTTGAACGGTTCATTTTTTTCCAGAAGTTTTTGGAAAATGTGGAAAAAAATGAAAACGCATTTTTTTTACACAAAGTTGTCCATTTATCAGATATTTCCAACACATAGCATGTACGTAGCAAAGATGACACTCCAAAATACATTCTGCTACTCCTCCTGAGTATAGCAATACCACATGTGTGAGACTTTTACACAGCATGGCCACATACAAAGGCCCAACATTGAAGTAGCACCATCAGGCGATCTACGAGCATAAATGACACATCTCATTTCTCAACCACCTATTGCATTTTTGAAGGCCCTGGAGCACCAGGACAATGGAATTGCCCCCAAAATGACCCCATTTTGGAAAGCAAACACCCCAACGTATAATCTATGAGGCATAATGAGTCTTTTGAATGGTTCATTTTTTTCCAGAAGTTTTTGGAAAATGTGGAAAAAAATGAAAACGCATTTTTTTTTACACAAAGTTGTCCATTTATCAGATATTTCCAACACATAGCATGTACGTAGCAAAGATGACACCCCAAAATACATTCTGCTACTCCTCCTGAGTATGGCGATACCACATGTGTGAGACTTTTACACAGCCTGGCCACATACAGAGGCCCAACATTGAAGTAGCACCATCAGGCGATCTACGAGCATAAATGACACATCTCATTTCTCAACCACCTATTGCATTTTTGAAGGCCCTGGAGCACCAGGACAATGGAATTGCCCCCAAAATGACCCCATTTTGGAAAGCAAACACCCCAACGTATAATCTATGAGGCATACTGAGTCTTTTGAACGGTTCATTTTTTTCCAGAAGTTTTTGGAAAATGTGGAAAAAATTAAAACGCATTTTTTTTACACAAAGTTGTCCATTGATCAGATATTTCCAACACATAGCATGTACGTAGCAAAGATGACACCCCAAAATACATTCTGCTACTCCTCCTGAGTATGGCGATACCACATGTGTGAGACTTTTACACAGCCTGGCCACATACAGAGGCCCAACATCCAAGTAGCACCATCAGGCGTTCTAGGAGCATAAATGACATATATAATTTCCTGGCAACCTATCATTTTAGAAACCCTTCATATTTCTAACACATAGCATGCACATACCAAGAATTACAATCCAAAATAAATTATATTGCAGAAAGGGTAAAAAAAAAAAGCATTACCTGTGCTTTTAGTAGTATCCACAGAGGAGAGCACTGGTCCAGGCAGCAGGCAGGGAGGCCCTTAGCGACAGCAATATTAACTATCCAGGCAGCAGGCAGGAATATTGTCTATAGTCGGCACAGCACAGTCCATAGAAATTGTCCAGGCAGAGACAGCCAGCACAGCCATAATATTGGTCCTGGTACACTGTTAACTGCAGACACTCATTATTGTACCGCTCTCCAGCCCTTCATAAACATACTGCCTCCTGCTACAGCTAATTATTTGCATAGTCCAGGTAGCGGTAAGGTCCATTCATGCGACAGGCATGGGCATGGTGGCAGTAAGTCAGCAGCAGGCTGAGGGCCACAATCAGGTAAGACCTGTGCACAGGGGCACAGGGGTAGAGGCTTCGACCCACCCAAATCTCTATGAAGCCTCCGGACTCCAGACCCTAATTCCAAAACCCAGAGAAAACAAAAATAATTGTTTTCTCCAACCGGAAAAACAATTCTGGAGCCCCTTACATATGTGAGACCCCTGTGTACTATAGTAGCAGGGCAACAGATCAGTCCAAGCGGTAGGCAAAAGCATAGTCCATAAAACAGGCCAGGGTCAGTTCACGTGCAAGCATTCCAAGCGGTAGGCAGTAGAGTAGTTGATAAAACAGGCCAGGGTCAGTTCACGTGGAGGCAGTCCAAACGGTGGGCAGAGGCATAGTCACAAAACAGGCCAGGGTCAGTTCACATGAAAGCAGTCCAAACGGTAGGCAGAGGCATAGTCAAAAAACAGGCCAGGGTCAGTTCACGTGGAAGGCAGTGGCATGGTTATTTGGGAAAGATTGGAAAATGGTCAGCACAGATGATGAAAATGGGGAAATGGTTAAAAATATGGGCTAATATTTTATGGATGTATGATAAAGTTGGAAGCATTCACCAATGCAAAGGTCAGGTTGGGAGGGACACTGGGGACAATGGTAGCTGGTATCTTTTCTAAATCCTTTTTTGGTGCACACGCAACATTTTTTTTGCCGTCTTCGGCCTGCTTCAGATAGTGGAATGCTGAAGGGGAAGTGGCGCTCATGAAGTCGGCAAACAGCCTCAGAGCGAAGGTCTTCTGGGGGGGTCTTTGGTGATAGATGAGGGACGTGACAACTTCTTCTATGAATTTTAGGAAGGGGGCGGGGCTTTCAATGGATTTGGTGTAGACTACGTAGGAATTGTAAATGGCTACCTTCTTATACCAGAATCGGGACCTCCTTATTGACAAATAGGGCTGAATCATTTCTACCCCCCCCATGTTGAGATTATAATCTTGGACACATGTTGGCTTTTCAATGGGACCCTGTCTTCTTTGTACCTCAATTGCAGTGTCGTCATGGATGGTGGACATCATGTGCACGTCCCTCTTATCCTTCCACCTCAAGGCCAGCACTTTGTTGCATCTCAATGATGCTCTTTCCCCCCTTCGCAGCTTTTTGTTCGCTAAAGATTGTGGGAAGCCCTTTCTATTTTTTCTGGAGGTTCCACAAGCCAGGGTTTTTGCAGTGTATAAGTGTTTGAAAAGGGGCACACTTGTGTAAAAGTTGTCAAAGTAAAAGTGATATCCTTTGTTTAGAAGTGGGTATGCCAGGTCCCATACAATCTTTCCAGTTGTGCCCATGTAGGCCAGGCACTCAGGGGGATGGAGCTGGGAAACTTTTCCTTCATATATGCGGAACGCATACAAATATCCCGTGGCTCTCTCACATAGCTTGTATAACTTTACTCCGTATCTGGCCCTTTTGCTAGGAATATACTGCTTTATTCCTAGCTGGCCCGAAAAGGGTACCAGGGACTCATCGACGCAAATATTCTGATCGGGGACATAGAGTTCTGCAAATTGTTGGGAAAAGAAATTTATCAGTGGGTGAATCTTGTATAACTTGTCGTAATTTGGATGATTGTGGGGAGGGCACTGGGTGTTGACGCTGAAGTGAAGAAAGCGCATTATCATCTTGTATCGGGACCTGGACATTAGGGCAGAATAAATGGGCATATTGTGGATAGGGTTGGTGGACCAATAGGCATGTCCTTTATTTTTTTGTAATCCCCATGTTTAGGGTGAGGCCCATAAACACTTTGAACTCCTCCAAATTCAGATCTCTCCACTCAAAAGGACGGGCATAGGATGATTGGGGGTTGTTGGCAATATATTGCTGGGCATACAAATTTGTCTGGTCCACAATAAATTGCAGCATAGTGTCGGGCAAAAACATATGAAAGAAATCAATCTCTGAGAAATTTCGGGTGTTGGTCTGCACACCTAGCAGTGCTGTGAACGGGGGAATAATTGGCGATGCCGAGTTGGAAGGCAGCCATGTTGGGTTGGCAAGACCATCTGGCATGTATGTAGAGGCCCTTGCTCTTGGGGGGTGTGACACTCCAGTAGTTGGATTGGAATTTCCTGTGCTGGTACTCAGGCGTGATGTGGCAGGACTGGTACTGGGTCTGGGCATTTGTTCCTGGGACCTATCACCGGCGGCAGCACTGGTACTGGGCATTTGTTCCCGGGCCTAACGCTGGTGGCAGCGCTGGTACTGGGTCTGGGAATTTGTTCCTGGGGCCTGTTGGTGGTGGCAGCGCTGGTACTGGGCCTGGGAATATAATCCTTGTTTCCAGAGTGCCGTGCCCTTTTGGGAGGGACCCACTCTTCCTCCGAATCATTTCCTGATTCACTATTTGGTTCAAATGCCGAATTTGATTCAGAATCCGAATTGGAATCTGATGAGAACTCCCCGTTGCTCTCATCGGTCATGGAGAGGATCTGGAATGCCTCCTCACTGCTGTATACTCTTTTGGACATGATGCGGTGTGACAGGTGGCAGGTGACGGTCACTGATGGGCTGTGCGATGGGTGGCAGCTGACGTTCACTGATCGGTGATGACGGTGTGACAGGCGATGGTCACTGATGGGTGACAGGCCACGGACAGTGACTAGTGATGGGTGATGGTCACTAAAGGGTGACAGGTGACAGGTGATCGGTGATGGCTGACGGTCACTGATGGGTGACAGGTGATGGGTAACGGGTGATGGCTGGCGGTCACTGATGGGTGACAGGTGATGGCTGGAGGTCACTGATGGGTGACAGGTGATGGCTGGCGGTCACTGATGGGTGACGGCTGGCAGTCACTGATGGGTGACGGCTAGCGGTCACTGATGGGTGACGGGTGATGGCTGGCGTTCACTGATGGGTGACGGTTAATGGCTGGCGGTCACTGATGGGTGATGGGTGATGGCTGATGGGTGACGGGTGACAGGTGCACCGCTGATGGTCACTGATTTGTGATGGGTGACAGGTGCACCGCTGACGGTCACTGATGGCAGTCCCTTATGTGACAGGTGCACTTTATTGGGTGACTGTGGTGACTGTTGGGTGACAGATGACAATTGGGGGGGGGCGATGGGACAGGTGTGGTGTTGGTGCAGACACTACAGAACACAGATTGGTAACTCACTGCTTCTGGCTCTTCTCTCCTCACACTGGAAATGGTGTGTGAGGAGAGAAGAGCTGGTAACAGCTAGTTACCGCTCTGTGTTTACATTTATGATCGGCTGTGAATGGATCACAGCTGATCACGTGGGTAAACAGCCAGCCAATGGCTGTTTACCGGCATCAGTGATGAGTAGTGTTCCCGGGAACACTCCGCCACCGATGTGCACGTGCAGAGCGCTCGCGATCGCGCGCATGCGCCGTGCACAATGGGGTGGACCTATCTGTGATCGGCTGTGACTTCATCACGGCCGATCACGTGGTAAACAGCCATGTCCAATGGCTGTTCACCCCCCTCGGTGGCGAGCGGTGTCTCCTTGACATGCCACCACCGAAGGAACAGGGATGCGCGCGCACAATTGCGCGCATTCCCTGTTTAAATGGGAGGCCGTCATATGACGCCCTCCCGCAACGAGAGCCGCGCCGCCTGGCCGTCAATTGACGGCTGGCAGTCGGCAAGCGGTTAATTTACAAATACCAATAGGGATACAAATTTTCCATGGAAGGGAGTTTAATATGACATGTGGCCACTCATTAAGATTAGAAGAAAAGAGGTTTAACCTTAGACTGCGTAGAGAGTTCTTTAGTGTAATGCCCCGTACACACGGTCGGACTTTGTTCGGACATTCCGACAACAAAATCCTCGGATTTTTTCCGACGGATGTTGGCTCAAACTTGTTTTGCCTACACACGGTCGCACAAAGTTGTCGGAATTTCCGATCGACAACCACGCGGTCACGTACACCACGTACGACGAGACTAGAAAAGGCCGGTTCAGAACCAAGCGCGGCACCCTTTGGGCTCCTTTTGCTAATCTCGTGTTAGTAAAAGTTTGGTGAGAGACGATTCGCGCTTTTTCAGACTCGTAGCTTTCAGATCGTTTTCTGCCGTTCAGTTTGTGCTTGTGGGTTTGTATCTGCTCTTCAGTGCGTGCAAGCAAGTTCCGCGTGACTTTAGTCACTGTATTCTTGTTCGTTCGTTACTGGTTTTCAGGTCGCTCTTCACAGGCCTTGCTGTTCTTCAGTGCGTTCTGTTACTTCGTTCTGAGCAGCCGACCGTTTTCTAGCCATGTTTCGTATGCGTACTCCTCGTAGAGTTCGTGCTGTGCGGGGGCTTGGTGTTGGGGTCCTGACCTTGACACAAGTCCAGTCCATGAACAGGGTGGGGAGGAGTTCATGGACCAAGAATTGGTTGCTTCAGCGTGACCAGTTCTGTCATATGCCTTTGCTCCGTGAGATCCGTGAGAATAATCCTGATGATTTCAGGAACTTTCTCAGGATGACGGACCCCGTGTTTCACCGTCTGTTGGCTTCGCTGACCCCCTATATCAGCAGGCAGGATACCTGCATGAGGCAAGCCATCACTCCGGAGAAGAGGTTGGTCGCTACCTTGCTGTATTTGGCCACAGGGAGAAGTCTGCAGGACTTGAAGTTCTCGACAGGCATCTCCCCCCAGGCTCTGGGTATCATTATCCCAGAGACCTGTTCTGCCATCATCCAGGTCCTGCAGAAGGAGTATATGAAGGTAAGATTTTTATCCTTTTATATCATATTTTATTGTATTGAATGTTTGCTAATATCTTGTATTTCTTTCCTCATTCCCTAATTACCATGATCGTAATATGCTGTGAATGTTCCCTTTGTCCTCATGCATGCTGGATTTTTATGTAATTATTATTTTATGTCCTTCATACATATTTGCCCTTCAATAACCTCTCCAGCATGGTGTCTCCTGCCCTATATTCACCTCATGTAGTCACTTAACAATGTATTTTATCAGCTCCATAGTAGTGCTTTACCCCAAACACCCCCTAAAATGTTTGTTAATGTTATTTTAGCTTTAAATTCAGGCAGAGTGCCAGAGGCTTTTTTTGTGGTGTCCACAAATTTTTGGTAACCCTCCCTCCCCCAACTGCTAAGTCAGCTGATCCCAATTCTCTATCCTCAATCATCTATCTGCTGACTTTGCCAAACCCATACACACTATACCCATCTCTTTACTGGTCAGATTTATGGATGAATTCCCCAAAGCATGTAGTGCAAGGGCCTGCCTGTATACTTTCCAATGGAACTGTTTAAAGTTTTTGTATCCTATTATTATCTTGATAGGTAATAGCAGAATGTCCAAATGTCCTCCAATGTGTACAATGTGTATTTATATCTTTGTATTCAGACACTTCTTACCTGTCCAGTGGTCTGCTAATAGTGTAACTAAGGAGGGGCTGTTCCAAGTAATACCCTGTATTTAGGCATTCATCTCAAAATGAAGTTAATAGGGTTACCTGTCCAAGAGTTCCCCCCCCTATAATGTTAGAAATGGCCCATGAGAGGGGGGGAGGGGGAATATGATAGGTGTACCTTATACTTTGGCCTTGTTAAATTCCCCTTATTAAATGCTATCTGGAGGTTGCCCCATAATGTTTGTGTATAATCTGCTTGCCATGTTTCTGTGAAAAAATAGTAATGTTTATTGTTTTTTCCTCAACAGTTTCCTTCCACGCCACAGGAATGGCAGACTGTGGCCTCCCACTTTGCCCAGCGGTGGGACTTTCCTAACTGCGGAGGGACAATTGATGGGAAACACGTCCACATCGTCCCACCACCCAACTCGGGGTCGTACTATTATAATTACAAGGGGTTTAATAGTATAGTGATGTTGGCGGTGGTGTCGGCTAATTACGACTTCTTGTATGTGGACGTGGGGAAGAATGGCCGGATGTCCGATGGTGGAGTGATCGCCCAGACGGAGTTCTACAGGCGTCTCCAGAATGGCAGCTTGGACTTGCCACCTCCAGAGGACAATGTTGAAGGTCTCCCATTTGTGTTCGTTGCTGATGAAGCGTTTGCGCTGGGGGACCACCTGATGCGGCCATTCCCGATGAGGACCCTCACCCCGGAACAGAGGGTTTTTAATTACCGGCTGGCCAGAGCCTGAAGAGTGATGGAGAACACATTTGGAATCCTGGCCAGCCGGTTCCGATTATTTCTGACACCCATCCATATGGCGGAGTATAAACTGAACCATATAATACTTGCCTGCTGTGTTCTCCATAATTTTTTAAGAAAACATTCAGCCAACTATGCTGGCTCAGTTGGGCCTGAGGCCGGAATCCCAAATCCATCAACACTGACGGCGCTTGAAAGGGGCCGTCCTGGCTTGCCCTCCCTGAATGCCCGTGATGTCCGGTTACGCTACCTGGAGTTCTTTGCGGGTAGGGGGGCTATCAATATGCCAGAGAATCTGTGACACCTTTGTAAAATAAAAAACAAACAAAAGAAATTCTTGGTGGACATTTACTGCTTGTATTTGTTTTAGCTGACCCTGACAGAAATGTTTTGAGTGCAGAAAATGTCGTGATTGGGTAACCTTATAAAAAATAGTGTTGGCTGGTACTTCCTAAATGCCAAAACACATTTCACTACAAGTGCACTTGCAACTGCACTGAACCTGCACATGTAGTGCAAAGTGTAATTGACCTTAGGAAATAACCCCCATTTGTGCATAAAACAGCAATTACATCACCCCAAAAGTGTTGTAGTGTTGAGACAATAATCCACACATTCTTGAGTAAGGCACTTTTTTATAGCTGCACAATCACATGTGCATTTCCGCAAGGTTTTTAAAACAAACCAACATGTTTGTTGTATAACAATGTTTGCAGTAGCATTATCAAAAATCGAAATATCCATTTCAGATAAAACAGGCCTGTATAAAACCAACAAGAAAGCCAAAAAACTTGAACTTACAAAGTTCACATATGGTAAAACCTGAAGGCTATATCAGACATGAGTATTTAGGAACTGTGTTTGATATAGCGTTCAGATGGGGGGAAATCACCCCTGGAAAAGCCAAATTTGGAAGATGCACACCAAGTTCAGAATGTCAACATGTGCTATCTGCCATCAGGGGGGATCAAGGGACGTGATGGCAGATAGCACATGTTGGCACACTGTGTGCATCCTCCAAATTTGGCTTTTCTAAACATTGTAAAAATTTTAGTAGCATAAAACAGGTGATTTTGTGGGGTTTAAATTCGCCCCAAAACATCAATGATGTTATTATTTTTTTTAATAACATCAGTGATTTGTTGCTGGATGTTTTGCAATTCGAGATTACACCCCATGATCTCCCCGATGAGTATCTGGGCACTTTCAGATGTAAAGCGTTCTGGATCACGATCACCTAAAAAGAGATAAAGAACAAAAAAAAAGGTCTAAAAAATCTGCCACCATCCATCTCTTTTACCTGAGTCTGTGGTCACAGACACTCACCTGTTGTGGTGCCAATCTCAACCACATCTTCTTCTTCCTCCTGCTCAGCTTCTTGGGTTGGTATTTCCCCTTCTTCCAGGGGGGGGGTCTCTGGTCTCCTGGGATGAGGGGTGTCCGAGTCTTTTCTCCCCTATGTAAAACAAAAATGGTATAATTAGCACACAGATATTTGATGGCAGAACTAGAAATAGGAAACATTGCTTGGAAGTGGGGTACAATTATCTATTTTAGTCGAGTTCCAAGATGTATATTTTTTATTGCCCTTTGTCAAGCTGCAATACTTTACCTGTTTGGTACAAGCTTCACAGATGTAGCCCCCCCTATAGTATACACTGGAGCACCTGTGTGGCCCCCCTAATAAAAAGGGTGTTCTGGGGTCCCACACTAGTGCTCCAGTGTCCAGATGTGAAAACAGCTGCTCAGTGTCCTCTCCTTACACACAATCTAGTTTGCATTTCATTCTAGTAACAAACCCATCTACACAAACAAATATTTGGCATCCAAGTAGGCCCCCAAAAATGTGTGAAAATGCAATGGTGTTCTAGAGGCCGAAAGAAAAATGTTTGATACGAACGAATAATGGGCCCATGAACATTAAAGTTGACCTTTTGAAACGTTACAATTACTAAAAGCATATGGAGCAGAACGAACGGAATAAAGACAGAAAGAATAGGAACACAGCTCAACTACTTTTTTGCAGCACTCTACGGATCTTTCGGTACTGCTCTGGCTCTCTCAACTTCAGGTCCGACCACCGCTTCCTGAGCTGATCTTTAGACCTTCGTACCCCGAAATTCCGCTCAAGACTCCTGACCACTTTCGCCATGATCTTGGCCTTTCTGATGTTGGGGTTGGGGTAAGGCCCATATTTTCCGTCATAGTCGGACTTCTTCATGATGTCGACCATCTCCAACATCTCCCCAAACGACATATTTGTGGCCTTAAAACGTCTCCTTCTGGATCGGGACGTGCCTGGATCCGGGCTTTCCTCCTCCTCCTCCTCGTTGTTCGAATTAGCACGCACCTGCTGTAACTCCGCCATGTGCTCTTCACCCACTGCGCCGAACAAAAAGGGGTGGGGAATAGACTAGAAAGAACGTTAGGGGCGGGCGGAGTTACACGCATGCGCAGTGTGTATAAAGCGTAACACGCGTGCGTATTACGTACGATCTGTGAGCGGAGGAAGGAGCATTGGACGTGCCGATCGTAAGAACGAAGGTAAGAGCCAAACTTGTGCCTATACTGCTTCTAGATTGAGGCCTATATTGTAACAAGATTAGGAGAGTTTTGTCTGACATTAGGCTTTGTCTTGTGTTGTGTCTTGCAGTGAACATGGATATCTTAATGAAAGATAATGACTTCATGTCAGTATTCATAGATATGCTAAGTGAGCTGCCCTGTCTGTGGGAGATTACCCACCCCCATTTCAAGAACCAAGCAAAGAGGAAGGCAGCACTGGAGCAATTGTGTGAAATTGTGAAGCAGGTGATCCCCACGGCAGACATCACTTTAATTTAAAGATTTTCATTGGTGGCCTGAGGAGCACATATCTAAGGGAGCGCAAGAAAGTCCTGGATTCACAGAGATCCGGAGCAGCAGATGACATCTATGTCCCCAGGATGTTGTACTACGACAGGCTGCACTTTCTGGCAGGCCAGACTGAACCCAGGCCATCCCTCTCCAGTCTTCCTTCCACGCTTCCGTCCCCCCCGGCTGAGGCTTCTGACGCCCAACCTGGACCTTCCAGGCCATATGTGGAGGAGCCCAGATTGAGCCAGGTATAGCATTCCTCTAAATATTTCTGCTTGTCCAATCAATGATGATAACTAGATGTTAGTTGGAAGTACTAATTTAGGATTGTGATTGATGATGCAAAACATTACAACCATGTCCCTTTTTCATACACAGGGAAGTCTCAGCCAGGAGGTGGCCGGGCCGACTTGGCTGGCTGATATCAAGGTCCCTCCCCTACACCTGAAAACAGAAAGTGGCAGTAGGACGAGTACCCTAGAGGAGGCGGCTATAGCATTCTTTTGGAGGGCTACAGAGGTCCTGGGAGCACCCCACACCATGCAGGAGAACATTGCTGCATTCATAGCATATAAAATGCAGAGGATGGAGGAGGGCCAAAAAGCCATGTGTGAGGCCCTCATATCAGAGGCTCTGGAGAAAGGTATGAGGGGCCAAATTACACCTCACACACAGCTTTGGGATGGTACTCCTCCTCCTCCTGCAGGTCCTCCTCCTCCTCCTCCCTCTCCTCCAGGTCCCCCCAGTCCTCCTCCAGGTCCTCCCAGTCCTCCTCCTCCTCCTCCTCCAGGTCCTACTTCTCCTCCTACCACATCTCCAACTGCACAGCCACAGCCCGGAAGGAAGCGTGGAAGGAAGACCAGACAGTGATTGCCCTGGGTTCAGTCTGGTTGGCCAAAAGATGCAGCCTCTTGTGGTACCACAGCCTGGGGACACAGATATCATCTGCTGCTATCCGGATCTCTGGGACTTCTGGACCAGACTGCCCTCCCTTACATATGGACTCCTCAGGCCACCAATTTTGATGTTGAAGAATTGATGTCTGCCGTGGGGGTCCCAGGCTTCGCTAATTTCTCATGTTGATCCAGTGTTGCCTTCCTCTTTGTTTGGTTCTGATCCCTTAATAAAGGATTTTTGTTTTGAATTATACTCTCCTATGTGTTTTACTTCAAAAATGACAGTTTGTTTGTGAGGATTCAGGTACATTTCAAATATACAATGTGAAATGAACAAGGGACACCAACACCAAACAATCTCCTGGAGATTAAATAATAAAAGATATCAATGGTGTTGGGGTAACTTGACACACAAAACACACACAAAAATATTCTGGAGTAAAAATAAAAATAACAATGAGCAAAGATCAACCTTGGAAAAAATCCAAACATTAAAGAAAAAAAAAAGGCTCAAAATCCCCCCCAAAAAAAAAATAAAAAAATAAAACTGTCAGATGTGACAACTAATAACAATATATTGAGGGAATCCCACTAAAAAAACACAAACAAAAGTTTGTGAGAAGTGTGTGTGAATATGAGCAGCAAAACGACTTAATTCTTGTCACATTATAAAGAAGAAGAGAGTGCGCCATATTAAACCATTTTTAACATTGCAGCGTGACGAAAGTGCTGTATCCATTGCGAACGCTAAGTTTACCAGAACGAGCTGTCCCGTGTCGGAATTTCTTCTGAGCATGCGTGGCACTTTGTGCGTCGGAACAGGCCACACACGGTCGGAATTGACGCGACCGGATTTTGTTGTCGGAAAATTTTATCTCCTGCTGTCCAACTTTGTGTGTCGGAAAATCCGATGGAAAATGTCCGATGGCGCCCACACACGGTCGGAATTTCCGACAACACGCTCCGATCGGACATTGTCCATCGGAAAATCCGACCGTGTGTACGGGGCATAAGAGTGCAAGTATGTGGAATTCACTTCCACAGGCGGTGGTTTCAGCAGGGAGCATCGATAGTTGAAAGACCACAACATACAGGGATATACAATGTAATACTGACATATAATCACACACATAGGTTGGACTTGATGGACTTGTTTCTTTTTTTCAACCTCACCAACTATGTAACTATGTAACTCAGGGCTGTGTTTTGGCCTAGGCCAATAAGACCTAGGCCTAGGGCGGCACTTTGCGGGGCAAAAAAAGCCGCCCCCACGCATGAGAGAAAGTCCGCCCACCCGATTCCCGGCTCCCGCAGCCACCCCCCGCACACATGCAGCCCACGGCGGCTGCCTTGCTGTAGCGGTGCTGCTGTGTATGGGCGTGCTTGGCAGAGGGTGGAGGGGCGTGTGTATGGGCATGCTTAGCAGAGCTCACGCCCCTCTACCCTCTGCCAAGCACTCCCATACATAGCAGCGCCACTACAGTAACGTGGCCACCGTGGGCTGCATGTGTGCGGGGGGCGGGAGCCAGGAGCCAGGAATCAGGTGGGGCAACTTTCTCTCATGCTGGAGGGGCTGGAGGGGCTCTCTCATGCTGGACGGTGGAGAGGCATGTGTATGGGTGTGCTTAGCAGAGCTCACGCCCCTCCACCCTCTGCCAAGCATGCCCATACATAGCAGCGCCACTACAGCAACACGGCCACCGTGGGCTGCATGTGTGCGGGGGCAGGAGCCGGGAATTGGGTGGGGGAACTTTCTCTCATGCTGGGGGCAGCGTGTGACTCACGCCCCCATAAGCGACTGGTGACTGGCGGAGGTGGAGCCTTATGCTCCGCCTACCCTCCTCCGCACTGCTTCTACTCGGCACTGGGGCGAGGTCTGGCAGTGACGTCAGGAGGAGAGAGAGAAGCACAAGGGAACCCTCCAGGACAGCAGGTAAAGTCATTTAATAAATTATATCAGTGTTATGGGAACAGTGTTGGCATTTGATGGGCACAGTGACAGCGTTTGAGGGCACAGTGGCTGCAATTGATGGGGCAGTGGCTGCGTTTGAGGGCACAGTGGCTACAATTGATGGGGCACAGTGACAGCGTTTGAGGGCACAGTGGCTGCAGTTGATGGGCACAGTTGCTGCAATTGATGGGCACAGTGGCTGCGTTTGATGGCACAGTGGCTGCGTTTGATGGCACAGTGGTTGCAATTGACGGGCACAGTGGCTGCGTTTGGTGGGCACATTGGCTGCGTTTGGTGGGCACAGTGGCTGCAATTGATGGGCACAGTGGCTGCAATTGATGGGCACAGTGGCTGCGTTTGATGGCACAGTGGCTGCGTTTGATGGCACAGTGGCTGCAATTGATGGGCACAGTGGCTGCGTTTGATGGCACAGTGGCTGCAATTGATGGGCACAGTGGCTGCGTTTGATGGCACAGTGGCTGCAATTGATGGGCACAGTGGCTGCGTTTGGTGGGCACAGTGGCTGCATTTGGTGGGCACATTGGCTGCGTTTGATGGGCACAGTGGCTACGTTTGGTGGGCACAGTGGCTGCGTTTGGTGGGCACAGTGGCTGCGTTTGGGCACAGTGGCTGCATTTTATGGGGCACAGTGGCTGCATTTGGTGGGCACAGTGGCTGCATTTGGTGGGCACAGTGGCTGCGTTTGATGGAACAGTGGCTGCGTTTGATGGGGCACAGTGGCTGTGTTTGGTGGGCACAGTGGCTGCGTTTGATGGCACAGTGGCTGCGTTTGACGGGCACAGTGGCTGCGTTTGGTGGGCACATTGGCTGCATTTGGTGGGCACAGTGGCTGCAATTGATGGGCACAGTGGCTGCGTTTGATGGCACAGTGGCTGCAATTGATGGGCACAGTGGCTGCGTTTGATGGCACAGTGGCTGCAATTGATGGGCACAGTGGCTGCGTTTGATAGCACAGTGGCTGCAATTGATGGGCACAGTGGCTGCGTTTGGTGGGCACAGTGGCTACAATTGATGGGGCACAGTGACAGCGTTTGAGGGCACAGTGGCTGTTTGTGGTTACTGTTTGTCCTCCAGGACAGCAGGTAAAGTCATTTAATAAATTATATCAGTGTTATGGGAACAGTGTTGGCATTTGATGGGCACAGTGACAGCGTTTGAGGGCACAGTGGCTGCAATTGATGGGCACAGTGGCTGCAATTGATGGGCACAGTGGCTGCGTTTGATGGCACAGTGGCTGCAATTGATGGGCACAGTGGCTGCGTTTGATGGCACAGTGGCTGCAATTGATGGGCACAGTGGCTGCGTTTGATGGCACAGTGGCTGCAATTGGTGGGCACAGTGGCTGCGTTTGATGGAACAGTGGCTGCGTTTGATGGCACAGTGGCTGCAATTGATGGGCACAGTGGCTGCGTTTGATGGCACAGTGGCTGCAATTGATGGGGACAGTGGCTGCGTTTGGTGGGCACAGTGGCTGCATTTGGTGGGCACAGTGGCTGCATTTGGTGGGCACATTGGCTGCGTTTGGTGGGCACAGTGGCTACGTTTGGTGGGCACAGTGGCTGCGTTTGGTGGGCACAGTGGCTGCGTTTGGGCACAGTGGCTGCATTTTATGGGGCACAGTGGCTGCATTTGGTGGACACAGTGGCTGCGTTTGGTGGGCACAGTGGCTGCGTTTGGTGGGCACAGTGGCTGCGTTTGATGGAACAGTGGCTGCGTTTGATGGGGCACAGTGGCTGTGTTTGGTGGGCACAGTGGCTGCGTTTCATGGCACAGTGGCTGCGTTTGACGGGCACAGTGGCTGCGTTTTGGTGGGCACATTGGCTGCGTTTGGTGGGCACAGTGGCTGCATTTGGTGGGCACAGTGGCTGCGTTTGGTGGGCACAGTGGCTGCGTTTGATGGGGCACAGTGGCTGCGTTTGGTGGGCACAGTGGCTGCATTTGGTGGGCACAGTGGCTGCGTTTGGTGGGCACAGTGGCTGCGTTTGATGGGGCACAGTGGCTGCGTTTGGTGGGCACAGTGGCTGCATTTGGTGGGCACAGTGGCTGCATTTTATGGAACAGTGGTTGCGTTTGATGGGGCACAGTGGCTGCATTTGGTGGGCCCAGTGGCTGCATTTGATGGAACAGTGGCTGTGTTTGATGGGGCACAGTGAGGCTGCAATTGATGTCTTTTTTTCTGAATTTTTTAGTTTGTTTGCACCCCCCCAAAAATCTTGAGCATCAGCTGCCACAGGCATGTGTAAAGTGCTCCATGCATGCTAAAATCAATGCAAACCCTTTAAACAGTCCACATTTAGTGAAAGTGCATTAATATGCAGATCATGATATTGCAATAAAGTGCTCCATCAATGCTGAAATCAATGCAAACTCATTAAAGAGGAGTCCCGCTCCCACCCCGCGAAAACATTAAAACTCAACAGTAGGGATGAGCCGAACACCCCCCAATTCGGTTCGCACCAGAACTTGCGAACAGACCAAAACTTCGCACAAACGTTAGAACCCCATTGAAGTCTATGGGACTCGAACATTCAAAATCAAAAGTTCTCATTTTAAAGGCTAATTTGCATGGTATTGTCCTAAAAGGGTTTGGGGACCCGGGTCCTGCCCCAGGGCACATGTATCAGTGCAAAAAAAAGTTTTACAAAACGTCCGTTTTTCGGGAGCACTGATTTTAATAATGCTTAAAGTCAAACAATAAAAGCATAATATTCCTTTAAATTTCATACCTGGGGGGTGTCTATAGTATGCCTGTAAAGGGGCACATGTTTTCCGTGTTTAGAACAATCTGACAGCAAAATGACATTTCAAAGGAAAAAAGTCATTTAAAACTACACGCGGCTATTAATGAATTGCCGGTCCGACAATACACATAAAAATTCATTGATAAAAACTGCATGGGATTTCCCCACAGGGAACCCTGAACCAAAATTAAAAAAAAAAAACTAGCGTGGGGGTCCCCCTAAATTCCATACCAGGCCCTTCAGGTCTGGTATGGATATTAAGGGGAACCCCGCACCAAAATTTTAAAAAAATTTGGCGTGGGGTCCCCCCAAAAATCCATACCAGACCCTTATCCGAGCACGCAACCTGGCAGGCTGCAGGAAAAGAGGGGGGGAACGAGAGAGTGCCCCCTCTCCTGAACCGTACCAGGCCACATGCCCTCAACATTGGGAGGGTGCTTTTGGGTAGCCCCCCAAAACACCTTGTCCCCATGTTGATGAGGACAAGGGCCTCATCCCCACAACCCTTGGCCAGTGGTTATGGGGGTCTGCGGGCGGGGGGCTTATCAGAATTTGGAAGCCCCCTTTAACAAGGGGACATGGATCAATGCAAAAAAAAGTTTTAAAAACGGCTGTTTTTTCAGGAGCAGTGATTTTAATAATGCTTAAAGTCAAACAATAAAAGTGTAATATCCCTTTAAATTTCGTACCTGGGGGGTGTCTATAGTATGCCTGTAAAGGGGTGCATGTTTCCTGTGTTTAGAACAGTCTGACAGCAAAATGACATTTTGAAGGAAAAAACTCATTTAAAACTACCCGCGGCTATTGCATTGCCGACAATACACATAGAAGTTCATTGATAAAAACGGCATGGGATTTCCCCAAAGGGGAACCCCGAACCAAAATTTAAAAAAAAAATGACGTGGGAGTCCCCCTAAATTCCATACCAGGCCCTTCAGGTCTGGTATGGATATTAAGGGGAACCCCGGCCAAAATAAAAAAAAAAAATGACGTGGGGTTCCCCCTAAATTCCATACCAGACCCTTCAGGTCTGGTATGGATTTTAAGGGGAACCCCGTGCCAAAAAAAAAAAAAAAAAACGGCGTGGGGTCCCCCCAAGAATCCATACCAGACCCTTATCCGAGCACGCAACCTGGCAGGCCGCAGGAAAAGAGGGGGGGACGAGAGTGCGGCACCCCCCCTCCTGAACCGTACCAGGCCACATGCCCTCAACATTGGGAGGGTGCTTTGGGGTAGCCCCCCAAAACACCTTGTCCCCATGTTGATGAGGACAAGGGCCTCATCCCCACCACCCTGGCCGGTGGTTGTGGGGGTCTGCGGGCGGGGGGCTTATAGGAATCTGGAAGCCCCCTTTAACAAGGGGACCCCCAGATCCCGGCCCCCCTGTGGGAAATGGTAAGGGGGTACTTGTACCCCTACCATTTCACAAAAAAACTGTCAAAGATGTTAAAAATAACAAGAGACAGTTTTTGACAATTCCTTTATTTAAAGTCTTCTTTTTTCCATCTTCTATCTTCTTTCTTCTATCTTCCTTCGGTTTCTTCCTCCATCTTCTTCTTCCTCCGATCCTCTGCTTCTTTCTCCGCTGTTCTCGTCTGGCATCTCCCTCCGTGGCATCTTCTTCTCTTCGTCTTCTTATCTTCATCTTCTTCTCTTCATCTTCTTTTCGGGCCGCTCCGCATCCATGATTGGATGGGAGGCTCCCGCTGTGTGACGCTTCTCTCTTCATCTTTTTCTCTTCATCTTTTTCTCTTCATCTTTTTCTCTTCATCTTCTTGTCTTCATCTTCTTTTCTTCATCTTCTTTTCGGGCTGCTCCGCATCCATGATGGCATGGAGGGAGGCTTGTTAAAGGGGCTTCCAGATTCCGATAAGCCCCCCACCCGCAGACCCCCACAACCACCGGCCAAGGGTTGTGGGGATGAGGCCCTTGTCCTCATCAACATGGGGACAAGGTGTTTTGGGGGGCTACCCCAAAGCACCCTCCCTGGTATGGTTCAGGAGGGGGGCCGCTCTCTCATCCCCCCCTCTTTTCCTGCAGCCTGCAGCCTGCCTAGTATGGAATTTAGGGGGACCCCCACGCCAGTTTTTTGTTTAATATTGGTTCAGGGTTCCCCTGTGGGGAAATCCCATGCAGTTTTTATCAATGAACTTTTATGTGTATTGTCAGACCGGCAATTCATTAATAGCTGCGAGTAGTTTTAAATGACTTTTTTTCCTTTGAAATGTCATTTTGCTGTCAGACTGTTCTAAACACGGTAAACATGCGCCCCTTTACAGGCATACTATAGACACCCCCCAGGTACAAAATTTAAAGGAATATTACACTTTTATTGTTTGACTTTAAGCATTATTAAAATCACTGCTCCCAAAAAAACGGCTGTTTTTAAAACTTTTTTTTGCATTGATACATGTCCGCTGGGGCAGGACCCAGGTCCCCAAACACTTTTTATGACAATACCATGCATATAAGCCTTTAAAATTAGCACTTTTGATTTCTCCCATAGACTTTTAAAGGGTGTTCCGCGGCTTTCGAATTTGCCGCGAACACCCCAAATTGTTCACTGTTCGGCGAACTGGCGAACAGCCGATGTTCGAGTCGAACATGAGTTCGACTCGAACTCGAAGCTCATCCCTACTCAGCAGCTGCAAATACTGTAGCTGCTGACTTTTAATATTAGAACACTTACCTGTCCAGGGATCCTGTGATGTCAACACCTCAGCCGATTTTCGGATTGGCTCTCGGGTTTTGCCACCATCATTCATGGTAAGAGAAACCGGACGGTTCACTACTGCACGTGTGCAAAGCGCGTTGCACTCTCTGAATGCCCCAGTGGAGGAAGGAGGAGGGGGGCCGAACTTCAGAGGGGGAAGCGCAGTCTCCAGGGAGTGGGGAAGGGTACCTGTCAAAAACCGGTACCTGTTCCCCCCTCCCCCCTGAAAGGTGCCAAATGAGCCTAAAGAGGAAGGGGTGTGGTTTACAGATGATAGGGTGAGTCTTAAACAGGAAGGCGTGTGGCCTCGGCAGCAAGGGGTGGGTCATATTTAAATTAGGGGGGTGCATGAGTTTAGTCAGGCCTAGGGCAGCACAAAACCTAAATACACCACTGATGTAACTATGAATATAACCATATCACTGTATGCCATTGCAGCCAGCCGGTGTCTCTGATCGACAGCCACAGTACAATGTTACCTGATCAGTGCATTTCATTGTCCCAGATCACCACAACATCAGTCTCAGTGTTACCATAATAGTGCAGCCAGTCGCAGTATCCCCAATCACCATCACACCGGTCACAGTGTCGTCAGACTAGTGTAGCCAAAAACAGTGTTCCTGATCGCCGACACACCAGACCAATGCAGCCAGCAACAGTGCTCCTGATCACCACCACACCAGTCCCAATGTCACCATACCAATGTGTGCCATCAACATCAACAATGCCAGCACACTAGTCCTAGTATTACCAGACCAGTGTAAGCCAGCAACAGTCTTCCTGATAGCTTCCACATCAGTCCTAGTGACACCACAGCCAGGGAAGAGAACAATAATGTCCCTGATTGCTGCCACACCAGTCCCAGTATTATGAGGCTAGTGTAAGCCAGCAACAGTGATTGTGATTGCCACTACACCAGTCCCAGTGTTACCAGACTTGTGTAAGCCACCAACAGTGTTTTTGATCACTTCCACAAAAATGCCAGTGTCACCAGAGTCAGTGCAGCCAGCAACAGTGTTCCTGGTCACTGCTACATCAGTATAGTGTCACTAAAGCCAGTGAAGTCAGAAACAGTGTTTCTGATCACTGCCACACTAATGCAGCGTTGGTTCTGCCTGCTGCCTGTACTGGACATCACGTGGGCAGCCCTACCACCTAGCGGGGAGCTGTCCATATAACATTGCACCATCCTACTCCAAAGAAACACATATCTGCCAAGTCACAAGTACAAGAAAGGGCAAATCCTAAAGCCGATCTGGCGGTCACTGCCCACATATACCAGACACTTCTGGAATGAAAATAAAAAACACAAATTCTAATTAGAGAACCAACACCAATGCACAAGTATAATGCACAAAAAAGGCATGTCAAGTGACCTGTCATGTAATACAGTACAAAACAAAAACCTAACGATTACAGTTAGTTTTTGGATATAGATAAATGGGCACATATCTTATAGGCACCTTACAGAAAAGTTTTCTAACTCATTCAATCCAGGGGGAATAATAGCTTCCAACTGCTGGATCCACTTTGTTTACCTTTGAAGGGCTATTTTTTCAAAGTCCCTACCCCGAGGGGTCTTTGTGAACCCACTCTAATACGATGAAGAATAGAGTGGACACTTTATAATTATGACCAGACGTGTTTATTGACCACATCTTTGCCTGTTGTCTAGACCAGTAATTTGCTTTGTTTGCCAACCATGTCTCTGCCTGCTGCTTGAACCGACTCATCTGCAAGTCTTACTGACTATTTCCCTGCAAGACAGCCATCTTCTGTGGACAACTGTACTCCTGCAGCCACAGAAACTCTTTGTTTAGCCTTCTGTACCTCCCGGCCAAATAGCATGGATTCTAGGGGCAGCCACATACCGGTAGGCTATGCTTGCTTGGCTTATAGCAGAGGTCTCCAAACTGTAGCCCTCCAGTTGTTCAGGAACTATAATTCCCATCATGCCTGGCAAATGAATATAGTATGTAGGATATGAAATATGAAATAGTAGATACTGGAGTATAACAAAAGGTGTCATACAAAGTCCATACTTTGACAAGGCGGCAGTCAGTTTGTACACATGCTGTAGCTGTAATCCTTTGCAGCTGTGGCAAGCATGAATTGCATTGGGTGGGCAAAATTTGTCACTGAACACAACCCATTAAAAAAAAGGGTCTGCGCTGCAACCTCTCCGCAACTGTGTGCAATGCTTGAAGTTGTGGTGGGGTGGTGCAGCATTTAGAGGGTTAATACATTGCCTCCTCACCACCTGTCAAATGCCTTTGAAAAGTAATTTGTAAGTAGATTACATTTCAGAGGAGATGCAGTAATTTTCAATAAGATCAGCAGAGGGATGGACACCTCCAAATGTCAAGGAGCGCAGGAGGGGGGGGGGGTGGCAGTATGCCTGCACTCACCTCAGGCAGCCAGGATCTACAGCTAATTCCTGCACTCTTTATCACATCCAACTTGGTGCCTGCACAGCAAGCCATTTCACTACTGTGTGTGCACATCAAGGGGGTGGAGTGTGGGTTGGACAGACAGCATGGATAGGATGGGAGGTGGGGCAGGTTCAGTGTGCTCCATTCTACTCATTCAGCACACTGTGCTGTGTACTGCTGATACTGTGTCTCAATATCTCACTAAGGGCTTGTTTAATGCTTCAAAATGTGGCTTCGGCACGCTTTTTTAAAGCACTCTGAATGCCAATCAAAGCCCTGACTCTAAATAAAATGGTTAACCTACAGTCCTGTTTCTTTCGCTTTCTTGATGCTTCAAAGCATCTCCAAAGCCTCCATAGAAGTATATGACAAAGCTCGCTTTAAAGCACCTGCAGCTTTTGAGAGGCTTTTATTCAGCTTTAGCTTTGCTTTGTTTTGGAGGTATTGCAGGTATGAGATATCCTAGGAAGCACTGTGAAACCAAAAAGCAAACCTTTCCATCCAGATTTACAGATAATAGAGCCACGGATGGACTTTTAGTTTCAAAACCAGGAACAACAAACCAGAGGATCAGCAGAGCTGGGGGTTACTACTAAGTGGGGATCAGAAAAGCTGGAGATTATTTCTGAATGGGGGATCAGCAGAGCTGGGGGTTACTACTGAGTGGGGGATCAGCAGAGCTAGGAGTACTACTGAGCAGATCTGCTGGACATGGGTACTAATAAGCTGGGGATCTACTGAATGAGGGTACCAATGAGCTGGGAATCTACTGACTGGGGGGTACTACTGAGCTGGTGTTCTACTGTGCCCCTTTAAAACAAATAGAAAACCAATGCACACAGGGCATTTGACAAGCTTCATTAAAGTTTCAAAAATGCATAATTGAAGCATCATCGAAGCATGATTGAAGCATCACCGAAGCATAATTGAAGCATCACCGAAGCATCAATAACACATCAAAAAAGCATGTTGAAGCGGTAGACACTTAAATGTTTCTTGAAGTCGAAGCAAGGGTAAATGAGTTCTAACAGGATTCATGTGAGTGAGATATTGAATAATAGGACTGGCAAAGCACAATGCACCCCACCCCCAGCTTTCAGCTTCAAACTCCGGCAATGACAGGGAGATGCTGCTACACTGCTGACAAACTATGGATTACAGTGTGTAGTGTGTGACAGGGCAGTGTGTCCCACACACATGATGACAGGTCACTGGTCCTGGGGGGGGACCCCATGGAAATCTGGGGATAAAACGTCCCCAGCACCCCCTAGATCCAGCCCTCATATGGGCTGTTCTTCCTCATCCTCAACAGTGCATTGCTTCCATTTTGTATTGGACTGCTAATGCACCCTTTTTGTGGCCTGTGCTACATTACAATGGCAGTTACCCATTTTCCATTACTTTGACTCAAAGCTCAAGTCAGTGTTATTCTGCACAAAAGGCTATTTCCTGCCCCCCCCCCAGCATCATTTGGAATGGCATGAGGTAGCAGGAGGTAAGTGGGGATTATGAGGAAAAGAAGTGTTAGGGGTGCTGGTGATTAGGAAAAGAGGAATGTTTGGTGCTGGCAGCATGGATGAGGACATTTTTGAGAGGCTTAAAGGGGGACATTCCCCTCTTCCCTGATACAATGGGAATTTTTGGGGATCTATTGCCACTAACCAAGAGCTGGCCCAAAATGATCCACTTTGAGGAAGCTGTGAGAGGCATCTCTTTGACACATTTCCTATTGGTGTCTGTATCCACTTCACTTTAAACATATATGGGGGGGAATCTAAGGGCATAGGATTTTCTTCCCTCACAAGGTGGCTTTATTTTTAGACTAGTTTCTGGCATAGGCAAAGCTGCCCTTTTTGTGCTGCATGCCACTGCATATGTGTCTGGGCAGCAAAGTTTTTTTCATGTATTTAGTTATCATTTATCTGTTAGTTTTTTCTATTTTTCTTTTTTTGTGTTGTGCAATTCCTGCCCTGTTGGAATAAATGTGGGCTGGCATGAAAATGAAACACATGAGGTACTTTTACCCTAGGTTTACACCTCTGCATTTCTGTGGCCCGCTTTTGCACGGACACGGGAGCCCATTCATTTGAATGGGCTGCTTTGCCTGTGTTTCTTGCAGAAAAAAGTGCATGCAAAACCTGCGGTTCCTGCAGCCTGAGTGTTTTCCCCTAGCAGCGTGTCTTCACTGGCTGTGGGTGGGTGAATCACCCCAATTCCTGCACCCTCAGCCACACGCATAGGTGTGAACCAAGCCTAAAAGACAAAGCAAGTCCTGAGCCTAACCACAACCTTGCCCTTCTGCAAAAAATTGGAAAATGGGTTCTCTGCAAGATACGGCTGCCATAAGATACTGACCTCACAAAATATCTGTTGCTGAAAATTTGAAAAAAGGCTAATTTCAAAAGCATAGAAAAACCATATGAGGGGTTCGTATTCAAGGAGTGGGAGGCCAACAGTCTCTGAAACAAGATAGAATGGATAGAATATGAACTTAACAATGCACCTAAAAGCCAAACGTTGGTCCTAACCCAGATAGATTGATATAAACAATTATGGTAAAATCTTTATGTCATACCACATCCCAATGTAAGCATGAAATCAAATGGTAATAGAGAAACAGGGTATGAGCCATCAGCAAGTCATTCAAGCAGAAAGAAAGATAAATAAAACCAATTTATTGTCTTTCACAGCATAAATAACTGTGAAAGACAATATTAATTTGCACCCTATAGAGGCTACATTAATATCAATATAATGAAACCGGTAACTTGATGGAGGAACACCCCATACTATGCATGTTTCACATGAAAGCTTCATCAGGAGTTGGGTGGTATAACTTTTTGTTAGACTGCAGTGTCAGTCAGAGTCAGGGGACAGGTTTTAATCAAGAATTTAAAAGAAGGGTGTACTATTTCACAGAAAAAGTATGCAATCAAAACATACTATTACAGCAGCTTTAGTAGGTCACAGTGTGATAGGGAGAAATCAGAGAGATTTGAATTTTTAAAAAAATTTATAATGTGTAACAAGCCCCTTGCTCGCTCGGTTCCACTTTTCCGACACTCCTCTGCAGCTATTGAATCAGATTGCAGATCGCACCATCTGATTGCTCGGTCATCCAATGCTCCGGGATTAGAATTACAGCTATGTGCCGTTCTAACCCAGTTGTGATAGCTCAGAACAAACACCAGGCAGGCTGTATGTAAGTTCAACCAGGAATCTATCTTTATTGACAAAATACAAGCTTTTATACACTCAAAGTGTAGGTGCAGACCTCCTGCTCATATTACTCTAACAATACAGCTGTAACCTAATTAACCTAATTAACATGAGCTAATTAACTAATCCCTTTAGACAGACTAGATGACTCAGACATGACTGTTAGACCAGACTGGCTATCTTGTAGTTCAGAAAATCCAATCAACATTATCACAATCAACATAGACTCTTCTTCACACAATAGCAGAGTTAATTAACACAAATAACAATGGGGATCTAATGACTCTTAGATCCCATAGTAGACTTATTTACAATACACATTTCAGCAGACAATAGACAGACAGGTGTTGGAATTTACATCAGCATCTCCTAACAGTATCTGTCCCAGCATTATGAATCAGCCACTATTCCAATATGGCAAATCCAGGGTCCCCAGACATACAGCTCACAAAGAGCACCATTCCCCCAAATGCAAGGGCCCCCGATCGATCGGCAAGAGGCTAGCATACAGTCCCCTCCAAAAGTCTCTTTCCCGGCTAAGTCTGTCACATTTCTCCCCTTTTGGCAGGAGACTAACACAGGAGGAGACCCCAGACGGGTTGACTCCGAAGTTAGTCAGTAGTTCCAGTACTCCAATGCCTGTACCCACACAGTACCCCAAACAAATTGTTCCAAACAAAGTATTACTCACCCAGCCAACCTCTGCCTCTCTCAGAGAACATATCTGCCGCTGGAGAGAGGCCTGGACTGGCCCTTCTCCCTGGAGTCCTTTCTGCCACTAGAGAGAAGACAGGGTGTCTGGGCTCACTCCGTCATGCTGTTGTGGATCTGGGCCGACTGCCCAGCATCCCTGGGGTATACAGGTGGAGACTGAAGTCCCATCCACCTTCACAGGACATCCATCCTCTGTTAGTTGAGGGCAGAGTCCAGCAGTAATCGGCCCTGTTGCCAGCTCTTCTGCTGGAAACCCCACACCATCTGCTCCGGCTAACTGTTGGGGAGGGATGACGAACACCTCCTCTCCCTTCTCCCCCTGTATCCTGATCTGCTGCTGGGACATGACCACCTCCTTCTCACCCTGAGCCTCCGGAACCTCCGCAGGTGTAGGGCAGAGATCTTGGACCCTCTGTCCGGTTGCCAGCGCTTCAGCTGGGGAAGTTCCTTGTGACTTCACAGATACTTCTGTTGGTGCTGGGCAGAGCATAGTGAAGTTTGGCCTTAATAACAGCTCCTCCTCTGCTGGAGGCTCACCCAGTTGTTCTTCCTCAGCAGAAAAGTCTATCAAATCCCCTGTCTCTGCAACTGGTGTCTGGGGATAAAGGTTCATCATCTCCTCTCCGTGGAACCCAGAAGATGCTATCAGTGCTGGGCAGAGGTTAGCAGAGCTCTGCCCTGTTGTCAGCACTTCAGGTTTGGGGACGGCAATCTTCAGATTTTCCACTGCCGATTCTCTGGCATTCTGCTGGACAGGCACATTCCTCCATCCAAGATCATCCAATGCAGAAACAGGTTAATCAAAGTCACTCAACACTTGCTGCATCCGCCATAAGACCTCCGCCTCCATAGCTGCGGGGGCAGGTTGGCAAAGTACACCGTTACTCTGCCACATTGTCAACTCTTCAGCCAGGATTTCAGAGTTGTCAACTGGTATTTCATGATAGTCCCAGGCAAAGGGAGCACCACCCTGCTGCTGAGCAGAGTCTAACAGCTGTTTGTAGGCGATCTCCAACTCCCATTCCTGAACGGCCAGAAACTCCAAATCTTCCAGTGCCCAGTGCACTTCTGAGACATTCAGTCTCCGCTCTCTGTGCTCCATTATTTCCTCCAAACGCCACTCCCGATCACTTCCAAAGTCAGGGTCCCTGGACAACCTCCAGTATAACAATCCCAAGCCATCGTAGTCAAAGCCTTCCGTGGGGCTGTCATCCGCTGTCCATGGGCACACTTGGGCTACATACCACTGGAGGGCTCTGTAGCTCTCGTCCAACTGCATTTCTGCCCGGATCAGCCTGCTTAACTCGGCTGTCCACTCCTGGTTCGGCTGTTCCCCCAAAAACAGCATTCGCACTTCATACTGCGACCAGTACCTCACATGGATGGAGGGGAGAACTTTTCCCTGGTGTCACTGCTCACGGGCTAGCGCTTCCTTCCAGAGTTCACAGCGGATAGAATCAAACCATCCTAGCAGGACCTGCTCTGATACTGGTCCTCTGTGCTGTATCTCCTCTCGCAACCTCCTTCTGAATTCCTCATCCATGGTGGCTGGTATTTCCCCTCTCCTGCTATCCTGCTACCTTGGATCCAGGTGATGGTTTGGATGTGTTCACGGCAAGGAAGCACGATCCCACCATTCCCTCCATGGCTCTCAAGTAAGTCTTTCAGCGTGGCTCTCCTGCAGGCTGGTTTGGAGTGTCCCAGTAACTGGAGAGCAAATCCCACGGCTGCCAACCAATGTAACGAGCCCCTTGCTCGCTCGGTTCCACTCTCCCGACACTCCTCTGCAGCTATAGAATCAGATTGCAACATCTGATGGTTTGGTCATCCAATGCTCAGGGATTAGAACTTCAGCTATGTGCCGTTCTAACCCAGTTGTGATAGCTCAGAACAAACACCAGGCAGGCTGTATGTAAGTTCAACCAGGAATCTCTTTTATTGCAAAATACAGGCTTTTATACACTAAAAGTGGAGGTGCAGACCTCCTGCTCATATTACTCTAACAATACAGCTGTAACCTAATTAACCTAATTAACATGAGCTAATTAACTAATCCCTTTAGACAGTCTAGATGACTCAGACATGACCATTAGGCCAGACTGGCCGTCTTGTAGTTCAGAAAATCTCACAATCAACATAGACTCTTCTTCACACAATAGCAGAGTTAATTAACACAAATAACAATGGGGATCTAATGACTCTTAGATCCCATAGTAGACTTGTTTACAATACACATTTTAGCAGACAATAGACAGACAGGTGTTGGAATTTACATCAGCATCTCCTAATACTATCTGTCCCAGCATTATGAATCAGCCACTATTCCAATATGGCAAATCCAGGGTCCCCAGAGTCTGTGTGTCCTGGGGGACCAGGACCCGAATCCACAGTAATACCACCTCAAGAGTCCCCAGGCATACAGCTCACAAAGAGCACCGTTCCCCCAAATGCAAGGGCCCCCGATCGATCGGCAAGAGGCTAGCATACAGTCCCCTCCAAAAGTCTCTCTGTCACATAATGTATTTAATTTACTGCAAAATCCCCTTAAAACACAGCTGGGTTTATTTACTAAAGGCAAATAGACTGTGCACTTTGCAAACTGCAGTTGCACTCTGCATGGGCAGTTAATCCAGAACGTAGTAAATGAGGTAAGGCTTCACTTTGCAAAGAATACCCAATCACGTGCAAGGAAAAAAACAAACAAAAAAAATGTTTTTTTTGCATGCACATGATTGAATGATAGAAGTCAACAGAGTTTTTGCTCATTTACTAAGCTCTGGAGCAACTTACATAATGCAACTGCACTTTGCAAAAGGCACAGTCTATTTGCCTTTGGTAAATCAACCCCTGTGTGGTCTTCCTTATCTTATTCAAGTGTGTCCAACACACTGGGATTTATTTAATAAAGACAATTGGACCGTGAATTTTGCAAAGTGCAGTTGCACTCATTCTCCCCAGAGCTTAGTGATTGTGGTGAAGCTTCACTTGTTAAGCATAGACAATCAGGTGCAAGGAAATTAAAAAAAAACTTTTGCTTGCACATGATTGGATGATGGAAATCAGCAGAGCTTCATCACATTCGCTAAGCATTGGGAAAAATGAGTGCAACTGCACTTGCAAAGTGCACAGGTCTATTTGCCTTTAGTAACTCAACCCCACTGATTGTGTAGAAACCAATCAGCTTCCAGGTTTTATTGTCAAAGCTTAATTGAACAAGCTGAAGTTAGAAGCCGATTGGCTAACATGCACATCTACACCAGATTCGGAGTGCTCCAGTTCTAGTAAATCTCCTTCACAGTGAGTGTGCCTGTGAATCAATATAAATATAGTAGTTTTAGCTATAACTCTCAGGAGCTATCTCTGCCCACACAGACTTTGTTTTTCAATCCTGTAGGCTTCAGGAATATTACAAAGTACAGTTAGTGTGTCTGTGACTCAATGTAAATATAGCAATTTTCAGTAATTGCCAACAGCAACCAGCTCTCCCTGCACAGACTTTGTTTTCTAACCCTATATACTTCAGGACTGTCTAACACTCAGTGAGTGTAAATATATCCATTTTCAGCAAATATCAGGAGCAGTAACTATCTATCCCTGCAAACTCTCTGGGATCTGTCCCTAATTCCATGTCTACTCCAACACGTTACTGCCCCTGGAGGACATTGGATCATGAAACTCGTAGGGCGGCGCTTGGATGTGAGAACACCATGCATGCAGGTTTGTGCTCTTGGGTGGGAATTGTGGTCGGAGCCAGCCCAGTTTTATGATTACATGAATCATACTTGTGTCAGTGGAGACACATAAAAATTTGGGTGCTTTGGATTGTTTTTAAAAATAAAGTGTTTTAATGATTTTACACTATGTAAGCTTTTTCTTTTCTTCCTCGATTTATTATGGAATGTATTTTAAAAATAAATTTACTGGCAATGCAGATCATTACTCCCAGAGGAGAATGTGCTGTTAGCTGGTTTAAAATGTTACCAGCATTTACCTCTGGTGAGTTTGTTTAGTATATATGATGGTGAAATACACTATGCATGGGGCTAAAAGCATTTAAAGTTCATGAGGGTGTCCTTCAATGAAATGTGTTATAAGACCAACCCCCATATGAGCAGCGTGGAGCCAGAGTGAGTTATGGCACATGTATCAAGCATCAAGAATAACAGGAAAACTCCCAGGGAGAGGTGCACCTGTCATCACATATAGCATTCATATAGCTTATAGCATGGCGCCTTATGCCCTCCCTTTGTTGACAACTAGATTAACACAGGAGAGCTCATCCAACTGTGTAGTATGTAATCCATAATTGCCTGGTATGAGCTTTTTGAAGTTGTAATTTTTTGACACTTTTTTTGGGACAATTAAGAATTTTAAAAAAATGTTTTTTTTCCACAATCTTATGAATGTTTTACATACTGTCACTAGGGATGAGCTGAACACCCCCCCGGTCCGGTTCGCATCAGAACATGCGAACAGGCAAAAAATGTGTTTGAACACCGTTAAAGTCTATGGGACATGAACATGAACAATCAAAAGTGCTCATGTTAAAGGCTTATATGCAAGTTATTGTCATAAAAAGTGTTTGGGGACCTGAGTCCTGCCCCAGGGGACATAGATCAATGCAAAAAGAAGTTTTAAAAACGTCAGTTTTTTTGGGAGCAGTGATTTTATTAATGCTTAAAGTGAAACAAGAAAAGTGTAATATTCCTTTAAATTTCATACCTGGGGGTGTCTATAGTATGTCTGTAAAGGGGCGCATGTTTCCCGTGTTTAGAACAGTCTGACAGCAAAATTACATTTCAAAGGAAAAAAAGTAATTTAAAACTATTCGCAGCTATAATGAATTGTCGGTCCGACAATACACATAACAGTTCATTGATAAAAATGGCAAGGGATTTCCCCACAGGGGAACCCCAAACCAAAATTAAAAAAAAATGTGTGGGGGTCCCCCTAAATTCCATACTAGGCCCTTCAGGTCTGGTATGGATATTAAGGGGAACCCCGCGCCAAAATTTTTTTAAAAATGGCGTGGGGGTCTCCCTCAAAATCCATACCAGACCCTTCAGGTCTGGTATGGATTTTAAGGGGAACCCCGTGCCAAAATTTTGAAAAAAATGGCGTGGGGTCCCCCCAAAAATCCATACCAGACCCTTATCGGAGCACGCAACCTGGCAGGCCGCAGGAAAAGAGGGGAGGACGAGAGAGTCCCCCCTCCTGAACTGTACCAGGCCACATGCCCTCAACATTGGGAGGGTGCTTTGAGGTAGCCCCCCAAAGCACCTTGTCCCCATGTTGATGGGGAGAAGGGCCTCATCGCCACAACCCTTGTCTGGTGGTTGTGGGGGTCTGTGGGCAGGGGGCTTATTGGAATCTGGAAGCCCCCTTTAACAAGGGGACTCCCAGATCCCGGCCCCCCTATGTGAATTGGTAATAGGGTACAAATGTTTCCCTTACCATTTCACAAAAAAGTGTCAAAAAGGTTAAAAAACACAAGAGAAGATTTTTGACAAGTCCTTTGTTAATTTCTTCTTCTTTCGGCTTCTTCTTCCATCTACTTTCTTCTGGTGTTCTTTCGGTGTTCTTCTTCTTCCTCCATCTTGTTCTTCATCTTCTTCTTCTCCATCTTCTTCTTCCTTGTCCTGCATCTTCCTCCAGGCTTCTTCTCCGCTCCGTCCGCACGATCCGCCTCAGTGGGAGTCTTCAGCCGTGCAACGCTTTGCTTCTTCTGACGTTTCTTATATAACGGTAGGCGGGGCCACCCGGTGACCCACCCTCCTGTGACACACAGGGAATTCACGGCACTTCCCTGAGGCTTTCCCATTGTTGTCAGAGGGGGCGGGGTCACGTAACTGGGTGGAGGAAGATGCGGGACGAGAAGAGCGGAGGAAGAAGAAGATGGAGAAGAAGAAGATGAAGAAGAAGATGGAGGAAGAAGAAGAACACCGAAAGAACACCAGAAGAAAGAAGATGGAAGAAGAAGCCGAAAGAAGAAGAAATTAAAAAAGGACTTGTCAAAAACCGTCTCTTGTGGTTTTGAACATTTTTGACACTTTTTTGTGAAATTGTAGTGGTAAATTTAAACTCCATTACCAATTCACATGGGGGGGATCTGGGGGTCCCCTTATTAAAGGGGGCTTCCAGATTCCTATAAGCCCCCCACCCGCAGACCCCCACAACCACCGGGCAAGGGTTGTGGGTAGGGATGAGCTTCGAGTTCGAGTCGAACTCATGTTCGACTCGAACATTGGCTGTTCGCAAGTTCACCGAACAGCGAACAATTTGGGGTGTTCGCGGCAAATTCGAATGCCGCGGAACACCCTTTAAAAGTCTATGGGAGAAATCAAAAGTGCTAATTTTAAAGGCTAATATGCAAGTTATTGTCATAAAAAGTGTTTGGGGACCTGGGTCCTGCCCCAGGGGACATGGATCAATGCAAAAAAAAGTTTCAAAAACGGCCGTTTTTTCAGGAGCAGTGATTTTAATAATACTTAAAGTCAATCAATAAAAGTGTAATATCCCTTTAAATTTCGTACCTGGGGGGTGTCTATAGTGTGCCTGTAAAGGGGCGCATGTTTCCTGTGTTTAGAACAGTCTGACAGCAAAATGACATTTTGAAGGAAAAAACTCATTTAAAACTACCCGCGGCTATTGCATTGCCGACAATACACATAGAAGTTCATTCATAAAAACGGCATGGGAATTCCCCAAAGGGGAACCCCGAACCAAAATTAAAAAAAAAAAATGACGTGGGGGTCCCCCTAAATTCCATACCAGGCCCTTCAGGTCTGGTATGGATATTAAGGGGAACCCCGGCCAAAATTTAAAAAAAAAAATGACGTGGGGTTCCCCCTTTAACAAGGTGACCCCCAGATCCCGGCCCCCCCCTGTGTGAAATGGTAAGATTTTAAGGGGAACCCCGCGCCAAAAAAAAAAAAAAAAAACGGCGTGGGGTCCCCCCAAAAATCCATACCAGACCCTTATCCGAGCACGCAACCTGGCAGGCCGCAGGAAAAGAGGGGGGGACAAGAGTGCGGCCCCCCCTCCCTCCTGAACCGTACCAGGCCACATGCCCTCAACATTGGGAGGGTGCTTTGGGGTAGCCCCCCAAAACACCTTGTCCCCATGTTGATGAGGACAAGGGCCTCATCCCCACAACCCTGGCCGGTGGTTGTGGGGGTCTGCGGGCGGGGGGCTTATCGGAATCTGGAAGCCCCCTTTAACAAGGTGACCCCCAGATCCCGGCCCCCCCCTGTGTGAAATGGTAAGGGGGTACATAAGTACCCCTACCATTTCACAAAAAAACTGTCAAAAATGTTAAAAATGACAAGAGACAGTTTTTGACAATTCCTTTATTTAAATGCTTCTTCTTTCTTCTATCTTCCTTCATCTTCTGGTTCTTCTGGCTCTTCTGGTTCTTCTGGTTCTTCCTCCGGCGTTCTCGTCCAGCATCTCCTCCGCGGCGTCTTCTGTCTTCTTCTCCTCGGGCCGCTCCGCACCCATGGCATGGGGGGGAGGCTCCCGCTCTTCTCTTCTTCTCTTCTTCTTTTCTTCTCTTCTTCTCTTCTTCTTCATTTTCTTCTCCGGGCCGCTCCGCAATCCATGCTGGCATGGAGGGAGGCTCCCGCTGTGTGACGGCGCTCCTCGTCTGACAGTTCTTAAATAACGGGGGGGCGGGGCCACCCGGTGACCCCGCCCCCCTCTGACGCACGGTGACTTGACGGGACTTCCCTGTGGCATTCCCCGTGACGTCACAGGGAAGTCCCGTCAAGTCACCGTGCGTCAGAGGGGGGCGGGGTCACCGGGTGGCCCCGCCCCCCCCGTTATTTAAGAACTGTCAGACGAGGAGCGCCGTCACACAGCGGGAGCCTCCCTCCATGCCAGCATGGATTGCGGAGCGGCCCGGAGAAGAAAATGAAGAAGAAGAGAAGAAGAGAAGAAAAGAAGAAAAGAAGAAAAGAAGAAGAGAAGAAGAGAAGAGCGGGAGCCTCCCCCCCATGCCATGGGTGCGGAGCGGCCCGAGGAGAAGAAGACAGAAGACGCCGCGGAGGAGATGCTGGACGAGAACGCCGGAGGAAGAACCAGAAGAACCAGAAGAGCCAGAAGAACCAGAAGATGAAGGAAGATAGAAGAAAGAAGAAACATTTAAATAAAGGAATTGTCAAAAACTGTCTCTTGTCATTTTTAACATTTTTGACACTTTTTTCGTGAAATGGTAGGGGTACTTATGTACCCCCTTACCATTTCACACAGGGGGGGGCCGGGATCTGGGGGTCACCTTGTTAAAGGGGGCTTCCAGATTCCGATAAGCCCCCCGCCCGCAGACCCCCACAACCACCGGCCAGGGTTGTGGGGATGAGGCCCTTGTCCTCATCAACATGGGGACAAGGTGTTTTGGGGGGCTACCCCAAAGCACCCTCCCAATGTTGAGGGCATGTGGCCTGGTACGGTTCAGGAGGGAGGGGGGGCCGCACTCTCGTCCCCCCCTCTTTTCCTGCGGCCTGCCAGGTTGCGTGCTCGGATAAGGGTCTGGTATGGATTTTTGGGGGGACCCCACGCCGTTTTTTTTTTTTTTTTTGGCGCGGGGTTCCCCTTAAAATATATACCAGACCTGAAGGGTCTGGTATGGAATTTAGGGGGAACCCCACGTCATTTTTTTTTTAAAATTTTGGCCGGGGTTCCCCTTAATATCCATACCAGACCTGAAGGGCCTGGTATGGAATTTAGGGGGACCCCCACGTCATTTTTTTTTTAAATTTTGGTTCGGGGTTCCCCTTTGGGGAATTCCCATGCCGTTTTTATCAATGAACTTCTATGTGTATTGTCGGCAATGCAATAGCCGCGGGTAGTTTTAAATGAGTTTTTTCCTTCAAAATGTCATTTTGCTGTCAGACTGTTCTAAACACAGGAAACATGCGCCCCTTTACAGGCACACTATAGACACCCCCCAGGTACGAAATTTAAAGGGATATTACACTTTTATTGTTTGACTTTAAGCATTATTAAAATCACTGCTCCTGAAAAAACGGCCGTTTTTAAAACTTTTTTTTGCATTGATCCATGTCCCCTGGGGCAGGACCCAGGTCCCCAAACACTTTTTATGACAATAACTTGCATATAAGCCTTGAAAATTAGCACTTTTGATTATTCATGTTCGTGTCCCATAGACTTTAACGGTGTTCGCATGTTCGAACGAACTTTTTTCCTGTTCGCATGTTCTGGTGCGAACCGAACAGGGGGGTGTTCGGCTCATCCCTAGTTGTGGGGATGAGGCCCTTCTCCCCATCAACATGGGGACAAGGTGCTTTGGGGGGCTACCTCAAAGCACCCTCCCAATGTTGAGGGCATGTGGCCTGGTACGGTTCAGGAGGGGGGGCGCTCTCTTGTCCTCCCCTCTTTTCCTGCGTGCTCGGATAAGGGTCTGGTATGGATTTTCGGGGGGACCCCACGCCATTTTTTTTTAAATTTTGGCGCGGGGCTCCCCTTAAAATCCATACCAGACCTGAAGGGTCTGGTATGGATTTTGAGGGGGATCCCCATGCCATTTTTTTTATTTTGGAGCGGGGTTCCCCTTAATATCTATACCAGACCTGAAGGGCCTGGTATGGAATTTAGGGGGACCCCCACGCATTTTTTTAAATTTTGGTTCGGGGTTCCCCTGTGGGGGAAATCCCATGCCGTTTTTATCAATAAACTTTTATATGTATTGTAGGACCGACAATTCATTATAGCCACGAGTAGGGATGAGCTTCGAGTTCGAGTCGAACTCATGTTCGACTCGAACATTGGCTGTTCGCAAGTTCGCCGAACAGCGAACAATTTGGGGTGTTCGCGGCAAATTCGAATGCCGCGGAACACCCTTTAAAAGTCTATGGGAGAAATCAAAAGTGCTAATTTTAAAGGCTAATATGCAAGTTATTACCCTACAAAGTGTTTGGGGACCTGGGTCCTGCCCCAGGGGACATGGATCAATGCAAAAAAAAGTTTTAAAAACGGCCGTTTTTTCAGGAGCAGTGATTTTAATAATGCTTAAAGTCAAACAATAAAAGTGTAATATCCCTTTAAATTTCGTACCTGGGGGGTGTCTATAGTATGCCTGTAAAGGGGCGCATGTTTCCTGTGTTTAGAACAGTCTGACAGCAAAATGACATTTTGAAGGAAAAAACTCATTTAAAACTACCCGCGGCTATTGCATTGCCGACAATACACATAGAAGTTCATTGATAAAAACGGCATGGGAATTCCCCAAAGGGGAACCCCGAACCAAAATTAAAGAAAAAAATGACGTAGGAGTCCCCCTAAATTCCATACCAGGCCCTTCAGGTCTGATATGGATATTAAGGGGAACCCCGTCCAAAATTAAAAAAAAAAATGACGTGGGGTTCCCCCTAAATTTCATACCAGACCCTTCAGGTCTGGTATGGATTTTAAGGGGAACCCCGCGCCAAAAAAAAAAAAAAAAAAAACGGCGTGGGGTCCCCCCAAAAATCCATACCAGACCCTTATCCGAGCACGCAACCTGGCAGGCCGCAGGAAAAGAGGGGGGGACGAGAGTGCGGCCCCCCCCTCCTGAACCGTACCAGGCCACATGCCATCAACATTGGGAGGGTGCTTTGGGGTAGCGTCACGGGGAATGCCACAGGAAAGTCCCGTCATGTCCCGTGCGTCAGAGGGGGGCGGGGTCACCGGGTGGCCCCGCCCCCCGTTATTTAAGAACTGTCAGACGAGGAGCGCCGTCACACAGCGGGAGCCTCCCTCCATGCCAGCATGGATGCGGAGCGGCCCGGAGAAGAAAATGAAGAAGAGAAGAAGAGAAGAAGAGAAGAAAAGAAGAAGAGAAGAGCGGGAGCCTTCCCCCATGCCATCGGTGCGGAGCGGCCCGAGGAGAAGAAGATAGACGACGCCGCGGAGGAGATGCTGGACGAGAACGCCGGAGGAAGAACCAGAAGAGCCAGAAGAACCGGAAGATGAAGGAAGATAGAAGAAAGAAGAAGTATTTAAATAAAGGAATTGTCAAAAACTGTCTCTTGTCATTTTTAACATTTTTGACAGTTTTTTTGTGAAATGGTAGGGGTAAGTACCCCCTTACCATTTCACACAGGGGGGGGGCCGGGATCTGGGGGTCCCCTTGTTAAAGGGGGCTTCCAGGATTCCGATAAGCCCCCCACCCGCAGACCCCCACAACCACCGGCCAGGGTTGTGGGGATGAGGCCCTTGTCCTCATCAACATGGGGACAAGGTGTTTTGGGGGGCTACCCCAAAGCACCCTCCCAATGTTGAGGGCATGTGGCCTGGTACGGTTCAGGAGGGGGGGGCGCACTCTCGTCCCCCCCTCTTTTCCTGCGGCCTGCCAGGTTGCGTGCTCGGATAAGGGTCTGGTATGGAATTTAGGGAGAACCCCACGTCATTTTTTTTTTTTCATTTTGGCCGGGGTTCCCCTTAATATCCATACCAGACCTGAAGGGCCTGGTATGGAATTTAGGGGGACTCCCACGTCATTTTTTTTTTTTAATTTTGGTTCGGGGTCCCCCTTTGGGGAATTCCCATGCCGTTTTTATCAATGAACTTCTATGTGTATTGTCGGCAATGCAATAGCCGTGGGTAGTTTTAAATGAGTTTTTTCCTTCAAAATGTCATTTTGCTGTCAGACTGTTCTAAACACAGGAAACATGCGCCCCTTTACAGGCATACTATAGACACCCCCCAGATACGAAATTTAAAGGGATATTACACTTTTATTGTTTGACTTTAAGCATTATTAAAATCACTGCTCCTGAAAAAACGGCCGTTTTTAAAACTTTTTTTTGCATTGATCCATGTCCCCTGGGGCAGGACCCAGGTCCCCAAACACTTTTTATGACAATAACTTGCATATTAGCCTTTAAAATTAGCACTTTTGATTATTCATGTTCGTGTCCCATAGACTTTAACGGTGTTCGTGTGTTCGAACGAACTTTTTTCCTGTTCGCATGTTCTGGTGCGAACCGAACAGGGGGGTGTTCGGCTCATCCCTAGCCACTAGTAGTTTAAAATTACTTATTTTCCGTTGAAATGTCATTTTGCTGCCAGACTGTTCTAAACATAGGAAACATGCGCCCCTTTACAGGCTTACTAAAGACACCCCCCAGGTATGAAATTTAAAGGAATATTACACTTTTCTTGTTTCACTTTAAGCATTATTAAAATCACTGCTCCCGAAAAAACGTCCGTTTTTAAAACCCAGGTCCCCAAACACTTTTTATGACAATACCATGCATATAAGCCTTTAAAATTAGCACTTTTGATTTTTCCCATAGTCTTTTAAAGGGTGCTCCGCGGCTTTCGAATTTGCCACGAACACCCCAAGTTGTTCGCTGTTCGGCGAACTAGCGAACAGCCCATGTTCGAGTCAAACTCGAAGCTCATCCCTAACTGTCACCAGCGCAGTACAGTGTCGTCATATAACTCTTTGTACTTTTTTTGTATTACATATATTTTTTTTCCTACAATTTTTTTTTTTCTTTTACATACAGTGACCAGAACAATACATAGTTACATAGTTAGTAAAAAATACATACATATTTCCATATCCCATATACACAATCCTTCACCCAAAGTTGATTCAGAGAAAGGCCGAAAAACCCCAGCACAACATGTTCCAATTTGCTACAGCACACACACTATGATTGCTTAAAACTGTGAATTTTACAGCTATAAGTAACCATTTTTTCTGAATGAAAACTACTCATTGAGTGTTTACTATTGTAATTAGCTGTGGCTGGCCACATCAAATCACATGGTACACATATGCTACATGTGATAATTGTGACCAATCACAGAGCACAAGAGTACACAGTGAAAGGCATGAATCAAACCCTTTCATTGTGTATAACTGTCATGTGGGTACTGGCAGTGGGCCGGTACAGTGATCTGTCATTGACCATGTCCAGTGGACACAGCAGGTAACAGATCATGCGGAAGCCTAGCCCAAGGGGCACACGTGAGGTGCGAACCTTGGAGGACTTTATATTGTGTCCCCCCAAAACAACAGTGCTCCCATCCCTGGGAAGGAGTTAATGATTTCTTTTCAGGTATAAAGTTACCTGCATGTGATTAACATACAAACACTAATTCTGGCCACTAGAGCACCCTTATATGACTGGGGGAACTGAAGTAAAATGAAATTACTGTACAGAGGCACACAGATTAGGACTGAATAAAGGCTGATTTTGTCAGGTTTAAACATTTAAAATAGCTGACAGATGTGATTTGAGTAATCAGTTTTAGGTGGATTTATTTTCAGCAAAGTGTTAAAAATCTAAATCAATCAATCAATAAGCATTAAACATAAACGTGGCTTCACTTTATACAATATCTATATATTTATTTTTTTTTAAATGAAAACCAATATAACAAAATAAATGTGCATTAGAAACAATTGTGTTATATACTCTGTATTGTCCCAATTCATTAACTAGTAGGTTTGTGGTATTGTTTATGGTGAATACCAATTGGGCTGTCTTGCTGTCTGGCGCCTCTCCTCTCCCGGGAGCTGCGACACACCTTGCGGGCCTTCTGGTTCCCTCCATTGGGTTCCTCATTTTCACAAGGTAAATTGCCACACTCTACACTATTATTTTGGCCTTATCACCTTCACTATTCATGGCTTTCTTTCCCTTGCCATCACTCCCCTTCACTCACAATCCTGTCACTTTCATCTCCATCATTCACCCCCACCTCCATCACCACACCCCCTACTCCCCCCCTCTTTTTTCCCTCCTTTTCTTCCTCCTTTGTCTCCCCCCCCCTTTGTATTCTTCTTTTCCCCTTCTCTTACCTCTTCCCCCTTCTCCCCTCCCCCTCCCTCTCCCTTCCCTCTCCTTTCCTTTTTCTTCCCCCGTCCCTTCTTTCCCCCCTCTCATCTTTCAGATTTACGCCTTCTTTCCCAGAATGTCCTTGATTTCCATGCCTACCCTGGGTATCGCTCCTTCCAAATCCGTGGGGCTGCCCACCTCATAACCAAGCCTTGGTTATGGAGGTTCTATACACCACCCCTAACCTTGTCTCTCTATATTCAATTTCTATCCTTTTCCTTACCTTTTTAATAACTTTATTATAGATATCACACATGCTTGCTCCTGACGAGTGGCAGTAAAGCCACGAAATGCGTAGTGCTACTGGTTGCCGTATCTTACCAAGAATTCAAGCTATTGTGCAATATGTACCCCCACAGGCCCAGTGAGGCCATAAGTCCTGCAGGCAATTCTTTTCAGATCATTGTTATATACCAACTTTTTTTGAGGTGAACCAGGAAATTTCACATGTCTTTACCATGAGAGATTACCATTTTATTATTATCATCCTGCTTTTTGCATACTATTGTTTATTATCAACACATGTACCATGAACTGTGTTCAATAGTTTTATTACCTTATGCTTGTTATTTTGTATCAATGCTGCCTGGAATGTGTATGTTTACAATATAGTGTTCAATAAAATTCCTTTATGTTCATCTAATCATCTTTTTGCTGTCATGTGCTTCACATAAAGTCCCACCCTTCTTGTAAATATACCTTTTTTTCCTAATGCTAATGGGATGGATATTCATGACCTTACCAGGCCATGATATTACTCAAAGTCCCTAGGGATGGAAATACATGACCTTACCAGACCATGGCTTCCTGAAAGTCCCTAACAAATATTCCCTAATCCCCTCCACTTTATTGAATATAATTAGGGATGGAAGCACGTGGTTAAGCTCTACCATTTCAGCCATATTATCTCTTCTGCATTTAATGAGCTATGTTTAGCCTCCCCTGTTCTATCAGATTAATTTCGTATTAACATTAACTTGCTATCCTTCTTATTGTTTTATACTCTGTATTGTCCCTATTCATTAACTATCAGGTTTGTGGTATTGCTTATGGTGACTACCATCGGGCTGTCTTGCTGTCTGGTGCCTCTCCTCTCCCGTGAGCTGCGACATGCCTTGCGGGCCTTCCCTCCATCCCCACCCCATCTACTGCCTGGGGGTGGATGCGCCACCAATGCATGTCGATGTCATGCACCTGACGCTGTGCGCGCGGCGTCACTCTGACGCCGCCGCACACAAGCTGTTTGTACCATGCTCGTGGGCAATGAGGGAGCTGGCTGTGTGTCGGTTGGCAGTCCGGCGCTTGGCGCTCCTCCCCCCGTCACATGGCATGACATTGGTTGACATTCCCGTGGCTGGTATAAATAGGGGCGTTCCCCGGGTGGTCCCGGCACTCGAGGCTTTCCACACACTGTTCATCACACTAAATCATTGTTTTTTGGCCCTCCTGGTTCCCTCCATTGGGTTCCTCATTTTCACGAGGTAAATTGTAACACTCTACACTATTATTTTGGCCTTATCACCTTCACTATTCATGCCTTTCTTTCCCTTGCCATCACTCCCCTTCCTGTCACATTCATCTCCATCATTCACCCCCACCTCCATCACCACGTCCTCACCACATCCCCTCCTTCCCCCCCTCCTTTCCCCCCTTTTTTTTCTTCTTTTCTCCTTCTCTTACCTCTTCCCCCCTCCCCCCTTCCCTCTCCCTTCCCTCTCCCTCCCTTTTCCTTCCCCCTCCCCTTCTTTCCCCCCCTCATCTTTCCCTTGCTCCCCCCATTCACTTTCCCCTGCTTATATTTATGCCTTCTTTCCCAGAATGTCCTCGATTTCCGTGCCTACCCTGGGTATCGCCCCTTCCAAATCTGCAGGGCTGCCCACCTCAGCTCCTAGTTTGGAGTCATCCTCCGGACTGCTTGTAGGGCCTTACCACCACACCATCAACACATCAAACTGCAGTAAGTAAGCCTTGGTTATGGAGGTTCTATACCCCACCCCTAAGCTTGTCTCAATTTTTATCCTTTTCCTTACCTTTTTAATAACTTTATTATAGATATCACATGTGCTTTCTCCTCCTGACGAGTGGCAATTAAGCCACAAAACATGTAGAGCTACTGGTTGCCGTCTCTCTACCCATCTTACCAAGAATTCAACCTATTATGCAATTTTTACCCCCACAAGCCCAGTGAGGCCATAGGCCCTGCAGGCAATTCTTTTCAAATCATTGTTATATACCAACTTTTTTTGAGGTGAACCAGGGAATTTCACATGTCTTTACTATGAGAGATTACCGTTTTATTGTTATCATCCTGCTTTTTGTATACTATTGTTTATTATCAACACATGTACCATGAACTGTGTTCAATGGTTTTATTACCTTATGCTTGTTATTTTGTATCAATGCTACCAGGAATGTGTATGTTTACAATATAGTGTTCAATAAAATTCCTTTATGTTCATCCAATCATCTTTTTGCTGCCATGTGCTTCACACAAAGTCCCACCCTTCTTATAAATATACCTTTTTTTCCTAATAGCATTAGAAACAATGTAATATGTACAAGGCTTTGCTCTTCAAGAAAGGCTACTTAAAACTTTTTTTTTACATCAATAAAAAACTAGTCTGGCATTAAGACTTTTCTTAAATCAATATGTAATCTGCATAAAAATGTCTTCAACTTTTGTAAAACAATAATACCTTACCTTAAGATGCATAAGCTGCTCAGGTAATGTTATATATTAAACCATTGCTCTTTCTGGGTCACATATTGTACACAGCTGCAAAAAAATTATTGAGCATTTTATTAACTTCTTCCGTATGAATTTGCTTATTCCTGTACATGCAAGGATGGACTAAATGAGTCAACAGGACAAAATTTGGATAATTTATACAGGGTCAAACCATCTCATTTGATGAAAATGATAAGAAAATAAAAAATCAAGAAGTAGCGGGACTTTTTATATAAACACACGGGCGCAAAAATAAAATTGATAGCTTTTAATAGAGTCAAATGGTTATAGAGTTTCTGTATTCAAATAGTTCAATGCATGATGCTATATATAAAACTATTCGTACAACTACTACAATTCATTGAAGCCAGAAGAGATATACATACATACATGTTCCAACAAGGAATCAATACATAATACATAGTGTAAAAACATTTTGAGCATGATTACATGATTAAATGGAAAAAATATGAAAAACAAAAAAAAGAGGGGGGGTATTGTAGGGGGAAAAAAAAAAAACAATTAATATGGAACGGCCTGATCAGATGCATCAATGTGTACACTAGGTTGTTGTTGGCTCTACGCGTTTCAAGGTATTTAACCTATCATCAGGAGCAAGGAACCGAGTCCCATTTCCCCTTCATCACTTTCCTGGTTTCCAGTTTTTTCCTTTTCTTCTTCCCACTCCCGCTTTCTCTTCTCTCCCTTTCTCCTCCTTCCTGTCCCTCACCAATTACTCCTCACGAATCATCCTGCCATTTCTTTCCTCTCCCTCTTCCCTTTTTCAGCTCCCTTATTCCCTATTCCCTTCACTCTTTTCATATCTTCACACTTTTTTTTCCATTCACATTAATCTTCTTCACCCCATCTCATTCCCTCCTTTGCTCTACATCTTTTGTTCTCTACCTATTTCTTTTCACTTTTGCCCCACGTCCACTCCACAGCAACATAACTTTCTCTTCCTTTCCAGATTTGGCTCTCTTGCTCCATTACTTTCTACATTGTTATTCCTGCGGGGCGTCGTCCATTCCTGTGTTTTGCCCATTGCGGCATGTCCCCTCAGCTCCCGTGCGTGGCATATTTGGTTTGGCCTGGGTGTTTCGTGGCCGCACCACCACTGTGTGGACCACACATGTAAGTGTACGGGCAGTTTGGGTCCATCAGGGAGGACCCTCCCTGCCTGTTCTGAGCTTGTTTCTTTCTTTTTTCTCCCTTTTCCTTTTCTTCTTTTTCTTTTTCCTTTTCTTCTTTTTCCTTTTAATTAAATATTTTTCCTTCATTTTTTAGATTAGCACTATGGTTCCTTGCTCCTGATGATAGGTTAAATACCTTGAAACGCGTAGAGCCAACAACAACCTAGTGTACACATTGATGCATCTGATCAGGCCGTTCCATATTAATTGTTTTTTTTTTTCCCCCTACAATACCCCCCCTCTTTTTTTTGTTTTTCATATTTTTCCATTTAATCATGTAATCATGCTCAAAATGTTTTTTCACTATGTATTATGTATTGATTCCTTGTTGGAACATGTATGTATGTATGTATATCTCTTCTGGCTTCAATGAATTGTAGTAGTTGTACGAATAGTTTTATATATAGCATCATGCATTGAACTATTTGAATACAGAAACTCTATAACCATTTGACTCTATTAAAAGCTATCAATTTTATTTTTGCTCCCGTGTGTTTATATAAAAAGTCCCGCTACTTCTTCATTTTTTATTTTCTTATCATTTTCATCCAACCGTGATGGAGGGGGGGACCTGAGCGGCACCCCTATACCTCATATAAAGTCCCACTAATTCCCTCATTTTCCTCCCCATTAATATTAACCAATTAGGGATGATAGGCACACGGTGGCGTTAACCATAAATATATAAAAAAAATATTTTTCTGACTCCCATCTCTGTTTGTCAGAGGCTTAATTGCCTCTCCAATCAATATATTACTTCTCAATCTAATATTTAACTTTTGCCTGTTTTGCCATTTTTAGTTTTGTCTTTTTTCTTTTTCCTTTTTCTGATTTCCAATTTTGGTTTCAATTTTCATTTTTTAGTTATTTACTTTCTAATCTTGTTTTTTTTTTTTTCTTACATGCACGCAGTGGTGCGTGCGTCTGTGGGTTTGCCGGGCCTGCCTCTTTGTCCCGTTCGGGAGATGTGACGCTCACTGCGGACCCCCCCTCCACCCTGTTGTGACGGAGGGTGGGTGGGGCTTGTGCTCACTGCGCGTCGACGTCACACATCCCGGCCGGACACGCTGGCGCCTTTATAGCGCGGCGTCTGCCGTCCGAGTGATCACTATCTTCTAACCCATTGGGGGGTTGACTTGGTCGACGCCGCCGCCGGTGGGACCATGAATGGTTTGGTTCCTGGGCTGTCGGTGTTCTCCCCTCCTCTCCCTATTTGTAGGCCAGCGTTTGACGTTGGGGACATGGTTGCGGGGGCTTGGCAGCTATGGACCTCATCCCCGCATGGATTCCGCACTCCGCTTGGTACACACCTGCTATCACCCACCACCCATGCATCCATGCATTTCTGGTTGGACTTTCTGGTCATCAGGTACACACTCCCTCCTACCACCATTTTTGACTTTCAAACCGAGTCCCATTTCCCCTTCATCACTTTCCTGGTTTCCATTTTTTTCCTTTTCTTCTTCCCACTCCCGCTTTCTCTTCTCTCCCTTTCTCCTCCTTCCTGTCCCTCACCAATTACTCCTCACGAATCACCCTGCCATTTCTTTCCTCTCCCTCTTCCCTTTTTCAGCTCCCTTATTCCCTATTCCCTTCACTCTTTTCATATCTTCACACTTTTTTTTCCATTCACATTAATCTTCTTCACCCCATCTCATTCCCTCCCTTGCTCTACATCTTTCGTTCTCTACCTATTTCTTTTCACTTTTGCCCCACGTCCACTCCACAGCAACATAACTTTCTCTTCCTTTCCAGATTTGGCTCTCTTGCTCCATTACTTTCTACATTGTTATTCCTGCGGGGCGTCGTCCATTCCTGTGTTTTGCCCGTTGCGGCATGTCCCCTCAGCTCCCGTGCGTGGCATATTTGGTTTGGCCTGGGTGTTTCGTGGCCGCACCACCACTGTGTGGACCACACATGTAAGTGTACGGGCAGTTCGGGTCCATCAGGGAGGACCCTCCCTGCCTGTTCTGAGCTTGTTTCTTTCTTTTTTCTCCCTTTTCCTTTTCTTCTTTTTCTTTTTCCTTTTCTTCTTTTTCCTTTTAATTAAATATTTTTCCTTCATTTTTTAGATTATCACTATGGTTCCTTGCTCCTGATGATAGGTTAAATACCTTGAAACGCGTAGAGCCAACAACAACCTAGTGTACACATTGATGCATCTGATCAGGCCGTTCCATATTAATTGTTTTTTTTTTTTCCCCCTACAATACCCCCCCTCTTTTTTTTGTTTTTCATATTTTTTCCATTTAATCATGTAATCATGCTCAAAATGTTTTTACACTATGTATTATGTATTGATTCCTTGTTGGAACATGTATGTATGTATATCTCTTCTGGCTTCAATGAATTGTAGTAGTTGTACGAATAGTTTTATATATAGCATCATGCATTGAACTATTTGAATACAGAAACTCTATAACCATTTGACTCTATTAAAAGCTATCAATTTTATTTTTGCTCCCGTGTGTTTATATAAAAAGTCCCGCTACTTCTTCATTTTTTATTTTCTTATCATTTTCATCCAACCGTGATGGAGGGGGGGACCTGAGCGGCACCCCTATACCTCATATAAAGTCCCACTAATTCCCTCATTTTCCTCCCCATTAACATCTCATTTGATGTTTTAGTACCGTCTGTACTTGCACAGTACAAGGTTTCTTGGTAATATTTCGAACTGATTTAGTTTATTATAATAAAAAAAATACATTTTACCAATACAAAATATTACACTTACCTGCTCTGAGCAATTGTTGTACAGAGCAGCCCTATCCTCCTTTTTTTGGGTCCCCTGCTGGGGCTTCTGGCTCTTCCTCATCCATGAGTGCCCACCATAGAAAGTGTCTTTCTATGGGGGCACTCGTGCATGCTTGCCTCCGATTTGCCCTATATGACTCTACAGACACAGACAGTGTGGCTCAGGCCTGCACCCCACTTCCTCTTCACAGCCATTGGATTCTGTTTCTATAAATCTGCCCAGTGAGGAGAGAGGGAGTGGAGAGATTTGCTGCTATCGAGCACAGTGCCAGATTGAGAAGGGGCTCAGGTAAGCCCTCTCTCCTGTACAGTCTTCCAAAACACACATTTTACACAGCATTCCTCAGCAGCAGAATGCAGGGGGCAAGAAGAGATGTGCTATGTTCATTTGTTCATTTTTCATGTCTGAGTTTTACAATCACTTTACATATATATACTGTATGTACAATTAATGCTGCAAAGACTATTTAGACAATTGTGCACTTTCAACCTTCCAACAGTTTAGGGAGGACCTTTTCTGTTCCAGCATACTGTACCATGCCTTTGTGTACAAATCCTAGTCCATAAAAACAAGGTTTTACAAGTTTGGTGTAGTGTAATTTGATTGACCTACACAGAGCTTTGAGGCTAAACCCATTAAACACCCTTCTGATTAACTGGATCTCCAATTGCAATCCAGAACCTGACCTTAAAAATGCTCCTTTCACTGAATCGGAAAGAAAGGGGGGATGACTACTGCAAATTAATGTGCATAGTTTTGTAATAGGCTGTCCAATATGTTTATATAGGTACCATAGTCAGGTGCCGACACACTTTTGACCATATAGTGTATTTAAAACTGTCTCATAATTTCTTGATGTTTCTGCTTTTTCCAGTTGCTGAAATTAGTATTCAAGTTGTTTTTTAATTTGTGTTTCTTTTTTTTAATTACCTTATCAAATTACAAAACATTACACAAATTGCTGATTATTGGGTTACAGCTTAAACAGCTTGCCACCACATGTTGGGGAATACAGATGTTTATGGTTGGCTGTGCAACTCCTTAATATTAATTTTGGGGCAAGTCAAGTGAGTTACATAATTTTTAAATCTTATGAAATATGTTAGTCTTTTAAGTTTTAAAAAACAGTGGAAAATTAGAAGGTGCTGAAAATGCCTTGTGTTCACCTTTTTATATTAGAGAATAAACTGTTAATTTATGCTATTGTTGTAATATTTTAATAGTAGCAATTAGTAGGAATAGTAGTAGAATTTGTTTATAAAAAACTATGATTAACCTTTAATTTGTTATGTTATTATTAGCTGCAAAACATGTTTATACAAATTGAATGCACATTGTAAGTGTGCTTTCATTCTGCTCAATTGAAAAAATGCATCAAATACGCATATGCGTTTTTGATGCATTTAAAGTGTGTTTCCGGGGCACTTTATGGTTACCTAAATCCCGGCATGCACCTGTGAAACATGGTCATATGATTGAAGAACCGCACCAAAATGCAACTCTTTTGAGATTTTTATGCAATTTTGACGCTTTTTTTAATGGTTTTTCTATCCCTTTCAATGGAGATCTGCATTTCGGTGTAGTTTTAAATAGCAAACCAAAAATGCAGCAGTAAAGACTTTAAAAACCTGACTGAAATGCATCTCACTGACGTGAAGCGTTCCATAGGATTTAAAGGGATGCATTTCTGATGCATTTTTCTTCCACTTTTCTTTTTACTGAAGAACTGATCAAAAACTGATCAGTGTGAAAGTTCCCTAATTTTTAACAACAAACCATAATTTAGGGAGGTAAAATAAGAAGAAATTACTGCGCTAAACCACAAAAAATCAAAGAAGAGAAAGCAGCTACATAAAAATGTGACAAACATGTGAATACAAAAAATAGCAAAATGTAGCGCTGACAAATATACACAAATGATGACCACCATGTGTAATAATATTGAAATTAAACTGGGTGTTGTATGCAAACGTCCATCTGCAAACAAAACAATAATGTGGTAGACCTCAAATGAAAGTGAGTCAAAAAGTAATATCCCAAAGTGGAAACAGAGAGTTCAATAAAACAAGTGTTGGTGAGGTGAATCGGAGACACGACTCAATCCATGATAGAAACATCCAATGGGAGGATCATCAAATATATAACGAGATGTGGATGCTCTTACTAGATACGGTGGACTCTAATGCCGGCAGCATAGAGTCAAACAGGCAATGTGCCACATCAGGCAGGTGTGTGGATGGCCTCCAGGGTAGGGTCCCAGTGGACGATGGATGGCTTCCGGATCAACCCGATCTCAGGAACATCAAGGCTGGATCTCGATGATGGATGCAAAATACAGACATCCACTCACTTTTGCTCTCCTAAACAGAAGTTATCTGAGGTTCCCAGGACAAAAGCATAATTTAGGGATGGTTTACTAAAGGCAAATAGACTGTTCGCTTTGCAAGGGAAGTTGCACTTTTCAAGGGAATTATTTCCCTGTGTGAATGAGATGAAGCTCTGCTGACATACATAATCCAATCATGTGCAAGGAAACATGCTGTTTTTTTATTTTCCTTGCATATGATTGGGTGTTCTTTGTAGTGAAATTTCACTACATTCACTACGCCCTGAGGAATATTCCCTTGCACAATGCAACTTTCCTTGCAAAGTGAACAGCTTATTTGCCTTTAAAACATGTTTTATTTAAAGTTTAGTTAGTTACCTTTTATTTCAAGTTATTACATTACAAGTACAGTGTTATATTTTGCTTCACATATTTATCACCATCCATGTCACCATCTTCACCAGCAACCTTGGACAACCGTGGGGCAAATATCAGACAAAATATAATAATTATGATATGATTATAAATATGCCCCATTGTCTTTTTACTCGATTTTAAATAAAAACATATCTAGTTTGATCCACAACTCAAAATTTCAGACAGCTTATTTACCACTTACCCCCACAATCTATTTATTTTGTCCATGATTCCTGGTGTCAGAAAGTTGTTTCTTATATTTTATAATGACATTTATTTTAAGACTGGAGGTTTGAAATAGTAAATAGGGGATTAATGAAACATCTCTAAAGGTGGGACTAGATCCTTTGGTAGACATAACCAAATATATTAAGGTAAAATATGTCTGCTATTAAATGATTGAAAGAGGGTAGCCATTATAAAAGACCTCATAAAATATGTAGATGTATAAGTTATATGTAATATCTAAATTCCCCTGTATGGGACACAATAGAAGCACTAAACCTTTTCACGTTTGTAAGTTTGGAAGAAAAATGATTTACTAAAAGTCTGTTCACATGATGACCTATGTCCATGAAAAGTAGTTTGTATTTTGAGCATATAAATGCCATTATTTCAAATGTATATTTTGTAACTCTACCAATAATTATGACAGAGATAACACAGGGATAAATGTGAATATATTTCTGGAATAGCACAATGTATAGCTTTTAGGGTGAAATTTAAAAGCTGTCAGAAATATTGTTATAATTTTTGACATGTTTGAGTTCCATATAAAAAACACAACCCCATCAATGTAAATTACATCAATATTTGACACCGACAAAAATAAATATGACAATTTACCAGAATCAGATAGAGCTTAGAAACCTGCAAGTCTGGAATTTTAAATGAAGATAATATATTTTCAGAGAAAGGAGGCAAGCTTAACAAAGCCTTCAAATTGGCAGCATCAACATTAGTTGCCATGTGGGAAAAAAAAGTACATCTGTATAGTTGGGACATTTTCTTATTCTGACTGGGGCTACAGCTGTAACATGCCACAGATTGTGTATAATGGGGCTCATGGGAACCAAGCTGATGAGCTGAAAAAGTCTTTAAGAACCTTTAATGGTTATTGACAAAGTGTCATTAATGTCAGACTGTTCATAGTGTTATGTCCTATAAAGCTGTGGCAAGGACTTGTGTGCCTTTGTAAAATCACAGATCTAAAAACAAGAGATTGGCATAATTACTGACACGACTATGCTACAGTGGCAGTAAAAAGGTCCCAATCATAAATAAAATAAAAAACAGAGGTATAACAACAATGGTTAATTGCTTTAGCTTAATGCTTCCAGAGAGAAAAAACAACAAAGCTAATTTATTAAAACTAGAGCAAAACAACATTAGGGCAGTTACAATCAATCAGGTTTCATTTTTTTTATTCTGTATAGCTTTGATAAGAAAATTAAATCCAAAATACAATATCTGTTATTTACTTCAGATAAATATTTCTTCACCCACATTTATATGCCAGTCTCTGGAGAGTAGGGATTTCTGCAACTTGCAGTTTGATATCATGTAAAAAATCAAATGACTAAGTTTGATCTAGACCAGAGTTGCACATCTTAAGGTCCTCAAGCAATCAATTATGTTGAATATAGCATTGTATATTACATCCTTTGGGTCCTAAAATAGTTTCAGAAATAGATTTGTATTGTTTTATCAATAAAGTGAGCCATAACTCACCAGAACTTATAATTTCAGTACAGTGGCCCAGCTGCATTTAATATTCTTGGAGAAGAGCTTATTCACATTTCATGTGCCAGAGGAAATATTTACCCACATCTGTGGCCATATCGCATTAGCTTACCACTAGGCTGTGTCTTAAAAACAATAACTTAGCAACACCTAGGTTCACAGAACCATGGGGTTGATTTATTAAAGGAGCTGAGAGTTTAAATGAATTGTAGCTGTGTTGACTTTGAATACCCAACCATGTGTAGATTAAATTATTAAACCAGGATATTCACTCAGTTTATCAAGTGAAAATTTTCCTTCAATTAGTTTTATTAAAGATTAAAGCATATAAAACATTCAGGAAACCAATCTGTCCTGAAGAAGCATAGATTACAGCCTAGTTGCAAATGACAATCAAACAAGGCTTCAAAATGCCAACCATAGACGGAATAACAAACATAAGAAATGGTCAACACAAAAATAAAACAATATTATAAGGTGAATGTATGCTGTCCGATGAGGTATCAAGGGTATGAAGCATAACAACTGGACCAAATCAGTGCACTCTGAGCTCCAGGCAACAAAAAAAGCAGAAACAGATCCCAGAACAGGATCAAACAAGACCAAGAGAAAGAATAGGGAAAAAGAAAAAGGAGGAAAAATAGAAGGCAGACGGCAGAAGAGAATAGGATCCCATGGAGGATGACAAATAATTGCCAAATAGTAGAACAATCCCGGACCCCTACATTTTATTTTGCATATAATGCTCCCATTGTGTTCAAACCTTCTCAAAAAATTTGCTAGAGTCTAGGATTATGCTATTGAGTTGTTCTTGACACATTGTTCAGAAAACTTTTTGCTTTACCTGAGTCACAGGAACAGAAGTCCTCTTCCAATACATGGCAATAGTCAGTGACGTTTGAGCACCCCTACATGTGAAAAAATTACCTATCCTGAACAGGCCTTTATTCAGCCACCACCTAAAAGCCCAATGATCATGCGCTAAGGGTTAAGGGATGAGATAAGCACCAGAGTGTTCCGCATTCTATCCCAGACTGCCAGGAAGTTGGAAAGGGTTGGAAACAAAATAGATGGGCGGTGCTTCAGTTGTTGCCACAGAAAACAGTCTAACATAAATAATGGTGAGGCCTGTCATTCAATATGAACCAAATCCGATGTAGCACCGTTTAGTGTGTGCTAGAAGTAGTGTAGGGTGTGTTCGATTTTAGAGTAGGTAAATTCTCGTTTGGCTCAGCGCTGTCTGAGCCATGGAATCTGGGTCAGGGTTCAGTGAAGTTCAGGGCTGGATGACTCATCCTGACAGCTCCTCTGGTGCCTCCCCCTGGTCAAAAAGGTTGGAGAATCTTCTAGAATTAGTGGGTGGAGGTTAGGAGGAGCTGTCTTGAATATTTATGAGGTCTTGGCCAATCCCCAGTAGTGGGCTGGCAGGGGGCAGAGCTTACCTCATAAATAGACATGAGCCATGCCAGCAGGGCAGTCAGGTGGAAGATGGAGATACAGTGCTGAGGAGGCTTTCTGTGGCCCTCAGGGATGTCCCCTAGTCTGGGGGGTGTCCTTCCTTGGGCTGAAGCTCAGGTGCTGGAAGGATCCTGCCATAAAACACAGGAGGAAGCCCTTCCTGGAGGAATGGGAGCAAGAGAGGACAGAGTGAGTAGATCAGCACTGTTGAGGACTAACAAGGGGGGAGAGTGCCACATGTAGTCAGTGTCCCTGAAGACAACAATGTGATTAAGTCTTCATTCCTTCCCTGAGAGATATCCTGAGAGTCAGCCGGGTAGGCTTGTGGGGAGTCAGTCGGGAGGATGTGTGTTTGAGAAGTTATCCTGGAGGGCTAGTGAAAGGGGCAGCTGCAGCCAGGTGGGTTGGCAGTGCCCGAAGGGGTGCTGCTGGGATCAGTAGCCACAGAGGAGAAGTACAAGCTGTTTCACTGTATGTTTGCTACACCAAAAGGGACTACGAGTACCTGCCTGTAAAGGGCTAATGAGAAAAAAAATCTGACTGGGAGCCTGTGAAATTTATCTGCAGTAAATCAGCTGGAGCAAGCAAGCAAGTGTGTGCAGGAGGAAAGTAGAGGAGACCGTATATAGACTGTATACAGAAAGATGTCCCTGAAGTTGTTGCTGAAGTTTTGGTAAATTCAATTGGGCATTCCATAACCTCATCCCTATCCAAGTTATTAACCATCAATAAACAACAAAAACAAAGTCAGGGACTGTTATCTGACTCTGTAGTGCTTGTGAAAATTTGATGTTCCTGGCTGTGCAGGAGTCAGGGATCCAAGTTTATCTGCAGTCCCTACGGAGGTGTGATACACCAGCTTTTCACCCCATGAGTACACTACAGACAACTGGGCCAACTGGGCTGCTTGATAATAGAATTTCAAATGGGGAAAACCCAAACCATCCTTGGTTTTAGGCGAAAAGAAAACTTTTTTGGAGAATCTGTACCCTTCCTCCCCATTAATACCAAACTACTTTCGACTGAAATTTATGTAAATCAGAATAATGAATTGCTATGTAGGGATGAGCCGAACACCCCACCTGTTTAGTTCGCACCAGAACATGCGAACAGGAAAAAAATTTGTTTGAACACGCAAACACCGTTAAAGTCTATGGGACACGAACATGAATAATCAAAAGTGCTAATTTTAAAATCTTATATGCAAGTTATTGTCATAAAAAGTGTTTGGGGACCTGGGTCCTGCCCCAGGGGACATGGATCAATGCAAAAAAAAGTTTTAAAAATGGCCATTTTTTCGGGAGCAGTGATTTTAATAATGCTTAAAGTGAAACAATAAAAGTGTAATATCCCTTTAAATTTCGTAGCTGGGGGGTGTCTATAGTATGCCTGTAAAGGGACGCATGTTTCCTGTGTTAAGAACAGTCTGACAGCAAAATGACATTTCAAAGGAAAAAAGTCATTTAAAACTACTCGCGGCTATTAATGCATTGCCGGTCCGACAATACACATAGAAGTTAATTGATAAAAATGGCATGGGAATTCCCCACAGGGGAACCCTGAACCAAAATTTAAAAAAAAATGACGTGGGGGTCCCCCTAAATTCCATACCAGGCCCTTCAGGTCTGGTATGGATATTAAGGGGAACCCTGGCCAAAATTAATTTAAAAAAAAAGGACGTGGGGGGTCCCTCTAAATTCCATACCAGACCCTTCAGGTCTGGTGTGGATTTTAAGGGGAACCCCGCGCCAAAATTAAAAAAAAAAACGTGTGGGGTCCCCCCAAAAATCCATACCAGACCCTTATCCGAGCATGCAACCTGGCAGGCTGCAGGAAAAGAGGGGGGGATGAGAGAGTGCCCCCCCTCCTGAACCGTACCAGTCCACATGCCCTCAACATTGGGAGGGTGCTTTGGGGTAGCCCCCGAAAACACCTTGTCCCCATGTTGATGAGGTCAAGGGCCTCATCCCCACAACCCTGGCCGGTGGTTGTGGGGGTCTGCGGGCGAGGGGCTTATCAGAATCTGGAAGCCCCCTTTAACAAGAGGACCCCCAGATCCCGGCCCTCCCCCCTGTGTGAAATGGTAAGGGACCATTTCACAAAAAAACTGTCAAATATGTTAAAAATGACAAGAGACAGTTTTGACAATTCCTTTATTTAAATGCTTCTTCTTTCTTCTTTCTTCTTTCTTCTATCTTCTATCTTCCTTCGGTTTCTTCCTCCATCTTCTTCTTCTGGTTCTTCTGGCTCTTCTGGTTCTTCCTCCGGTGTTCTCATCCAGCATCTCAGCAAGAGAAGAAGATGAAGAAGAGAAGAAGAAGAGAAGAAGATGAAGAGAAGAGCGGGAGCCTCCCTCCATGTCATGGATGCAGAGTGGCCCGAGGACAATAAGGGAAGAAGACGCTGCGGGGGAGATGCTGGATGAGAACACCAGAGGAAGAACCAGAAGAACCAGAAGAAGAAGAAGATGAAGGAAGATAGAAGATAGAAGATAGAAGAAAGAAAAAAGAAGAAAGAAGAAGCATTTAAATAAAGGAATTGTCAAAAACTGTCTCTTGTCATTTTTAACATTTTTGACAGTTTTTTTAGTGAAATGGTAGGGGTACTTTTGTACCCCCTTACCATTTCACACAGGGGGGAGGGCCGGGATCTGGGGGTCCCCTTGTTAAAGGGGGCTTCCAGATTCCGATAAGCCCCCCGCCCACAGACCCCCACAACCACCGGCTAGGGTTGTGGGGATGAGGCCCTTGTCCTCATCAACATGGGGAAAAGGTGTTTTGGGGAGCTACCCCAAAGCACCCTCCCAATGTTGAGGGCATGTGGCCTGGTACGGTTCAGGAGGGGGAGGCGCTCTCTTGTCCCCCCTCTTTTCCTGCAGCCTGCCAGGTTGCATGCTCGGATAAGGGTCTGGTATGGATTTTTGGGGGGACCCCATGCCGTTTTTTTTTTAATTTTGGCACGGGGTTCCCCTTAATATCCATACCAGACCTGAAGGGCCTGGTATGGAATTTAGGGGGACCCCTCACGTCATTTTTTTTTTAAATTTTGGCCGGGGTTCCCCTTAATATCCATACCAGACCTGAAGGGCCTGGTATGGAATTTAGGGGGACCCCCCACGTCATTTTTTAAAATTTTGGTTCGGGGTTCCCCTGCGGTGAATTCCCATGCCGTTTATATCAGTGAACTTCTATGTGTATTGTCGGACCGGCAATGCATTAATAGCCGCGAATAGTTTTAAATGACTTTTTTTCCTTTGAAATGTCATTTTGCTGTCAGACTGTTCTAAACACGGGAAACATACGTCCCTTTACAGGCATACTATAGACACCCCCCAGCTACGAAATTTAAAGGGATATTACACTTTTATTGTTTCACTTTAAGCATTATTAAAATCACTGCTCCTGAAAAAACGGCCGTTTTTAAAACTTTTTTTTTGCATTGATACATGTCCCCTGGGGCAGGACCTAGGTCCCCAAACACTTTTTATGACAATACCATGCATATAAGCCTTTAAAATTAGCACTTTTGAATTCTCCCATAGACTTTTAAAGGGTGTTCTGCGGCAAATTGTTCGCTGTTCGGCGAACTTACGAACAGCCGATGTTCGAGTCGAACATGAGTTCGACTCGAACTCGAAGCTCATCCCTATTGCTATGGGAAGTGATCAGAAATAATACAGTAGTCTAGGGAACAAGGTCATTTTAACTGAATGAATCTGCCCTATCCAGGATAGATCCTACGCCTCCCAACACTACAGGTCTTTTAATAGTTTCTTATACAAAAGGGGTAATTGACAGAATACAAACGATCAATTAAATGAGATCAGTCCACAACTCAAATGGGAAGGACTCATGAAGTGTGGATCACAACAATGGAGATATTGAAACGTTCAAGACCACCTGTCACGTACCTGGTGGTTAAGCCCACTTATGCAGGGAGCGGCTTCCCGTGTATCTCTGGCTCGAGAACCCCTGATAGAGCAGACAGGAGCTCGGGAGTGCAGGGGGCACAAGTGCCTGATGGGTTGCAGATGCAGGGGCTGATCCGGACTTCTGGTGAACTGCAAGAAGACCAGTTGTGGACTGTAGCAGGAACTCTGTAGAAGGCAGGAACAACAGGAAGCTGGAAGCTGCACTTGGTAAGGAGGTGTATTGTAGTCCAGGAGAAGTGAGCAGGATAATTGTGGACTGTGGACAGCAGGGAGGTATAGCAGTTCAGCAGGATCAACTAGGAGGACCAGACTGGCAGAAACCAATAGGAGGTGTACTGTAGTTTAGAGCACAAGTATGGTTCAGGCAGGCCGGGTCATACACTGGCGGGCAAATACGGTACAGGAGCAGTAGGCAAAGTGTAGTCGGGTATCAGAGCGGGTCGGTAACAAGCGAGCAGCAAAGTACCAGGGAGCAGGCAGAAGGAAGGTCAGGACAAGCCGGGATCAGAGGCTGTCAGCAAGCAGGGAAGGTCAACGACAAGCCAGGTAACAGAAGTCAGGAAAGCAGGATAACAAGTAGTAGGGGGTCTCAGGAAAGCTGTAGACCGGACAGCAAGATGGCATGGTGACAGTCTCCCTTAAATAGTGCTTTTGGTGCCAAGTACCGTCACATGGCGCGTGCGCACCCACGCGCGCCTGCGGCGGGCGGCTCTTTTGATAGGAACATAGCGCACAGATCTTCTACTGTCAGCCAGACTGCTAGGACATCTTCCTTGACACCACCAATTCAGAAGGGTTAACCCTGAGATCTGAAATTCACCAACCTCCATTAATAGGTGCATCACATTAAGAAGGGAGACCTCCGGCGACGTAACAAAGAGTAAGAGGTTGTCCGCAAAAAGTGCACACTTGTGGATTTGAAGGCTACAAGCTAAACCTAAATGTTAGGATTAGTCCTAATTGCTATAACCAAGGTTTCAATAGCAATCTCAAAGATCAAGGGCGAAAGGGGGCAGCCCTGTCTACTACCGTTGGCTACAGCAATAAGTTCAGAATAATGACCTGCCAATCTAATGCTAGCTGCGGGGGAATACAATGATCTAAGATTGTTAAGAAAATGGGGGCCAAATCCCCATGAACCCATGACCTCCAACAAATAGGACCAAGAAATCAAATCAAAAGCTTTCTAGTTCTATTGAAAGCAGCAGGCCTTTTTGTGAGGAGCTCCCTGCCCAACGGGAGCATAACATGCATGAGACTACAGTCAGCTCCATAAATATTGGCACAATTGTAATCTTTTTGGCTCTATACACCACCACAATGGATTTGAAATGAAACAAACAAGATGTGTTTTAACTGCAGACTTTCAGATTTAATTTCAGGGTATTTACATCCAAATCAGGTGAACGGTGTAGGAATTACAACAGTTTGTATATGCGTCTCCCACTTTTTAAGGGACCAAAAGTAATGGGACAGATTGACAATCACCCATGAAACTTTCACTTTTTAATACTTGTTTGCAAATCCTTTGCAGTCAATTACAGCCTGAAGTCTGGAACACATAGACATCACCAGATGCTGGGTTTTCATCTCTAGTGAAGCTCTGCAAGGCCTCTACTGCAACTGTCTTCAGTTCCTGCTTGTTCTTCTGGCATTTTCCCTTCAGTTTTGTCTTCAGCACGTGAAATGCATGCTCAATTGGATTCAGGTCAGGTGATTGCATAACATTCCACTTCTTTCTCTTAAAAAACTCTTTGATTGCTTTCGCAGTATTCTTCGGGTCATTGTCCATCTGTACTGTGAAGTGCCGTTCAATGAGTTCTGAAGCATTTTGCTGAATATGAGCAGATAATATTGCCCGAAACACTTCAGAATTCATCCTGCTGTTTTTGTCAGAAGTCGCATCATCAATAAATACAAGAGAACCAGTTGCATTGGCAGCCATACATGCCCACGCCATGACACTACCACCACCATGCTTCACTGATGAGGTGGTATGCTTTGGATCATGAGCAGCTCCTTTCCTTCTCCATACTCTTCTCTTCCCATCACTCTGGTACAAGTTGATCTTGGTGTCATCTGCCCATAGGATGTTGTTCCAGAACTGTGAAGGCTTTTTTAGATTTTGTTTGGCAAACTCTAATTTGGCCTTCCTGTTTTTGAGGCTCACCAATGGTTTACATCTTGTGGTGAACCCTCTGTATTCACTCTGGTGAAGTCTTCTCTTGATTGTTGACTTTGACACACATACACCTACCTCCTGGAATGTGTTCTTGATCTGGCCAACTGTTGTGAAGGATGTTTTCTTCACCAGGGAAAGAATTCTTTGGTCAGCCACCACAGCTGTTTTCCGTGGTCTTCCGGGTCTTTTGGTGTTGCTGAGCTCACCGGTGCGTTCTTTCTTTTTAAGGATGTTTTAAACAGTTGATTTGGCCACACCTAATATTTTTGCTATCTCTCTGATGTGTTTGTTTTGTTATTTCAGCCTAATGATGGCTTGCTTCACTGATAGTGACAGCTCTTTGGATCTCATATTGAGAGTTGACAGCAACAGATTCCAAATGCAAATAGCACACTTGAAATGAACTCTGGATCTTTTATCTGCTCCTTGTAAATGGGATAGTGAGGGAATAACACACACCTTGCCATGGAACAGCTGAGCAGCCAATTGTCCCATTACTTTTGGTCCCTTAAAAAGTGGGAGGCACATATACAAACCGTTGAAATTCCTATATCGTTCACCTGATTTGGACTTAAATACCCTCAAATTAAAGCTGAAAGTCTTCAGTTAAAGCACATCTTGTTTGTTTAATTTCAAATCCATTGTGGTGGTGTATAGAGCCAAAAAATTAGAATTGTGTTGATGTCCCAGAATTTATGGACCTGACTGTATATCAGTCACACATATTATTTGATCCGGGCCCTACAGGGACAAAGCTCACCTGATCTTTTTGAATATGCGTAAAGTAAAGTAAAGTAAAATAAAGTAGGCAAGCTTATTCGAAAGAACTTTTGTGAGTATTTTCATTATTAATCAGGGAAGTGGGCTGATCATACTCCATTTCTCCCGGATCCTTTCCAGGCTTAGTAATAACTGAGATGAAAGAAAAGTTTATGTCTGAAACCAGTGTCTATCCTTCCCTCACAGCCTTAAAGCAACAAGCCATATTTGGAGAAAGTAGTGCTACAAATTTTTTTATACTAAGCTACCGATAAGCCATCAGGGCCTGGGGCTGACGTCTTTTTAGCCTGCTTAATTACAGAACATATTTCATTCAATGAGATTGGTTCCTCCAAAAATGCTCTGTGAGCAGAAGACAGCGAGGGAATCTCAAGGGTATTAAAAATAAAAAGAAGATATCCTATCAGGATCTACATCCTGGTCAGCCCGATAAAGAGCTGAGTAAAAGTTATGGAACTGCAACAGAATTCTCTTTGGATCCTGTGTATAAGTTTCTGAAGAACTTCTGATTTTAGGGAGGGCAGCTTGTTTAATTATATGGATCAACTTAGAAGCTAACATAGGTCCGATTTTATCCTGTTGCATGTAAAATTTAGAGGAAGACTAGCTCTTTTTGGCTTGGATGGTGAACAATACATTGAGAAAGAGTCTTGTAATTTCAATGTGAGCACAGAGATACGAGGAGGGGTGTAATTTATGGGCCTGCTGCAGAGAGTGTAGTTCATCATAAATTTCTGTTCCCGCTTAAGCTGTACCTCTATCTGTATAAGTTTACCTCTAATAGTTACCTTGTAAGCAGCCCAAACCACCACAGGGGACAGACCTTCAGTAACATTAAGTTGGAAGTATTCCTGTATAGCCCGTTCAATTCCTATGCACCCAATCGGGTTGCTCAAAATAGATTTGTTTAGGTCCCGTGCATCAGCAAGGTGGGCGCATATAAAAGTGAGCAGGATTAAGGAATGATCTGACCATGCCGTCTCTATAATGTTAACCTTATGAGCTGTTAAAATCATCACGAACTTCCGGTTCCAGCGCCTCATGTGAGGGAGCAAGGAATGGCGGCTCTGGACTACACAGCTTATAAAACTGGCCCCTCTCGTCCGCGTATGGTGAGTGATTCCCTTCCCACCCCTCACCCGCACAGAGGCTCAGGTGGATGGACAAATTCTTTGTCCACAACCCCCTCTGGCGCTGCTGCAGTTGCCACCTCAGAGCTCTCCCTCCACACAGCCAACATGGCGGATGGAGCAGATGCCTTGTGCATCTCCACAACCCCTGCAGACTCTGCTATTCATATGGCAGCAGTGCCACCTCCACCTGAGGAGCAATATGCAGGTTTAGCCCAGACAGTAGCAGCTCTATTGTCTCCCACAATAACAGCAGCGGTTGACAGAGCCATAGCTGCAGAGATTACACAGCTGTGGAAAGAACTTGGAGAACACGCCACCAGGCTCTCTGAAATAGAGCACCGTGTATCTGATTTGGAAGATGAGATGCAAAACTCCTTCACCACAGAACAGCAGTCTAAACAGGCCCAGCAATTTATATTTGACAAGCTGGATTACTTGGAGAATCGCTCCAGGCGCAATAATCTGCGGGTTATTGGCTTACCAGAATCATACAACACTGATTCACTGGCGGACATATGCACCACATGCATCCCACGTGCCCTGGGAGTTTCATCCCCCTGCACAGTCGAGAGGGCCCACCGGCTAGGGGTTCCTCCCAACGACAGACGTACACCGAAACCTGTCATCATCCGCTTTCTTAATTATGCTGACAGGGTCAATATCCTGCAATCATTCAGAAACTCCAAATCCCTACAGTTGGATGGCTACAAACTACTTCTATTTGCTGAATACTCTCAAGAAGTTTCCAGGAGATGCAAGGCATTCCAACCTATTTGTGCTGCTCTCTTCCAAAAGGGAGTCAACTTCACTCTGGCCTACCTGGCAATACTCCACTTTTCAGATCCTGCAGGCGACCCCAAAACCTTTTCCCATCCAGAAGAAGCCATGCAACACCTTCAAGCATATCTCTATATTCCAATGGATACATCTGCACCTCCCACTCCCTCTCGCACAACCAATCCGAGAGAACAACGCAGCCCAAGGAAAGACCCGGCTAAGAAGCTACATCTCTCTGATTCTTCTGGGCTATAACAGAATCTGTTGATCCATGCCCTGGGTCATCCACTCTGCATTACTAATCTCTCCTTCTTAATTCACCAATGCTCTTAAATGCATTAGCGTCTAAAAATATATCTTTGTCTAATAGGTATGTTCCTAGTTCCAGCAACATTTTACCTTTCTACTGTTCATTGTTATTTTTTTCTATTGTTATATTCCAGGCACGCACAACCTTACTGTGAGGTGGTCCATCCTACACAAATTGAGACTACTTCCGCCTGAGCCGGGATGCTTATTACTGTTTATCAACTCCATTGGCTCTCTAGGATGGAGACTCACTTCACATTCCGTGGGCGAGAATCCCAGCATCCCCGGTAATCCTATTCGATGACATAGGTTCACATGTGGAAAAAAGTACAGGCTCCACTGGGGATGTTTTTGTTATACTGTTTACCAAGCATGCTGTGCTCTTGCTCTCCATTCTCAACCCCCCTCTCAAAAACACTATTTCGTTCTACCCCTCCCTGGTTCCACAGTGGCACCCTAACCGCCAACATATATTTATTCATAACATTCAATACTTTGCTCCCCACCACGCCATTAAGACCCCCTCTCACTACTGAAATTTTACAAATCATTCGCCCAACAAACGTATGATGACTCTCTGCCACTTAAGACACCTGAAGGCAGATATAGTTGTACTCCAGGAAACATATGTCACTACCTCTGACTTTACCCGCATGCGTAAACTATGGATGGGCCAGGTAGTCGGATCCCCTGCAGTAAGGGGTAGAGCAGGAGTCCTCATCCTAATATGTAAAAACCTCCCCTGCAGAATGAAAAGTTCTAACAGTTCTGGAAATGGCTAAAACTGGATCATTAGAGGAATCAGCCATAGTAACACTTGACACAGAAAACAATTTTCAAAATTGTCAGCTTCCACTGGTTGAGCCTGGTATTGTCGAAGTACGGCTTCTCGGGCCCCTTTAGCCACCTCATTCATGCAATGTACTCAGCCCATTGGCTAATGTGATTGCCACAGGACATATCTCTAATAAAATTTGTCATCACAAAGGCTGCCCCCTCTCTCCCCTTCTGTTCAACTTGGCAATAGAACTCCTCTCTATATCTTTACTCTTTCACCCAAATCTCCATGGTATTGAAATAGGCTCCCAAGGGGAGTGGCTTGACAGCTCATGCAGATGGCTGCTTAGATCCACAGCTCTGCAGTGAAACCAGCCTAAGCGACCCACAGAGTGGCTCCAGAGAAGGGAAAACTTACCCACCGAATAGCCCGGACACCCTAACAGCACGGGGAACCATGTCCAAAACAGAGGAAAGGTGCTAAGCTCCCCAGGAAGCTCACTGCCTACTTCACCTCGCCAGGCCTGGTGAGCGGCCAAGGTGGCGCCAGCGGCGGCCATGAAATGTCAGTGCAGCTCTCCTCCTCAAACTCTAGTCAGAGCTCGACGCTGCCTCTGGCAATCCTGCAATCTCCTGACCCACAGGGTGAGTGCTCTCCTCACAACTCACCCACCACATACAGCCCTGCTAAAACTAGGCTCAGAACAGAAGAGCCACAGCAGACCCAGCCTGTCACAGCTTCCTGCCTGTTCTCCTTCCCCACATCACAGCAATCATCAGTGCTGGATGCCTTCCCTGCCTCAGATCAGCCATTGTCTGAGAATACCATGAAGAGCCTGCTGCTCTCACTGAGGCAATTTTTGTATAATGATTTATCCACTGCCGTTTCCTCATTATTTACAACTGTACATCAGCATGATCAAGCCATTGCTCATATAGAAACAAAAATGGGAGACATACTCTCTGCACATAATGAGCTAGTTGATGGATTTGCAGACCATGAAGATGAACCCCAATTAATCAATATGAAGCTCACAGACCTGGAGGACCAATCCAGGGGTAATAATATCAAGTTCCGCAATGTCCCAGAGTCGATCCAACAATCAGACTTAGTACAATACCTACAATCCCTGATGCATGTCCTTTTACCTGACCTAACAATCTGTGATATGGAAATTGAGAGGGCGCACAGACTCCCCAAGCCACAGCCTCCACACCCAGGGATGTATTGGCAGATGTATGCAGCAAAACAAGCAACGAGGCTTCCTGACCCTTTCACTAACATCGCTCTGTATGCTGACTTATCCAAGGCTACCATGGAAAGTCACAGACAGCTGTCGACTATAACCAAAGCTCTTCCGAATCATAAAATCTATACAAATGGGATACCCCACCAAACTGCTCATTACACACCAAAACAAAACTCATGGAGTCAGGACGCTCCCTGCGGGACCTAAACTCCAGAGGAACTGGCACATCATTCCAGAAGAAAATACCAGAATCTTCTGACCAACTTCCAACACACATGGAAACCAAAGGGGCTTATCAAGATGTCTGAAGTCACAGAATATACCCTTCTCTGCACCCATCCTACCAAATGGCTGGGAAACTGCAGCGTTCTTATCCAGTACCTGCCTGCCTGTTCAGTGATCCCTGACCCACGTTGTAGACAGAGGACCACTTTCCCCCATCGATTGTTTGCAATAGCTTCTGAACATTGAGCCCGGGTTTCATTAGTTACAGGGCTCTACCTTTTTAACCACTTGACATCCGTGCTATGGCTGAATGATGGCCACAGCGTGGACCTGAATTCCCGGGAGGCCGTCATATGACGGCCTCCCCTGTGCACATGCCCTGTGTGCACACTACAGGGCGCGCGCCGAGCGCGCTGTGATCACCGAGTCACTGAGACTCGGGTGATCACCGATCCAATTAAGGGGCCGGTCCCGGCCCCTTACCATGTGATCAGCTGTCAGCCAACGACAGCTGATCACATGATGTAAACAAAAGATCAGTAATCAGATTTTTTTTCTAAAAAAAGCCGATCACCGGCTCGGATGCAAGGGACATCGGTCCCGAAGTGGAAGAGGCACATCTGCCTCATCTGTGCCCAAATAACAGTGCTCACAGTGCCACCTAACAATGCCCACAGTGCCACCTATCAGTGCCCACAGTGCCATCTATCAGTGCCCACAAGTGCCACCTATCAATGCCCACAAGTGCCACCTATCAGTGCCCACAAGTGCCAGCTATCAATGCCCACCAGTAGTGCCAATCAGTGCCACCTAGCAGTGCTGCCTATCAGTGTAACTGATAGTGCCCATTATTGCCACCCATCAGTGCCCATCACTGCCACCAACTGGTGCCCATCAGTGCCGCCTCATCAGCGTACATAAATGAAGGAGAAAAATTACCTGTTTTAAATTTTTTTATAACAAAATATACATTTTTTTTTTTTTTAATTCCGTTTTTTCACATTTTTTTAACAAAAAATAAAAACCACAGAGGTGATCAAATACCACCAAAAGCTCTATTTGTGGGGAAAAAATGATAAAAATTTCATTTCGGTACAGTGTTGTATAACCACGCAATTGTCATTCAAAGTGCATCAGGGCTGAAAGCTGAAAATTGGTCTGGATAGGAGGGGGGTTTAAGTGCCCAGTAAGCAAGTGGTTAAACACAGACCCCCCCCACCCGAAACCAGCACCAGCCAACCTCCAATCACCTTCCAACCAAGTTATTCCCTGATCTCTTCTACATTGGACAAGCGACAATCCATATTGCCCACACTCTACACCTATCAATTACCACCCTTACCTGGGGACACTCTACCCTACCTTTATTCCCTAAAAATGGCTTTCAAAATAGTTTCTACTTGATGTGATTGTAGCCGTACAACTCCGAAAGCTTGTCCTAAAAAAAACATTTGTGAATCAGTACTGCTTGGACCATGAAGAAGGGGACATACCCCAAAAGCTTGTCCTGAAAAATTGTATGTTAGTGCCAATTAAAAAAAGTATCACGGACAGTACTCAAAATAGTCTCTATAAATGGCAGGGGCTTAAACTCTCCACAGAAAAGATTTGCACTTCACAGAGAAGCCAACAGTCAAAACGCTGATATCCTCTTAGTGCAGGAGACTCATTTTGTATCTGCTAAAACTCCCAGGTTCACCTTGAAAAACTACTACCAGGTCTTTTTAGCTTCAGGCCAGAAGAAGAAAAATTGAGTCCTCACTGCCATACGGGACACATTACAATTCAAGCTACACCAATCCATTACAGACCCCCAAGGTCGCTTCCTAATTCTCGTATGTGACATTAACCAAGTCACCTACACACTGATCAACATATATGGGCCCGAACAAGCAACAACTGTTATTCCACAAACAACTATACAAGAAGGTAACACGAATCCGAAAAGGAAGGCTTATTTTTGGTGGTGACTTCAACATAATTGGAGACCCAAATCTGGACACTACATCCACAGCTAGACACCATTGACCTGCTCTAAACCCCTTTCTTTAAACAAATGATCTCTTTGACCCATGGAGATGCCAACACGGAAATGAGCGGGAGTTTTCCTACTTCTCCTCCTCTCAACTCTCATACTCCCGTATTGACTTCTTTCTTGTTGACAAAATCACCCTTCAGGACATGACTAACACCAAAACTAGATCCATTACATGGTCGGACCATGCACCTGTCTCTTACTGTGGGAAACTGTAGACCTAGAACAACTTGACTATGGAGGCTTGATGCCTCTCTCATCACAGATTCGAGCAACATTAAAAAAACTCACTACTGAGCACCACTCCTATTTTAAATCGAAGGACCAACCGGACACTGATGGGTTTGTACTCTGGTCGGTATATAAAGCCTACATGCATGGACTCCTAATTAAACTTCACAGTAATGTTAAGAACCAGAGGTCTAAGCAAGTTGATGAGGTCCTTTCCAAAATTACCCACTTAGAGAACCAAAACAAACAGACTCCCTCCCACAAACTAGCCAGCGAACTCCTCGAGCAGCGACAAAAACTCCACTCACTTTTACTCTATAAATTTGAAAACAACCTTAAATTAACTAAACCCAAATACTATGCCTTAGGTACCAAGGCTGGAGCTCTATTAGCCCGACAGGTCAAAGCCCAATGCTTTAAGTGTAAAATAGCCTCCCTCCACCAGCCTACCACCAAACAACTTCTCACAAAGCCACAGGCTAATGTGTTTAGCGATTACTACTCCTCTATCTACAACCTTACAAATTACATAGCTACTCCTCAACCAACAGACCAAAACATACAAAGCTTCCTCTCCTTGATTGACCTCCCAACTATAACCCCTATTCAATCAGCGGAGCTTTCCCAACCATTCTCAGATGAAGAGGTTCTAAAAGCCATCAATACCCTCCCTCTCCAAAAATCACCTGGAAAAGATGGCTACACTAACAAAGCTCCAGATGCAACTAGAATAGTCATCAATCTGATTAATCAAATTACCTGATAATGAAAGCCTTCTCTGCTGCTATCCTTAGACGCAGAGAAAGCATTCAACAGAGTGCACTGGGGATTCCTGAAAGCAGTACTATCTAAATTTGGAAAAACAGGCTGGTTTCAAGCTGCAATACTCTCACTTTACTCAAACCCCTTAGATATAGTGCTAACTGATGGAACCATGTCTAAACAGTTTGGGATCTCTAATAGCACCTGCCAAGGTTGCCTGATCTCCCCTCTCATTTTTGCTCTAATTATGGAACCCCTAGCAGTGAGGATTAGAGGGCACAAGCACATATCAGGCATCATGCACAATGACATGGAACATAAAATAAGCCTCTTTGCTGATGATGTCATACTTCTGATCACAAACCCAGACCAAGCCAAGTCTGCGATTCAATACATCGTTACCCAATTTAGCTTAGCCTCCTTCTATAAACTTAATTCCTCTAAGTCCCTGATCCTCCTGCTGAATCTCACGACTCCATTCTTGGACGAGTCAATCTATCCCATACCTAGGGATAAAGTTAGCCCCCTCACTACCTCACCTCTATGATCTTAACTACTGTGCTTTCCAAAAACTGCTTCCCCAACTATTAAACCAACTGCACACAACATGCCTATCTAAACTAGGAATGATTGCCTCCTTTAAGATGTTAATCCTCCCCAAACTATTCTACTTATTCTGCACAGTAATTTTACCCATACCGCATTCCTTCTTTGCCTCAATACAAAAACAAATTTCGAGATATGCATGGGATACTAAACCACCTAGATGTGCTCACTATATCCTAACCAGACATCAAAAAAAGGGAGGTGTGAGTCTTCCCCACATACAAACCTACTACTATGCTTCTATCCTGGACCAGCTTTACTACTGGTGACACCCGACTCCTAATAAAACCTGGTCAATCATAGAATCATCTCCCTACAAACCTGATAACCTGCGTGACATCCTCCTGATCACTTCTGCGGGGTTTCCTCCTAACACAATGACTACTTCCCCGTTAATTATGGTCTTGCTGACAGTCTAGAAGAAATTCACCCAGGCGACATCCATAGCTCACCCGTCTCACATGCTACCGATCCCTCTCAGAAAGAAAACAATGCATTTGTCAAATCTTAAAGTACATCACTGGCAAAAACACAAGATTGGTAGCATATCAGACCTCTACAATAAAGATACTACAAAAAAGACCTCTACAAAAAAAAAACCCTCACAGAACTCCAAACTGAATACAACCTCCCTCAAACTAAAGCCTTTACATATATGAGGATCTCCCACTTTCTTCAAACGTCTAAAATTCCCACTGAGGTCAAAACACCTGAACCACTCCACAAATTCTACACATGCACAAAGTACCCAAAACATGGTATATCCATGTACTCAGTCCTTAGTGACAACCGGCCCTACTCTCAACTCACTACCCTCTCAAAATGGGAAGAATAACTGAATATTATTGTCACCCCCGACATGTGGTCGCCTGCCCAGACCAATTTTCAGCTTTCAGTGCTCTCACACTTTGAATGACAATTACTCAGTCATGCAACACTGTACCCAAATGATTTTTTTGTCATTTTTTTCCTTTAAATAGAGCTTTCATTTGGTGGTATTTGATCACCTCTGGGTTTTTTATTTTTTTGCACTATAAATGAAAAAAAAAAACATTTTGAAAAAAAATGTTTTTCCTGACAGGCTCCATGGCAGCATACGTGTGGGTAGGCTCCGCTCCATAACTACCCAATAGGACCCCTCTCCCATAAATCTTTGCTCTAGGCTGCTATCCATGTTCCTTTTTTGTCCTCCTCCGTAGGACCAGGTGTTGGTTCTCCTACCTGAAGATAATCCTCCCCACGATCGATTCAAGCCGAGTGCCAAAGATTCCTCCGATAGGCCCTGACTGTTAAGCAGGGTATGGAGTGTATAGCAGAGTAGCGCTGAAGATTGGATCGGTCCATCTATGTGCGCACGGTCTGTTTGCCTAATGTTTCAGGCGACCATTATCTGCTGCCAAGTCCGGTGTGTGTGTATGGATGGCGGTCCCTCGGCCCAGGTGATCATAGGTGGAGGGGTAAGTTCTTATTCATTTGCTTATGGCAGCAGTGTTTATGTGTTGTTTACCTCTGTTTGTTCCCCTGCTTTACTGGTGTCCTAATCGGCGCTGTCGCTCCATGCGTTCCAGCAGCCGCTCTCTCTGTTACTTCCGGGTACCGGCGTGCGCTCTGCGCATGCGCGGACCTGATACGAAGTCGAGGCTTGGTTCACGCATGCGCGCGAGCGTCTCATGTCTGACGTCAGTGATGACGTCACGGGCGCCACTTTTAAAAGCTGAGGAAAGCTTACAGAGCCCCGGGAATGATCGTGGGGGATACGGTGACTTCCCGGGGCAACTATCTTGGCGATTCAAGGTAAGACAATCTGTATTGTCTGGGGATGGAGGTCTGTTGTCAGCCAGCTGAATGTGTGAATCTGTCTCTGCAGCTTGCTATTGTGTTGACACCATGGACTCCTCACTGCCCCCTAGTGGCCAGCCCGCTTGTAGCAGGTATGTTTGCAGTTATGCTTTTCTGCCTGTACAAGGATTGAGAGTAGGATTTTAGGACACTAGCTGATTTCTTTCTCTATCTTCTCTGTGTTTCTTTCCTCACAGCCCTCCTAGGTCTGATCCACACCGTAGTTCCCATAAAGGAAGTGGATCATCAAAATCACACCACTGGCAATCTTCCTCCAGGTCTAGCCATCGTAGATCTCCTTCTAGATCTGAACAGCGCAATAAGAATCCTTCTCACCCCCCTTCATCTCACTCTAGAGAGAGATCAGGAAAATCATGCTGGGGATGCAGGATGCCTGTTCCAACAGACAAATCTCTCTGTGATCACTGCTTCTCTAAAGCTGCAGATGAGAGGGATGGTGCAGACCAGCATTTGGAATCTATGGTGAGGTGGATTGTGAAAGAATCTCTACAGGAAAGAGAGGCTCATCAGCCCCGTGATTCCCCATCAGATCCATTATGCCCTCCAGTGGGAGAAGGTTCTGTGCATGAGACATGGGAGTCTTCCCAGCCAAGTCACCCTTCCGCTCCTGTTTCAGATAGTGAATCGGATCTGGAAGATCCTGGCGTGGGGTTTGAATATGCTCTAGTTCCTTCTTTGGTGAAGGCAGTAAAAGAGGCCCTGAAGTGGGAAGATCCGGTTACTTCCCCCCCAAAACCGAGAAAGTTTTTCAAGCAGCTCAATAAGGAGCGACAGTATTTTCCTTTTCTCTCTGAGCTGTGCGATGTCATTTCTGAGGAATGGAGCAAGATGGACAAGAAAAGTTCCATGCAGTCAAAGGTCTTGAAACTATATCCTTTTAAGGAAGAGGAAGTAAAGCACCTTGAATCAGCTCCTTTAGTGGATGCAGCACTGATGAGACTAGCAAGATATGTAACACTTCCCTTAGAAGATACTGTATCTTTTAAAGATCCTGTGGAGAGGCGAATTGATTCAGTTTTAAAAAGGATCTACCTGACATCGGGAATGGCATTTAAGCCAGTACTTGCGATAGCTGCAGTCCCCAAAGCTTTGGAATCTTGGTCTGATAATGTGGATGAGTTCCTAAGAGGTATCTCTACCGAAACAGCGAAAGATTCTCCTATCCAGGAGATCAGGCTGGCATCAGCTTTTCTTGGGGAGGCATCTATTGATGTCATCCGCCTGATGTCCCGGGTTATGTTGGCGGCTGTTTCAGCTCGTCGTGCCTTATGGCTCCGTCCGTGGTTGGCGGATCCAGCCTCCAAGCAAGCTTGGTGCCGAATTCCGTTTGAAGGTTCTTCTTTGTTTGGCAATAAGCTTGATAGTGCCATATCCCGGGCCACAGGTGGGAAGTCTGGTTTCCTCCCTCAAGACAGACGTCTACAAAATCAGAAACGCAGTTTTCCTAGAAGACAAAACTCTGATCGCGCTAGGGATGCGCGCAGCTACAGACCTGGTCGGGAGTTCTCAAGATCCTGGAAATCCAGGCAGTCCTCTTTTAAGAAACCCGCAAAAAGGGGTTCCTCTGGCAACCAGGACTCCATGAAGTCCTTTTGAGATTGGGCCCGCTTAGGCATGCCAGGTGTGGGCTCGTCTTCGTCACTTCGGGCATGTCCGGGCGGCCTCAATCCGAGATTACTGGACCATCAAGACGGTCTCCTCCAGTCACAAGTGGGTCTTCAACAATACCCCAAGACTCAGATTTGTTCCCACATCTCTTCCAGGTTCAGAAGAGAAAAAGCAGGTCCTATTAACCTACGTGAGTTGTTTATTGGATCAAGGCGCAGCCGTCCCCGTTCCAGAGAACGAACGAGGCAAAGGCATGTATTCTCCTCTGTTCATTATACAGAAGAAAAACGGTACATGGAGGCCAGTAATAGATTTAACATATCTCAATTCCTTTATCCGAAAGGAAAAGTTCAAAATGGAGTCTTTACTTATGATCCAACAATCAGTACATCTTGGAGATTGGATGATTTCAATTGATCTAAAAGATGCATACTTTCACGTGCCAGTGGCATCAGAGTTCCATCAATTCCTTCGCTTTGCGGTAGGCAATCAGCATCTGCAGTTCACATGTCTACCCTTCGGCCTAACAACGTCACCTCGGGTCTTCTCCAAGGTCCTGTTGTCTGTTGTGGCTCTACTTCGGATCAAGGGGGTTCGTCTCCACCACTATTTAGACGACCTACTTCTCCTAGCTCAGTACAAAGATCAACTTTTAGAGCACAAGAATGTAGTCATCTCCACCCTGCAGGAGTTCGGGTGGCTTCTGAATCTAGAGAAGAGCCATCTAGAGCCAACACAATCTCTGGTGTTTCTAGGGGCTCACTTCAACACATTGGAAGGCACCATCTCCCTTCTAGAGGAGAAGATTGGAGTGATTCGAGACAGAATACACGCAGCCCTTGCGTCATCTCATCTCTCCATTCTCCAATGCTTGAAAGTCATTGGCACAATGACAGCCACCACTCCTATGGTGAAGTGGGCCCAATGGCATACACGACCCTTCCAGAAAGGGTTCCTTCAACAATGGGATTCTTCCAGCCAAGTCCAGCGCATACACCTTACTCCATCCATGAGAACGTCTCTCCTTTGGTGGCTTCAAGGGAAAAATCTGCACAATCACCATTCAATCATTCCCATTTCATGGGTCACATTAACATCAGATGCCAGCAATCAGGGTTGGGGCGCTCACTGCCCTTCAGATGTGGCTCAAGGCCGATGGATTTTCCCTGCTCAAGGGATTGTCTCCAACATTCTGGAGCTGAGAGCTGCCTTCCAGATGCTTCGGTCATTTCGCCATCTAATAGAAGGGTCATCAGTGATGCTAAGGTTGGACAATACAACCGCGGTGGCTTACATAAAGAAGCAAGGTGGAACTCGCAGCTGGTCTCTGTTACAGGAAGTGGAGCCAATAATGAGCTGGGCTCAGAAATATTTGTCCAACATCCGGCAGTTTACATTCCGGGGATTCAGAATGTACAGGCGGACTTCCTCTCGCGGGTTCAAATGGACAACAACGAGTGGTCTCTCCACAGAGAGGTGTTCGAGTGGCTTCTGACCCTGGGAGTACTTCCAGAGGTCGATCTGTTTGCTTCCCCATGCAATCACAAAATGCCCAGATATTATTCAAGGTTCAGAGACCCTCAGGCATATGGAATAGATGCTCTCTCAGATCAATGGAAGTTTCAGAAGGCTTATGCCTTCCCTCCAGTACCAGTGATTCTTCAATTTCTCTGGAGGCTCAGAACAGAGAAGGTGGAGATCATTGCAGTGATTCCTTTCTGGCCCAACAGGCCGTGGTTTACTCTGTTATCGCTCCTGAGTTATCAAGACCCAGTTCCCCTTCCTCTCAGGCTGGATCTACTGTCTCAAGGCACGACGTTATACCCGTGCCCATCTTACCTACACCTCAGGGTGTGGTTCTTGAGAGGGAAAGGCTTGAATCTCTAGGCTGTCCTGAAGAAGCTATTACAACTCTTCTCAGTGCCAGGAGGGGAAGTACTAATAGGCTATACGAGCGGATATGGTCTAGATTCACTGATCATATGTCTTCCAGGTCGAATCCTTGTAACTCTCCAGCAGTACAGGACATACTGAGTTTTCTCCAATCAGGGCTGGACCTATCCTTAGCAGTCAGCTCACTAAGAGTTCAAGTCTCAGCCATCTCGGCCTTCACAGGAGTATCTTGGGCAAATCACACATTAGTCCGTCAATTCTTTAAAGGAGCTATCAGGCTTAAACCTCAAAGAAGACCTAGGTTTCCCAAATGGGACCTTCCTATTGTCTTGAATTTTCTCTCCAATCTCAGATCAGATCCTGACAAACCTCTTTCAATGAGAGACTTCACTCTCAAGACCACCTTCCTAGTAGCCGACATCAGCTAAAAGAGTGTCAGAGATCAGAAATCTAGACTCAGAAGAACCTTTCCTGACCTTCTTTCCAGACAGGGTAGTGTTGATTCCCATGCTTGAGTCAAACCCTAAAGTGACCTCAGTTTTTCATGAAAACCAAGAGATTGTACTTCCTACTTTCAGAACAACGGATAATCAGGATGTTCATCCACTTGACGTAGGCCACACTCTAAAACAATATCTGGAGGTCACGGCTCCATTCAGACAAACGGAATTCCTTTTCGTTCTTCTCCATGGTAAAAACAAGGGAATGCGAGCTTCGGTCAGATCAATTTCTTCTTGGATTGTGCAGACCATTCAGAGGGCATACAAGGCAAGGGGCTTGGCTCCTCCAGAGGCAGTGACAGCTCATTCGACCAGGAGTATCTCGACCTTGTGGGCAGCTTCTCGGCATGTCGTGCCTGAAATCATTTGTAAAGCAGCTTCCTGGTCTTCTATTAACACATTTGTTTCTCACTACTGTGTTGAGCCTGCTGCTCTGTCATCCATTAATTTTGGTTTACAAGTATTGTCAGTTGACAATGTAAAATAAATTTGGTTTCTTTGCTCAAACATTTTTGCCCACCCGTGTGTATTTTGGGTGAGTTATTTCCTACACATATGATGCCATGGAGCCTGTCAGGAAAACGGAAAATTTATATCAAATACTTACCGTAATTTTCCTTTCCTGATAGGCTCCATGGCAGCAGGAGTCCCTCCCAAATGTCTGGAGTAGGCTAGTTACGGAACATGGATAGCAGCCTAGAGCAAAGATTTATGGGAGAGGGGTCCTATTGGGTAGTTATGGAGGCGGAACCTACCCACACGTATGCTGCCATGGACCCTGTCAGGAAAGGAAAATTACGGTAAGTATTTGATATAAATTTTCTGTTTTTTCTTTGTTTTTGTGATAAAATTTTGCAAATTAGCAATTTTTCTTCATAAATGTTGGCCACAATTTATACTGCTACATATCTTTGGTAAAAAATAACCCAAATTAGTGGATATTATGTGGTCTGTGTTAAATTTATAGAGTCTACAAGCTATGGTGCAAATCATAAAAAAATGATCACATCTGATGTACTGAGGCCCATCTCATTTCTTGAGACCCTAACAAGCCAGGAAAGTACAAATGACCCCCAAATTACCCCTTTTTGGAAAGTAGACATTCCAGGGTATTTAGTAAGAGGCATGGTGAGTTATTTGAAGTTGTAATTTTTCCCACAATTCTTTGCAAATTAAGATTTTATTTTATTTTTTATATTTTTTTCAGAAAATTGTCATTGTAATAGCTTATTTCTCTCACATGGAATGTGCACACCACAAATGACACCCCAAAATACATTCTGCTACTCCTCCTGAGTATTACAATACCACATGTGTGGGACTTTTTCACTAACTGGCCACATACGGAGGCCCAACATGCAGGGAGCATCATCAGGTGTTCAAGGAGCATAAATTTTCCATCTAACTTGTTGACTACCTATTATAATTTTGAAGGCCCTAGAGCACCAGGACAATGAAAACGCCCACAAAATGACCCCATTTTGGAAAGCTAACACCCCAACGTATAATATATGAGGTATAATGAGTCTTTTGAACGGTTCATTTTTTTCCAGAAGTTTTTGGAAAATGTGGAAAAAAATTAAAATGCATTTTTTTTTACACAAAGTTGTCCATTTATAAGATATTTCCAACACATAGCATTTACATAGCAAAAATAATACCCCAAAATACATTCTGTTACTCCTCCTGAGTATAACGATACCACATGTGTGAGACTTTTACACAGCCTGACCACATACAGAGGCCTAACATTGAAGTAGCACCTTCAGGCGTTCTACGAGCATAAATTACACATCTCATTTCTCACCTACCTATTACACTTTTGAAGGCCCTGGAGCACCAGGACAATGGAAACGCCCACAAAATGACCCCATTTTGGAAAGCTAACACCCCAACGTATAATCTATGAGGCATAATGAGTCTTTTGAACGGTTCATTTTTTTCCAGAAGTTTTTGGAAAATATGGAAAAAAATGAAAACGCATTTTTTTTTTACACAAAGTTGTTGGTTTATAAGATATTTCCAACACATAGCATTTACATAGCAAAAATAACACCCCAAAATACAATCTGCCACTCCTTCTGAGTATGGCAATACCACATGTGTCAGACCTTTACACAGCCTGCCATATACAGAGATCCAACATGCAAGGAACACTGTCAGGTGTTCCAGGGACACATAGCATGCACATACCAAGAATTACACCCCAAAATACATTATGCTGAGCAAAGGGTAAACAAAAGATTACCTGGGTTTTTAGTAGCACAGTTGTCCACAGGAGGATAGCACTGGTCCAGGCAGCAGGCAGGGACTTGGTCAGCAACAGCGAACACAATTTTTCAGGCAGCAGGCAGGAATACTGTCCATAGTCAGTACAGGCAGCAGCCAGGGATACTGTCCACATACAGTCCAGGGTCAGTGCAGGCAGAGATTTTCAGCAGTGCCAAAATATTGATCTTGGTAGTAGGCAGGAACATGGTCCATGTGCTGTGCTCAGTGCGACAAACAGAGGCATGACAGCAGTAAGTCCTACAGGCAGCAGGCAGAAGTAGGGCCTCGTTCAGGACAGAATGGGGACAGGGGTAGAGGTTTCTCCCACCCAAATCTCTTTGAAGCCTCCGAGTCTCCAGACCCTAATCTAGGAATGAGAAAACAAAGAAAATTGTTTTCTTCATCCAGAAAAACTATTCTGGAGCCCCTCACATATGTGAGACCCCTGTGTTGAATCCCATTAGTAAAGTTGCAGGGTACAAGATCAGTCCAAGAGGCAGGCAAGAGGTGTGGTCAAACAGTCCAAGGTCAGTTCCAGATCAGGCAGAGGTATGCACAGAATCATTAGGCAGAAGCATGGTCAAATAACAGTCCAGGGTCAGTTTCAGATCAGGCAGCGGTACGTACAAAATCGGCAGGCAGAAGCGTGGTCGAATAACAAGCCAGGGTCAGTTACAGAGCAGGCAGTGGTATAAGGGGTGTGAAGGCAGGAACTGAGGCTTACGTTTACCATACTTCACTAATAATTTAGTGAAGTATGGTAACGGCGGAAACATTCACCTATGCAGAGGCCTGCTTGGGAAGGACATTGTGCACAATAATAAGATGTGTCTCTTCTGACTCCTGCTCTGGTACACACCTTACATCTTTTTTGACGTCTTTGGCCTCTTGGTTTGGGAGGTAGTTTATCTGGAAAGTGGCGTTCGGAGAGTCGATTAACATCTGATTGGATGTTTTCTGGTGGTCCGTTCGGGAATATAAGGGCAGTGTAAATTTCCTCCTGGTAGCCAAGGAAGGGTTGGGAGTTTTGGGTGGAGTTGCGGTAAATGATATAGGAATTGAATATGGCCAATTGAAAAAAATAAATTGCTACTTTTTTTGTACCAATGGTATGTCCGTCTTGTGGCAAGGTATGGTTGCCATGGATGCATGTTGGTTTTTGGATGGGGCCATTCCTTCTGGGGATTTCCACATAGGTGTTATTGTGGATGGAAGACAACATGTACACATCCCTTCTGTCCCTCCACTTCACTGCCAGAATCTCTTTGGTACGCAGACTTGCCGTTTCTCCTTTTCTCAACTTCTTATTAACAAGACTTTGAGGAAAGCCCTTCCGATTCTTTTTTATCATGCCACATGCTGGCGTCTTCTTCCGGTGAAGGTTGTGGAACAGGGGCAGAGAAGTGTTAGAAGTTGTCTACATACAGGTGGTAGCCTTTCTCCAGTAGGGGGTATATGAGGTCTAAAACAACTTTCCCGCTGGTTCCCAAGTAGTCCGGGCAATTAGGGGGCTGCAGCTGGGTGTCCTTCCCTTAGTACACTATGAAGGCATATGTGTACCCTGTGGCTCAGTCACATAATTTGTACACCTTCACCCCATAGCGGGACCTTTTGCTGGGGATAAATTGCTTAATTTTCAGCCTGCCACTAAATTTAATAAGGGACTCATCCACACATATGTTTTGGTCCAGGGTGAACAGCTGGGGGAATACTTAAGAAAAATAATTTAATATTGGCCGAATTTTGTAAAGCCTGTCATAATTTGGGTCATTTCGGGGAGGGCACTGGGTATTGTCACTGAAATGTAGGAACCTCATTATCATCAGATACCTGGTTCTGGGCATCACCGCGGAGAAGAGCGGCATATGGTGGAGGGGGTGGGTTGGACAATAGGAACGTAATTCATTTTTTTTGGTGAGTCCCATATTAAATGTGAGGCCCAAAAAAACCTTGAACTCCTCCACTGTTAGGTCTCTCCACTCGTAGGGACGGGCATAATATGATGTGGGATTTTGCAAAATAATTTGCTGTGCATACAGGTTGCACTGGGCCACAATTGACGCCAACACGTCCTCCGTAAAAATTAAATGAAAAATATTAATTGGGGTAAAATTCTCTGTGTCCACCTGGACTCCTGGCTGGGCAGTGAAAGGGGGAACGCTAGCTTCTCCTGAATTAGGAGGAAGCCACAAGGGGTTCTGAAGGGCATAGGGAAAGCTGGCATGGGACCTAACCCTTTGGGGCTGAGGTGACACCCCACTGGTACTTGGCCTTTCTTGCAGAGGTACTGCAGTGCTTGTGGATGGCACTGCGGTGCTGGTGGATGGCACTGCAGTGCTAGTGGATGCCACTGTGGTGCTGGTGGATGCCACTACCTCCTCACCAGAACGCCTTTGTTTGGCGGGCCAAATTTCTTCCTCCTCTGAGTCTGTTATGCCCCGTACACACGGTCGAACATTGATCGGACATTCCGACAACAAAATCCTAGGATTTTTTCCGACGGATGTTGGCTCAAACTTGTTTTGCGTACACACGGTCGCACAAAGTTTTCGGAATTTCCGATCGCCAAGAACGCGGTGACGTACACCACGTACGACGAGCCTAGAAAAGGCCAGTTCAGAACCAGGCGCGGCACCCTTTGGGCTCCTTTTGCTAATCTCGTGTTAGTAAAAGTTTGGTGAGAGACGATTCAACGCTTTTTCAGACTCGTGGTTTTCAGATCGTTTTCTGCTGTTCAGTTTGTGCTTGTGGGTTTATATCTGCTCTTCAGTGCGTGCAAGCAAGCTACGCGTGACTTTGTCATTGTGTTCTTGTTCGTTCGTTACTGTTTTTCAGGTCGCTCCTCACAGTCCTTGCTGTTCTTCAGTGCGTTCTGTCACTTCGTTCTGAGCAGCTGACCGTTTTCTAGCCATGTTGCGTATACGTACTCCTCGTAGAGTTCGTGCTGTTCGGGGGCTTGGTGTTGGGGTCCTGACCTTGACACAAGTCCAGTCCATGAACAGGGTGGGGAGGAGTTCATGGACCAAGAATTGGTTGCTTCAGCGTGACCAGTTCTGTCATATGCCTTTGCTCAGTGAGATCCGTGAGAATAATCCTGATGATTTCAGGAACTTTCTCCAGATGACGAACCCCGTATTTCACCGTTTGTTGGCTTTGCTGACCCCTTATATCAGCAGGCAGGATACCTGCATGAGGCAAGTCATCACTCCGGAGCAGAGGCTCGTCGCCACCCTGCGGTACTTGGCGATGGGGAGAAGCCTGCAGGACCTCAAGCTCTCGATAGGCATCTCCCCCCCAGGCTCTGGGGATCATTATCCCAGAGACCTGGTTTGCCATCATCCAGGTCCTGCAGAAGGAGTATATTAAGGTAAGATTTTTATCCTTTAATATCATATTTTATTGTATTTAATGTTTGCTAATATATTGTATTTCTTTCCTCATTCCCTAATTACCATGACTGGAATATGCTGTGAATGTCCCCTTTGTCCTCATGCATGCTGGATTTTTATGTAATTATTTTTGTTGTCCTTCATACATATTTCCCTTCACTTACCTCCCCAGCATGGTCTCCTGGGCCTATATTCACATTAATGTAGTCACTTAATGTATTTTGTCAGCTCCATAGTAGTGCTTTACCCCAAACACCCCCTAAAATGTGTTGAAATGTGATTTGTGCATTAAATTCAGACAGAGTGCCAGAGGCTTATTTTTGGGGGTCCCCAAATCATTTGGAACCCTCCCTCCCCCAACTGCTAAGTCAGCTGATAATAATTCTCTATCTATCCTCAATCATCTATCTGCTGACTTTGCCAAACCCATACACACCATACCCATATCTTTTTTTTGGTCAGATTTATGGATGAAATCCCCAAAGCATGTAGTGCAAGGGCCTGCCTGTATACTTTCAAATGGTACTGTTTAAAGTTTTTGTATACTATTATTATCTTGATAGGTAATAGCAGAATGTCCAAATGTGCTCAAATGTGTACAATGTGTATTTATATCTTTGTCTTATGACACTTCTTACCTGTCCAGTGGGCTACCAATAGTGTAACTAAGGAGGGGCTGTTCAAAGTAATACACATTATTTATGCCTTCATCTCTCAATGAAGTGGAGAGGGTTACCTGTCCAAGAGCTCCCCCCCCCCATAATGTTAGAAATGGCCCATGAGAGGGGGGGGGGGATAAGATAGGTGTACCTTATACTTTGGTCTTTAAAAATTCCCATAAATAAATGGTATCTTGATGTTGGCTAAGAATGTTTGTGTCTAATCTGCTTTCCCTGTTTATGTGCAAAATGACTAATTTTTTTGTTTTCCTCCACAGTTTCCTTCCACATCACAGGAATGGCAGACTGTGGCCTCCCACTTTGCCCAGTGGTGGGACTTTCCTAGCTGCAGAGGGGCAATTGATGGGAAACACGTCCACATCATCCCACCACCCAACTCAGGGCCGTACTATTATAGTTATAAGGGGTTCAATAGTATTGTGATGTTGGCGGTGGTGTCGGCTACTTATGAGTTCCTGTATGTGGACGTGGGGAAGAATGGCCGGATGTCCGATGGTGGAGTCATCGCCCAGAGGGAGTTCTACAGGCGTCTCCAGAATGGCAGCTTGGACTTGCCACCTCCAGAAGACAATGTTGAAGGACTTCCATTCGTCTTCATTGTGGATGAAGCCTTTGCGCTGGGGGACCATCTTATGCGGCCATTCCTGATGAGGACCCTCACCCTGGACCAGAGGGTTTTTAATTACCGGATGCCAGAGCCAGAAGAGTGGTGGAAAACACGTTTGGAATCATGGCCAGCCGGTTCCGCCTATTTCTTACACCCATACATATGGCGGAGTATAAACTGAATCATATTATCCTGGCGTGCTGTGTTCTACACAACTTTTTACGGAAACATTCTGCCAACTATGCTAGCTCAGTTGGGCCTGAGGCTGGAATTCAAAATGAGCCAACCCTGACGGCGCTTGAAAGTGGCCGTCCTGGCTTGCCCTCCCTGAGTGCCCGTGATGTCCGGCTAAGATACCTTGAATTCTTTGCGGGTAGGGGGGCTATCAATATGCCAGACAATGTCTGAAACCTTTATCAAATAAAAAAAATTAAGAAAATCTTTGGTGACATTTACTGCTTGTGTTTGTTTTAGCTGACCCTGACAGAAATGTGTTGGGTCCTGAAAATGGCGTGATTGTGTAACCTTATACAAAGCACTGTTGGGTGTTATTTACTAAAGACAAAGACACTTTGCACTCCAAGTGCACTTGAAACTGCACTTGGAGTGCAAAGTGGATTTGCCCTTAGGAAATATCACCCATTGTCACAGAAAACACCAATTAGAGTACCCCAAAAGTGTTGTAGCGTTGAGACAATAATCCACACATTCTTTATTAACAATCTTTTTAATACCTGCACAATCACATGTGCATTTCGAAAAGGTTTTTAAAACAAACCAACATGTTTGTTGTATAAGAATTTTTGGGGTCACATTAGAAAAAGTAGAAATGTCCATTTAAGATAAAACAGGCATGTTTAAAACCCACAAGAAAGACACAAATCTTGAACTTATAAAGTTCACATTTGGTAGAACTTGAAGGCAATATCAGACATGAGTATTTAGGAACTGTGTTTGAAGGGAAGTCGGGCGTGGTTAAGGCGGGGCCAGTAACTACGCCCGACTTCCCTTCGGATGTTCAGGGCGCCTTGCACATATCCGCCTTCGGGATTCCGGCAGTGAGTCTTCTTGATTGAATATGCTTGGGTATGCATTGTTATTGTTTTTGTCATTTTTTTTTTTTTTTTATATTTTTATTGCATTTTCATGTTTTCTGATGTCCTACTATACAGAATGGTCTAGGATGCAAGCGATATATGTTTAAATGCACATGATCTCTAATTATTTCAAATTTACATTTCATTATGTAGTGCGATTCCTCCTACAATTTTTCCCTGATGAAGGGATTCTTTAGGTAGTCCCGAAATGCGTAGGCCCAAGGTGGAAGACTACACGAATATACATTCAAATTCAACACCAGCATATTCATATCCTTATATATTTTATTGTTTGTGTAGTGAATTGTATTAGATTTTTCCCTTACTGTACTTTTACATTTTTGTATATTTTGTATCAATAAAATTGTTTTTTACTACTTTGTTGCCTTCAAAGTCCCACCAATTTTTTGAGGGGTTATCTCCTTTTCTCCTTAAACTTTCCCCAAAACATCAATGATGTTCTTATTTTTTTGAATAACATCATTGATGTTTTTCTTGATGTTTTTCAAGTCCCTATTACACCACATGATCTCCCCGATCAGGATCTGTGCACTTTCCGAGGTGAAAGGATCTGGATCCACAACATCACCTAAAAAGATAGAAACAAAAAAAAAATGTATTATAAATATGCCGGCATCCATCTCTTACCTGAGCCTGTGGTCGCAGACACTCACCTGTTGTGCCAATTTCCACCACGTCTTCCTCCTCCTGCTCTTCTTGTCTTTAGTGGATTTCCCCTTCTTCCAGAGGTGGAGGGTCTCTGGTTTTCTTGGATGAGGGGTGTCCTCAGAGTCTTTTCTCTCCTATGTAAAAAAAAAAAAAAGGGTATACTTAGCACACAGATATTTGATGGCAGAACTATAAATATGAAACTTTGCTTGGATGTGGGGTACAATTGTCTATTTTGGCAGAGTTCCAAAATGTAGAATTTTTAGTGTCCTTTGTCAAGCTTCAATATTTTACCTGTTTTGTACAAGCTTCACAGATGGAGACACCCCTATAGTCCAAGGGACACAGCCAGCACAGAATTTTCCCGATGCGCGCTCATGAGAGCGTGCTGGGAACGAGAAAAGGGGACAACATCAATAGACATCGTCCCGGTAATGTAGATCCGCGCTGTTGCCGTCATTTGGCAATAGCGCGGATATGAGGAGGTTAAACACACCTTTACAGCTTCCCATTGATATAGTCAAAAACAATACATGGGTGGTATCTTACACCCTACCTTCTCTCCAAATTCTTCCCAGGACTCCCTTCCACCTGTTGGAGGACCTGTGGAAGCACTGGTATCATAGCACACATCCTGTGGTTTTGCAGATCCATGAGCCCATTCTAGAAACAAATATTTGCTCTAATCTCCACAATATTACAGATTACAAAAACCCCTAATCCCATGCTAGCATTACTACACCTTGGGATAGAAAAATTCCCCCCCAGGTCACAAGTGGTAATATTACACCTACCACTTGCAGCAAAACTGAACATCACCAAACTCTGGAAAATTACAGATCCCCCATCCATCCCCAATACAATCACAGATTTTAACCTTCAATGCGAAATGGAGAGACTAGTTGCCAGAAAAAATCAAAGTATGGAAACGTTTTTGTATAAGTGGTCATCCTGGCTTGCACATCCAAAATGTACTGTACCTACAGGATGTTCTCCTTATATTGCAACTTCCTCCTATTTCCATATCTCCTCTTTATTTTCTTGTCCTTCCCCATACTACGATTTAGCAAAAATGCCTACCTAGCTGCTATCCATCTTTCTGTGGAAAGGACGTAAGCCCTGCATAGCGTTACAGAAATAATTTCTACCCAAACATGAAGGTGGTGCAAACCTCCCCAACATAAGACCATATAACCTTTCTTGTCTCTGAGAGTGGGGTTAGATTGGACAACGCAAGCCTCCAGGTACTCAAATCAGGATCTAGAATCGCAAATGGCTAGCCCCTATGTACTACCATCATTGCTGCACTGTGGGACCAAAGCCATTCCCACTCATGTGAAATATAACCTCCTCATCCGGGACATTGTGGTGGCCTGGAGAGATATAGGAAAAAAATGGGTATTTCCCCCCATATATCTAACCACCTTCCTATTTGTGGTCACTCTCTGTTCCCACAGGCACAACAATATCCCATGTTTGCCGCATGGGTTTGGGCAAAGGTTTATACAGATTTGCGCAACTATATGATATCTCTTCGGGTAGCCCTCTCCCCTCTACCCAGATCTTGCATAAGTTGAAACTACCGACCCACCACTCACTATACATCCATCAGGCAACTAGCTTTGTGGCCAGCATGTGTCCCAAGAGGAACCTACACTTCAAAACATCGTTACCTGACACATTTTTGAAAAGGAACATTCACAAAATTTCAGATTTTTATAAGCTTTTGACCTCTTTTTTTATGACATCTATCCACTCCTCCACCTCCTCCACTAGAAACAAAGATTTACAATCCCCAGACGCTCTCAACACCATCCTATCAGGCTATAAAACTACATGTGCTTTTATAACAAATGAATTTTGGCAAGACCAACAATACAAAATTCTTCATCGGGCTTATTCCCCACCTAATGTCAAAAGATCTTCCAGACCAGAAGCAGTATATCCAAGCCTTCACTCTTTCACAGACTCTGGTCCTGCCCTCATATTCTATCTTACTACAAGCGTATGAAACTCTTTGCAGCTACAAATACTGGACTTAGCCCCATAACAATTTTTTCCTTCTACTGTTCGGTTCATTGGATACCTCCAAACAGGATATGACTAAGTCTCAATCCAGAATCTTGCAACACAATAAGGCCTGGATTGCTACTTGCTACATGGCAGCCAGGAGGACAATCCTCAAAAAGTGGACTTCTCCTATCCCTCCTTCCATCAAAGATTTAAAAACCGACTTACTGAACCTCCTCAGAATTGAGAACATGGACTTGCTCTTTGATAACCACTGAAAATCTATTTGATTCCAACACAAATGGGCCCTGTTTATGGACAATGCACTCTCTCCAGCAGACAGAAAGGCTAACGGATCTAACACACAACATCAAGCACCACCATTTGCCTTAATAACCCTCAAATCTGTTCTAAGGCCACACCGCTGTCCAACCATCCCCATAGCAAGTTCCACCATTGGATCAAACGGTCCCACCCAATAACCCTCACCCCATACTTTACAGTCATTCTTCTGGACAGCACAGCTATAAGAATATGACTGGCGGGCCCTCATATAGATAGATCTATTTAGTCCCAAATTCTTAAAGCTTGGTATTAGTATCTGCAATTATGCTTGAATGTTGGCAACATACCAGGGTTACCTATCCAATTTAAGTAATATCTCATTGGTAGTTACATCAGCCAGGGTTCACCCCCCCCTTTTCACCTTATGGTTTGTCCCCCCCCCCCCCCCCCCCCACACCACACTCTGTAAACCGTACCATTTATGGAACTGTTCTTTTGTCTGCTGTTTTGTTACTCTGAGAATAATTTCATTAAAAAAAAGGGGCGTGGCCTGGACAGAGACCAAGATGGCAGCTTAACTCACTAGCTCCTGTGACCCGGGGACCGAGTTTAGCCTAGTGGGGATCCCACATTGCTGAATTCCATCCAAAACACCATGAACAGGTCTACCCAAAGCTTCTCTACCTCCCAAGCTGCCACTGACTCCAGCACGCAGCTCAACAGAAACATACCGGAGCTTTTCCGAACCCAGCGCCTGACTGCACACGCGGCCCTGCAGGCCCAGACACCAAGCTCGCCTAGCACTGATCCAGGTGCTCTTATGACAGGGGGAACTACACCCTGCACTGATCGCGCCCACCCTCCCAGCCTATTCGACCTGGAGAAAGTGGCCTCCGACATTAAAAATACATTCACAGCTGCCATAGCAGACCTCAGGTCTGACATACAAGAGGCAGTACACCGGATCAGTGATGTGGAACGGACGACCCAGACACATGCAGCAGCCATACGACAGGTTCAAACCTTGTATGACTCCCAGCTACCCCACCTTCTTGACCTTCACAGACATATCGAGGACCTCGATAACCGAGGTCGAAGGCACAACATCAGAGTCCTTGAGAATGGTGACCCGGGGCATCTTTAACAAACTATCTGTGCAATCTTTAATAACCTGATTGATTGCCCTGCAGATTCTCCTATCGAGATGGAGAGGGCGCATTATGATTTATGCCCTCCACCCTGGGACAATGAACCACCCAGGGACATGATATGCTGCATTGTTAATTTCTCACTGAAGGAAGAAATCATCCGCAAAGCCAGAGAAAGAGGATGCATCCTCCACAATGGAGCAGAGATTAAACTCTTTCAAGATCTTTCACAGGTCACGCTGCAGAACAGAAGAGCCTTGCGCCCTCTGCTGGAACTGCTTCGCTCATGGAACATTCAGTATCACTGGAAATTCCCCTTTGCCTTGGCAGCTTCTGCTATAGGGTGCTCTGCAGTGCTCTGCACGTCAGAAGACCTTCAGATTTTTTCCGAGCAACTCGATCTCCCACGCATAGAATTTATGGATTGGTACGCCTTCTATTTTCCTCAGGAACCATGGCTTCCAGTTTCACTCAATCCATCTCCGAAAGCACAACGCCAGAGGTCCCGCAAGCAAAGAACAGACCAGCCCTCACCGAATGCCCACTCATCACGCCAAGACCTTTACCAGCACAGCCCGGGCTCTCCCTCATTGCCATCCATGAAGAGAGACCGATTTGCTGCTTAAATCTCCAACCCTCCACTTAGCCACGGACTAACACATGCCTGTAAGTGCTTCAGTCACCTGTCAACCTCAGGCTCTCCCCCCAGCTTTACCCTTCCTGTTTTTTGTCTTCCTTTTCTTTTTGCTTTGTTTTGTTCCACTGCCCAGGGCTGGACATTTTCCCAGCAAACTCGCTGCATAGACTCACCCCCGTGCTACCTACACATATGGCCTATTATGGATAGAGATATGAGGAGTCTACAAAACCAAGTTGAAGAGACCTTTCTTCTAGATGTCATATACCTATACTGGGGCCGGGGACATCTTGCCAGTCGCCACTCAAATAAGCATTGAAACCACGACCTTCACTAAAGAACATCCAACTATGATCTGGTACGCCTTTAAGAGGTAATCTGACCCTCGGCTCACTAGCACCCAAGACACTTGTGCCCTCCTGAAATATGGGCAAACTTTAGCAAGACTTCTGTAAGCAAACTAAAACTCAATAGGCTTCCATTCAACCAATGCTCAATGCATAGGTTAACTTGACTTGTTTCCTACCCCAACCCCCTGAACTGACCCCTTATAGCAAATCTAGCTAATTTAACTTTCTCAAGTATTGCAACTCTTCTTTTTGACGCCTTCTCAATTTTCAGACAATCTAACATAAGAACAATACAATGCATACCTTTGAGACCTCATCAGGTATTAGGGATGTGGAATGTCTCGTGAGTCAGGGGGGAGTGTTAAGTGAAGTCTGGCCATGTACCATCCTAGGCTTCTGGTATTCCCTTACTAAGTGCAAGACTATCCTGGTTGGCGGGGACATCGAGAACCCATCAATTCAGTAATGCTATGTGTTAATCTAGTTATTCCTAGGTCCCCCTCCTCTCCTCCTACCCTTCCCATATCCCCTAACCAACACCCTCCTTTCCCTTCCTATCCCCATCTTCCTAGCCCCCCCCTCCACTCCCCTTTCCCCCTTGTCACTCCTGATACCAATCACCTCCTTCTCATGTGGCTATGCTCCCACTTAATTGTCCCTCCTCTCAAACTCCGGTTCACCCCTTCTCAGAAACAACAACTTTCACCTGGACATCACATCTGCACATCATCATGCAGAATAACACACTTGCCTCGCCCTCCCTGACCCTGAAGTGTTTATCACTAAATACAAAAGGCCTCAATCTCCCAGAAAGGTCCCAAGTATTGTCCTCTTTTAAGAAACACAAGGCCCACTTCATTTACCTACAAGAAACACATTTTCCTTCGCACTCCATACCCAAACTATCCAACCACATATACCACTCTGCCTTTCACTCCACCAATCCAGACTCCAAGACTAAAGGGGTTTCTATCCTAGTATTGAACCACGCAGACTTTTACCTATCTGACTCTCTTTTTGACCCTGGAGGTAGGTTTATCTTTCTCAAGGGCACGTACACCTCAAAACCAATAACACTGGCCAACATATACTGCCCAAATGAACATCATGTCACTTTCTTTAGAAAAACCTGCAAACTCCTATCATCCTTTCAGAAGGGAATGGTACTCCATGGAGGGGATTTTATTGTCCCTTTGAACCCTGCTCTAGACTCCTTATCGGGCACTTCTAAATTACCATATAAAGCCCTCCGCCAGATTAAACTTGAACTCCAGAAACTTAACTTACATGATGCTTGGCGTACTTTGTTTCCCTCTGTCAAAGACTACACCTTTTTCTCTGCCCCTCATCAGAAATACTCCTGGATGGACTATTTCTTCCTTTCTTAAACAGACCTATCATGCCTACAACAGTCCACAATAGAACCCATGTTTCTCTCCGATCATCACCCTATCACAATCACCCTCTCCTTTCCTAAGACTTACAACAAAACAAAAACCTGGCATCTGAACCCCTCTCTGTTAAAAGACCTTGCGAATATTGACCACTTACGTACGCATGTCCGCTTATAATTCGCAGAAAATACCAGCCTGGAAGTTTCCCCTATCTCCATTTGGGAAGCACATAAATGTGTGATCTGAGGAGAATTACTGGCCTTAGCCGCAAAAGCCAAAAAAGAGTCCCAAACGAAGATGAATGCTTTAACAAAGACTATCAAGTCGCTAGAACTAACTCATAAGCAGACACAAGCACATTCTACCCTTCAGGAATTTATACATGCTGTTCCTTACTTCTGGAAGAATTAGGTAAACTCGCTAAGAGTGAATGTGAAAGGAAAGGAGTACAAGGTTGCAGCTTTCGCGGACGACATACTGCTATCTTTAACATCTCCCCGAACCTCATTACCCAACCTCCTCAAAGATATTGATACCTTCAGTACATTGTCCAACCTCAAAATCAATCATATCAAATCACACACCTTAAACGTATCCCTCCCTCCGCAAGAAGTAACCCACTGTCAAGATTAATTTCCTTTCAGATGGGAGAGGGAGGCGATCACATACCTTGGTATTCCAATTCCAGTCCGCTTGTCTGATCTATATATGAAAAATTTCCACAAAGCCCCCCTCAAGGCCCAAAAACACATGGGAGACTGGATGGGATTGAATGTTTCTTTGTGTGGCCACTCAGCTCTAATCAAAATGATAATCCTCCCATGCATTCTATACTTAATTCAACCGGTACTGATCCACATATCTCCAAATTTTTTCTCGAGCTATCAGAAAGCCTGCTCCGCTTCATATGGAAGAATTCCCCATCGTGTATTAAATACTCCCGCCTAACACTCCACAAAACCAAAGGGGGTATTGGACTACCAAATTTACACAAGTATTATACGGCATGCCACCTTACCAGACTGGAATATACATACACTTAAAAAGAAATGGCTAGGGGGCGGAGCCGGTGGCCGGAGCTGATGGAGCAGTGAGGAGAGAGCTCCGTCACACCGAGTGCTCAGAAGCTACTAACAGCGGCTGATAGTGAGCTAATAACAGCCACACGAACGGCGGAAACAGCAGGGAACTGAGCCGCACTAATGGCTAAACGAAAGGAGAGAGAGCCGCCTCGGAAGCTGACCGACTTCTATACGACGGTCCCAGCTAGCCTGTCACAAGATGGCGCCGGCGCGACATCTCCTCACAGCAGAGCGGCAGAATCTGCAGCCAGTGAGTCATCTGCCACTAACACTGCACTGAACCCTCCACACTCAGCCTCAAACAGCCCCATTAAGCAAAAGAGAAAGCTAAACTCCCCAGATGACTCTGATGCTGTACAGGTCAATGAGGAAAGTGACATGGAACACACTAATGAGTTCAGTCAGAAGCTGGATGCTCTCCCCACCTCAGGTCTGCCCCTGACAGATGTCACCATGAAAGAGATGATTCTCACATTAACGGGGGCCATACAACAAGACATCACTAATGTAATACGCTCCACACATAAGGAAATGACTGCACTAGGTAACAGGCTGGATTATGTAGAAACTAAAATGGATGATTTCTCAGCAGCTCATAATGAGCTAGTGGATGCGCACGTGGATCTGGAGGATGAGCTTAAAGCCCTCAGGTTAAAGGTCGCTGACCTCGAGGACCGTTCACGAAGAAACAACGTGAAATTTAGGGGGATCCCCGAATCTGTGAAACCAGCTGACTTAAGCTCATTCCTTCAACAACTTATGATGAAAACTCTGCCATCCCTATCACCAGCAGATGTCATCATTGATAGAGCCCACAGGCTGCACAAGCCCCCGCACCTCCCAGAGAGAATTCCTAGAGATGTCATTGCTAGGATCCACTTTTTCCATATAAAGGATCAACTCATGAGATTTTCTAGGCAAAACAACACCCTCCCGGACCCATACGCAGGGATAACCCTATATGCTGACCTCTCACAAGCCACCATGTCAGCCAGGAACAACCTGATCCCGATTACTAAATCTCTACGGAATCACAAGATATTGTATCGATGGGGCTTCCCAGCCAAACTATTCATTACTCGGGGCGTCGAATCTTACACCATCTCATCCTTAGAAAAAGGCCTGGAATTGCTGAGCAAGTGGAGAATTCTCCCTACCGAGAACAACTCAGAGGGAAAAGGCCCAAGGACCTCCAAAGCAGGTTCTAATATGCACCGCAACTACAGAGGGAAATACGATGGATGACCGTCTTTCTCCGCCTACATGAACAGAAATCTACACGCCCATACTTCTGGCGAACCCACCTTGCGGCATCACCCTAAACACCAAGCTTCACTAAAGCTAATACAAGTAGCACCGGATGTACGGCTGTACCGGAAGATACATACATGACTATACCCCACTCGGTATTCTGGGATATTCCCGAATTCACCCAGTTATTGTTGACTGTTCTATTGTTTTCAATTCCAGTTCTCTCAGTTCTATTACTTACTCCTTCATCTTACTGGAGCTTTCCACTTACAGGTACGTCAAGCAGACAACCCCTTTCCACTGCCCTAGAGGCTATATCTCTCTTACTGCAAACAACGACTTACACCATTAGATGGCTCCTAAGCACCACCAATGAAATGAATGTCTCTTAGACTAATGTCTCTCAATACTAGAGGACTCAACAGCCCATTTAAACGCAGAATGATGTGGAACACAGCCCTGCAGGATAACTGCGACATTCTCTGTGTGCAGGAAACACACTTTTCAGAACTAAGCATGCCTAAATGCACCCACATCAGGTTCCCACACATTTTTACAGCAAATAACTCTTGCAAACGCAATGGGGTATTAATTGCCATTAAGGACTCTGTCACTTTTAAACTTCTAGAGCAATACACTGATTGCCTTGGTAGGTATATTATCTTGATTGTTGAAATCAATAACGATACATACACGTTGGTAAATATATATGCTCCCACGAAAAGACCAATGAGACTCAAACACAAAACCTTAAAAAAGGCTAAATGTTTGCGAAAAGGCAAATTATTGATATGTGGAGATTTCAATGTACTCATGAATAACGAAATGGACTCCTCCTCTGTGGGGCGGAGACGCACGCCATCCCTGGGCCACTACTCTCTATCAGAAGAGCTATACGACCCATGGCGGTGCCTCCACACCACAGAGAGGGACTGTACATACTTCTCACCACTACATAAAAGTTACTCCAGAATTGATTTCTTTCTTACAGATAAGTTCACCTTACAAAATGTGGTCAAAGCGAATATCCACAATATCACCTGGTCTGACCATGCCCCCATTACAATAGACATTATGGATACCCGCAAAGCCAACCTCGCTCCCCTATGGCGTAACAACACTTATCTTCTTTCTCTACTCCAAATTAGGGAGGAAATGCAAACAAAATTAGAGGAATATTTTACATTAAATGAATACCGGGGGACCCGCCCTAGTACAGTATGGTGCGCACACAAGGCCTTCTCTAGAGGGGTGCTTATACAAATAGCTGCTAGAGAGAAAAGGAAAAAAATGCGACACATAGAACGACTACATAACAACATCTCGGATCTGGAAATCAGACACAAACAATCGCCCAACCACTCCCTACTCCTCCAACTAAACACCTGCAGAGAAGAACTCAAACAAACACTACAACATGATTACGATTTATACTTTAAAAGGCTTAAACTCTCATACTACTCCCAGAGTAACAAAGCGAGCAAGCTTTTAGCCTCACAAATTAAAAAACGTCAAACCAGGGCAAATATCTCAGAGATTAAACACCATGGGAACAATAGAATTTATACCAACCCCAAAGATATAGCAAACGCCTTCAAAGACTACTACGACTCTCTATACAATCTTAACCAGGATAAGAACATTTATCAGCCCACAGATACAGATATCACAAATTTTCTCCAGAGAATTAATCTTCCCGCGATAGATGCGAACACACTACATACTTTGAACAGGCCGTTCACTGAAGCTGAAATTGAAGCTGTGATCAAACGCCTCCCAAAAAATAAATCCCCCGGATCAGATGGTTTCTCAGCTGAATATTATCAAGCATTTTCCCCCCTTCTGATACCTAGATTAGTAGAAATTTTTAATAAAGCAGCAGAATCAGGTAGCTTCCCGAAAGAAATGTTACAGGCCATAATTGTAACTATACCAAAAACAGGAAAAGACCCCTCCCATCCCCAAAACTTTAGACCCATTTCCCTATTAAACTCAGATCTCAAAATATATGCCAAAGCAATCGCCAATAGATTACTGGATATTAGGGATGAGCTTCGAGTTCGAGTCGAACTCATGTTCGACTCGAACATTGGCTGTTCGCAAGTTCGCCGAACAGCGAACAATTTGGGGTGTTCGCGGCAAATTCGAATGCCGAGGAACACCCTTTAAAAGTCTATGGGAGAAATCAAAAGTGCTAATTTTAAAGGCTAATATGCAAGTTATTGTCATAAAAAGTGTTTGGGGACCCAGGTCCTGCCCCAGGGGACATGGATCAATGCAAAAAAAAGTTTTAAAAACGGCCGTTTTTTCAGGAGCAGTGATTTTAATAATGCTTAAAGTCAAACAATAAAAGTGTAATATCCCTTTAAATTTCGTACCTGGGGGGTGTCTATAGTATGCCTGTAAAGGGGCGCATGTTTCCTGTGTTTAGAACAGTCTGACAGCAAAATGACATTTTGAAGGAAAAAACTCATTTAAAACTACCCGCGGCTATTGCATTGCCGACAATACACATAGAAGTTCATTGATAAAAACGGCATGGGAATTCCCCAAAGGGGAACCCCGAACCAAAATTTAAAAAAAAAAATGACGTGGGAGTCCCCCTAAATTCCATACCAGGCCCTTCAGGTCTGGTATGGATATTAAGGGGAACCCCGGCCAAAATTTAAAAAAAAATTACGTGGGGTTCCCCCTAAATTCCATACCAGACCCTTCAGGTCTGGTATGGATTTTAAGGGGAACCCCGCGCCAAAAAAAAAAAAAAAACGGTGTGGGGTCCCCCCAAAAATCCATACCAGACCCTTATCCGAGCACGCAACCTGGCAGGCCGCAGGAAAAGAGGGGGGGACGAGAGTGCGGCCCCCCCCCTCCTGAACCGTACCAGGCCACATGCCCTCAACATTGGGAGGGTGCTTTGGGGTAGCCCCCCAAAACACCTTGTCCCCATGTTGATGAGGACAAGGGCCTCATCCCCACAACCCTGGCCGGTGGTTGTGGGGGTCTGCGGGCGGGGGGCTTATCGGAATCTGGAAGCCCCCTTTAACAAGGGGACCCCCAGATCCTGCCCCCCCCGTGTGAAATGGTAAGGGGGTACAAAAGTACCCCTACCATTTCACTAAAAAACTGTCAAAAATGTTAAAAATGACAAGAGACAGTTTTTGACAATTCCTTTATTTAAATACTTCTTCTATCTTCCTTCATCTTCTGGTTCTTCTGGTTCTTCTGGCTCTTCTGGTTCTTCCTCCGGCGTTCTCGTCCAGCATCTCCTCTGCGGCGTCTTCTATCTTCTTCTCCTCGGGCCGCTCCGCACCCATGGCATGGGGGGAGGCTCCCGCTCTTCTCTTCATCTTCTTCATCTTCTTCTCTTCTTCTTTTCTTCTTTTCTTCTCTTCTTCTCTTCTTCATTTTCTTCTCCGGGCCGCTCCGCACCATGCTGGCATGGAGGGAGGCTCCCGCTGTGTGACGGCGCTCCTCGTCTGACAGTTCTTAAATAATGAGGGGCGGGGCCACCCGGTGACCCCGTCCCCCCTGACGCACGGTGACTTGACGGGACTTCCCTGTGACGTCACGGGGAAATGCCACAGGGAAGTCCCGTCATGTCCCGTGCGTCAGAGGGGGGCGGGGTCACTGGGTGGCCCCGCCCCCCATTATTTAAGAACTGTCAGATGAGGAGCGCCGTCACACAGCGGGAGCCTCCCTCCATGCCAGCATGGTGCGGAGCGGCCCGGAGAAGAAAATGAAGAAGAGAAGAAGAGAAGAAGAGAAGAAAAGAAGAAGAGAAGATGATGAAGAAGATGAAGAGAAGAGCGGGAGCCTCCCCCCATGCCATGGGTGCGGAGCGGCCCGAGGAGAAGAAGATAGAAGACGCCGCGGAGGAGATGCTGGACGAGAACGCCGGAGGAAGAACCAGAAGAGCCAGAAGAACCAGAAGAACCAGAAGATGAAGGAAGATAGAAGAAAGAAGAAGTATTTAAATAAAGGAATTGTCAAAAACTGTCTCTTGTCATTTTTAACATTTTTGACAGTTTTTTAGTGAAATGGTAGGGGTACTTTTGTACCCCCTTACCATTTCACACAGGGGGGGGCCGGGATCTGGGGGTCCCCGTGTTAAAGGGGGCTTCCAGATTCCGATAAGCCCCCTGCCCACAGACCCCCACAACCACCGGCCAGGGTTGTGGGGATGAGGCCCTTGTCCTCATCAACATGGGGACAAGGTGTTTTGGGGGGCTACCCCAAAGCACCCTCCCAATGTTGAGGGCATGTGGCCTGGTATGGTTCAGGAGGGGGGGGGCGCACTCTCGTCCCCCCCTCTTTTCCTGCGGCCTGCCAGGTTGCGTGCTCGGATAAGGGTCTGGTATGGATTTTTGGGGGGACCCCACACCGTTTTTTTTTTTTTTGGCGCGGGGTTCCCCTTAAAATCCATACCAGACCTGAAGGGTCTGGTATGGAATTTAGGGGGAACCCCACGTCATTTTTTTTTTTTTAATTTTGGCCGGGGTTCCCCTTAATATCCATACCAGACCTGAAGGGCCTGGTATGGAATTTAGGGGGACTCCCACGTCATTTTTTTTTTTAAATTTTGGTTCGGGGTTCCCCTTTGGGGAATTCCCATGCCGTTTTTATCAATGAACTTCTATGTGTATTGTCGGCAATGCAATAGCCGCGGGTAGTTTTAAATGGCTTTTTTCCTTCAAAATGTCATTTTGCTGTCAGACTGTTCTAAACACAGGAAACATGCGCCCCTTTACAGGCATACTATAGACATTCCCCAGCTACGAAATTTAAAGGGATATTACACTTTTATTGTTTGACTTTAAGCATTATTAAAATCACTGCTCCTGAAAAAACGGCCGTTTTTAAAAATTTTTTTTGCATTGATCCATGTCCCCTGGGGCAGGACCCAGGTCCCCAAACACTTTTTATGACAATAACTTGCATATTAGCCTTTAAAATTAGCACTTTTGATTATTCATGTTCGTGTCCCATAGACTTTAATGGTGTTCGCGTGTTCGAACAAACTTTTTTCCTGTTCGCATGTTCTGGTGCGAACCGAACAGGGGGGTGTTCGGCTCATCCCTACTGGATATCACCCCTACCCTTGTAGGACTGGAACAGGTGGGATTTGTTAAAGGCAGACAAGCCCCAGATAGTACCAGAAGGATGATAAATCTAATAAGACACACTGAAATAACTCGCACTCCCAGTATATTTGTAGCCTTAGATGCAGAAAAGGCATTTGATAGGGTGCACTGGAACTACCTATCTAAAACACTAACTAAATTCGGTCTACAAGGATTTGTTCACACGGCCATAATGGCCCTATATTCTAACCCCACAGCCAAAGTGTATACCTCAGGCATGCTATCCGACCCCTTCAGCCTGACCAACGGTACGCGCCAAGGATGTCCACTTTCCCCAATTGTTTTTTCTCTAGCTATTGAACCGCTAGCAGAACTTATAAGGAACAATACTGACATCCACGGTCTCACAGTAGGACAGAAGCCCCACAAAATCGGGCTTTTTGCCGACGATGTCATACTCATACTATCTAAGCCTGAATCTTCCTTACCCACAGTTAAAAAAATCCTACATGAATTTGGAAGCATGACTTACCATAAGATCAACACCACTAAATGCTTCGCTCTCCCTTTAAACCTCTCCACAAAAAATATATCCAAACTTAAAGAGATATTCCCTTGCACCTGGGATCTACCTTCTATTACATATCTGGGTATACAACTGACCCATCTTACCTCTAATCTGTACACCGCCAATTATCTACCCCTTCTATCACAAATACAGAAAGAATTCACTCAATTATCAAAGATTCACTTAACATGGGTGGGACGCATTGCAGCTTACCAAATGCAAACACTCCCCAAATTGCTCTACCTCTTTAGAACTCTCCCAATTCCCATCCCCACAAAATTCTTTACTGACTTAGCCTCAAGCCTGAATAAATTTATCTGGCTAAACAAAAAACCCAGGGTAGCCATAGCCACTCTATATAAACCTAAGACACTAGGAGGAGGAGGACTACCCAACGCCCATGCGTATTATCAAGCGTCTTTACTGGACCAGGTGAAATATTGGTTCTCTTGCCAAGAGGATAATCTATGGTCTCACATTGAATGTGCCATCACCCCGGGACATGACCTAACGGCACTGCTCATGGCCTCTACTATTCATCACAAACCATTTACACCACCCTACCCTACCATACAAGCAACACTCACAGCCTGGTCATTATTGATCAGAAAGCAATTCCCTAATGAAACACTCTTCCAACTTAACATACCCCTAACGACCTATTAATTCCTTATACAAAATTTTTCCACACACCACTGGAAACAAAAAGGCCTCCACTTCTCTACGGAAGATATATTGAACCCAACTACCCTAGACAATCTTATGATTCTGCAAATTAATTACTACAAACAAAAACATCCACTCCCAAATACGAAAATACCACTTTCCATTTGGAATTTTCTGCTGAACAAACACAATCCCAGTATTAAAGGCATATCCTTATGCTATAAATTTTGTAACTCCCACTCCTCCCATGTTAAAATGCCAACGATGGAGAAATGGGAAACTGAACTGCAAATGTCTTTCACTTTACCACAATGGCTGCTAGCAATAAAGCACAATGGTACCTCTTTGGCATGTGTTGACCACTGGGACAACTTCCACAAAATGTTTCACAGATGGTACTTGACTCCCATGCATTTACATACAATAGACCCCACACTATCGCCACTATGTTGGAGAGAATGCTATCACAAGGGCAACCTCCTACATATCCTGTGGCACTGTAAAGCCCTACACACCTTCTGGAAAGATGTGTTCTTCCTGCTATCGAAAACTACCGATACTATATGTACACCCTCTCCAGTACTAGCTTTATTAAGCCTAGGGATAGAATCTTTTTCCCCCCTGCATAGGAAGGTGATAATACACATTCTATTTGCAGCACGCGTCTCAATAACAAAACGGTGGAAGACAATTTCTCCCCCCAACATCACAGAGGTTATTGCTAGAGTGAAATCACAAAGTCTTATGGAAAAAATGCTAGCACATAAAGAAGGCAGGATAAATACTTATTTTAAATATTGGGAAAGTTGGTTAAACATCCAAGATAACCTCTAGTGTTGAGCTTGATAATACTTACTACACTCGATTATTGAAACATACAGCGCATCTAAGGTGCTTTAGCAGTCACAGGGCTAAGGGATTTATGGCTAGAGCTATAAACGTGAAGACGTACTATGGTTATGGTTATTGTTCAGATTTAGTACCAGCAATTTGTATTTCAGATAATACATACTAGGAAAGGTTAGAGCTAATATTACTTGGTTCCAAAACAAAAGTATTAATTATACTACATGATCTGCTTCAAATGACCGCCTTCTGGGTCGCTAACACAGTTCCTCAGAGAAAAACTGGCAAGCCTGCTCACAGAATGTACCCGAATGGGGTGACAGGCTTCTCCCTCCAATGCCGAATACTCAAACGGTTTTATGAGGAACCATGACATTCCATATGTTCTCAACTGTTGAAGTAATGAACCGAGAATGCTCAATTTTGCTTTTCTCTTTTTTTTTTTTTTTTTTAATTTGCTCCATGTAAATCTGTATTCATTTCTTTTCTGTACAACTACTTTGTACTCCACTACACTGTAACTTGTATAACCTGAAAATCTAATAAAAATTCTCAAAGTTAAAAAAAAAAAAAAAGAAATGGCTACATCTTGAAAACTCCTTTACACCCAATCCCCTGCATCTGCTCCCCTGGTTACCCCCCAAGCAATGGCTACCAGAAATGTCATCCCACCCACTCATTTACCCCTCCTTACAAGCCTTCAAAAAAGCGTCACAATCTGGGACACTTGCACCTATACCAGGACCCCTAACTACTCTAAGAGGGAACCTTGCTTTCTCTCCAGGCGAGTCCCAGCTCTAAATTAACCAGGAATGGCCTTATGAAGATGTCTTAGCCCTTCAGTTTTTCTCTGGTGGATCTCCTATCCCCATAGAGAAAATAAACACCATCTCTAAGATCGTGTTGTTGCCATGTTGTTGCCCCTTTTGGACCTATAGACAAATACAACACTTCCTCACGACCCATACACATGAATAGAGACTTACAAACACCTCTATCCAAAGAGGAATGGAACACTGTGTATGAATACTGCCACAAATGCTCACTGAATTTAACCATTCAAGAAAATTGTTACAAAATAATAACCAGATGGTATAGGACGCCATCCCGCCTCCATAAATTTTCCCCCGCCATTCCCAAAATATGCTGGAAATGTGAGAAAATGGTGGGAACCATGCTCCACATCTGGTGGCGTTAAAATACAACCCTTCTGGAAAGAGGTTCATAGCCTTATAACCCATGTCACCACTTTCAATTTAGATTATTCCCCAGCACAGTTCCTCCTTCATCACACATCCCTAGGGAAAAAAATTACTACAAATCATTAGCCATGCATATGGTAAATGCGGCCAAGCTCTGCATACCGAATCATTGGTGCTCTAAAAATGCTCCGTCGATCAGGGAGTGGCTGGCGAGGGTCTCAAACATAAAAAACATGGAAGAACTAATACATATTTCTTAAGACAGAATACACAAATTTACATTCACTTGGGCATGCTGGAATCATTTTACAACATCTGACCGGTACCGTCAATATGTTCCATAGAACGGACCTACAAAAGTTAACTCAATCCTCTTTGGTGGACATGGGGGGGTTTGAGGAGCAGAGCCTCATGGGAACGATTCACCAACACCCCTTAATGCCCCATGCCCCCTCCCATCACTGCATTGATATCTGCCCCCCCCCTCCTCGATCTAACCCTTCCCTACTCTTTCCCCTCCTGCAGCCTTCTCTGTGCTTCCCTCCCCCCTCTCACATCTTTTTTCTTATTGTCCCTTATTCTCCCCTTCTTCATACATTACTGTCATCTACGCCCCTTCCCCTCTTGGGGTCGATTGCCTTGTATTCGATTGGAACCTTTACAAGGTCCCCCACCCCTTCCATCCCAATGTTTACCCCATTGTCACTAAGTAAGCTGTCTCAGGATAAACAACGTTCATACTCGCGACCTGGAGCAAACCCTTATGCCACCTCCTATCTTTGGATGCTCCGGAGAGGGAGGAAGGGGGAGGTGAAAATGAAAGAGAGATCCTCCGCCTAACAATGCTCTGTTCCATACACAAGTATTGTTCTTGGTCGATTCATCCCAGGTTGTTCTACTAAACTGTATCCTAAGATTGTGAACCCAACTTGAGGTTAATGATGTGACTTTATTGACTTTCTGTATCGCTTTCTCTGTATACCCTTTCGTTACTGAATAAAATGAAAAACATTTATGGAAAAAAAAAAAAGAAAATCATCACAGATGAGGTAAAAATATGGTCTCTCCTGCAACAGACTTGATGTGTGTTTGAGAAATGGGTATAGTCCCAGGTGATGGGATGTTTTTCCCACCAGATATCAATTAGGCCCAATGAATTAAGGAGTTTTGCAATATGCGTACTCACTTTAGAGGGTCATCAATAACAAACCTGCACTGGTTTGGACTTATCCAAGCACTGGTCCAGAGCAATATTTGAGTCGCCTCCGCATACAATAGAACCCATCAGGTGTGTGCCCAGTTGTCGAAATATACTCACAAAAAAAAGCTGACTTCCGATTTGAAGCATAGTATGAAATAAAGGAAAATAAAGCAAATTCAACATGGGCCTTCACCAACAGAAATCTTCCCTCCAGGTCTGTGATCGCTTGCAGCAAAGTGAAAAAGGTATGCTTAGCAAACAAAAAAGCTACCCCTCTAGTCATATCCATCGCGTTAGCCAAATAGAATAAAGGATAATTTTTATGTAAAAATTGAGGTTTATAGCAGGTGGAAATGGGTTTTCTGTAAGAAAACTATGTCTGCCTTCTGAGAGTGATAATCTTGGAATGCTTTCTGATGTTTGACCAGGGAGTTTAAATCCTTGACATTGTGTGGGGGAAAGTCCACCAATATTTAATCTCCCAGTCGGTCAGTGCCTAAAGAGGCTTAAGAGAGCAATGTTTCTGGATTGTGTAAGTAGAGATATCCGCAAAGATATAAATAGGGTGAATCAAAAGGGACACCTCAGTCATCTTCCTGGAAGCTTTCATAACCATTTCTTTTACTGCATAAAAGTGGAACTTAACCACAGCATCCCAAGGCAGGCCGTCCGAGCAAATTGCCTGTAACTTTCTGTGGGCCCTATCTAGCTCCAGATGATGATCCAGCAAATCAGGGAAAAACTCTTTCAGGAACCCATGGACCACAGAGTCAACTTCCTTAAGATCACTTTCACACTGAGGCGCTTTGCTAGCAATATAGCGTTAAAAATAGCGCCTGCAAAGTGCCCAGAAACAGCAGCTCCATTCACTCCAGTGTGAAAGCCAGAGGGTTTTCACACTGGAGCGGTGCGCTGGCAGGGAGTCAGAAAAAGTCCTGCCAGCAGCTTCTTTGGAGCGCATTAGGATCGGTGAACTCACCACTCCTAAAGCGCCCCTGCCCATTGAAAACAATGGGGCAGCGCTGCTATACCACCAGCAAATCACTGCTGCAGCAGCGTTTTGCGGGCGGGTTTAACCCTTTTTCCGCCGCTAGCGGGGGTTAAAACCTCCCCACTAGTGGCCGAATAGCGTCGTTAAAATGACAGTAAAGCTGCACTAAAAATAGCTCTGCTTTACCGCTGACGCCTGGGGCGGCTCAGTGTGAAAGGGGTCTAACTGATGCCAGGAGCCCCCTGGTGTGAAAGTTATATCTCCTCAAATGATTTGCAAGTAAATTTTGCCAAAGCAGCTTCCAGCCATTCCTGCAGATCTTGTATTAGCTGAGTATTTTGATTAGTGCACTCAATAGTTACTACTTTGATATGTGTCCCCAGACCCTGTATGTCCGCTTTAATATCAGACGTTATTTGGGCTGCAGTTCTAGTAAGGCCTCTCTTAACCACTTGCTAATAGTCGGACGCCGATTTACGTCGGCAGAATGCCATGGGCACGCAAAAGGGCATACCCGTATGTCCCTTTAAATTTGGCACCTAGTGGGCACGTGCACGCGCGCCACATGCTGTGGAAGCATCCCGCAAAATTGATGTTCGCTGGCGATTGCGGCAAGGAGAGGCAGAACAGGGAGATGTCTATGTAAACAAGGCATTCCCCTGTTTTGCCTAGCAACATGACAGGGATCTACTGCTCCCTGTCATCAGGAGTGATCTCTGTCACGTTGTTTTGAGCCCATCCCCCCTACAGTTACACATACAGGGAACACACTTAACCCTTTGATCGCCCCCTATTGTTTAACCCCTTACCTGCCAGTGTCATTTATACAGTAATCAGTGGCTATATGTAGCTCTGATCGCTGTATAAATGTCAATGGTCCCAAAATAGAGTCAAAAGTGTCTGATCTGTCCGCCATAATGTTGCAGTCCTGATAAAAAAATCGCAGATCTATCCCCTATTTTGTAGACGCTACAACTTTTGCGAAACCAATCAATATACACTAATTGTGATTTTTTAACCAAAAATATGTAGAAGAATACAAATCGGCCTAAACTGTGGAAGAAATTTGTTTTTTTATATATTTTTTGGGGATATTTATTATAGCAAAAAGTAAAAAAAATTGCTTTTTTTTTTTAAATTGTTGGTCTTTTTTTGTTTATAGTGCAAAAAACAAAAATCGTAGGGGTAATCAAATACCACCAAAAGAAAGCACTATTTGTGGGAAAAAAAAGATGTCAATTTTGTTTGGGTACAATGTCACACGACTGCACAATTGTCAGAAATATCTGAAAAATGTATTTAGAGGCAGTGATTTCAATAAACACTTGCACTGTGCATTATCACTGGATAAAGGAGAGGGGCAGGCAGTCACATTTGTTAAAGTTGAATGTACTACTATTAGTGGCAGGAGGGGGGGTGGAGACAGCTCACACAGACACATGGAGCTGACAGGTGAGAAGGGGAGGGGGAGAGGACAGAGGAGAGAGCAGATGACGTAGGCACGCAAACTGACCACAATGTCAGGGCTGAGCAGCCATGATAAACTGTGGTCAGTTTACAGGGGGGAGGGTAGAAACAAGCAGGATCAGTCAGGTTTTTTACAGTTTAGAGAGGGACAGGTTAGACAGCACAAGTCAAAAATACATCCAATATCGCAGTCTCATATGATAGAAAAAAGGCAGGTGCAGGGCTGAGGTAGTGAGAAGATAGAAGCGTCACACTCCTGAATTCCCAAGTCACAATTCATAGATGCATTCCGGATACTCAATATGTTATCCACACCTAGGGATGGGCCGAACACCCCCCCTGTTCAGTTCTGGGGGACGGGGGTCACAAACGGTGACCCCATCCCCCTCTGACAACACGGGGAAAGCCATAGGGAAGTCCCTGTGTGTCAGAGGGGGGTCACCGGGTGGCCCTGCCCTCCATTATATAAGAACTGTCACCTGAACAGAAGCGCACACAGCGGAAGACTCCCACTGAGGCGGATCGTGCGGAGAATGAAGAGGAGAAGAAGCTGGAGGAAGATGCCGGATGAGAAGACTGGAGGAAGAAGCGGAGGAAGAAGCGGGGGAAGAAGAAGATGAAGGAAGAAGAACACCGAAGGAAGACCAGAAGAAAGAAGATGGAAGGGGAAAGAAGAAGAAATTAATAAAGGCATTGTCAAAAACCATCTCTTGTCTTTTTTAACCTTTTTGACACTTTTTTTTACCAATTCACACGGGGGGGGGGGGCTGGGATCTGGGGGTCTCCTTGTTAGGGGGCTTCCAGATTCCAATAAGACCCCCACCTACAGAACCCCACAACCACCGGGCAAGGGTTGTGGGGATGAGGCCATTCTCCCCATTAACATGGGGACAAGGTGCTTTGGGGGGCCGCTACCTCAAAGAATCCTCCCAATGTTGAGGGCATGTGGCCCGGTATGGTTCAGGAGGGGGGGCGCTCTCTCGTCCCCCCCTCTTTTCCTGTGGCCTGCCAGGTTGCGGGCTCGGATAAGGGTCTGGTATGGATTTTTGGGGGGACCCCACGCCTTTTTTTTAAATTTTGACACGGGGTTCCCCCTAATATCCATACCAGACCTGAAGGGCCTGGTATGGAATTTAGGGGGACCCCCCACATCATTTTTTTTTTTAATTTTGGTTCAGGGTTCCCCTGTGGGGAATTCCCATGCCAGCAATGCATTAATAGCTGCGAGTAGTTTTAAATTACTTTTTTTCCTTTGAAATGTCATTTTGCTGTCAGACTGTTCTAAACAAGGGAAACATGCTCCCCTTTACAGGCATACTATAGACACCCCCCCCCAGGTATGAAATTTAAAGGGATATTACACTTTTATTGTTTCACTTTAAGCATTATTAAAATCACTGCTCCCGAAAAAACGGCCGTTTTTAAAACTTTTTTTTGCATTGATATATGTCCCCTGGGTCAGGACCCAGGTCCCCAAACACTTTTTATGACAATACCATGCATATAAGCCTTTAAAATTAGCACTTTTGATTTCTCCCATAGACTTTTAAAGGGTGTTCCACGGCATTCAAATTTGCCGCGAACACCCCAAATTGTTCGCTGTTCGGCGAACTTGCGAACAGCCCATGTTCGAGTCGAACATGAGTTCCACTTGAACTTGAAGCTCATCCCTAGGGCATGTGGCCCGGTACGGTTCAGGAGGGGGGCACTCTCTCGTCCCCCCTCTTTTCCTGCGGCCTGCCAGGTCGCCTGCTTGGACAAGGGTCTGGTATGGATTTTTGGGGGGACCCCACGCCATTTTTCAAATTTTGGTGCAGGGTTCCCCTGTGGGAAAATTCCATGCCATTTTTATCAATGAACTTTTATGTGTATTGCCGGACCGACAATTCATTATAGCCGACGCTAGCGCTAGTACTTTTAAATGACTTTTTTTCCTTTAGAAATGTCATTTTGCACTTGGACTGTTCTAAACACGGGAAACATGTGCCCCTGGGGCAGGACCCAGGTCCCCAAACACTTTTTATGACAATAACTTGCATATTAATCCTTAAAATTAGCACTTTTGATTTCTCCTATAGACAATTCACTATAGCCGCTATTACTTCATGACTTTTTTTTCCCTTTAAAAATGACATTTTGCTGTCAGACTATTCTAAACATGGGAAAAAAGCATCACTTTACAGGCATACTATAGACACCCACCAGGTACAAAATTTAAAGGAATATTTCACTTTTATTGTTTCACTTTAAGCTTTATTAAAATCACTGCTCCCGAAAAAAAGTCTGTTTTTAAAACTTTTTTTTGCACTGATACATGTCCCCTGGGGCAGGACCCAGGTCCCCAAACACTTTTTATGACAATAACTTGCATATAAGCCTTTAAAATTAGCACTTTTGATTTGTCTCATGGACTTTTAAAGGGTGTTCCGCGGCTTTAGAATTTGCCGCAAACACAACAGTGGGACATCTGTGAATAGCCGCAAGGGTATACTATATACTATTTCTTTTAAGGGAGATGTTTTCCTCCTTTTTTTTAACCACTTGCCGCCCGCCAGCCGTCATATGATGGCCAGGTGGCGCGGCTCTTGTTCTTGTTACGACGTCCGTCCATTTAAACAGGGCATGCGCGCGATCGTGTGCATGCAGCCCTGTACCTTCGGTGGTGGCCTGTCATTGGGCATGGCTGTTTACCACGTGATCGGTCGTGATGAAGTCACGGACGATCACAGATGGTACCGCCCCACTTTGCACGGTGCATGCGCGTGCACGTCGGCGGCAGCCTTTTCCCGGGAACACTGCTCGTCACCGACGCTGGTAAACAACCATTGGCCCGCGGCTGTTTACCACGTGATCGGCTGTGATCCTTTCACAGCCGATCACTAAATGTAAACATAAAACGGTAACGAGATGTTACCAGGTTCTCCTCCTCACACACCGATCATGTGTGAGAAGGAGATTGTGATAACATCTTGTTACTGCTTACAGTGTACACCAACCACACTGATTGCCCCCCCAATAAAGAGGACCTATCACCACCCATCAAAGTACCTTTCACAGTTCATCTGAGTACTTGTTTGTCATTAACAGGTGTGACCAGATTGTGTGGACTGCAAAGAGGAAACCCAATCGCATGTAAAGTGAAATAGAATAATGTTTATTAAAGATAAGTGATATAAATAAACAACACCCCAAATACAAATAGTGCTCAACCAACCAACAGAAACCCACAGACAACAGATAATATATACAGCCAAAGGGAAGTACCGAAATCAAACACGTTAGCCAGGCCAGGGTCATACACAGGGGGATCAGCAACTGAACAAGGGCAGGTTAGGAGAGGGAGATAATGGATGGGATATAGCTACAAGGGAATAGGAACGCAGGAGGGACAAGATCAGGATGGGATCAGATACCGGCTCAGGAGCAGGTACGGGTTCCAGATACAGGTTCCAGATACAGGTTCCAGTTCAGGGCACAAGGAAGAAAGATACCAAGGCAAGCATGTGATTGCTTGCCAGGTATTTATAGGCCTGTGATTGGCCTGAAGTGACACCTGTTTGTAGGAGGTACTGTCTGCTCCACACTGCCAGGATCCATCCGCTGGAGGAAGCCAGTACTGCGGCCCAAAGACGACATAACCACAGCAGGGGAAAGCTCTCCTGACAGTTCCAAACTGCTAGGAGACACCTGCTGGTGGACCTCAGTACTGCATGCCAAATGACAGATATTACCAGCGGATGGAACATTTCCTGACAGTACCCCCCTCAAAGGAGCGGCCTCCGGACGCTCCAACTGGTTGTAATTGTCCATAGTCTATGGCATCAAGCAGAATGGTGGAAGAAAGTATTTCGGGCTGGTCGTCAGGCACATCCAGGCAGATAGCTGGCACATCCGGATTATTGAGCTGGGCAGCAGACAGGAACACACCAAGCTGGGCAGCAGACAGGAACACACCAAGCTGGGCAGCAGACATGGACCCACCAAGCTGGGCAGCGGGCACGGCACTTCAAGCTGGGCAGCCGGCACATCAGGCTGGGCAGCAGGCACTTCAGGCTGGGCAGCAGGCACATCAGGCTGGGCAGAAGGCACTTCAGGCTGGGCAGCAGGCATGGGCACTTCAGGCTGGGTAGCAGGCATGGGCACTTCAGGCTGGGCAGCAGGCACAGGCACTTCGAGCTGGGCAGCAGGCACATCAGGCTGGGAAGCTGGTACATCAGGCTGGGAAGCTGGTACATCAGGCTGGGAAGCTGGCACATCAGGCTGGGAATCTGGCACATCAGGCTGGGAAGCTGGCACTGCGACATCAGGCTGGAAGGCAGGCACTGAGACAATAGGCTGGAAAGCTGGCACATCAGACTGGGAGGCTGGCACATCAGGCTGGGAGGCTGGCACATCAGGCTGGAAGGCAAGCTTCGAGACAACAGACTGGGAAGCTGGCACATCAGACTGGGAAGATGGCACATCAGACTGGGAAGCTGGCACATCAGGCTGGAAGGCAGGCATCGAGACATCAGGCTGGAAGGCAAGCTTCGAGACATCAGGCTGGAAGGCAGGCACTGAGACAACAGACTGGGAAGCTGGCACATCAGACTGGGAAGCTGGCACATCAGACTGGAAGGCAGACACATCAGGCTGGAAGGCAGACACATCAGGCTGGAAGGCAGGCATCGAGACATCAGGTAGAAATGCAGACACTGAGACATCAGGCTGAAAGGCAAGCTTTGAGACATCAGGCTGGAAGGCAGGCATCAGGACAGACTGGACAGCGGGCACATCAGACTGGGAGGCAAAGACATCAAGCTGGGAGGCAGGCGCCGGGACATCAAGACATCAGACTGAGAAGCGGGCACATCAGACTGGAAGGCGGGCACATCAGACTGGAAGGCAGGGACATCAAGCTGAAAGGCAGGCACATCAGACTGGATGGCAGGCACCAGGTTGGCAGGTTTAGGTGGGTCATCAAGTTCAACTGGCATGAACGCAGGCTGGAACAGGTTGGTTGGTGTGGAAGCATGTTGGGTTACTGGCAGGATCGTGTGAGTGGGGAAGAACTTCCGTTTCTTCTTTGGCTTAACTGCTGGGGATCTGTAGGTGGCTGTATGACTGTAGACAGGAGGTGAGGCATACTGAAACGAAGCGCTGGGATATGGCAAGGAAGGGGGAACAGCAGCCAGAGGAAGTTCTTGTGGGGAAGTTGCAGGTATCAGAGAAGAGGCAGGTGGGTTAAAGGCAGGATAGGTGCAGGAAGTAGAAACAGGGTATTGATACTTGGTGGGGAGCAGGGTATATTGAACTGTAGCTGAGGTTGCCAGGGGTGATGGGAGAAAGGACATCTGAGCAGGCAGGTGTTTAGTAGCAGGTCTGGGTTGTGGAGAGCTGACAGAGGCTGGGCATAACAGGTCTGACCATGCCTGAAGTACAGGTAGCACAAAAGTGGGCTCACATATCCTCTGTCCGACCAGGGACTGCACTTCATCTATACAAGCTTTCAGCAGTTGTTTGGGACAAACCGAAATAATGCTCAAAAAAGGATGCAGAGTCATCCTCTAACAGCCATACTAAGGATGCAACCTGGTTAATGCTGAAGGGGGGAGAAAAGTCATCATGGCCCTTTGGGATACAAGGCAGAGCCAGCTCTGTACACATTCCAATCAAACACATTAGCCAGGCCAGGGTCATACACAGGGGGATCAGCAACTGAACAGGGGCAGGTTAGGAGAGGGAAATAATGGATAGGATATAGCTACAAGGGAATAGGAACACAGGAGGGACAAGATCAGGATGGGATCAGATACTGGCTCAGGAGCAGGTTCAGGTTCAGGTTCCAGATACAGGTTCCAGGTCAGGGCACAAGAAAGAAAGATACCAAGGCAAGCATGTGATTGCTTGCCGGGTATTTATAGGCCTGTGATTGGCCTCAAGTGACACCTATTTGTAGGAGGTACTGTCTGCTTCACACTGCCAGGATCCATCCGCTGGTGGACGCCAGTACTGCGGCCCAAAGATGACATAACATTAGCAGGGGAAAGCTCTCCTGACAGTTCCAAACTGCCAGGAGACACCTGCTGGTGGACCTCAGTACTGCATGCCAAATGACAGATATTACCAGGGGATGGAACATTTCCTGACATTGTCACAGTTCATCCGAGTACCTATCACAGTCCATCCGAGTACCCGTCACAGTCCATCTGAGTACCCAAGTACCTGTCACAGTTCATCTGAGTACCCGAGTACCTGTCACAGTTCATCTGAGTACCCGAGTACCTGTCACAGTCTATCTGAGTACCTGAGTACCTGTCACCAGGCCATCAGAGTACCTGAGTACCTGTCACCAGGCCATCAGAGTACCCGAGTACCTGTCACCAGCCCATCAGAGTACCCGAGTACCTATCTGCAGCCCATCAGAGTACCCGAGTACCTATCTGCAGCCCATCATAGTACCCGAGTACCTATCTACAGCCCATGTCTCATAAAATATACGTTGGGGTGTTTGTTTTCCAAAATTGGGTCATTTTGTGGGTAATTCCACTGTTCTGGTGCTCAAGGACCTTCAAAAGTGTGATAGGTAGGAATGATATGAGATGTGTAATTTATGCTCCTAGAACGCCTGAAGGTGCTACTTCAATGTTGGGCCTTTGTATGTGGCCAAGCTGTGTAAAAGTCTCACACATGTGGTATTGCCATACTCAGGAAGAGTAGCAGAATGTATTTTGGGGTGTAATTTTTGCTATATAAATGCTATGTGTTAGAAATATCTTAGAAATTGACAACTTTGTGTAAAGAAATACGGTTTCATTTTTTTTCCACATTTTTCAAAAACTTCTGGGAAAAAAATGAACCGTTCAAAAGACTCATTATGCCTCATAGATTATACGTTGGGGTGTTTGCTTTCCAAAATGGGGTCATTTTGTGTGCAATTCCATTGTCCCGGTGCTCCAGGGCCTTCAAAAGTGTAATAGGTGGTTGAGAAATGAGATGTGTCATTTATGCTCGTAGAACGCCTGAAGGCGCTACTTCAATGTTGGGCCTCTGTATGTGGCCAGGCTGTGTAAAAGTCTCACACATGTGGTATTGCCATACTTGGGAAGAGTAGCAGAATGTATTTTGGGGTGTAATTTGTGGTATGCATATGCTATGTGTGAGAAATAACCTGATAATATGACAATTTTGTAAAAAAAAATAAATAAATAAAAAAAAATCTTCATTTTGCAAAGAATCGTGGGAAAAAATTACCACTCACCATGCTACTTACTTAACACCTTGGAATGTCTACTTTCTAAAAAGGGGTCCTTTGGGGGGTATTTGTACTTTCCTGACTTTTTAGTTTCTCAAGAAATAAGATACACCTGGTACTGAAGGCCTGATCAGATGTGATCAATTTTCAGTGATTGGTACCATAGTTTTTAGACTCTATAACTTTCACAAAGACCAAATAATATACACTAATTTGGGTTATTTTACCAAAGCTATGTAGAAGTATATATTTTGGTCAAAATTTATGAAGAAAAATTACTAATTTGCAAAATTTTATGACAGAAACAAAGAAAAATTTGTTTTTTTCCACAAAATGTATGGTCTTTTTTTATTTATAGCACAAAAAATAAAAAAAACACTAGTGATTAAATACCACCAAAAGAAATCTCTATTTTGGTGAAAAAAAGGACGCAAATTTCATATGGGTACAGTGTTGCATGACTGAATAATTATCATTCAAAGTGTGAGAGTGCTGAAAGTTGAAAATTGGTCTGGGCAGGAAGGGGTGTAAGTGCCCTGTATTGAGGTGGTTAAATATGTAATACTCTGAAATAAAAAGTGTTGGATCTTATGCAATGTGAAGCATCCTTTTTTTTTTTTAATGGGACATTTGTGAATACCCGCAAGTGTGAGGACAAGAGAGAGTGTTTACTGGACTCTGGCGTGCCGAGCAGACTGCAGCCCAAAGGCCCTGGCAGGGAAATTAGCCATAGGTGCTTTGACCTTTTTACAGTTCGAATCCACCTGGTAAGCAAGCATTTCTCTCTGGTGAGGGTCACATGCTGTGTGGATAACATATTGAATATCTGGAATGCATCTATGAATTGTGACTTGGGAATACTGGAGTGTGACGCTTCTATCTTCTCACTACCTCAGCCCTGCACCTGCCTTTTTTCTATCATATAAGACCGTGCAATATTGGATGTATTTTTAACCTTCTTCCTGGAATAAGGACTTTTTATTGCATCAATATTTATTGACATTCTTATGAATAGTATGTCCTGTTAAATGCTATGCGCGACTCTGTCCTTGGATATATTGAATTTTTGTGATATCGCACATGAGAGTTGCTGCTTTTCTCTGAATTAAAATTTAATTTGTATTGTTTTTTAACCACTTCAATACAAGGCACTTTCGCACCTTCCTGCCCAGGACAATTTTCAGCTTTCATCGCTGTCGCAGTTTGAATGACAATTGCGCAGTCATACAATGCTAAAAGAAAGCCTGATTAAAAGAAATATGTGCGTTTTTTTCTCCCCTTATATAGACAGCACAAGCACTGTGCTATTTACCCTGCTATAAGGGAACAGGATCCTTTTTTTTATTTTTTGGGGTTACAAAGCAATTCAGAGAATTTCAACAGGGCATGAAACCCCATTTCCTCTGTAGATAAGGACTGATGCAGAACTAAATCAAAATCTGCCTGGCTGGAGGATAGAACAGCCTGTGGAGTGTCAAGAAAGTCCTCTATCAAGAAAGTCGATGTTCTCCTGTATCAGGGATTCTGTGGATGCTGGGGACTTCTGCCTGGGGAAAAACGGGACAGAGCAGCATCTGCAAAGCTCTCTCTCCTCTCTTGGGATCTGACCCTGCAGAACGAGTGGTCAGTAGCGGCCTCAAGCAGGCTCTCTAATTGGTTCCCCCTGCCATGGAACAATTGGGACACTTTCTGAATCGATTGGGACGCTTTCTGAATCGTCCCCCAATGAGTTGGATGTCAGAAACTCAGTGCGGGTGCTGTGGCCGGAGGTAATTAGCAACTCTAGTGTGGAGCTGCGGGATCACACTGCCATCTTGCCTGAGCCCATGTTAGAATATTATTCCAAATTCATAATTCGGCACTTATAGGTGTTATATTATATTCATGGCAAGCTTGCAAAACATATTTGGTTTTATGATTAATCATAATAAATAGAGTATGTGTGAATGACCTTGATCAATTGATTTGACATGATTCTTCTTCTAAAGCTGAGCATTGCTGGATTTTTCTGGTGTAGCCAATTTGAGTATGACATATAAGGTATCTTGGTGTAGAATGTCATGAGAAGACAAAAATAGACACGTGTCCACGTAGCTAAAGGAATATACATTGTGGATTATATACTGTTAAGTTAAGTTAGTTTGTAGTTCCAGTCATATTAATAAGTACTTGTATATAGTTATTTAATGTAAAGTTGGTCAAATGTGTTCCTATTATGTAGATGTTTGGTTATATGACATTACATGATCAGCCCATTATTTCAAGTATGGAGTGTTACATGTGGGCTTGTCAATCCTATGTCATATATGACTCTGAGTTAGAATCTTTTCTTGGATAGCATATTGCTGAAGTTAGCAGAAATGAATATGTGCCATACAAGATTCTAAGTTGGTGTGAGGTTATGACGTTCACACGTTCACATGTAACATATAAAGCCAATGCTTCCATGTTGAAGGTCACACAGACACACAGACAGACACACACACAGACACTAGGATAGATGACACTGACATGATCACAAGACACTTTGACAAGTTGGCACAGCTGAATGCTGCCAGAAGACTAAGAACGTCATTTCCTGCTTCTACTTGGATGACACACAAGACAGCATGGAGACAGACAGCAGCCATGAAGCACACATGCTTTCATAAGCTTATTACAGCTTTATAACTTTTTATTCTATTTCATATATTTTTACCTACACTGAACTGAACTATTATATTTTTTACATTGTATTTATGATGCCAATTGTGTGACAATAAATTCACACTTTGTTTTAAGTCAGTTTGACTATCAATGCTTTTCATCCGGAAGCGCCTCTGAGATACAAGAATATTAGATATTAATAATATTCTTCAGCCCACGCATGCGTCCCCACAAGTGAATATTCTCAACTCCTCCACTAGAACAGTGACTTCCCAACATGTGAGGTTCGAAAGTAAACAAGTCTACATTGTCCTAGAGAAACAGCACACTCTTTTGTTCTAGAACAGCTTTGTGAGCTTCATTTTGTCCATGATAATGCTGGTACATGATCATCATTGTCTTTTATTATACAATTATAATACACAGTTCATTTAGGTGTGGTGGGCTAAATTATATTTTTACACAGCAAGGAGATTTGCATAAATTGCTGCTGTTATATCACAATTTGTCAGTGAAATGTCATGCTTGTCATAAATCTGGCTTATTTGTGAGTCATAAGAGAATCAGATATTTTCTACAGTTTTAATCTATGACGATGCACCTTTTTGTGAAACTATTTCCAGATTTTTTTTACCACCATGTTTTTAAAACATGATGTATTATTAGATTAGGTTACTTATTTAGTAAAACTAGTTAACTCTGTAACATTATTATATATCTACCTTGTCTCCATCTAGGTCAATAATTGTCAGATAAAATTAACCTTTTTCCTTTTCTCTTTTGTAATGTTAGTATCTAGGATGTATAAAAACTTGGCTTTGTTTAAATTGTTAGAATTTGTGTTTTTCGAGTTTTTCTGGTCACAAAGGGGTTGATTTACAAAAACTGGAGAGTGCAAAATCTGGTGCAGCTCCGCATAGAGAGCAATCAGCCTCCAAGGTTTTTTTTTGTCAAAGCTTAATTGAACAAGCTGAAGTTAGAAGCTGATTGGCTACTAGGCACAGCTACACCAGATTTTTCACTTTCCAGTTTTAGTACAGTGTCACCTCTAGATAAAGCAGTGGTGGAACTACCAGGGTCGCAGCAATTGCACTTGCGATTGGGCCCTGACGTTCTGCCACTGTGGGGGACCCCAAGACCCCCCCTGCACCTCAGTTTAGTATGCTGTGGGGGAGGTGGGAGGGGACAATCAGCAGCTCTATGGTACCTGTAGGCAGTGGGATCTCCCTGGGGCTAGTAGTTCTCTTCCCAGGTTTATACAGTGGAGAAGGGAGGGGCCTATGACCCGGGCATGTGTCAACTTCACACTCTTCAGTGTACAAGTGAGTCGCTCTGCTTTTACACTCCTGCTGATAGATGCCCGGGTCAGAAGCCCCTCCCCTCTCCACTATAAACACTCGGCAAGAGAACTAATAGCCCCAGGAAGATCCCATTGCCCGTGGGCACCATAGAGCTGCCGATGGCCCCCTCCCACCTCCCCCCAGGTGGGGGGTACAGAGATGTGCTGGGGGTTGGAGGTGCACAGCGTAGACCACCTAGGTACACGGGGAACTTCTGGAGGGGGGGGCTCTCTGGGGACCCTGATGTAATGAGGAGGGCTCTGGGGACCCTGATGTTAGGAGGGGTTTTCTGGGGGCCCTGATGTAAGGGGGGCTCTCTGGGGACCCTGATGTAAGTAGGGAAGCTCTCTGGGGACCCTGATGTAAGGAGGGAGGCTCTATGGGGATCCTGATGTAAGGAAGGGACTCTCTGGGGACCCTGATGTAATGAGGGGGGCTCTAGGGGACCCTGATGTAAGGGGGAGGCTCTCTGGGGACCCTGATGTAAGGAGGGCCTCTCTGGGGACCCTGATGAGGGGGCTCTGGGGACCCTGATGTAAGAGGGTGCTCTCTGAGGACCCTGATGTAAGGGGGCTCTCTGGGGACCCTGATGTAATGAGGGGGCTCTGGGCACCCTGATGTAAGGAAGGGACTCTCTGGGAACCCTTATGTAATGAGGGGGGCTCTGGGGGTTGGAGGTGCACAGCGGAGACCAGCCAGGTACATGGGGAACCTCTGGAGGGGGGCTCTCTGGGGACCCTGATGTATTGAGGAGGGCTCTGGGGACCCTGATGTAAGGAGGGGTTCTCTGGGGACCCTGATGTAAGGGGGCTCTCTGGAGACCCTGATGTAATGAGGGGGCTCTGGGGACCCTGATGTAAGTTGGGAGGCTCTCTGGGGACCCTGATGTAAGGAGGTAGGCTCTATGGGGACCCATATGTAAGGAAGGGACTCTCTGGGGACCCTGATGTAATGAATAGGGCTTTGTGGGGATCCTAAAGTAAGGATGGGCTCTCTAGGGACCTTGCTGTAATGAGGGGGGCTCTGGGGACCCTGAGGAGGGATCTCTGGGGACCATGATGTAAGAAGGGGCTCTCTGGGGACCCTAATGTAATGAGGGGGCTCTGGGGACCCTGATGTAAGTAGGAAGGCTCTTTGAGGACCCTGAAGTAAGCAAGGGACTCTCTGGGGACCCTGATGTAAGGGGGAGGCTCTCTGGGGACCCTGATGTAAGGAGGGCCTCTCTGGGGACCCTGGTGTAATGAGGTGGCTCTAAGGACCCTGATGTAAGAGGGTGCTCTCTGGAGACCCTGATGTAATGAGGGAGGCTCTGGGGACCCTGATGTAAGGGGGAGACTCTCTGGGGACCCTGATGTAAGGAGGGGCTCTCTGGGGACCCTGATGTAATGAGGGGGGCTCTGGGGACCATGCTGTAAGTAGGGAGGCTCTCTGGGGACCCTGATGTAAGGAGGGGCTTTCTGGGGACCCTGGTGTAAGGAGGAGCTTTCTGGAGACCCTGATGTAAGTGGAGGCTCTCTGGGGACCCTGATGTAAGGGGGGCTCTCTGGGGACCCTGATGTAACGAGGGGGGCTGTAGGGACCCTGATGTAAGTAGGGAGGCTCTCTGGGGACCCTGATGTAAGAGGAGGCTTTCTGGGGACCCTGATGTAAGGGGGTCTCTCTGGGGACCCTGATGTAATGAGGGGGGCTCTAGGGACCCTGATGTAAGTAGGAAGGCTCTATGGGGACCCTGATGTAAGGGGTGGCTCTCTGGGGACCCTGATGTATGTAGGGAGGCTCTCTGGGGACTCTGAAGTAAGTGGTGGATCTCTGGGGCCTCAGATAGTTACATAGTTACATAGTTAGTCAGGTTGAAAAAAGACACAAGTCCATCCAGTCCAACCATAAAAAAACAAAAAAAAACAAAAAAACAATATACCCAATACTATACCCACAGTTGATCCAGAGGAAGGCAAAAAACCCCAGCAGAGCATGCTCCAATTTGCTACAGCAGGGGAAAAAATTCCTTCCTGATCCCAGAGAGGCAATATGTAACTATATATATATATATATATATATATATATATATATATATATATATATACAGTATCTCACAAAAGTGAGTACACCCCTCACATTTTTGTAAATATTTTATTATATATTTTCATGTGACAACACTGAAGAAATTACACTGTGCTACAATGTAAAGTAGTGAGTGTACAGCTTGTACAACAGTGTAAGTTTGCTGTCCCCTCAAAATAACTCAACACACAGCCATTAATGTCTAAAACGCTGGCAACAAAAGTGAGTACTCCCCTAAGTGAAAATGTCCAAATTGGGCCCAGTTAGCCATTTTCCATCCCCGGTGTCATGTGACTTATTAGTGTTACAAGGTCTCAGGTGTGAATGGGGAGCAGGTGTGTTAAATGTAAAGTTATCGCTCTTACTCTCTCATACTGGTGACTGGAAGTTCAACATGGCAAATCATGGCAAAGAACTCTCTGAGGATCCAAAAAAAAAGAATTGTTACTCTACATAAAGATGGCCTAGGCTATAAGAAGATTGCCAAGACCCTAAAACTGAGCTGCAACATGGTGGCATACAGTGGTTTAACAGGACAGGTTCCACTCAGAACAGGCCTCGCCATGGTCAACCAAAAAAGTTGAGTGCACATGCTCAGCATCATATCCAGAGGTTCTCTTTGGGAAATAGACATATGAGTGCTGCCAGCATTGCTGTAGAGGTTGAAGGGGTGGGGGGTCAGCCTGTCAGTGCTCAGACCATACGCCGCACACTGCATCAAATTGGAAGGCATGGCTGTTGTCCCAGAAGGAAGCCTCTTCTAAAGATGATGCACAAGAAAGCCTGCAAACAGTTTGCTGAAGACAAGCAGACTAAGGACAAGCATTACTGGAGCCGTGTCCTGTGGTCTGATGAGACCAAGACAGTGGAGGAATTACCAGGGTCGCAACAGTCGCAGTTGCGACGGGGCCCGGCATTCCGCCACTGTGGGGGGAGCCCAGCGGGGTTGCTCTTCACATTGCTGAGGCTGAGCGTGTCTCTCATCTAACAGCAGAGAGACACTGGCATTGTTTGTTTTATTTCTCTCTCTGTGTGTCCTCTCTCTCGCACGGCATGACAGGACACACAGCTGATCTCCCCCCTCCCCTCTCTGTGTGCTCCGCGGGCAGTCAAGTGTGAAGCTAAGGAGCTCACATTTCCCACGGAGCACACAGAGAGGGGAGGGGGGAGATCAGCTGTGTGTCCTGTCATGCCGTGCGAGAGAGAGGACACATGGAGAGAGAAATAAAACAAACAATGCCGGTGTCTCTCTGCTGTTAGATGAGAGACACACAGGCGTACAGCGGAGCGGACCGAAGCTGCCTCCCCCTCCTCTCTGGTTACGGAGGGGGAGGAGGAGGAGTCCGAGGGAGAACACTGTTCTGAGGTCTGTAAAGTTTGTATTCAAATAGACATGTGCTGGGGGGAACACTATGGGGTGGGGGTCTGCACTGAGGGGGGTCTGCATTGATGAGGTGGGGGTCTGCACTGAGGGGGGTCTGCATTGATGAGGTGGGGGTCTGCACTGAGGGGGGTCAGCATTGATGAGGTGGGGGTCTGCACTGAGGGGGGTCTGCATTGATGAGGTGGGGGTCTGCACTGAGGGGGGTCTGCATTGATGAGGTGGGGGTCTGCACTGAGGGGGGTCTGCATTGATGAGGTGGGGGTCTGCACTGAGGGGGGTCTGCATTGATGAGGTGGGGGTCTGCACTGAGGGAGGGTCTGCATTGATGAGGTGGGGGTCTGCACTGAGGGGGATCTGCATTGATGGAGGGAGGGGGGTCTGCACTGAGTGGGGTCTGCATTGATGGGGGGGTCTGCACTGGGGGGGTGTGTGCTGATGGAGGGGAGTGGTCTGCAATGAGGGGGGGTGGTCTGCATTGTGGGGGGCCTGCACTGATGGGGGGGTCTGTAATGAGGGGGGTTGTGAACTGATGGAGGGGGGTCTGCAATGAGGGAGGGGAGGTCTGCACTGATGAAGGGGGGTCTGTACTGAGGGGGGTGAACTGATGGAGGGGGGGTCTGCAATTAGGGAGGGGAGGTCTGCACTGATGGATGGGGGGTCTGTACTAAGGGGGATGTGAACTGATTAAGGGGGGTCTGCACTGATGGAGGGGGGTCTACACTGGGGTCTATAGTGATAGAGGAGGGTCTATACTGATAGATGAGGGTCTGCACTGAGGGGGGTCTATACTGATAAATGGGGTCTGCACTAAGGGGGTCTACACTGATAGATGGGAATCTATGCTGATAGAGGGGGGCTATACTGATAGATGGGGGTCTGCAATGAGGGGGGCTATACTGCAAGAGTGGGGTCTGTACTTAGTGGGGGGTCTATACTGAGAGGGGGGTCTGCAGTTAGTGGAGGGGGGTCTGTACTGAGGGGGGGCTATAGTTGGTGGAGGGGGGTGACACCAATTTTTTCCTCACCGGGTGACACCAACCCTAGTGATGCCACTGGAGAGACACACTCTCCGCTCAGAGCCGTGCTGTCCTGAGAAGACAGAGGACTCTGATAGAGGACTCTGATGGGCACTGATAGGGGGCACTGATAAGATTTACTGATGAGCACTGAAGGGGAGGCACTGATAGGGGACACCGATGGGAGGCACTGATAGGGGACACTGATGGGAGGCACTGATAGGGGACACTGATGGGCACTGAAGGGAGGCACTGATAGGGGGCACTGATGGGAGGCACTGGTGGGCAATGATAGGAGGCACTGATGGGGGGCACTGAGAAGGCACTAGGGGGCACTGATAGGGGGCACCGATGGGAGGCACTGATAGGATTTACTGATGAGCATTGATAGGGGGCACCGATGGGAGGCACTAATGGGATATACTGATGAGCACTGAAGGGAGGCACTGATAGGGGGCACTAAGAAGGCACTGATAGGGGCACTGATAGGAGGCACTGAAAGGGGGCACTGATAGGCTGCACTGATAGGAGGCATGGGCATTGATGAACACTGATAGGCAGAACTCATAGGCTGCACGGATGGGCACTGAGGAACACTGATAGGCAGAACTATGGCAGTATTGATGGGCAGTATTGAAGAGTACCGATAGGTGGCATGGATGGACGCTGCAATAATGAGCTCTGATAGGTGGTGCTGATAGGCAGATTTGATGGGCACTAATAGGCAGCATTAATGAGCACTGATAGGTAACACTTGCAGGCGGCATTAATGGGCACTGATAGGTGGCATTGATGGGCACTGATACATGGCACTGATGATTGGGGCACTGATTATCAGTGTAAACAATTTACTGACATTCTGACAGTTAATGGCAGTCCTTTCCTCACACAGACATAGCACGGGAGGAAAGGGCTGCGGATAACCGGCAAGTCTGTTTACATGTGATCAGCTGACATCACATGGTAAAGGGCCACTGTGATTGCGCTGGATGCACGTCCCAGGGGCATGCGGGAAGCACGGTTTTGGGAGGATGTCCATGGATGCCCTCCCAAAATTTGAAGTCTGGAGCTCGGATGGAAGTGGGGGGGACCCATCATTGTTTCTTGCACCGGGGCCCTGAAGGTTCTAGTTACGCCTCTGGACCAAGATAAACTTGTCAAGGGTGTGTGGTGGCAACCAGGTGAGGAGTACAAAGACAAGTGCGTCTTGCCTACAGTCAAGCATGGTGGTGGGAGTGTCATGGTCTGGGGCTGCATAAGTGCTGCCGACACTGGGGAGCTACAGTTCATTGAGGGAACCATGAATGTCAATGTGTACTGTGACATACTGAAGGAGAGCATGATCCCCTCCCTTCGGAGACTGGGCCGGAGAGCAATATTCCAACATGATAAAGACCCCAAACACACCCCAAACACACCTCCAAGATGACCACTGTCTTTCTGAAGGAGCTGAGGGTAAAGATGATGGACTGGCCAAGCATGTCTCCAGACCTAAACCCTATTAAGCATCTGTGGGGCATCCTCAAACGGAAGGTGGAGGAGCGCAAGGTCTCTTACATCCACCAGCTCCGTGATGTCATCATGTAGGAGTGTAAGAGGACTCCAGTGGCAACCCTTGAAGCTCTGGTAAACTGCCCAAGAGGGTTAGGGCAGTGCTGGAAAATAATGGTGGCCACACAAAATATTGACACTTTGGGCCCAATTTGGACATTTTCAGTTAGGGATGTGCTCACTTTTGTTGCCAGCGGTTTAGATATTATTGGCTGTGTGTTGAGTTATTTTGAGGGGACAGCAAATGTACAAGGTTATACAAGCTGTACCCTCACTACTTTACATTGTAGCAAAGTGTAATTTCTTCAGTGTTGTCACATGAAAAGATATAATAAAATATTTACAAAAATATAAGGTCTGTACTCACTTTTGTGAGATACTGTATATAAATACACACACATGTATATTACATACATGTGTATGCCTGCCCAAGAATATGACTTTCTTTACTTCGCAGTTATGGGCTCTAGCCCCAGACCTTTAGTAGACCTAGTAATGACCCTGGTCAGGGCCCTTCATGGTTTCTTGCACCGGGGCCCTGAAGATTCTAGTTACACCTCTGGGACAAAGTATAAAAACTATCATGACTCTCCTACCTGTCTGTCAGAGCTTGGTGGATAATGAGCATATAAATATGATGCAAGTGTAAGCAGTACCAGTTTGCTGGAGCACAGTATTCTTTTTCTACTGAGTGTATGTAGTCAACACCGATCCCCATCTTGCCTGCTCTTTGGGGGTATGTATAAGGACTTTATTTCCACTAGTGGGGGGTGAAGAGAGCTGCATTCTTCTTCTAGAGTGATGTTCGGACTACTGGACTCTTTAGGTATGGGTCTCGTAACGGAGGACACAGGTCTCTGCACACACTCTCTGCTATGACAGTTTAATGCATTGTTTGTTATGTGTTCTGGTCTTTGATAAAAATGTGCCACCCTTCAGGAACAGAGTGATGTGGTTAGATGAGTTAACTGCTTCCCGTCTAGTGCATGTATACATACATCCTGGATGAGAAGCGGTTATACCAGGATCATGGCTTTTATAGAGCTGGTGATCGGCTTTTATGTAAAAGTGTTTCAAGTGGCTCTACAGGAATCTTTCCTGGGCTCTCTGGTTCCATTGAGAGCCTGGGATCACTGCAAGCAGTTAGGTCGGCTGACTACAGATGAGATGGGGGAACATCCATTTCCTTATATCCACTGTGATGAATGAAGCTGGTTGGGAAAAGGATTTTGTTACTTCTGGTATCATTGCTGCATTTCCCTGGCTGGTACAGATCTCTGTTTAACCACTTGCCTACTGGGCACTTTTACCCCCTTCCAGACTTGCCCATTTTTCAGCTTTCAGCGCTGTCACACTTTGAATGACAATTATGCAGTCATGCAACAGTGTACCCATATGAAAATTTTTAAGTTGTTTTCACACAAATAGAGATTTCACGTATATATATATATATATATATATATATATATATATATATATACGTGATCCAGCTCTTCGGGGTAGGGGGTGCGCATGCATGATCACACACAGCGGGAGCCCAGCGGTGGGTACCACAGACTCAATGTCGGCAAGCACCCACCGATCCTCCAGCAGAGGCAGAGTGGCAGTCTGCCTATGTAAACAAGGCAGATCGCCATTCTGTTAATAGGGAAGGCATGGATCATGTGTTCCTGCCAAACAGGAACATGAATCCATGCCTTCCCCTAGCAAAAGCACCTCCCACAGTACACAAACACACTAGCTAGGCACACAGTTAACCCTTTGATCACCCCTGATGTTATCCCCTTCAGCACTGATCACTGTATTTGTATCACTGGTCCCCGAAAAGTGTCAAAAATGTAATTTAGTGTCCGAATGTCCACCGCAATATTGCAGTCCCACTATAAGTCGCTAATCACCACCATTATCAGTTAAAAAAATAAATAAAAATATCCCATAGTTTGTGGATGCTACAGTACCTGACCACGAGACAGGGTACTGTGCATGTTGCGCTGGCTCGCTGATCAGGAAAGGAAAACGTTTTTTTCCTTTCGTGATGAGCGACAGGCAGTGCTGACAGCTGTCTGGTATGAATCATGAGGGGGAACGCCGCTCCAAATTTTAAATGAAAAAACCGGCGTGGGTTCCCCCCAGGGGCATACCAGGCCCTTAGGTCTGGTACGGATTGTAAGGGGAACCCCCTACGCCGAAAAATCGGCATGGGGACCCCCAAATCCATACCAGACCCTTATCCGAGCACGCAGCCCGGCCGGTCAGGAAAGGGGGTGGGGATGAGCGAGTGCCCCCCTCCTGAGCCGTACCAGGCCGCATGCCCTCAACATGGGGGTGGGTGCTTTGGGGGAGGGGGGCACCCTGCGGGCCTCCCCACCCCAAAGCACCTTGTCCCATGTTGATGAGGACAAGGGCCTCTTCCCGACAACTCTGGCCGTTGGTTGTCGGGGTCTGCGGGCGGGGGGCTTATCGGAATCCGGGAGCCCCCTTTAATAAGGGGGCCCCCAGATCCCGGCCCCCCACCCTATGTTAATGAGTATGGGGTACATGGTACCCCTACCCATTCACCTAGGGAAAAAAGTGTCAATAAAAAAAAACACACTACACAGGTTTTAAAAGTAATTTATTAGGCAGCTCCGGGGGTCTTCTTCCAACTTTGGGGGTCTTCTTCTGACTTCTGGGGTCTTCTGCCAACTTCAGGGGTCTCTCAGGCCTCTTCTCCTTCTCTCCGGTGTCGTCTCCACGCTCTCTGGTTCTTCTCCGGTGCCTTCTTCCTTCTGCCGGGCTCCTCCGCTATCTTCTGCTCTTTTGTCACTCTTTTGCTAGCGGAGGAGCCCGGTCTTCTGCGTTGTCTTGTCCTCTCTTCTCTTCCAGAGATGTTGACACGATGCTCTCTCCTGCTGGAATGCTGTGTGTGAGCTGCGCTGCCATTTATATGGGCGATGACCCCGCCCCTTGTGACGTCACAGTCCCAGCATGCGCAGGGACTCTGATGTCATAAGGGGGCATGACCCCAGAGTCCCTGCGCATGCTGTCACAAGGGGGCGGGGTCATCGCCTATATTAATGGCTGCGCAGCTCGCACACAGCATTCCAGCAGGAGAGAGTGTCGTGTCAACATCTCTGGAAGAGAAGAGGGGACAAGACAGCGCAGAAGACCGGGCTCCTCTGCTAGAAAAAAAGAAGCAAAAGAGCAGAAGATAGCGGAGGAGCCCGGCAGAAGGAAGAAGGCACCGGAGAAGAACCAGAGAGCACAGAGATGGCACCAGAGAGAGGGAGAAGAGGCCTGAGAGACCCCCCCGAAGTTGGTAGAAGACCCCAGAAGTCGGAAGAAGACCCCCGAAGTCGGAAGAAGACCCCCGGAGATGCCTAATAAATTACTTTTAAAACCTATGTAGTGTGTTTATTTTTTATTGACACTTTTTTCCCTAGGTGAATGGGTAGGGGTACCATGTACCCCATACTCATTCACATAGGGTGGGGGGCCGGGATCTGGGGTCCCCCTTATTAAAGGGGGTTCCCGGATTCCGATAAGCCCCCTACCCACAGACCCCGACAACCAACGGCCAGGGTTGTCGGGAAGAGGACCTTGTCCTCATCAACATGGGGACAAGGTGCTTTGGGGTGGGGGGGCCCGCAGGGCGCCCCCTCCCCCAAAGTGCCCACCCCCCATGTTGAGGGCATGCGACCTGGTACGGTTTAGGAGGGGGTGCTCGCTCGTCCTCACCCCCTTTGCTGACTGGCCAGGCTGCGTGCTCGGATAAGGGTCTGGTATGGATTTGGGGGGACCCCCACGCCGATTTTTTGGCGTAGGGGGTTCCCCTTACAATCCGTACCAGACCTAACTGGAACTCATGCCAGTTTTTTCATTTAAAATTTCCCCCTCATGATTCATACCAGACAGCTGTCAGCACTGCCTGTCGCTCACCGTGAAAGGAAAAAAAAGTTTTCCTTTCCCGATCAGTGAGCCATCTCAGCGCTGGCTCCCGCCACAAGGCTCGCAGGTGTCAAATCTCGCCGATAAATGCGGCGAGATTGACACAATATCGTGGTCACCTACTGTATAACTTTTGTGTAAATCAATCAATATACGCTTATTGGGATTTTTTTTACCAAAAATATGTAGCAGAATACATATTAGCCTAAATTTATGAAGAAATTAGATTTTTCTATATTTTTATTGGATGGGTTTTATAGCAGAAAGTAAAAAAATATTGTCTTTTTTTGTTTATAGTGCAAACAATAAAAAACGCAAAGGTGATCAAATATCACCAAAATAAAGCTTTATTTGTGGTAAAAAAGGGCATACATTTTATTTGGATACAGTTTTGCATAGTAGCATAGTAACATAGTCGGTAAGGTTTAAAAAAGACACCAGTCAATCCAGTTCAACCGGTGGTGTGTTGTACAGTATGTGTTTATGTCAGTAGTAATTCCTCTATCTCTGTATGTTGTAATCATTAAGATGCTCATCTAATAGTTTTTTTTAAACTATTGATGCTCCCTGCTGAGACCACTGTTTGTGGAAGAGAATTCCACATCCTTAGTGCTCTGACAGTAAAGAACCCTCTATGCAGTTTAAGGTTAAAATGCTTCTCTTGCAATTTCAGGTAATGACCACATGTCTTTTTAAACTCTCTTTCAGATTCTCTAGTCCCTTTATTAATTTTGTTGCCCTTCTCTGGACTCTCTCCAGTTCCAGCACATCCTTCTTGAGGACTGGTACCAAGAACTGGATGACATACTCAAGATGCGGCCGGACCAGAGTCTTGTAGAGTGCAAGAATTATTGTTTTATCTCTATAGTAAATCCCCTTTTTAATGCATGCTAATATTCTGTTTTATTTGCTTGCAGAAGCTTGGCATCGCATGCCATTGCTGAGCCTGTAATCTACTAGGACCCCCAGGTCCTTTTCCATCCTAGATTCCCACAGAGGTTCTCCCCCTAGCGAGTAACTTTTTGTATCTGTTTGTATTTTTAGTACCCAAATGCATTACTTTATATTTTTAAACATTAAACCTCATTTGTCATGTAGTTACCCAACCCATTATTTTATTTAGGTCTTCTTGTAATGTTTCCACATCCTGCGCAGACGTTATGGCCCTGCTTAGCTTTGTATCATCCACAAATATTGAGATTGAGCTGTTTATCCCATCCTCTATATCATGTATGCATAAATTAACCAATTAAGGACCGCCCCACACAGATGTACTGTGTCAGGGTGGCTCTTAAGTGCAAAATCATGTACTTGTACGTGATTGGACACAGCGGGAGCCAATGAGCGGGTCCGGCGGCTGCGATGGCCACCGGGACCCTCGGATCGTTTGCTGGAGAGATAAAACGGTGATTTTCCTGTGTAAACATGGCAGACCACCGTTCAGTCAGAGAGGAAGAGAAAGATCTTGTATACCTGCTAATCAGGAACTCAGATGTCCCTCTTCCTCTTCCACCCCCCACACAGTTAGAAATCACACCCTAGGAGCACACTTAACCCTTTGATCATTCCTGATTTAAAACCCTTCCCTGCCAGTGTCATTTATACAGTGACAGTGCATTTAAGCACTGATCACTGTATTGGTGTCACTGGTCCCCAAAAAGTGCCACTTAGTGTCAGATTTGTCTGACAATGTTGCATTAAAAAAAAATAAAAGTCAGGGAGTGCGCATGCACGAGAGCTCCATGATGGCTGACTGAGCCGGGAGCTCCGCATCACCCCTGCCCCATGAGGATCACAGTGGGCACAGCACATCCCCAAACAGGGAGGCAATGACCCATCCGTTATCAGGACCCCCCGGGACCCCCCTGGATGTCCAGTCCGACCTGGGACTGAAGTTTGAAAGAGCTGGTCAAGGTGGTTGTACCAAGATGGCCACTGCCTGCTCCACAGCACAGCCACACGTGGCCAGCAGAGATTAACCACAGGACGTGAGACAAGTGATTGCACCAGCCACACTGACTTACTCCCAAGTGGCCCAGGGAACCCCACAATACCATCTGGCTCCCTCCCTAGCATCCACTGAATCCCTGCTGGACTGAGCAATGGAGGAATACACCATGTCTCCAGCCGGGCCTTCACCTCCATATCACCACGCTACCCCCACTCCTAGCCTGCAAAATAAGGACCTGTCCTCACTACAGGGAGACCTGTTTCGTAAATGTTCTGCCCTATTGGAGAGGGGTCTGGCTTATACAGCTGCCCAAATTACCAGAGACATCAAATCCGTTTTTGCCAACCTCGGCTCCAAAATGGAAGCCATAGAAAGCAAACTGGACATTACTGCTTCACATACCAATCAAAATGCTGTCCATATCCAGGTCCTCCAGGACCAAATAGAAACTGCCCTTTCCAGGATTGACGACCTCGAGAGTAGGTCCAGAAGATATCATTTCCAAATTCGAGGCCTTCCTGAAAACATCACGGATATCCCCCCAGCGATACAAGACCTAATCAAGGAGCTAATACCTAACACGCCCCCCCACCGCCTGGAGTTGGACAGGGCCCACAGAGCCCTCTGTCTCCCCCAGAAAGGATGGCTCCCCGAGGGATGTAATTGTTAAGCCCCACTTCTACGCCATAAAGGAGGAAGTCTTGAGACAATCCCGCCTCAAGCAGCAAGTTACTTGCCAAGGACACCAAATAAAATCATTGCGGATTTGGCACCCTCAACCATCCAGAAGCGACAAACCCTCAAACCGCTCCTCATAGTATTGCCCCAACAGGACATCAAATATCGCTGGGCCTTCCCCTTTGGAGTGAAATTCTCTATCAAAGGGAAAGCTTACTCCTTCTCCACCCTTCCAGAGGGGGAGAGACTTCCTCCACCTTAAGCTGATATCCCAGGAAGCACCCATGGATTACGCTCCGCCAAAAGACCCCCCCAGCAAGCCCAGTTTCCCTGCTCTGGATTAAAGGCAAGACCAAAAATCCAAGGATGGCAGACCCCCATAAGACACTCTCTCAAACCTCCTTCTACAATTCACCCTCATTAGGGCACCCCAAGTTGCCGATAATTAGGCCCACTTACATTTCCACTCCAAGTTCCCCGCTCTACACTAGTTACTTATATCAAGGCCCTTGAAGGTCATGTCAGAGACACTCTTCCTTAAACGCTTAGACATTTCAAGTTTGGACTGCAGGCCAGAACACGCTTATCAGGATCTTAAATGTTTGCTAACTAGGTTCCCCTTCTACCGAATCTTCGTCATGCTTTGTGCACTCCACCAGAGGAACCAAGATGCTGAGAACTTTCTGAACTCAAGGATCTCCAGTGGGATCCAGCCCAGGCTCCAGACCTGGGCAGCTGCAAAGACACTGAACGGCTCCCGTTATCCGGGGGAATCCCCCCCCCCCATATGGGGGAGTGAGACACAGGGGGTCGACATCTGAAGAGGGACCCCATACAAACTGCACATTTTGACATCAGTATACTTTCTACATCCTCAAAGTTTATTTTAAATGTTATTTTTTGCTGTGTTAGTTTTTCACTAAGTTTATTATAGAAGCAAGGGTCAGGTGTGACACCCTTGCGCCTCCACCCATCCCACAGACACAGATCTTCCTCCTCTGTGGTATGGGTCATCGGCCCTCTATCAGAGGCCACCGATGCTGATTGGATGGTGCCTGATGGGACTTCCCCACGCCAGGCGCCAATCGTCTTCCAAGAAGGCGCTGTTCTCTGTTTTGCTCTCTCTCTCCCACCTCCTCCCTTCCTAACCTCTTCTCTTTCTCAAGCCATTCAGCAGGTAGTTCGATGCTTCAGACCCCAGCCTCGGACTGAACAAAGCTTCTTCAACATCCAGGGCCCCTAAGGAGAAGACGTCAAAGGGTAGGTGATGGTTGCATCAACAGCATTCCACTCCTCTGTCCAAATGTCTAATGTGAACTCGACAGGTAAGGATCTCAGAATTGCCACACATAATGCTCAGGGACTGAACTCCCCTAGCAAATGCAGAATAGCGTTTGAAAATTACCGAAAATAGACATAGTCTTGGTCCAAGAGACACATTTTCCGATCCGATACAACCCTAAATTCCTACACTCGCACTACCCAACATTCTATCTAGCGAACGCAGCAAACAAAACTAAAGGGGTAGCTATCCTGTTCTCAAAGACTAGCAAGTTCTCCTACATCTCCGACCACAGGGACCCTGAGGGTAGATTTATCCTTGTCAAAAGTAATATAGAAGGTAACATTTACTCCATAATCTCTTACTACACCCCCAATAAAGGCCAAACCAAATTCTTCCAAACACTCCTCAAAACCCTGTTACCTCTCGTAGAAGGCAAAGTCATCTTTGGAGGAGACTCAAATATAGCTTTCGACCAGGGACTTGACAAGTCGAGACCCCCCAAGGCCCAGCTGACACACCCCACCAAGGCTAGCCTGAACATAGTGAAATCCCTTTACTCTAATGGTCTGGTTGACATATGGAGGGAACTTAACCCCTCAAAAAGCGACTGTACTCACTACTCAGCACCCCACCAGTCAATTGCGAGAATAGATCATATTCTGTTACCTCCCACCCGTATCCCATCAACACAGAAGGCGACCATAATAGACACTGCCTGGTCAGACCACTCATTAGTCCTCCTTACTCTGAAAAACTCCCTCACTAGGCCGTCGGGATTGCACTGGCGACTTAACGAATCCCTCCTGAGCGACCCCATAAAAACCACGGAAATAGAGAAATCCCTGAAGGAATGCTTCCTGCTCAAAAATGTAGATGACATCTTCCCCGAGATTCTCTGGGCAGCCCACAAAGCCACCATCAGGGGCAAAATCATCAGCATAGCAACCCAACTAAAGAAAGAGAGACTAATAGGCATTAAGAACCTTGAAAAATCTTTTGCTGCCCTCAAAATCAAACACAATAAGTGCCCTACTAAAGCCCTAATAGATCAATTGGACACTGTCAGGCTGGAGTTGAATTTGGCTCTCACTGTAAAAGGAGAGAAACACATCCGCTGGAGTGGAGTCAAATTCTACCACCAGAAGGATAAAATAGGCCCTATGCTGGCCTCCAAGCTATACCCACGACCTCATACCCACTGCCTACCTAGGATTAGAGTAGCAGGCAATCCTCCCTCTGCTGACCCCAACAAGGTACTAGAAGCCTTCTGAGGTTTCTACACCAATCTCTATAGCATGAACCCCACAAATAAGGACCCCTTGATATCCGAGACCTCCCATTACCAACTGTCACCGCAGAACATAAGGACATTATGGAGGCGAGCATCTCTGTTGAGTCGATAAGGGAGGTCATTAAAAACTTCAAACCAGGTTCAGCTCCTGGACCTGATGGTCTATCCGTACCATATTACAAAGCCTTCGCAGATACGTTAGCACATGACATGGCAACATTTTTTAACGTGGAGGCACAGGGATCTCCCTTGGATCCTCAACTCAATACTGCCTACGTAACGGTGATCCCCAAACCAAATAAGAATCCGGAGGAGGTTGAGAATTATAGACCAATCTTCCTCATAAATAACAACCTCAAGATCTTGATGAAAATCCTGGCCAATTGCTTAGCCTCCTTTATAAAACGGTACATCCATAAAGATCAAGTAGGGTTCATCCCAGGCAGACAGGGGCCAGACCAAATCAGAAGGGCCATTGATCTAGTCTCCCTTCTACAATCAGGATGGGACAGGGGCCCCAAACAAAAAGGGATGCTTCTATCCCTAGACCTGCACAAGGCCTTCGACACAGTCGAATGGCCTTATCTATTTGCATTACTGGAGCAATGGGGATTCAGTAATCGCTTTATGGGTATTCTACACTCTCTCTACTCTACACCTAAAGCACTGATTCACCTCAACGGGCACCACTCTAAGCTTTTCAACATAACAAGGGGCCAAGACAGAGGTGCCCCCTATTACCTTTAATATTTGCCAAAGCCATTGAGACACTGGCGGTTGCGATTCATTCCAATCCCAATATCCAAGGAGTTGCCTGTGGTACCCAAATACACAAATGCGGCCTCTTCGCAGACGATATGCTGCTTTTCATAACTTCCTCATCACGTCCCTCCCTAACCTCTGTAAACTCCTGAACGATTTTGCAATGGCGTCAGGCCTCCGGGTAAACTTTGACAAATCCCATGCCCTCAACATATCTCTAAAACCAGCCATAGTGGAGACGCTGCAAAGCTCCTTTAAGTTTAGATGGATTGACTCTTCCATAGAATACCTAGGGATTAACATTACCGCCAAAATAGACCAACTGTATTCAGCAAACTTCCCACCCGCCTACAAGAAAATTGAGTCTGAATTGAAGACCTGGGCTGGAAGGAAACTATCCTGGCTGGGTAGGATCCACTCCATAAAAATGACACTCCTCCCCCGACTGCTGTACTTGTTTAGCGCTATCCCGATTAACCTAAGGAAAGATCACCTGCAATCTCTCCAAAGGAAAATCATCATGTATATCTGGGGAGGAGCAGGACACAGGTTGCCACGAAATACTCTATACCGACAGCGGACAAAGGGGAGACTAGGACTGCCAAGATTGCTATGGTACTTTCAAGCGGGGAGACTCGCTCAATTATCCACAGTCTACTCCAGAACCAAAAAACCAGACTGGATCCAAATAGAGAGACAGGCGGTACCCACTTATACCCTCGACTATTTACTATGGCTCCCCTCCAAGGAGAGATCTCCCATACTCTCACCTATCCTCTCACAATCCCTGAGGGTGGAGGGGTCACCCGTTACACAACCCCGCCCCCTTCTGACGTCACAGGGAATGCCAAAGGGAAGTCCCTGTCAAGTCCCCATGCGTCAGAGGGGGGCGGGGTCACCAGGTGGCTCCACCCCCACGTTATTTAAGAACCGTCAGAAGAGGAGAAGCGTCACACAGTGGGAGCCTCCCTCCATGCCATCATGGATGCGGAGCGGCCCGAAAAGAAGATGAAAACAAGAAGATGAAGAGAAGAAGATGAAGAGATAAGCGTCACACAGCGGGAGCCTCCCTCCATTCCATCATGGATGCGGAGCAGCCCGAGGAGAAGAAGGGAAGAAGAGAACTCCGGAGGAAGAACCAGAAGAACCAGAAGAACCAGAAGATGAAGAAGATAGAGGTAGAAACTGAAGGAAGAAAGAAGAAAGGAGAAAGAAGATAGAAGAAGGAAGAAAGAAGAAGCATTTAAATAAAGGAATTGTCAAAAACTGTCTCTTGTCATTTTTAACATTTTTGACACTTTTTTTGTGAAATGGTAGGGGTACTTTTGTACCCCCTTACCATTTCACACAGGGGGAAGGGCTGGGATCTGGGGGTCCCCTTGTTAAAGGGGGCTTCCAGATTCCGATAAGTCCCCCGCCCACAGACCCCCACAACCACCGGCCAAGGGTTGTGGGGATGAGGCCCTTGTCCCCATCAACATGGGGACAAGGTGTTTTGGGGGGCTACCCCAAAGCACCCTCCCAATGTTGAGGGCATGTGGACTGGTACGGTTCGGGGGGGCGCTCTCTCGTCCCCCCCTCTTTTCCTGCGGCCTGCCAGGTTGTGTGCTCAGATAAGGGTCTGGTATGGATTTTTGGGGGGATCCCATGCCTTTTTTTTTTAATTTTGGCACAGGGTTCCCCTTAAAATCTATACCAGACCTGAAGGGCCTGGTATGAAATTTAGGAGGACCCTCCCACGTCATTTTTTTTTTTTAATTTTGGTTCGGGGTTCCCCTGTGGGGAATTCCCATGCCGTTTTTATCAATGAACTTTTATGTGTATTGTCGGACCAGCAATTCATTAATAGCCGCGAGTAGTTTAAATTACTTTTTTTCCTTTGAAATGTCATTTTGCTGTCAGACCGTTCTAAACATGGGAAACATGCGTCCCTTTACAGGCATACTATAGACAACCCCCAGGTATGAAATTTAAAGGGATATTACACTTTTATTGTTTCACCTTAAGCATTATTAAAATCACTGCTCCTGAAAAAACGGCCGTTTTTAAAACTTTTTTTTTGCATTGATCCATGTCCCTTGGGGCAGGACCCAGGTCCCCAAACACTTTTTATGACAATACCATGAATATAAGCTTTTAAAATTAGCACTTTTGATTTCTCCCATAGACTTTTAAAGGGTGTTCCGCGGCATTCGAATTTGCCGCGAACACCCCAAATTGTTTGCTGTTCGGCGAACTGGCGAACAGCCGATGTTCGAGTCGAACATGAGTTCGACTCAAACTCGAAGCTCATCCCTACTCACCACACACAAAACTCATTGCCCACCAATAGAGTTGGCTACACTTCGGGTGTCCTGGGCTAGCTAAACCGGCACAGTATGATCCCTATAGGGGTGCCAAGGGAGCCCCCCAGGGCTCCTGGAAACAGAAAGTTCAATGCTTGAGTACTGTAAGGTAACAACAGAACTGCCCCAGAATTATAACTCTGAACATACTACAAATGTTTTTCATATCTGTATGTGAGTAGGCTCTTTCCACGCCTCAAGAAGGAATTTTGTATTGCATCGTACTTTGATTTTGATGTATCTCATATATCTTGCTTTTCAATTTTTGAAAAAAAGAATAAAAACTTTGAAAGTAAAAAAATAAAAGTCCCTAAATCTACCCCGTAGTTTGTAGATGCTATAAATTTTGCGCAAACCAATCAATATATGCTTATTGGGACTTTTTTACCAAAATATGTAGCAGAATACATATTGGCCTAAATTGATGATGACATTTTTTTATTTTTTTTATTGGATATGTTTTATAACAGAAAGTAAAAAATATAATTTTTTTTTCAAAATTGTCACTCTTTTTTTGTTTGTAGTGCAAAAAATAAAAACTGCAGAGGTGATCAAATACCACCAAAAGAAAGCTGTATTTGCGGGAAAAAAAGGACATTTTGGTACATCACACAACCTCATAATTGTCAGTTAAATTAACGCAGTGCAGTATTTTAAAAAATGGCCTGGTCATTAAGGGGGTAAAACCTTCCGGGGCTGAAGTGGTTAAACAGAATTGGTCCCAGAACAGATCCTTGGGGGACCCCACTTGCCATACCTGATCATTCTGAGTACTCGCTGTTTATCACCACCCTTTGGACCCGCCCCTGTAGCCAGTTTTAAATACAGGTATTCACCGTATGGTCCATGCCGACAGTAAAGTAAACATTTTTGGGGAACTGTAGCAAACAGATCACATCCACAGGCCTTCCTTTATCTAGATGTCAGCTCCCTTCCTTCCCTAGAATGATAATAGATTGGTCTGGCGAGAACAATCCTTCATGAATCCATGCTGATTACTAGGAATGAGCCGAACACCCTCTAGTTCGATTCGTACCAGAACTTGCAAACAGGCAAAAAATGTGTACGAACACGTGAACACCAGCCTTTAAAATTAGCACTTTTGATTTTGAACATGAAAAATCAAAAGTGCTAATTTTAAAGGCTTATATGCAAGTTATTGGCATAAAAAGTTTTTGGGGACCCGTTTCCTGCCCCAGGGGACAAGTATCAATGCACAAAAAAGTTTTAAAAACGGCCGTTTTTTTCAGGAGCAGTGATTTTAATAATGCTTAAAGTGAAACAATAAAAATGAAATATTCCTTTAAATATCGTGCCTAAGGGGTGTCTTTAGTATACCTGTAAAGATATCCTTGGTTCGCGTGTTTAGAACATTAGCAGCAAAATTACATTTTCAAATGAAAAAAATGTAATTTAAAATGGCTTGCAGCTTTAATGTATTGTTGGGTCCCAGTAATATAGATAAAAATCATTGAAAATAATGGCATGAGTATGCCCCCAGTCCATTACCAGGCCCTTTGGGTCCGGTATGGATATTAAGGGGAACCCCACACCCATGTTAAAAAAGAAATTGTGTGGGGATCCCCCCAAAATCCATACCAGGCCCTACAGATCTGATATGGATTTTAAGGGGAACCCTCAGCCAAAATTTAAAAAAAATGGCATAGGTGTGCCCCCAAAATCCATACCAGACTCTTATCCGAGCACGCAACCTGGCAGGCTGCAGGAAAAGGGGGGGTGAGAGAGTGCCGCCCCCCTGAACCGTACCAGGCCACATGCCCTCAACATGGGGAGGATGCTTTTGGTGTCCCCCCAAAGCACCTTGTCCCCATGTTGCTTGGGATAAGGGCCTCATCCCCACAACACTTGCCCGGTGGTTCTGGGGGTCTGCGGGGGGGCTTATCGGAATCTGGAAAGGGAACCCCCAGATCCCGTCCCCCCCATGTGGATGGGTTTTGAGTACCCCTACCCATTCACCAAAAAAACTGTCAAATGTTTAAAATGACAGGAACAGTTTGGGGCAAGTCCTGTTTAGAAAAAAAAAAAAACTGTCCCACGATGTCGATTCATCTTCGATCACAGCGTCTAATGACCACATTAAAAAAAAATGAAAAAACTCTGCCTCCATGGGAGGCCCCCGCTGACTGAAGCCTCTTCATGATGACAGCTGTGAACGGGTGACCCTGCACCCCTCTGATGTTACGTGACATCACGTAATGTCAGAAGAGGGCGGGGTCACCCGTTTACATCACTGGTTGGCCCGCCTTCAGCTATATAACAGCTGTCATTGCGAAGAGTCTTCTGTCAGCGGGAGCCTCCCATGGAGGTGGGTTTTTTCCATTTTTTTTTTTTTATTGGGTCATTGGATGCTGTGATCGAAGATAAATAGATAGGTGGGACAGTTTTCTTTTATTGGGTCATCGGACGCTATGATCGAAGATAAATAGACATCACTGGACTGTTTTTTTTTTTTTTAATAAAGGGCTTGTCCCAAATTGTCTACTGTCATTTTTAACATTTTGAGACTTTTTTAGTGAATGGGTAGGGGTACAATGTACCTGATACCCATTCACATGGGGGATTTGGGGGTCCCCTTGTTAAAGGGGGCTTCCAGATTCCGATAAGCCCCCCCACCCACAGACCCCCACAACCTCCGGGCAATGGTTGTGGGAATGAGGCCCTTTTCCCCATCAACATGGGGACAAGGTGCTTTGGGGGTGACCCCAAAGCATCCTCCCTATGTTGAGGGCATGTGTCCTGATACATTTCAGAAGGGTGGGCGCTCTCTCGTCCCCCCTTTTCCTGCGGCCTGCCAGGTTGCGTGCTTGGATAAGGGCCTGGTATGGATTTTGGGTGGCCCTACACGCTATTTTTTTTATTTGGGTGCGGGGTTCCCCTTAATATCCATACCAGACCCAAAGGGCCTGGTAATGGACTGGGGGGATGACCCATGCTGTTTTTTCAATGATTTTCATTTATATTGCCAAGACCTGACAATACATTACAGCCGCTAGTAGTTTTAAATGACATTTTTCCTTTAGAAATGTCATTTTGCTGTGGTACTGTTATAAACACAGGAAAGATGCGCTACTTTACAGGTATACTAAGGACACCCTCCAGGCAAGATATTAAAAGAAATATTTCATTTTTATTGTAAAAAGTGTACTAAAGCGCTGATATGAACTAGTAAATAAATAAATAAGTGACAAATACTAGAAGATGACCAAATAGTATAGCTGCAATTATTGTGTATGTGAACTGATATCACACAAAAAGTGTTGTATATATTCAAAGTGTATAATGCGCTAATATTAACCTCCCAATATAACACGGTGTGATCTCTTAATGATTAATCAGTGAATCATGTGCAAAATAATCAAATGGAGCCTATTATAAATAACATAACATCCTTCACCATAACAAAATCCTATAACTAAATATCAATGTGATAATAAATTATTGAACACAATTAAAAAGAGAAAAATAAAGATGAGGTATATTAATGTGATGAACCACAGTGCACAGGTATCTCAATAGGACAGCATACTGCTGTGAAAAAATATAACGTCTTTGGTGATTTGATGAATATAGACAGTTTTCAATGAGTAATCCCCAGGGATAGCTGGCTTGCTCATATATTCAGCTGCTCATTAGCATGGGCGGGCTTCTGGCTTTCAAAGAACTTCCGCAGTATGAAACAACAAAGAAAGAAAGACCATTGCGCAGGCAGTGTGATATGTAATCCCTATATAATAAGGGTAAAAATTCACTCACACTTTTCAGCAGAATAAATCGCATATGTTAAGGTCAGTTGCATACAGCTAACAGCTGGGATCTCCTCACACGCCAACAGTGTACACACAGCACTGCTCGTCACTGGCTCCTCCCGACTGGTTTCATCACTAGACATGTGACTTTTTCAAAGGTGACCATGTGAGGACCTTGCTTAGTATTTATAGTGTGCATGCTGGTTGCCATGGTGACCAGGGAGTGTAGTGCATCATCATGCTGCTATATGCGTTCTGTACTATATTCAAACAACATAATATCCATACAAAGTAACAATTTAATACATATAGATACATAATTTTTACAATAAAACATATATTTAAAAACATAGTTGCAACTCTACCCTAAGACCCATTTAAATACATGAAGTAAGCAGATATAACCTAGGAACTCCCTCCAGTGGTGAACCAATGGAATTAAATCTCTACATAATCATAATGGATGTGTATGAGATAGAAAGATGCTAGAAAGATGCTAAAAGAAAAAAAATCGCTAAAAATTTTTTTTGACAAAAATATTATATAATAAAATTATTAAAAATATTTTAAAATATTAGAACTTGTTTTGGAGGAGCAGATGTCAAGAGATATATTAAAAATCTGAAATAAAACAATTTATATCAAAATCTATATTTAAGCCAACAGGTGCAAGAGTACCCATTTCAAAAATCCATTTTGATTTGTTTTTACTTAATTCTCTCACTTTATTACTACCCCACCAGTGCGGTTTATATTTTTCAATGGCCCAAAATTTCAATAACACAGGGTCTTTGTCATGATATAGAGCAAAATGGCGTGACACACTGTGTTTTGGAAAACCTTTTTCAATATTCTGTATGTGCTCCCGAATGCGTTTCCACATAGGGCGTATCGTTCTTCCAACATACTGTAGGGAGCACGGACATTGTAATGCATACACCACCCCCTCATTTCTACATGACACAAAATCTTTGATTTCAAAATCTTTGTTTTTACTGGTAGATGTGAAATTGATGCATTTTTGACCATTTTGCTTTGTATTTCTACAAGCATAGCATCTTTTACATGGAAAGAAACCCTCTCCAAGGATACTTTGGATCACCGCAGAGCCCTAAAGCCGCTTCTTGATCACCTTTGCTCGGATGGGATCACGTACAGATGGGGCTTCCCAGCCTGCTTGATTGCCACAAAAAATGGCCGCTCCCATACGCTAAGGTTCCCGGAGGAACTTTCTACCTTCTTGCAGGATCTTAATCTTCCGTCCGTGGAGCTCCCAGGCTGGCAGGACCCAATCCCCAAACTTTTGAACCCAGTAGATCCACTCTGGAGAAAAACCCCTTAAAAAAAAAGACGTATCTCACTCCCAGGCTCTACACAAAAGCATGGTTGAATTGAGCATTTTTTCATCTAACCCCATTCTACCGTTGTAGATATCCAATCTCCTACAGTTTACTTTTTCAAAGTCAGGTTTCGGCTACAGTTTTTTCCACTATTATCTAACTATACTTGGCTGACATTGACCTGCTATTGGACTGACCACTATTTTCTTTTTCTTTTTTCTTTTGTTTTTCTGTTGCCGTACCAGTTTGGTCTAAACACGTGTTGCCTTGCAGGATCCATTTTGTTTAAGTTGATCTTGTTCTTGCTTGCATAACCTTCTTATTTTACTGGAACTAATTATTCACTTATAGTTATAAGTTATTTGTTTTTCATAGGCTGTGTGCTGTCGGAGCACACTTCTCATATTATCCTTCCCCTACAGCAGTGGTTCTCAACCTGGGGGGTCGGGACCCCCCGGGGGTCAAATGACAATTTGCCAGGGGTCACCGAATCCTGGGCTTTTCCTGAATCCCACACCGCTCTTCCAGCCTTTTGTGGCCACCCAGCAGGGCTGTCCCTGGAGCCTGTGGCTGCCCAGCTGGGCAGTTCCTGGAGCCCGCGGCCGCCCACTCAGCCTCTTCGCAGCCGCCCATTCAGTTCACAGCATGGCTGGGGGGCAGAGACTAAAGGTCAGCTGACTGGTGAGGAATGTGAAGTGGGAGGGGCTGGAGGAGACCCTATCTCCTGATTTCAACATAGGTGTCACTGCTGGGAGACACAGTGAGTAACACTACCTGTGATTATAGTTGCCATTAAAAGTCCCCACTACAGTTCTCAGATCAGCAGATGACCTTGATCAAGAGCACCTGAGTTAGCTGATTAGAACTCCCACCAGCACTGCCACTGATCCCATTCCCCCCCACCATCACTGCCACTCATCCCAACTCCCCGCCAGCACTGCCACTCGTCCCACCCCCGCCAGCACTGCCACTCGTTCAACACCCCGCCAGCACTGCCGCTCGTTCAACTCCCCGCCAGCACTGCCGCTCGTTCAACTCCCCGCCAGCACTGCCGCTCGTTCAACTCCCCGCCAGCACTGCCGCTCGTTCAACTCCCCGCCAGCACTGCCGCTCGTTCAACTCCCCGCCAGCACTGCCGCTCGTTCAACTCCCCGCCAGCACTGCCGCTCGTTCAACTCCCCGCCAGCACTGCCGCTCGTTCAACTCCCGCCAGCACTGCCGCTCGTTCAACCCCCACCAGCACTGCCGCTCGTTCAACCCCCCGCCAGCACTGCCGCTCGTTCAACTTCCCGCCAGCACTGCCGCTCGTTCAACTCCCCACCAGCACTGCCCCTCGTTCAACTCCCCGCCAGCGCTGCCACTCCTTCAACTCTCTGCCAGTACTGCCACTCATCCCATTCCCCCCACCCCCCCACCAAGGAGTAAGTGAAGGAATAAAATTAGAGACGACGTGGAAAGGAGAGGAAAAGAGGGGGAGGAACAAAGAAAAGGGAGAAAAAGAATAAGAGAACAAGAACGACGGCTAGAGAGAGGGAAATGGAAAAAAAAAAAAAAAAAATTGGGATAGAAAGAAAAGGGAAAGAAAGGAGAATAAAGAGAAAGAATGGTAAATCCTAAAATGTACCATAAGGGGTTTTAATACTGTACGAGTGTGTCATGGTTATGCAATAGAGTTTTCTCTGTCAGCTTACCTGTCTCCATGTGTTCATCTCTAAAGACCAGCTGCCTCTCATCTGACTGGTTTTATAACCTCTCCTCTAAGCATGGCCCCACCCCAGGCCCTATCAGGGAACCCTATATTAACCGGTGCACTGCAAGCCAGCAGTGCTGATCAACCATTGTGTGTTAGCCTCCGTGTGTACTTGCTGTGTTTCCTACGTCTGATTCCAGTTACCGACTTTGGCCTGTTCTTAACTATTCCTGTCTGCTCGTGACCCTGACCTTTGGCGTGTCCCCGACCATCCCTGTTTGCCTGTGATCCTGAACCTTGGCGTGAACTCTGTTGTCCTTGTCTGCTTTGGCCCTGACCTTGGCTTGTCCCTTACTTTCCTTGTTGTTCCAGCCTGCTGCCTCCTTCCTCTTCTCCTGTAGTCTATCGTGAGCATGAGCTGTGAGACCCTGGGGGCCGCGACCTGGAGCCAGACTGCAGCGCAGTCCATCCTCACCACTAGAGGCTCTGGTGAACACCCGCTGGCTCTTAGACTCAGCGCCCTGGGGAATCTATGCTCTAGCTCCCACTGGGATCCATGTTAGTTATCCTGTAGACCTGCTTCCTGAACCTTCCAGGGTTCAATCCGCAGCAGTCAGTCCTAGGGTCCACTACCTTAGCGGTGCACTTCTGACTACTACAGAGTGCATCTGTCACCTGGTCCCAGGTGACCTGACAGAATGGAAGGGACTCAGGGAGCGCTAAATGTCTGTGAGTTAGGGGTGCAAATCACTTGTCTTGACTTGGGTGCCGATAACCCATGCTACAAAAATAATTTTACTGTTAGGGGTCCCCACAACATGGTGAATTTTACCAAGGGGTCATGACACTAGAAAGGTTGAGAACCACTGCCCTACAGAGTAACCCTGTCCCCCTTTCCTTCTGGGGATAGCAAGTGCGAGTGGCCTTAAAGTTGTTTCATTCAATCCCTGCTCAGGGATCTGGATGGCTGCTCATTCTCTCTTTCTCCAATGGGACCACTGCAGATTTCTGCGTGTTATTCATATGTTTCCCACAAGTTCTGTAATTTATGTATATGATTTCTATACATGTTTACTCTCTTTTACTTTTCTTTCTTTCTCTTTCCAATCAATCCTCCCCCCCCCCTCCTCTCCCCCCCTCCTGTTGGCATGCTTGAAAGTGTAAGCTAAAGGATCCCACTTTGCTATAACAATGGCTATGTTAAAGATTTCACCATACAATGTTAGGGGTCTTAATGTCGCCGCCAAATGGCATCAAATATTTTGTGAACTAAAGCAAGCCTCATGTTCCATTGCCTTTCTTCAAGAAACGCATTTAACCCACACAACACCTGTTAAATTGACCTCACCCCACTTTCCGCAGTGGTACTACAGCTTATCAGACAATAACAAAGCTAAGGGAGTAGCCATTGGGTTTAGCGGAAATGTATCCTTTCGTTTATCTGATATGTTAGCAGATGACCATGGTCGCTTTAACAGAGGGGGAATGGAGCGCTGACAGGTGCTGCTAGTGGGTAGATAAGGGGCAGTAGCATGGGGGATAGGATATGTCCAGGGGGTATTAAACAGTTAAAAACAGTTAAAGATGGTTAAGGCTTCTATGATGAGCGGCAGCTGGCTTGTCAGAGTAGAAGGGACTCTGTGGTCTGAAAAAGCAAAAAGAAAAGCAGCGCTGCTCTAAGGGTAGTAAGTAGTTAAAAACACAATTTTATTACAAATTGTACACTCACATTTGTGTGATAGGAAATAGGCATAGGTAGGTTCTCCTGGGCAACGCAGAGTCACATCACGAAACAGCTGGGCTGTGGCGGGGCCGGCCTCGACCACTTGCAGTGCAGTCTGTAGCTTCCGATGGCTTGGGGTTCCCTCAGACAGTGCGTCAGCAGGTTCCTAGGAAGATGACGTCAGGTGGAGAAGAGCGGGGGCGCGGCCATAGTGCGCTCGCGTTCGGAGCATGCTTGGCCTGAGGAAGGAGCACGCATGCTCTGAACGCGAGCGCGCTACGGCCACGCTCCCGGCTCTCCTCCACCTGACGTCATCTTCCTAGGAACCTGCTGATGCGCTGTCTGAGGGAACCCCAAGCCATCGGAAGCTACGGACTCCCCCGCAAGTGGCCGAGGCCGGCCCCGCCACAGCCCAGCTATTTCATGATGTGACTCTGCGTTGCCCAGAAGAACCTACCTATGCCTATTTCTTATCACACAAATGTGAGTGTACAATTTGTAATAAAATATTGTTTAGAGCAGCGCTGCTTTTCTTTTTGCTTTTTCAGACCACGGTCGCTTTCTCTTCCTCAGGGGCTTTATAGGTAATACCCAATGTACTCTTGCAAATATATACTGCCCGAACCGAAATCAACCTACTTTTTTCTCACAAACCTTAACCAAACCGTCACATTTCACCAAGGTTCTTACCATCTTAGCGGGAGACATTAACATGCCTCTAGACCCAACAATAGACACATCCCAAGGCCACTCTTATATTTCATTCAAACGCCTGAAATTTGTCAAAAAGAGGCTTTTAGACCTTCAATTAATGGATGTTTGGCGCCTCCTTCATCCCAAGGAGAGGGATTATTCACATTTCTCTACAACACACCAATCATATTCCAGAATAGACAATATATTCCTAGATCACTTCCATCTCCCTCTCTTACAGTCTACTCACATAGGTACTGCATCTATATCAGACCACGCACCTGTTTCAATGACGTTGACCATGCCTTCCTTAACATGCCGCACTAATAACTGGAAATGTAATGATTCCCTTCTTTCTAATGAAGCTGAGGTTTCCATGGTGAACTCCTATTTGTCAAAATACTTTAAGGAAATAAAACCCTCTGAAACCTCTCCCTCTATTGTTTGGGAAGCTCATAAGGCTACTATTAGGGGCCGTCTCATTGAGCTAGGTGCTAGAAAAAAAAAAGGAGCATGGTCAACAAATTAAACAGGTTTTACAACAAATAGCTGATCTTGACAAGCAACATAAACTCTCTCTACATATTGAGCACCTCCAATCCCTCACACTGAAACGTGAGGAATTGAAGTCCCTTCTCAATTTAGACACCAAGAGAAAATTTCAGTGCATATCTCAGAAATGTTATGAGTGGGGGAACAAACCAAGTAAACTACTAACTAGATCACTAAAAGCTAAACAGTCACAATCATTTATCTCTAAAATCAAACTTTCAACAGGTGAGCTTGCTCATGCAACTCCAGACATTGCTAAAGCCTTTAGAGAGTTCTATGTGGACCTTTACAATGTCAAAAATGATCTATCCTCTCTACCTCAGAAAGAGAGGTGAAGCTGCATGCTCTCCTACTTGAAAGAAGCCAACTTACCTAAATTGCCCGTGTCCGTCCTTAGAGAAATGGAAGAGGATTTCACGGTTGAGGAATTTCAGGCCGCTTGAAATCTTCCCCCTCCGGTAAAGCACCCGGACCAGATGGGTTCACTATTTTATACTACAAAACATTTAGCGACACTTTGATCCCCTGTCTCACAGCTTATGCAAACTCAATCTCTCACTCCTCAGGCTTACGCCCAGAATCCCTCTCGACTCACATCACTGTCATTCCTAAACCCGATAAGGACCCCACCCTCTGTAACAGTTTTAGGCCGATATCACTAATAAATACTGATATTAAATTATTTGCCAAAGTAATGGCAAATTGCCTGCTCCCCCTACTACCCAGTTGGATCTCTGCAGACCAATCAGGTTTCATACCTAATAGAGAAGCAAAAGATAACTCCCTTCGAGTGATCTCCCTGATCCAGTGTGTTCAGAGATGTGCCCAGCCCACCCTACTCCTTTCCACTGACTCTGAAAAAGCTTTTGATAGGGTGGACTGGGACTATCTTAAGATGACCTTGCAACATTTTGGATTGGGACCTAAGATGTACCATCGTATTTCATCTGTCTATTCTAACCCCACAGCACAAATTCGTATTAATGGGACGTTGAGTGACCCTTTCGTCCTACATAATGGTACCAGGCAGGGATGTCCCCTGTCCCCTCTCCTATTCCCAACACCTTAGAACCCTTCCTAGCTACAATTAGGAATAATGTTAATATCCATGGCATACAAATAGGCAACAGCTCCCACAAATACGCAGCTTATGCTGACGACATGCTATTTTTTATTCAGCAGCCACGCATCTCAATACCTATTTTAATGTCGGCATTTTCCACCTTTCAATCAATCTCTAACTTCAAAATTAATTTATCCAAATCAGACATTTTAAACATTAACATCCCCAAGTCCGAGGCGCTCTCCCTGAAACCCCTCTTTTCCTTTAAATGGGAACCCAAATGTATGAAATACCTGGGTATCTACCTCACTTCTAATCCCCACTTTCTTTTCCGGCATAATTATATCCCCTTGCTAAACAGGATTAGGGATGACCTACGAAAATGGTCCAGCTTATCGCACACCTGGTTAGAGAAAGTAAACATCATTAAAATGAATATACTACCCCGCATTCTCTTTATTTTTCAAATGCTCCCACTGGGTATACCTGTGGGGTTCTTCACCATTTTGCAAACCTTGATCTCTCGCTTTATTTGGAGGGACAGTCATCCCAGGATATCTAGAGAGCTATTATTTCACTCCGAATGCTCTGGGGGACTTGCACTTCCTAATTTTAAGGCATACTATCAAGCGGTTGTCTTATTCAGATTAGCTGACTGGAAATATGCTTTTAATTCAAAATTGTGGGTACAACTTGAATATTTTCTGAGTGGGGTAGATCTCTCAATAGTTTCCTGGATACCCCATCCTTGTATGAATCTTGCTCGAAATAGCAATAGCAATCAGCACTCACCATATCCTCATTAAATATTTGGGATGCCCTATATAAGAAATTCTCATGGGGGTATGATTCTCCTTTAATGCCTCTCCTCAACCATAAATATTTTTTACCAGGTTTATTAGACCCAGGTTTTAAATCATGGAGTTCAGAAGAGCCTCTCCTATTACATCATGTTCTCCGTGGCAACACACTTAAACCATTACATGTGATCCTTGATAAATGGAGATTCCACCAACTACAACGCTTTTTAAGTTCCTTCCTCATCCGCTTAGAGGCCTACAAGATTTAAATAGCATAGAAGAGATATTTCACCCAAAAGACCCCCCTCTACATGGTATTTCTCTTTTCTATAAAGCTCTTATTGCTCTTCAAAATCCTGCCTATCCACCTTTCCTGGCTAAATGGGAAATAGATCTGGGCTCCCCTCTCATGGACAAACATAAGAACAAGGTCCTACAATTAGCTCACACCTCTTCCCTTGCCTCAAAAATGGCAGAGGTCAACTATAAATTACTCACCAGGTGGAATTACACTCCTGCTAGACTACACCAAATGTTCCCCGCCAGTTCCCCATTATGCTGGAGGAACTGTGGGAACAAAGCTACTCATGCACATATCTGGTGGTTTTGCCCACTCATTCGATCCTTTTGGGCTGCCATTTGCAATCTGATCTTACAGATTTCTGATGTCAATATACCCAATGATCCATGGACTATTCTTTTCCATGCCACTAAAGTCCCCATAGGCTTATACAAACGTTCACTCATTCCCCACCTATTGAACACCGCCAAAGCTCTAATGGGGCCAACCAACAATCCCATCTATAAAAGTCTGGCTACAAAAGGTAAATGAAGTTCATCTCATGGAGAATATTACCCACAACATTAAAGGTACTTCCAAGAAGCATTCGTTAATCTGGGAACCCTGGGTGAAATTCCAGTCCACTGCCTCCTATAAGGACATTATAATGCAAACCCCTTAAGCCTATCAATTAAGTATTGCTATTTAAATTCCATTATCTCAAGATTTTTCAACATATTGACAAGCATGCCAACAACCCCCCCCTCCCCCCCTTCCCCCCTCCACTTTAGTCCACACCCTATCTATCATCCCTCTTCCTTTATCTATCTTCTTTCCTATCATCTATTTTTCCTTATTCCCCTTTTTCTACTCCTTTTCTTTCATCTTTCTCTTCAAATTAAAGCAATGTTTTCTCTTTCTTATGTTTTGATGCATTTGCTTGCATAGAAAGTAACCTTTGTCTATTTAGTCATTACATTCGCTTATATTTCCTCTTTCGTATTTCCAGGGAAAATTATTGGTTTCTGGACAAAAGTTGTTAATTTGTGAGCATTGAAACTTATGCTGTTTTTCTCCAAGAATGTATCTTTATTGTGGTATATATATAACTTTTCTATATTTTTCTTTAATAAAAATTAATGAAACAAAAAAAATACATATGCTCGATTTGCCTATGCTGAATATTATAATCCAGAATCATAGGAATCTCTTGGTATTGTGTGGTTTTCTTTTGTTTGTCTCTAATTAATTCTTCCCTTGAGAGCTCCGATACCTCCTTGATTTTATCTTCTATAAAATCATTATTATACCCCTTTTGAACCAATCTCCTTCCAATAATATTAGCTTGTTCCAAAAAAGTGCTTTGATCAGTGCAATTTCTTCTTAGATGTATTATCCTAGTTTTTGTTAGGAATCCAGTCTTAGTTAATTGTATATCCAGATCCAGGAAATGTATAGATGCATTACTGATTTCATAGGTAAGCTTGATTTTTTTTGATTGTCATTCAGTTTTTCCAAAAATTCCGTTAGAGTATTTTCATCCCCATTCCATAATATTATACAATCATCTATAAATCTTTGATACATTATCAATTGTGAGGGGGTATTTGAGTGCACCGCATATTCCTCCCATTCGGCCATAAAAATATTAGACACGCTTGGGGCATATTTAGCACCCATTGCAATACCATTAAGTTGCCTATAAAATTCTGAGTTATACCAAAAATAATTATGTTGTAAACCAAACGCCACACATCTTAAAATAAATCTTTTTTGTTTAGAAATGATATTACTATATCTATCCATGGCCCATCTTGTGGCTTGTATGGCCTCCTGATGGCCTATGCTTGTATACAAAGACATAACGCCTGCTGTGGCTAACAAATATTTTTGATCTGGCCTGATTTCAATGTTATTCAATTCCTGAATCAATTCCTGAACTAAGAATGGATTCCTAACAAAAACTTTTTTTAAACCAGTCGAGAGCAATAGTTATATCCCTGTGGACAGCTGTCACTTTGATCCCTGGCTGATTAACATTCCGAAGGGGCAACTAATACGTCTAAGAAGAAATTGCACTGATAAAAGCACTTTTTTGGAACAAGCTAATATTATTGGAAGGAGATTTGTTCAAAAGGGGTATAATAATGATTTTATAGAAGATAAAATCAAGGAGGCATCGGAGCTCTCAAGGTAAGAATTCATTAGAGACAAACAAAAGAAAACCACACAGTACCAAGAGATTCCTATGATTCTGGATTATAATATTCAGCATAGGCAAATCGAGCATATATTTAAAAAGCATTGGTCAATAATCTTAGCGGATCATCAATTACATAGTATTTTACCAGAGAAACCAAAATTTGTTTATAGAAAGGCACCAACTTTAAGGGATTTAATAGCGAAAAATGTTTTGGACCTTCCAAAAATCTCACACTTTTTCAAGGAAAGGGTTTCTTTCCATGTAAATGATGCTATGCTTGTAGAAATACAAAGCAAAATGGTCAAAAATGCATCAATTTCACATCTACCAGTAAAAACAAAGATTTTGAAATCAAAGATTTTGTGTCATGTAGAACTGAGGGGGTGGTGTATGCATTACAATGTCCGTACTCCCTACAGTATGTGGGAAGAACGAAACGCATTCGGGAGCACATACAGAATATTGAAAAAGGTTTTCCAAAACACAGTGTGTCACGCCATTTTGCTCTATATCATGACAAAGACCCTGCGTTATTGAAATTTTGGACCATTGAAAAATATAAACTGCACTGGTGGGGTAGTAATAAAGTGAGAGAATTAAGTAAAAACGAATCAAAATGGATTTTTGAAATGGGTACTTGCACCTGTTGGCTTAAATATAGATTTTGATATAAATTGTTTTATTTCAGATTTTTAATATATCTCTTGACATCTGCTCCTCCAAAACAAGTTCTAATATTTTAAAATATTTTTAATAATTCTATTATATAATTTTTAAATATTTTTGTCAAAGAAATTTTTTAGCGATTTTTTTTTTTTGTTAGCGTCTTTCTAGCATATTTCTATCTCTATACATCCATTTACCCATAGCTCATTAGAGGATGATTATGTAGAGATGTAATTCCATTGGTTCACCACTGGAGGGAGTTCTTAGGTTATATCTGCTTATTTCATGTATTTAAATGGGTCTTAGGGTAGAGTTGCAACTATGTTTTTATATATATGTTTTATTGTAAAAATTATGTATCTATATGTATTAAATTGTTACTTTGTATGGATATTATGTTGTTTGAATGTAGTGCAGAATGCATATAGCGACATGATGATGCATTACAATCCCTGCTCATTTTGGCAACCGGCATGCACACTATAAATACTAAGCAAGGTCGTCACATGGTCACCTTTGAAAAAGTCACGTGTCTAGTGATGAAACCGGTCGGGAGGAGCCAGTGACGAGCAGTGCTGTGTGTACACTGTTAGCGTGAGAGGAGATCCCAGCTGTTAGCTGTATGCAACTGACCTTACCATATGCGATTTATTCTGCTGAAAGTGTGAGTGAATTTTTACCCTTATTATATAGGGATTACATATCACACTGCCTGCACAATGGTCTTTCTTTCTTTGTTGTTTCAAACTGCGGAATTTCTTTGAAAGCCAGAAGCCAGCCCATGCTAATGAGCAGCTGAATATATGAGCAAGCCAGCTATCACTGGGGATTACTCATTGAAACCTGTCTATATTCATCAAATCACCAAAGACGTTATATTTTTTCATAGCAGTATGCTGTCCTATTGAGATACCTGTGCACTGTGGTTCATCACATTAATATATCTCATCTTTATTTTTCTCTTTTTAATTGTGTTCAATAATTTATTATCGCATTGATATTTAGTTATAGGATTTTGTTATGGTGAAGGATGTTATGTTACTGATAACAGGCTCCATTTGATTATTTTGCACATGATTCACTGATTAATCATTAAGAGATCACACCGTTAATATTAGCGCATTATACATATCCCCTGAAGCAGGACCCGGGTCCCCTAACACTTTTTATGGCAATAACTTGCATATAAGCCTTTAAAATTAGCACTTTTGGTTTTTCATGTTAGTGTACCATAGACCTTAACAGCATTGCGCTGATTTCGAATTTGCCGCAAACGCCACATATTGTTCGCTGTTCGGCGAACGGGCAAACACTCGATGTTCGAGTTGAACTTACGTTCGACTCGAACTTCGGGCTCATCCCTACTGATTGCTACTAATGTTACTGTTTTTATTACTAAAATCCCTTATCATCCCCTCCAGTAGCTTACAGACTATTGATGTTAAGCTGACTGGCCTTTAGTCTCCAGTGATACATCTCGGCCCTGAGGGTTAAGCCGATCCAATAATGACTAATTGGTTAAGACATATAAAGGATGGAGTCGTATCGTATAGCCACACCCTCAGATGATGTCCTAGATGATGAAACGCGTCAGAGCGTGGCTATACGACTGTCTATGTATCATCTATGTACGTATGCTATTTGAACATTGCGCGGCTTTGTCACCATTTATCCATGCGCTGTTTTTTAGTGATTGGGCAATATATGCTTTGCTTGTTTTGCTTCATGTAAGTGTACTTGCTACAGGGGGAGAACTTTTTTCAATAAAAAATTTCACTTAACGGTATTACACTATGGAGCCCTCTTTTGTTTTTGCATATGAATGAGCGGCCCCGAGTAAAAGACCATCCCACCTGTCAGCTGGATGAACACTAACGGCCGACCGTCTGTGATGACTACTACTACCTCATTCTGTTTGCATGCTGTTTGACCCACCATGGTCTGGTAAGGTTTGAATCTTTAAGTGAATTTTCCAAGTGACCCATCAGTGATTTATATACACATGGAAAGCTGAGGGATCGTATATGTACTGTTTCTCTACTACATTTTCATTTACCCATAGAGACTCTGAACAACCCTCAGTGGGAAAGATGTACTTTTCTATTTAATAAGGTTTTCATGTAATTTGGAGGATATACAGTTTAAACCTTTCAGCAGAAGAACAATATTGGACTGTCTTGTTATTTCATTTCATTTTATTTCATTTCACCTTTAAGGACACTTAATAGCGCTGCCGCCACATTGTTTAATTTGTGATTTCTTAATAGTTTCATTGTACTTACCTTGAGTAAGGATTTCCGGCAGCTGCTGCTCATTACGGCTCTGTTTAGTGCAGAGCTGTAATTAGATGTGGTTTACCATTTATACATATATATTTTATATATTATACATTATATATATATTTTTTATATTTTATATTTTATAATCTTTATAAAGGAGTTTACCTATTTACTTGCACCCATGAGCGCTTAGTGGTTGTAGTTAGTGGTGTCTTGAGGGATATACTACCACTATTTTCATTTGATCGAGTTGAACTTACGTTCGACTCGACCTTCAGGCTCATCCCTACTGATTACTACTAATGATACTGTTTTCATTACTAAAATCTTGGATATAATCCCTTATCATCCCCTCCTGTAGCTTACAGACTATTGATGTTAAGCTGACTGGCCTTTCGTCTCCAGTGATAAATCTCGGCTCTTTTTTATAAATTGGCTTTTCTCCAATCAGCTGGTACCATTCCAGTCAGTAAACTGTCCATAAAAATTAGGAACAATGGTCTAGCTATTACCTGACTGAGTTCCCTAAGGACTCTTGGGTGTAAGCCATCTGGTCCTGTGTCTTATTTATGGTAAGTTTTTCAAGTCTATTTCTGATAATGGCTTCTGTTAGACATGAGGGTATTCTGTGATGTGTTATTAACATTCTTGGCTACAGTCTTACTATATCCCCCTTTTTCCTTTGTGAAAACTGAGGAGAAGAATGCAATTAAAACCTTTGCCTTCTCCTTGTCTTTTGTAACCAAATTCCCTTCATCATCCTTTACGGGGCCAATATGCTCTGGCCTCAATTTCTTATTGTTAATATATTTTAAAAATGTCCTTTAGGTCTACTTTAGCTGACCTGGTTGCGCTCTCCCCCTTCTTGTTGCATTCTTTGTAATGCTGGAATGCTGACAATGACCATTCAGCTTTATTTTTTCAAGGCCTTTTCTTTTATATGCATTTTTACATTAAGTTTAGCCACCCAAGATTAATTTTAGCTCGTTTAAACTTATTTCTCATTGGAACGCACTGGCCAATACCTTTATTTAGTATGCTCTTAAAGCACTCCCATTTTTCCTCAGCGTTCCTTGTTCCTAGGATTTTATCTCATTTAATATCATGTAGCATAGTGCACAGTTTAGGGAAATTGGCTCTTTTGAAATTCAGTGTACTTGTATTACCCCTGTGCTCCTTATTTCTGTGAGTTATACTAAATCTAATTGACCTGTGGTCGCTGTTTCCTAAGTTGCCTTGTATTTCCAAATCCGCAATCAGGTCTGTATTGTTTGTAATCAGTAGGTCCAGCAATGCGTTATCTCTTGTTAGTGCATTCCCCAACTGACGAAAAAATACTCAAAAACACTGCGCTTACTCTATAATAGCAGCTCACACACAAAGTAAGGAAATTTGTAAACAGTATAGGTATATATAGTGTAGCGCTAGTTTAGATCACAAAGAAATGTTAAATGGCAAAAAACAGATGTATCCAACCGTTTGTTCAGAACACCATACATTCAGAATAGTACCAAGAAAGACTTCAATAAGTATCTGTTGCATAGAAAATCTGAAGACCAAATAGAGAGTCCCAAACAGGTGGTGGTGTCTATACACTGCGTGGATAAATTGAAAAGAGGTAATACACAATGATAGGATCCCCGTATGGAAGCAATGCAGGCTTACCGGAACCGTTGGACTCACAGAGACATATATCCCCTGAGTCAGAAATGCTTGTGTTGCCACCGGGCAATGAAGTGGGGTCTCCCGATGGAACAATATGGAATCCAGATGCTGTTTCTAAGGCTCCCGACAAAATTCTTTCATGTATAACCCGATTTCGTGGTGGCTCATAAAAGGTAAGAAAAGGGGCCACATAGTATAATACCGTTTTCTTAAAGTAAAATTTATTAAGGTAAAACACTTACATTCTCCATAATAAAAAGCGCTTATAATAAAACTGATGGCAGGCAGTGGAGTCTCCAAACGCGTTTTGTCTACTCAGACTTCATCTGCCCCAGATATAGACACCACCACCTGTTTGGGACTCTCTATTTGGTCTTCAGATTTTCTATGCAACAGATACTTATTGAAATCCTTTTCAGTACCATTCTGAACATATGGTGTTATGAACTAAATGGTTGGATATATTTATTTTTTCTGATCCTATTATTGTATATTGCCTCTCTCAATTTATCTACGCGGTGTATGGACACCATCACCTTTTTGGGACTCTCTATTGGTCCTCAGATTTTCTATGCAAACAGATACTTATTGAAGTCTTTCTTCTTACTATTCTGAATGTATGGTGTTCTGAACAAACGGTTGGATACATCTGTTTTTTGCCATTTAACATTTCTTTGTGATCTAAACTAGCGCTACACTATATATACCCATTCCCCAACTGACGCATTATCCTGCAAGATATTAAGGAAATGGCGAGCCTTAGATGAATGGGCAGTTCCTTCTGCCCAGTCGATATCTGGATAATTAAAATACCCCAATAAAATGACATTGCCCTGCCTTGCTGCCATTCCAAGCAGTGATAGGAGGTCAGCCTCCTACCCCCTCAGGTTAAGGGGGGCCTACATATCTAAGATGGTGGCCGTTCCTCTGCCTCACGCTCACATGGAACCGGGGAACTGCATGGCTGATGACCCCCTGCTACTCAGTCCACACACAGGTGCTCACGTGAGCACCTATCCTCCCATAACTGCCTCCCCAGCATCCACAAAGTTCTTTATTGGGCATACTATGGACAAATTGTTAACATCCCCTATGGAAGCAGGCCCTGCACAGCAACAAGCAGGGAGGCCTTCACAGTTCACCATACTGATCTCCCCTTTGACACTGCCTCCATGTTTGACAAACTCTCTGAAATGCTTGATCGTAGCCTATCTTTTACAGTAGCCAAAATCACTGGCGACATCAAAACTGACCTCCAGAACTTAGGCTTGCATATGGAACTGAGTGAAAGCAAATTGGATGCCACTGTAGCCAGGGCTAACCAAAATACTGACCACAGACAAGACCTCCAGGACCAACTGGAGACCACATTATCTAAAATAGATGACTATGAAAATGGGTCAAGGAGATATAACTATCGGATAAGAGGGATTCCAGGAACTATAACAGATGCCCCCGCTGTTGTATGCTCCCTCATCCAGGACCTTATCCCAGGCATACCGCAACACAGGCTAAAACTGGACCAAGCTCACAGAGCTCTGGGGCCCCCTAGATCCGATGGTCTGCCAAGGGAAATAGTGGTGAAACCTCACTTTTTTATGGTCAAGAAGGAGGTTATGCAATGGGCTCATACTGCACCCCAGGTAACATTTCAAGACCACCCTATCAAGATATTTGCAGACTTATCTCCATCTACCATCCAGGAGCGGAGGTCACTGAAACCCCTACTGTCAGTGCTGACCCAAAAGGAAATCAAATATTGGTTACTTTTCCTGTTCAACCTTAAGTTTACATACAAGAACAAGTCCTACACTTTCTCCAAATTCTTGGAAGGAGAAAAACTACTTCTCTGCCTGGGCCTCATCTCACAAGCACCAACATCCCTATCATTGTGGTTTGGTTTGTCCTTTCCTGTTCCCTGTTCTGTAGGCCATGGGACAGGATACATGACTTATGACTCCTAATCACATAGTCTGTTGACTCTTGTAACTGATATGGTGAAGCATAACAATCCCCACCACCGGGGCTTGCTGCTGGAGCAGCAAAACATCAACTTACTGCAAGCCCGATCTCTCCTCTTTGGTAGAAACCTAAAACTAAGAGGTCCAAGGACTCCAAACCCCCTGATGTCTATGGGACTCACAGAAGGCTAACTTTGTTTAGGACTCGATCTCCTTACTGAACCCTGACTTGACAACCTTAAAATCTTTGGAAAGAGGGAGTGCCTGGGGCTGCTCCAATCATGCCCATCAGCACTAAAAAGTACATATGATTTCATATTATTGGGACATATTGCCTTCAGCCATCTGCACATTGTACAGCTTTATGTGTGATTGACCAGGTGGGTCAGTGTTTTCTGTCTTGTGTGTTGTTCTGTACTTGTTTTATGCAATGCTTTCCCCCTCTCTCTGTTCCCTTTTTCTATTCCCCTGTTCTTTTTTCCCTTTCCCTGGTTTCCCCCCCTTTCCCCTTTACTTCTCTTCCCCTCCCTCTTTCCCTCCCTCTCCTTCCCTCCCTTTTCCCAGCCTTTTTCCTTCTTCTACCCTATTCACTCTTCCCCATCCCTTCCTCCCTTTCCCTCCCCCCTCCCTTTTTCCTTTCCCTTTCCTCCCCCTCTCTCTTTTTCCTCTCCCCCCTTCCCTCCCTATCCCTCTCCCCTCCCCTCCCCCTTTCCTCCTCTTTTTAACTTGGTTCAATCTTTGGGTATCAAGATAATCCTCAACTTTTTAGTGCTGAGAGGCATGATTGGAGCAGCCCAAGGCACTCCCCTCTTTCCAATATTCAACATTTAAGAATGATGGTACCTACCCCTACTCCAAGATTACTTTGAATGAGGATATATCTACTACTCCTCAGAGTCTTTGATACCTTAACTGGTACTCGCTCCTGCTCACTTACCAGGATTGACACTCACTCCACACTGACCCCTCCTTCTACACGTCTAACCTCCTAAAGCTGTCGGGATCAACAAACTTCATCTTACCCTGGTGACACTTCCTCCTGGAAATCTCTTGGCATCTCTACCCTCTCAGCCTTCGTGATAGGATTAGAACCACCACCTTCATCACCTTCTGAGGGTGGTTATGCATCTAACTATCAAAACCCCTCACTCCGCACTATTCCACCAGCATGTTTTTGAAATGGTTTTAAATATTGGTTGTGCTGTTAATTACTGTTATTACTGTTTTTCGCTGTTCCTCATATGTTGGGGCACTGCGGCCGGAGTGGCACACATGCACCTCCACCTGACCCGCAGACATGGATATTTCCTCTCTCTTGGCTAGGATTTCTCCCTCTTTCCGACAGAGGGAGACAACACATGTGTACTCGAGGGTACGGTGGGGCATGGTCCCCCTGTTCCTCTGGTTACCTTTTTTCTCATCTTCTCTTCTTTTCTGACTACCTTCCTTTCTCTCTTTTCAAATTTTTTCTCTTTTTCTAGATGTCCTGCCAAAACTTCATGCCTAAATATGCTGACTGAAAGAATCCTAGACTCCCTGGGCTTTTCCTCCGCTGACTGCATTTGGGAACTGGAGGTAAGTGACTTCACGTCACACGAGACCTTTTCCCTCTCTTTCCATGGCTAGTACTGACAACTCTTCCCCTATCCTAAGGGTTGTGTCACACAATACACAGGGCCTAAATTCACCAATCGAACTCTGAAAAATCTTTCATTAATACCACAGTTAGAAGATTGATTTTATAATGCTTCAAGAAACACATTTCCCCAAACTATATAACCCTAAGTTCATCCACCCCAATTTTCCCAACTTCTTGGCAAACGCTGAGGATAATTCGAAGGGGTGGTAATCTGCTTTTCTAAAAGATGCAAATTCACACTGCAATCTGAGCATAAGGATCCAGACAAAAAATGGCCCCTGGGTGCACAAACTACCAGACCCACTAGAGAAAGCCTCCGCATTGCTAAGCAAATTTTCAAACATAGGTTGGTCGACATTTGGAGGGAACTCAATTCTTCCAAATAGGATTTCACGTACTTCTCTCACCCACACCAGTCCTTCAACAGGATTGACCATATCCTCTTATCAACGGCCCTCATACCCTTGGCTTGTAGGTCTTTCATAAGGGACATGGTATGGTCTGACCACTCACTGGTCTTTGTAGTTATTAAAAGGCCTCAGAGACAAAAAGGATCAATCACTGGAGACTTAACAAGTCCATCCTCAGTGACAGTGTGAAAGCTACCGAAGTAGAAAGAGCCATTATTGATTACTTTCACACTAACACTGTAGAAGACATTTCCCCAGCTACCCTTTGGGTGGCTCATAAAGCCACCATTAGGGGGAAATTAATACAGATATCATTCCAAATCCACCGAGTCCACAGGGTTGGAAAAGGAATTCCTGAGCCTTAGCAAACAACACAAACACTAAGTCCACTCCCATAGCCAAACTGGATGCAGCTAGAACTGCTTTGAACCTGGCTCTCATTTCTAAAGTGGAAAGATGGAGCAGGGTCCATTTCTACCAACAAAGAGACAGATTGGGCTCGATGCTCGCAGTGAGTTTGACACTCAAAGTGCGGATGTAGGCATCCCCAGCAATGCGTCTCTCTGGGGGGCACAACCACACACAACCTACAGAAAATAATGGGAGCCTTCCACGACTTCTATAAGAAATCCTACAGTGGGGGGGCCACAGCTGATCAACATCAGGTTGACTCCTTTCTTGACTCACAACCCATTTCCACATTGGAAGAACGCCACTGCACTGCTTAGATGCTCCCATATCGGCCAAAGAGGTCTCCCTAGTTATCAAGCACCTAAAACAGGGCTACGCCCCAGGCCTAGACGGCTTTTCTATTCCTTATTATAAAGCCTTTTGGACCACCCTCTCCCCTTATCTATTGTGCCACTTTAACCACTTCAGCCCCGGAAGATTTTACCCCCTTCCTGACCAGAGCACTTTTTGCGATTCAGAACTGCGTCGCCTTAACTGACAATTGCGCTGTTGTGCGATGTTGCACCCAAACAAAATTGATGTCCTTTTTTCCCTACAAATAGAGCTTTCTTTTGGTGGTATTTGATCACCTCTGCGGTTTTTATTTTTTGTGCTATACACAAAAGAGTGACAATTTTGAAAAAAAAGGCAATTTTTTTACTTTTTGCTATTAAATATCCCTGAAAAATATATTTAAAAAAACTGATTAAAAGGAGAAAAATCAGCACTATTGGGACTTTAAATGAGGATAGTGGGGCTGTTCATACCCCTCCTCCATCCCGGATCAATATTAGAAACTAAAAAAGAGAGCAGATGTGGGACTTTGAGTGAGGCACACGGGAGCAGAAGTCAAACTAGAATAAAGTTTCAATTTTTTAATATAAAATAATACATAAATTCATAAGTTTACATTTATAGGCACATAGCTCAATAAATATAATTTGTATTCAATCATAAAATACATTCCAACAAGGACTTCTATGTAAACATATGAGGATATGAATAAAAGATACATAACAATAAATATGTGGCACTCAGTGTCACTAGAAAAAAGTGGCAAAGACAAAATGCAATAACATTGGAACGTCCATACATAGCTAATAATAGTGTATAAATAACGGTAGTTGTAAGCTCTACGCCGTTTCGGGACCTGATAGCCATTCATCAGGAGCATAACCGTATTAATCACCTACGAATAGGGAAAATAGCAATATTTAGAGTAGTTTAAAGGACAAGTGGGCAAATGTAAAACATAAAATTCCACATTCTTCCACAAAGACCATGAACTTATAATTGCGTCCGTGCAAAGGCAGCGCAGCCCTGAATGCAAAGCCCACCCACAATGCCAGGGTCCGAAGCTGAGGGAGCGTGTCCAGGCAGCAGACCCGGCAACGAGAAACCCTCAGATTGGGTCAGAGTGTAATGGGGTGTAATGGGGAAACAACCAAGATAGTCTAGAAAGAGACCAGGGAAGGGGGATGGTAGAACAAAAGAAGGACCGTGAGCGCAAAACCGACCCCACCAATGCCCCCACTCCTATCCTTCACAGGTATGGTCTTTCTTCACCCCCTTTTCTTTCACTCACTTTCCTTCTTTTGTTCTACTTTTCTCCTTCTCTTTCTTTCACTCTTTTTTAGTCCAACCCATTTTCACTGCTTTATACTCTTCTTTCATTTTTTCACACTATTCTTACCTATTCACTTCGTGTTTTTGCTTTTCAGGTCTTTTTTCCTCCTCCCACTGAGGTCACCCCGTTACACTCTGACCCAATCTGGGGGGTTTTCGTTGCCGGGTCTGCTGCCTGGACACGCTCCCTCAGCTTTGGACCCTGACATTGTGGGTGGGCTTTGCATTCAGGGCTGCGCCGCCTTTGCATGGACGCAATTGTAAGTTCATGGTCTTTGTGCAAGAATGTGGAATTTTATGTTTTACATTTGCCCACTTGTCCTTTAAACTACTCTAAATATTGCTATTTTCCCTATTTGTAGGTGATTAATACGGTTATGCTCCTGATGAATGGGGATGGAGGAGGGGTATGAACGGCCCCACTATCCTCATTTAAAGTCCCAATATTGCTGATTTTTCTCCTTTTAATCAAATAATTAGGGATGGAGGCACACGGTCGCACTTTCAAGCATTATATCATTTAATCTTCAGATTTTTTATTTAATTAAATTTAATTTTGATGTCTATTCAGAATTTCCCTATTTCACACCTTGATTGTCCCTTTATAGAGTCAATCACTAGGAAGTCATCTCAGGTGTTTTGCCCCTTGATAAATTCAATGTTTGCAGTTGTGTCCGTGCACTGTTGGTTTTGGCTGCTGTCTGTCTTGGCCTGCCCTTTCTGCCACATTCCGGAGCTGCGACGCGTACTGGGGATCCCCCCTCCGCCTTGTTGTGACGTGGGGCGGGCGGGGCCTCCTCCACTGTGCGTCGACATCATGTCTTCCACGCCGGCTGTTCAGCGTCGTTATGATGCCCCATAGCGGCAGCGTGTTTTCCATCTCCAGCGTTTGGTGGGGTCGGTTTGGCGCTCGCGGTCGGCCAGCTCGGTTGCCTGGCTGGCGGGTTTGCAACGCCTCCCGGTCCCCTTTGGTGTGCTGGTTGCATGACGTTGGGGCTGTGCTCTGCGGCGGCACTCCCCGCTTTGGCTTCTCCCAGTGAGGTGTCTCCCAATTCAGGCTTTATCCGTACATCATCAAGCAGCCACACACTTTTGGCAACCATGCCCCTACTCCTATCCTTCACAGGTATGGTCTTTCTTCACCCCCTTTTCTTTCACTCACTTTCTTTCTTTTGTTCTACCATCCCCCTTCCCTGGTCTCTTTTTGGACTATCTTGGTTGTTTCTCTCATATTCTATTCTCTCTTTTTCAAAACTCTCTTCTTTTTACTTTTTCATTTTTCTTTTTCTCTTTCTTTCACCCTTTTTCACTTCAACCCATTTTCACTGCTTCATACTCTTTTTTCATTTTTTCACACTATTCTCACCTATTCACGTCGTGTTTTTGTTTTTCAGGTCTTTTTCCTCACAGCTATGGTCTTTCTTCACTCCCTTTTCTTTCACTCAGTTTCCTTTTTTTGTTCTACCATCCCCCTTCCCTGGTCTTTTTCTGGACTATCTTGGTCATTTCTCTCATATTCTATTCTCTCTTTCTCGAAACTTTTTTCCTTTTACTTTTCCATTTTTCTCCTTCTCTTTCTTTCACTCTTTTTTATTCCAACCCATTTTCACTGCTTTATACTCTTCTTTCATTTTTTCACACTATTCTTACCTATTCACTTCATGTTTTTGCTTTTCAGGTCTTTTTTCCTCCTCCCACTGAGGTCACCCCGTTACACTCTGACCCAATCTGGGGGTTTTTCATTGCCGGGTCTGCTGCCTGGACACGCTCCCTCAGCTTCGGACCCTGACATTGTGGGTGGGCTTTGCATTCATGGCTGCGCCGTCTTTGCACGGACGCAATTGTAAGTTCATGGTCTTTGTGGAAGAATGTGGAATTTTATGTTTTACATTTGCCCACTTGTCCTTTAAACTACTCTAAATATTGCTATTTTCCCTATTCGTAGGTGATTAACACGGTTATGCTCCTGATGAGTGGCTATAAGGTCCCGAAACGTCGTAGAGCTTACAACTACCGTTATTTATACACTATTATTAGCTATGTATGAACGTTTCAATGTTATTGCATTTTGTCTTTGCCACTTTTTTTTAGTGACACTGAGTGCCACATATTTATTGTTATGTATCTTTTATTCATATCCTCATATGTTTACATAGAAGTCCTTGTTGGAATGTATTTTATGATTGAATGCAAATTATATTTATTGAGCTATGTGCCTATAAATGTAAACTTATGAATTTATGTATTATTTTATATTAAAAAATTTAAACTTTATTCTAGTTTGACTTCTGCTCCCGTGTGCCTCACTCAAAGTCCCACATCTGCTCTCTTTTTTTAGTTTCTAATATAAAAAAACTATTTTTTCCTCAGTTTAGGCAGATATGTATTCTTCGACATATCTTTGGTAAAAAAAATCGCAATAAGCATATATTGATTGGTTTGCACAAAAGTTATAGTGTTTACAAAATAGGGGATAGTTTTATGGGATTTTTAATATTATTTTTTTTTTACTAGTAATGGCAGCGATCTGTGATTTTTATCGGGACTGTGACATTATGGTGGACACGTCGGGCAATTTTGACACATTTTTGGGGCCATTGGCATTTATACAGTGATCAGTGCTATAAAAATGCATTGCTTACTGTAAAAATGTCACAGGCAAGGAAGGGGTTAACACTGGGGGGCGATCAAGAGGTTAATTGTGTTCCCTAGTGTGTGTTCTAACTGAAGGGGGAAGGGGACTGTGTAGGGGAGATGACAGATTGCTGTTCATACTCTGTATGTACAGAAGATCTGTCTCCCCTCCCCTCGGAGAACCGGAAACTGTGTGTTTACACACACAGATCTCGGTTCTCACTGTGTGCCTTGAACTATCACAGGAGCTTGACGGCGATCGCGAATGCCGGGCACTCGCATCGGCCCCATGGGTGAGCAGGGGGCGCGCGTGCCCCTCGTGGCCACAGGGCGAAGCAACATTATATAATGTCGTTTTGCCCAGCAGTGCCATTCTGCCTCAGTACAACTGTGGCGGCTGGTCAGCAAGTGGTTAATTCCCTGCGGAAGGGTGCAACCTTAGAGTGCTTACTGAATTCAGCTTAAATCACAGTTATCCCAAAACCAGGGAAAGACCTGCGTGAGGTCAGCAATTATCACCCTATCTTCCTGATTAATAACGACCTGAAAATCCTGACCAATATCCTAGCTGACCGGCTATCCTCATTTATCAACCTATACATACGCAAGGGACAGGTAGGATTCATTCCAGGTAGAAAGGGACCAGATCTGATCAGAAGGGCGATCAACATCATCTCACTATTGCAGTCAGGCTGGGATGGAGGGAAACCACATGAGGGCTTCCTCCTATCCATTGACCTACAGAAAAGATTTTTGACTATGTCCTGCAGCGATGGGGGTGAGACAGCAATTTACTAACATTCTCAGGGCTCTTTATTAATTCCCTGAAGCCAGGGTGCGACTCCCAGGCTTTCTACTCAGAACCTTTTCTAATATCGAAAAGCACGAGACAGGGATGCCCTCTACCCCCCCCCCCATATTTGCAATGTCGATTAGAATACTGGCCATCAACCTCAGGACCCACCCAAACATTTGTGGAGTACAATGTGGCTATCAAACCCATGAATACACCATTTTGCAGATAATGTACTCCTCTTTATCACATCACCACTAATCTCCTTACCGAACATCTGCCGCTTTCTAGCTGAGTTTGGCAAAATCTCCGACTGCATGTCAATATGTCCAAATCCCAAGCCCTTAATATCAACATCCGAAACCTCTCTTGACTGAAAGACCACTTTGACTTTGCCTGGAGCGATTATACTATACCCTACCTAGGAGTCTCCCTTACTAATAGGGTGGACCAATTGTACAACAGCCAACTTTTCCCCTCTTTGTAAAAAATTAGAGTCAGACCTGAGCCAATGGTCTCAGCTTAACCTCTCCTGGTTAGGACGGATCCACTACATCAAGATGACTCTGCTTCCAAGAATCCTTTGACTCTTCCGATTGCTGCCCATACCCATCAACAAGGATCACTTAAGGTGATTCCAAGCAAAAATCATTGCCTTTGTCTGGGGCTCAAAGGGACACCGCCTTGCCAAAGGGGTCCTCTTCAGAGCCTGACACAAAGGGTCCTTAGGTCTCCTTTGGTACTACCAGGCTGCCCAGTTAGCCCAGATCTCTGTAATTTACTACCGTGCAACTAAACCTGACTGGGTGCATATGGAACGCTAGGCAATGCAACACTACACCCTGGACTACCTCATGTGGTGTCATCCTAAAACACGCCCTGTGATTATGGCCCCAACTCTGTCTCATTAATTTTCTCTTTGAGAGGGTCTCAAAGGCCACACAGAGTTGATCTCTCAGACTCGTTCACTTGCCCTCTTATTCCACAACCCTCAAATAACCCCGGGAATGAAAATTAAAGCTTTTCAGTGGTAGTTGGACAAAGGGATGTATAGGATTGGTCACTTTTTTAACTCCATTGGCCCACTCACCCTCGGCTACTGTATCAGCAAACTTGAAATGCTCAAAACAGAAAGATTCAAATTTCTCCAGATTTCACATTTCCTGCATTCATTGTGGGAGACTAACCCCCTCCCCCCCGCCTAACATTTCATCCTAAGAACAATGGTGTGGTCAGGCCATGGAGCAGAGAGGAGGGATCTCATTTATTTATGAGTCAATAGCTAGGGACAACTCTAAACCTAGCTATATGACATAATGGGATAGGGACCTTTCCCAAGACTGGGACCTGGAGGAATGGTCTGGAGTGGTCACAAGGGCATACAGAGGCGTCCTAATTGTATCACTATATAGTTATAACAAGGTGTTATTTGGTTCAGAGATTGTTCTCACATAGGCTCAGTGCTCTACATTTGGTGGGATTGTCCCAAGATAAGAGGCTTCTGGAACGACTGTTGTGAAACGACATACCATACCACTGTATGTGGGGGCATAGCCACCCTCTCTTGTTTGCTCCTGAGGTGGATATTAGGGACTATGAACTATGGGATTGTGTAGTGAGCATAGAGCAGTGCACATGACCACAACTCAAGGAGAGGTTTGTAGCTGACTGTGGATGTTACAAGAAGGTAGTAAGCCATAGTACACATTATTAAAAAATACATTACAGGCTCAGTAAGTAGTGGATGTGTATAGATTATGTTTTAAAAACAAGGATATTGTTTAGTGTCACTTTAAAAGGCTTTAGGTAGGTTATCATATTTTGACACTGACCTATCTATCTATCTATCTATCTATCTATCTATCTATCTATCTATCTATCTATCTATCTATCTATCTATCTATCTATCTATCTATCTATCTATCTATCCTTATCCAAAACTGGTATAGAGGTTACACATGGGTCTTGCAGCATTTTTATTGTCAACATTTTGATGAAGCTCAGACCATCTTTCTAAAGGCACTACAACATGGAAGTGAACAGACCAATAAACCCAACGTCACACCCACTAACAATACAACCTAGTGATAAGCTCATATAGTACAAGAGTAAAAAGACACATACAGAGTAGAGGTCATAAAATGATCAACAAAGGAGCAAATCACAGTAGTCTATCAAAAAGCTAAATATTTACCATCCTAGCTTAAATAAAGCTAGCTATTTATATGCTCCTGCATAAAAATAGCAACATGTGGAAAAAGTAGAGAAAAAACAAAGCATAATATAAACACCTACAAGACGACTGCTATTGCACATAGCAAACACCAAGCAGGAATAGACCACTCATAATTAGCAACATGGCATAATAATAAAACAAAAAGTGATGTGCCAGGACTACATAGCAACTGACATGGACATTCATTGTACTGTTCATTTAAGCACAAGAGAATCCATTTTGTTCTCACTGTTGAAATGTGTTCTGTAACCTTCACCTAACACACAGACACTTCTCCTACTAAACTCTCTCTACTCCCCCCTCCCTTCTCAAGGTTTTACTTTTGCAATTGTTCTATTCGCTAGTTTTTAATATGTTTCTATTTGTTAGCTTTTAATAACATATTTCTATTTGTTAGTTTTTAATAACATCTCACACCACCCCTTTCTTATCTATGTATAAAATAACATGTAATAATACATTTTTCACTGAACGGACATTTTAAACACAGTGATTGAGTCCTGTGAATCTGTTCCTGCAGCTGCAGTATTAACTTTGTTTTAGAGTCCCAATCAGAAATCAGTCATATCAGCTTGGCGAGGCAGCCAGGAGTTTGGCAGAGTCTCCAGAAGGAACCGCGCTTCGATCGGGATCATCGGGAAATGCAGACCTCAAATGCCGGCTAGGTAAGCTGCCCTTAAGCTTGCTATATTTCTGCCTTTTCCTATGTATCCTATCTGTTGGTTCTCAAGGAAACCAGACCACTCTCGAACCTTTCTGGTTGGGTAACGTGTGTATGAATGTGTTTGTATCCCCCTTCACGGGTTGGACTGTGTGTGGATAGGGAAAATCCTCTGCAGTTCCCTGCGTTGACTCCTTGTGGGCGACCTGGGTCAGAGGCACATGGTAGGGTCAGATAAAACTCACAGAGAAGAGAAGAGACGAGGAGGGTCTCTTAATGAGTGTATTGTCTATTGTCATAAACCCCTTCTATCCAAGTAGATAAGTGGAGACTATTCTTGTAAATCTGCAGATTTGCTGTACTATTTGTTTTAGAGGCAAGAGGGTATAGGCACAAGTAGAGAAGACTGGCCAGTCATTATGGGCATTAACTTAATTAAGGGAATGAAGGGAGAGAGGCCTTCAGAAAATGCCCAGCGCAAGATGAGCGCTAGAGAATATATGAACCGAAGGTACGGTTCCGCCTATACTGAGCCCCTAGATAAATGGGTAGAATGGACAAAGGGAACAGCTAAACCTTTAAAATCTGAAGGGACTTTTGATTTAAAAGTATGGCAGACTTTTCTGCACGATTATGGCCTACTACTGTGCAGTGAAGGAACGTGGAGAATAGCTTGAACATGGGAGACAGAAGCTAAAGTAGCAAATCAAACTGGCTTGACGGAGATATTTAATAAAAGTACTGCCCAAATTTACTACGTTTGGCCAGAAGACTCTTTAGAGGAGGACCCCCCACCTTATGTGGCTGCCAGTTTGGCTTTAAGGGGTCCACGCACAAAAGCAAAAGAATTAGATTACATGGAACACACAAAAGATGAGCTATGTAATATAGTAGAGAGCAGAGGTTTAACAGCCCCATATCAACCTACAAAGAGGATTTTGGCTCGTATCCTTTAACAGATAATTGGCATAAATCAAAAGGCACATATGCAAAACTAGATCTCTCTGAACTTAAAGCGGGGTTCCACCCAAATTTTGAAAAATATCTGTATGTATTCTCTTCCTTGCCTAGATGCTGACATGCCGTTTAAAAAAATTTAAATCGCCGTAATTATCTTTTATTTTTCTATTCTTCTTTGCACTTCCTGGTTCTCCTCCCGTGGGAGTAGGCGTGTTTCTAGCCTCTCCCAGACTCCTGGGAGCTAGTCTCAGGCTTCCCAGGATGCCACTGAGCATGTGCGGGAACGAGCAGTGAATGCTGGGAGCACAGTATTCACCACATCCAGGAAATAAATGCTTGTGGGCTTCAAATGCCCAAAATGAAGATGGAAACCGCCTGCAGTGAATAATATAAGTTATTCTTTCCGACGAAATCTGACACAGGCGGACATATTACACACAATATGTGAGTATGTAATGCTGAGAAGAAAAGTTTGTGAATGAACTAAAAAAAAAAAAAAACGATAAATAGGTGGACCCCCGCTTTAAGGCTTTGGCCAGAGAAAGAGAGATAGAGTCTGAACTTCCGGAGCAAACCATAATTTCCAAATTGGGGCAGCAAGATGAAGAGAGAAGGAAGGGAGATGCCAGCCCTTCTGCCCCTGGCATAGAGCAATCTGTTGCAGTTTATCCTATCAGAACCCATTCGTTTTTGAAGGTAATGCTGTTTACAGTAAGTCTCAAATTAAATGGCATGTACCTTTTAGTCCCCAAGATATTAGAGCCATATTAGAGGGATTGGGAGATCCTAGAAAGAATCCAATTGGGTTTGCAAACAAACTTAGTGCTGCACAGGAAGCATATGAGGCTTCTGCTACTGACATTCATCAGCTTCTTATTAAAGCAGTGGGAAGCAACATGTCTGGCTATATACTTAAAGAATGTGGTGTAGACATCAAAAATCTAGGTAAGATGGTTAGTGGATTGGAGGTTTGTGAGAAATTGAAGGAAAAATTGCCCCAAATATATGGACAAACCAGGCATGCTGAATTTATGAATGCTAAGCAAGGGAAAGAGGAAGCAGCAGGGGCTTATTGGAGGCAGTTAAGTGATATGGCTGAGGAAGCAGGCATTAAAATAGAGGAATAGAAGGCGGGAGAAACTGCAAGTCCATCTACACAACTGGTGAAACAAAGGTTTCTTGATGGTTTAATACCCCAGTTGAAAGAAAAGTTGTTTACAGCAAGGCCTAAGGGAAGGCAATATGTCTTTTTGAGACGTCCTGCCTATCCTGTTATCCATAGAAAACAGGATTAACCAAAAAGACAGCAAACCCAAGGTAATGTACATGGGGAAGCAGAGAGGAAGAGGAAGAGGCAAAGGCAATTTCAGAAATCATGGCAATCGGGGACCAATTATATGCTACAATTGTGATGGGGAAGGACACATAGCCAAATTCTGCCATCTTCCTGACCGTAGACTGGAAAAGAGCTTAGAGGCACCTCATGCTGATCCCAGTACTCTGCCAAAAGCAGTGGATCACACATAGGAAAATGGCATGCCAGTATCAATCATGTTAAATAGGGGAGACAATGGTCCCGAGGCCAGAGTAAAAGTATTTTTACAAGAACTCCCCTATCCTGGAGGAGAAACAGAATTAACCTGTTTAATTGATACTGGTGCAAGCCGAAGTGTTTTTAATATAGAGGACTTACCTCCAGGATTATTATCTACAAATGTTATCTCTGGTGTTGGCCTAACCGGGACCTCTACTGATTTGGTTGAGTCCAAGCCACTTAAACTCAGGCTAGGACAGCAAACAGAAATTGTCACTAAAGTGTTAGTTTCAGACACAGTTCCTACCAATCTTTTGGGAGCTGACATTTTGAACCAAATTTTAGCAAACATAGACTACACTCCTACAGGAGTCCAAGTGGTCAGTAGTCTGTCAGGAGAAGTTTTAAATTCTGCCTGTGGAGTATTTTTAATCCAGGACTCCACTCCACCATTTCCACCAGAATTGAAAGTGATTCCCGCTGAATTACTCCTACTGCTACAGCTCCAGCCAGAATCGCATTAGTGAAATCTGTCTCCTATGTCTCTTAACTCTGGTATGCTCCTACTGCTACAGCTCCAGCCAGAATCGCATTAGTGAAATCTGTCTCCTATGTCTCTTAACTCTGGTATGCTCCTACTGCTACAACTCCAGCCAAAAACTGAAACACTGCTATCTTTTTTTCTTATGTGTCTCTAATAATGCTGGTATGTTATTTTTACTTAACTGTCTGTAGACCTGTCCACATTACAATGCTTTATTATCTCCCTTGTCTTACCCAAAATTATGGCCCTCTGAACTTTAGTGCCCTCTTGCTAGTCTGTTTGTGAATTAAGAATTTTGCCCTATTAACCAGCCAAGCTTTATAACCTCTTGATTGCTGATTGAAATCCGCCCACACCCTACCCCTATCAGTATATATTTAAGCTTCTCTTGGGGGAAGCATTTGCAGGGGGTACACATTTGCAACTTGGCTCTTTCTCAAAGTGGCGATTTCTACAAGTGAAATGCACTTCTGACTCTGCACTTCAGCGAAGGCACAAAGCGAAAGGACACAACATACACACTTTGAAAACCAGCACACAGACATCAGGTGAACTTGTTTTCTCCTTTAGCTCTTTTTCCGTGGAACATGCTTTCTCTACCACTGCTTTTGACAACTCTGTCCTCCATCCTAAAACTATCTCTCCTTCACCCCTTTTCTCCCTCCCACAGCATATATATATCACCCTCACTCCTGTCCTGTCCTTATTACTGCACCCACCAACTCCTGCTAATTCTAAATCCACATACACTAAAAATCTCCAAGACCCTGGGGCATGTCACTTCATATAAATCCCACTCCCATATTACCTCCCTCACCCTCTTGCTTCTCCTAACCTCTGGAGATATATCCCCAAACCCTGGGCCTCCATCATTTAACTGTACCCCATGCACCCATCACCCTGCACCCTCTGGCAGCAGCCGCCGCAATCAACACAATTTAATTCCCATTTCTATTCTTCCCAAATCCACACTCCCTTTCTCTTGTGCCCTTTGGAACTCGCGCTCTGTCTGCAACAAGCTCACCTCTCTCCATGACCTCTTCATTGCCAACTCATTTAACCTACTCGCCATTACTGAAACCTGGCTCCACGAATCCGACACTGCATCTTCTGCTGCCCTATCCCATGGTGGTCTTCTCTGGACTCACTCCCCCAGATCCCACGGACGTAAGGGAGGAGGTGTCAGAATCCTGCTAGCCCCACATAGCACCTTTCAGGTACTTCAGCCACCTCCCTCTCTGTCACTCTCCTCTTTCGAAGCACACTGTATTCGCCTTTTCACTCCAATTTCTCTAAGGATAGCTGTGATCTACAGGCCCCCTGGACCAGTATCAACCTTTCTTGAAGACTTCTCTGCCTGGCTACCCTACTTTCTTTCTTCTGAAATTCCCACTATCATTCTCGGGGACTTCAACATCCCTATTAATACTAACACTCCTTCCACTTCCAAACTTTTCAGCCTAACATCCTCCTTTGACCTGAAGCAGTGGATACATGCTCCAACTCACTCAGAAGGCAATATCCTTGACCTCGTGTTCTCTCACCTTTGCACTCCATGCAACCTCTCTAACTATTCATTCCCTCTCTCTGATCACCACCTTATTAGTTTCACTCTCTCCCTCTCCTTCACCTCCTCTCCCTCCAACCACCTTAAAGTTACCCGCAGAAACCTACGTCATCTCAACCCTTCTCTTCTCTACTCTGCTATCAACAACCTCTATGACAAAATCTCTCCCCTATCCTGCACCAACCTAGCCACTTCTGTGTACAACGCTTCACTTCTAGCCTCACTGAACTCACTTGCCCCCCTCACTACACACAGAATCAAGCCCAGACCCCTTCAACCTTGGCAAACAGATGATACTAGAAGTCTGAAAAAACATAGTCGTGCTCTGGAGCGCCTGTGGTGTAAGACTAAGTCCCAGAGAGATTTCTACCAATATAAATCTGCCCTCCAAAAATACAACTCCAGCCTCCTCTCTGCCAAGCAGACCTATTTTACCACTCTCATTAGCAACTTATCATCCTGTCCCCGTCAACTCTTCTCCACCTTCAACTCTCTACTTCGTCCTCCACCGCCTCCACCCACCATCTCACTCACTGCACAGGAGATCGACAATCACTTCAAACAGAAGATTGATACTATTCGCGCTGAGATCTCTACTGTGCAGACACCCTCCATGCTTTACACTTCATGCCCACAGGCACAATCATTATTCCCCTCTTTCAACCCCACCACTACAGACGAAGTTGCTAAACTACTTGCTAATGTCCACCTTACCACCTGCCCTCTGGATCCTGTTCCCTCACAAATGCTACGTTCACCCTTTGGCCCTATACTACACTCTCTAACCCACATCTTCAATCTCTCCCTCTCTTCTGGCATCTTCCCTAACTCTCTAAAACATGCACTTGTCAGACCCATACTTAAAAAGCCCTCACTGGACCCATCCAATCTTAACAACCTACGCCCCATCTCCTTGCCCCCCTTCTTATCCAAACTCCTCGAACGTCTGGTCTACAACCAACTGTGCATCCACCTCGCTGATAATGGCCTTCTCGATCCCCTTCAGTCTGGATTTCGTCCTCAACACTCCACAGAAACTGCTCTTCTAAAACTAACAAACGATCTACTAACGGCCAAAACCAATCGACACTATTCTGTACTCCTACTCCTGGACCTCTCTGCTGCCTTTGATACGGTTGACCACCTCCTCCTCCTCAAAAAACTACACGCCTTTGGTCTCCGTGACTGTACACTTCGCTGGTTCTCCTCCTACTTATCCAACCGCACCTTTAGCGTTTCTTATAACTCTACTTCCTCCTATCCTCTTCCTTTCTCTGTTGGGGTCCCTCAGGGTTCTGTTCTTGGACCTCTACTATTTTCAATCTACACTGCCTCCCTGGGTCAACTGATAGCCACCAATGGCTTCCAATACCACCTCTACGCTGATGACACCCAAATCTATTTCTCTACCCCTCAGCTCACTCCCTCTGTCTCCTCACGTATCAGTAATTTACTCTCAGATATATCAGTCTGGATGTCTCACCACTTCCTTAAACTCAATCTAGCCAAAACCGAACTTCTAATTCCCCCCCCCTATGCCTCTTCCCCTGATCTCTCTGTCAAAATCGATGGCACAACTATAATCCCATCCCCACATGCCAAGGTTCTAGGTGTAGTCCTAGACTCTGAACTCTCCTTCAAGCAACACATCCAATCACTGTCCAAATCCTGCCGCCTCAACCTCCGCAACATCTCCAAAATACGCCCCTTTCTAACCAATGACACAACAAAGCTCTTAATTCACTCGCTGGTCATCTCTCGCCTTGACTACTGCAACTCCCTTCTCATTGGCTTACCTCTACATAGTCTATCACCTCTTCAATCCATTATGAATGCCGCTGCCAGACTCATCCACCTTACCAATCGCTCTGTGTCTGCCACTCCTCTCTGTCAATCCCTCCACTGGCTTCCGCTCGGCCAAAGAATTAAATTCAAAATTCTAACAACTACGTACAAAGCCATCCACAATTTCGCCCCCAGCTACATCACTTGCTTAGTCTCTAAATACCAACCTACTCGCTCTCTTCGTTCCTCTCAAGACCTCCTGCTCTCTAGCTCCCTTGTCACCTCCTCCCATGCTCGCCTCCAGGCCTTTTCCAAAGCCTCTCCAATCCTATGGAACTCCTTACCCCAATCTGTCTGCTTATCTCCTACTTTATTAGCTTTCAGAAGATCCCTGAAAACCCTTCTCTTCAGAGAAGCCTATCCTACCCAAACCTAACAACTGTACTTTTTTTTTTTTCTCCCATCAGCTCATCCCCCACAGTTATTACCTTTTGTCTCCACTTGACCCTCCCTTCTAGATTGTAAGCTCTAATGAGCAGGGCCCTCTGATCCCTCCTGTATTGATTTGTATTGTAAGTGTACTGTCTGCCCCATGTTGTAAAGTGCTGCGCAAACTGTTGGCGCTATATAAATCCTGTATAATAATAATGTATAATAATTATGGGCCACCAGCAAATATGATGTAGGTCTGCTGGATTGCACCCCAGTCATGATAAAAATTAAACCAGGAGCCCATCTCCCACAGATTAAACAGTACCCACTGAGTATTGCTCAGACTGAGGGGATAAAGGATCAAATCACTCAACTGAAAGCAGCACGGGTTGTTGTACCAATTAAGTCCCAGGTCAATACACCCCTGTTCACAATTGCAAAGAAGCCAGACAAGAAGGGTGGGCAGGTGACATACCGCATGGTGCATGATTTGAGAGCCATTAACAATATAATAGAGGCAGATATCCCGATCGTGCCCAACCCCCGCACTTTACTAAGTGGAATACCTGCCTCCAGCACCTGCTTTACAGTGATTGATCTTGCAAATGCTTTCTTTTCGGTGCCCCTGCACCCAGATTGCTGGCACCTTTTTTCATTTACCCATGATGCCCAAAAGTTAGCATGGACAAGATTGCCCCAAGGCTGTGTGAGTAGCCCCTCTGAATATAATACTGCGTTAAAGCAAGTATTGGACCAATGGTCCCCCTCACACCCAAACACAGTTTTGCTTCAGTACATAGACGATTTGCTTATTTGTTCTGATACAAAGGACATTTGTAGCAAAGAAACAGTAAGCCTTCTCATGTTTCTCTATAACAGTAACAACAAAGTTAGCAAAGATAAGCTACAATACTAACAAGAGAAAGTGATCTTCCTGGGTCACTGCATTTCACATGGAATCCGTCACCTAACCCCAGATCGAGTTAAAACTCTACAAAACTTTGAAAAGCCAAGAAATGTATGGCAACTAAGTGCCTTCCTGGGGTTAGTGGGATATTGTAGGGACTGGATTCCAAATGCATCAGAACTTATGGCTCCTCTATATGAGGCTACCACTAGAAACCCTTTCAAACTCACATGGGACAATGAATTGCAGATGAAGGAGCTTATTAAAATGTTGTCTGAAGCCCTCGCCATTGGACTTCCTGACTATACTAAGACTTTCTCGTTGTTCTGTCATGAAGTCAATGGATTTGCTGCAGGTGTACTCACCCAGATACATGGAGACAAACAGAGGCCTGTGATGTATGTATCAGCCTCATTAGACCCTGTCATCAAAGGCTCCCCCAGTTGTATGCGAGCCATAGCAGCCTGCATTTTGCTGCTAGACAAAGTAACTGAGCTTGTACTAGATTCTGTTCTGATCTTGTATGTGCCACATGCAGTACAGGAAATCATGAATCAAGTAAATACCAGACATGTGTCTGCCAGTAGATTTGACAAGTACCAGTCTGCTCTTTTTGCTCCATCGAATTTAACAATCAAATGATGTGTTACTTTAAATCCGGCTACTCTTCTTCCTATAATTTATGAGGAAGATGCAACAAATGGTACTGATGTAGAACCTGAGAGTTTTTCTCATGATTGTATGGCTCTGATGAAGGTAGAAAGGGCCTCTGTCACACCAGCAAAAGATGAGCCCTTATCAGATTGTGACACACACTTATTCGTAGATGGTTCCAGATTTTACACTGATGACACACACTTATTCGTAGATGGTTCCAGATTTTACACTGATGATGGTCAGCCACACACAGGGTTTGCTGTAACCACTACAGACACCATTTTACATCAGGAAGCATTGACACCCCAGATGTAAGCACAGGAAGCGGAGTTGTGTGCTGTAGTCAAAGCATGTCATCTCCTAGAGAATCAAAGGGGAAACATTTACACTGACAGCAGATATGCATTTGGAATAGCCCACGATTTTGGGCCTATCTGGAAAGCACTGAACTTTCTGACTAGTGCAGGGAAGCAAGCGAGACATGCAAAACTCATAGAGCGGCTATTTGAGGCTTTTCAGAAACCAGCAGAAGTTGCCATCTTGAAGGTAAAAGGGCATGCAAGGGGAAATGACATGACAGCCAGAGGAAATACTTTAGCGGACCAAACGGCAAAGGATGCTGCCCTTATGGCATTTGGAGTCACACCCACTGTAGGGGTCGCCCAGGTAGCGGGGACAGATTCCCCTCATCAAGAGCAGTGGGATGTAGAAACTCTAATTCAGTTGCAGAACCAGGCCCCTGATGAAGAGAAGGATAAGTGGATCAAATGTTATGCTACCCAAAATCAGCAGGGCCTGTGGAGCGCTGACAACAGGTGGTGTCTACCCAGGAGTTTGTATCCAGTTTTAGCACAACTGGCACATGGCGTCAGTCATCTTGCTAAGGGCGCGATGGTGGCACTTACTGACTGCTATTGGATAGCACCTGGATTTAGTGCATTTGCAGCCAGGTTTTGTGCTTCATGTCTCACGTGTGCTCTCTACAATGCAGGGAGGCCTGTCCATGTTCCCCAAAAGCATTCTCCTAAGCCAGATTTCCCTTTCCAAAGAATTCAAATAGACTACATTCAGATGCCCAGAATAGGCACCTATGAGTTCGCTTTAGTTTGTGTTGACATGTTCTCAGGTTGGCCCAAGAGCTGGCCAGTAGCCAAAGCAAATGCAAAAACAACAGCAAAGAAAATTTTGAATGAAATAGTTTGTAGATATGGAGTTCCTGAAACTATTGAGAGTGACAGAGGAACCCATTTTATTGGGGAAGTAATGAAAGAGGTAATGGAAGCACTTCACATACAGCAAGCTTTCCATACACCTTATCATCCACAAAGTAGTGGTAAAGTTGAGAGACTTAATGGATTTTGAAAAACAGATGTGCAAAAATTAAAGCAGATACAGGAAAAGGATGGGTGGAAGCTTTGCCATTAGCCCTATATTCTGTACGAACTACCCCTAAACAACCACATGGGCTGTCCCCCTATGAGATTTTATTTGGAGGGCCACCCAAAACAGGGCTATATTTTCCCCAACAGTTGCAGGCTTCTCACTCTAATCTGTTAGAATAGGTTCAGGTTTTGCAAAGAACATTGAATAAAATACATGAAGGTGTTTATAAATCTATCCCCGACCCAGATTCTGTTTCAGGTATTCACAGAATCCAACCAGGTGACTGGGTGGTGGTCAAGCGACACGTCAGAAAGCCACTAGAACCAAAATTTGACGGACCACATTTGGTGCTTTTGACAACCGGTTCTGCTGTCAAGTTGGAAGGAAAGCCCACCTGGATTCACGCCAGTCACTGCAAGAAAATCCTGAAATGATGATATCCTTTGAAAAAATTATGATAATGTTTCTTTTCTTTTTGTTGTTTTTGAGAACTGAGACATGGAAAAATAACCCTTTCATCCAAATGTTAAAATTGTATGCAACCCATAGCAACGCTAGTAACTGCTGGGTGTGTTCTCACTTACATCCCCAAACAGTACCAATACCCATGATAGCAATGCCTCTCAATTTCACTGATCTAAACAGGACCAGAAGAAATGGCTCATACATCGTCTCCACAGCTAATGAGCACAGATCAGTAACTTTCATGGTTTCAAAACAGATAAACACTCCACAGATTTGTTTAAACATTACATGCCCGTTTAACACTAAATGTACATGGTTGGGCAATTCAGATTGCGCCGGAGCAAAAATTACAGTTTATGGAGGAAACTATGGTCAATCTTATTATATCCCAGATCCAGAACTAAATAGAACCCTTTATAGTACAAATTGCTCACAGTTCCCAATATGTGAAAATATCGGTTACCTGAGATTCCATGTTATTGCTTCCAGTTTTTTAGGAGCAGGCATACTTTCCATACGTAGAGGGTTATATTATGTATGTGGAAATAAAGCTTACACCTGGCTTCCTACTAATGTTACAGGTACATGTTATATTGGAAAGTTAGTACCTGCTTTGGCTGTTCGCAAAGATACAGTGCGACCAGATCAAAGTCCAGAATACCCTTTAGTGTTCAAAAGAGAGCTGTTCACTGAAGGTGACATGGCATGGTCATGGTTCCCTTCCTAGACAGGATGGGGAATTGAAGCAATGAAAAGACTAAATAATTACACTAGAATTGTAGATGAGATTATTAACCTTACTACCACTGATATAGGTTTATTAAATGAAGAAATGGCTCAGCTTAAAAAAGTAGTATTAGAGCACAGATTAACGCTAAATTATCTCACTGCAGCTAAAGGTGGGATGTGTAAGGTAATTCGCACTGACTGTTGTATATACATTTCTGATAATCAGGACATTATTAAAGGGCATCTTGCTAAGATAAGAGAACTACAGAATAAGGCCAGAGATATTGCTAAAGCTGGATGGAACCCCTTTCAGGGTTTAGGAGGTTTTGGTGATTTTTTATATGGCATAGCAACATGGTTACAGAAACTAGGCGCTTACATTGTGATGTTCCTATTTCTCATATTTGTTATTTACTTCCTCATCAGGCTATGCCTCTGTATGACTACCCGCTGTACCAACAAATGTACCACCAGCCCTGATGAACCCATTATTGTGAGAAAGCTAGGAGAGAGCTGAACAGGACGCCGTCTCTCTGCGCCAATGTAACAGGAGTTACCAGCAATTGGCTGAATGTAACGCGGAGAAGAATGGTGTCAAATAAACAAAATTGGGGAAATGACATGGACATTCATTGTACTGTTCATTTAAGCACAAGAGAATCCATTTTGTTCTCACTGTTGAAATGTGTTCTGTAACCTTCACCTAACACACAGACACTTCTCCTACTAAACTCTCTCTACTCCCCCTCCCTTCTCAAGGTTTTACTTTTGCAATTGTTCTATTCACTAGTTTTTAATAATATATTTCTATTTGTTAGCTTTTAATAACATATTTCTATTTGTTAGTTTTTAATAACATCTCACACCACCCCTTTCTTATCTATGTATAAAATAACATGTAATAATACATTTTTCACTGAACGGACATTTTAAACACAGTGATTGAGTCCTGTGAATCTGTTCCTGCAGCTGCAGTATTAACTTTGTTTTAGAGTCCCAATCAGAAATCAGTCATATCACAACAAATAACTACTAAATAGCCACAAAAAACACTGGACAAAACCAAACACCCCACATGTGCCAAAATTAAAAAAGAAAAAGAATCAAATAGCACTCAACACACGACAAAGACAGTAGACCCACAGTAAACAACAACAGTGCACAAAGATAGGAATACATACAAATATATGTAATGTAAATCAATACTCTACAACCAGATAGAAGAATCAGTTATATGAATAGTCGCAGAGAAGGAATGATGATGTGAACCCCAAAACTAACACCACTGAAAAAAGAACATGCCCTCCCAAACAAACGGAGTGGTTATGGAAACTTACTAAAGCTTCCAATAAAGAAAAAGGTTCTGGGCACCCAGAACACCAAACAGAAGAATCAGCCTTATATAGCACAATAATGGCAAAAAGTGGCAAAAGATAGCAATTAGCACACATAAGTCTAATGCTGCGTACACGATCGGACATTTCGACAATGAAATCCTGGGATTTATTTCCGACGGATGTTGGCTCAAACTTGTCTTGCATACACACGGTCGCAGAAATTGTCAAGAATGCGCTGACATACAACACGTGTGACGGCACTGTAAAGAGGAAATTCAATAGCCAGTGCACCACCCTTTGGGCTCCTTCTGCTAATCTCGTGTTAGTAGAAGTTTGGTGAGAGACGATTCGCGCTTTTCAGATCATTACTGCTCCTCAGTTTGTGCTTGTGGGTTCGTATCTGGTTTTCAGCACATGTAGTCAGTTCGTATCTGTTTTTCAGTGCGTATTTTTCTAGTACGTATTTGATTTGTAGTGCGTTCTTGTCCGCTCGTTTCTGATTTTCAGCTCGCTCTTCTCCGGCCTTTCTGATTTTCAGTTCGTTCTGACCAGCCGACCGTTTTGAAGCCATGTTGTGGGTATGTACTCATTGTAGAGTTCGTGTTGTGCAGAGGCTTGGTGTTGGGGTTCTTACTTTAACCCAAGCCCAGTCCATGAACAGGACGTGGAGGAGTTCATGGACAAAGAATTGGTTGCTCCAGTGTGACCAATTCTCTCACATGCCTTTGTTGCGGGAGATCCGTGGGAATAATCCTGATGATTTCAGGAATTATCTCCAGATGATGGACCCCGTTTTTCACCGTTTGTTGGCTTTGCTGTCTCCTTATATTACGAAGCAAGACACCTGCACTCGGCAAGCCATCACTCCTAAACAGAGCCTAGTCACCACGTTGCGGTACTTGGTGACAGGGAAAGGTCTGCAGGACATCAAGTTCTCAACAGGCATCTCCCCCCAGGCTCTGGGGATCATTATTACAGAGACCTGTTCTGCCATCATACAGGTCCTGCAGAAGGACTAGATTAAGGTAAGATTTCTCCTTTAACATCACATTCTATGTATTTAATGTTTGCTAATGTATTGTATTTCTTTCATCGTTCCCTAATTACCATGATTGTAATATGCTGTGAACGTCCTCTTTATCCTCATGCATGCTGGAAGTTCCTTTTTTGTCCTCCATGCATATTTGCCTTCACTAACCTCCCCAGCATGGCATCCTGGCCCATACACATCTAGTCTAGTCACTTAATGTATTTTGTCAGCTCCATATAAGTGCTTTACCCTAAACACCCCCTAAAATGTGTACAAATGTTATTTCTGTCCTTCAGGCAGAGTGCAAAAGGCTTTTTTTTGGGGGTCCCAAAATCATTTGGAACCCTCCCTCCCCCCCACCACTAAGCCAACCGATACCAATCCTCTATCTGCTGACTTTTCCAGACCCATACACACTATACCTACCTCTTTTGTGTTCATATTTATGGAGGAATTCACCAAAGCATGTAGTGAAAGGGCCTGCCTGAATACTTTCAAATGCTACTGTGTAAAGCTTTGTTCTCCTATTATCATGATAGGTAATTGCAGAATGTAAAAATGTGCTTCAATTTGTACAGTGTGTTTTTATATTTTTGTATTATGACACATCTTACCTGTCCAGTGGGCTGACAATAGTGTAAGTAAGGAGGGGCTGGCCAAAATAACACACATTATTTATGCATTCAGCTCTTAATGAAGTGGAGAGGGTTACCTGTCCAAAACATCTCCCCCCTAAAATTTGTACAATGGGCCATCAGGGGGGAGGAATCTGATAAGTTTTTTTTCTTTAAATACTCCTTAAAATCAGTGTTATACTGATGTTGGCCAAGAATGTTTGCAGTGTTATGTGCAAAATTACTAATTTTTATTTTTCTTGTTTGACTCCACAGTTTCCTTCAACGCCACAGGAATGGCAGACTGTGGCTTCCCAATTTGCCCAGCGGTGGGACTTTCCCAACTGCGGAGGGGCAATAGATGGCAAACACTATAAGGGGTTTAGTAGTATAGTGATGTTCGCGGTGGTGTCAGCGACATATGAGTTTCTCTATGTGGACGTGGGGAAGAATGGCCAGATGCCGGATAGTGAAGTCATCGCCCAGACCGAGTTCTATGGACGGCTCCACAGTGGTGGCTTGGGATTGCCACCTCTGGAAGACGACGTGGCTGGTCTGCTGTTCGTCTTTGTCGCTGATGAAGTGTTTGGGCTGGGTGATCACCTGCTATGGCCGTTCCCCATGAGGACCCTAACCCCGGACCAGAGGGTTTTTAACTACCGGCTGGCCAGAGCCAGAACAGAGGCAGAGAATGCTTTAGTGATAATGACCAACCAGTTCCGCCTATTCTTTACGCCAATCAACATTGCGGAATATAAACTTAACCATATAATACTTGCATGCTGCATTCTCCACAACTTGTTAAGGAGAAATTCTATGAACTATGTGGCCTCAGTTGTGCCTGAGGCCAGATTTCAAGACCAAACCCTGACAGTGCTTGAAGCTGGCCATCCTGGCTTGCCCCCCAAAGCACACGCGAGGTCCATCTAAAATATATAGAGTACTTTGCGGGTAGGGGGGCCATTGATATGCCAGAAAATATTTAAGAAAACTTTTTTTAAAAAATTTGTCTTTCAAACTTAAAAAATATTTCCTTTGATTTACTGCTTGTGTTTCTTTTAGCTGTCTCCTAGGTTCTCCAATGGGCTTTTCTTTTTGGCCATTTTTTCAATAGTGCAAACGTAATTTATTTGTGTGAAGATATGAAATATATGAGCCATAACTTGTTATGTATCTAGAGTTGCTCTTTAACATGAAAATGTATTCCCTATAATTTTGAGTAAAATGTTTCTGAATTCTTTTGGTATTGCAACACATCTTAGCAAAAGGGACGGACCTCACTGCTCAGTCAGTTCCAGGAGAAGATGAACCCCCAGGACAAGATGAAGAAGAAGGCTCTAAAGCTAATGTAAAAGATGACAATTATCCTGATAAGCCTACCTCTTATCCTGAGACAAACGATAATTTTTCAGATATTGAATCACATGATAGAGAGATTAAACCATTGTTCTCTATACCTTGGGTAAATAGATGTTGTATTAAAAAGGCTTTCAGTTTCATCATTAATTTGGCAGACCTGATGGACAATATTACTGCCTTGTATGACAGAAACTTTATAGCTCTTGCTACAGAATTAAAGATGATTAAAAAAGAGGTTCTGCAGCACCAGCTGGTGCTGGATTATCTCACGGCCAGTCAAGGAGGAATATGCACCATAGTGGGAACTACTTGTTGTAACTACATTGGAAATGATACTAAGCCTGAAGATGCCATCATTTCACATGTTGAAAAGGTACAACAAATGAAGGTTAATTTTCATAAAGAGCATACCGAAACTGCTTGGGTTGAGGGTTGGGGGCTGGGAAGGCTGGCTCTCCTGGCTCAATCCTCTCAACTGGTTTTCTGGTATTGCAGGATGGTTTTCTGGTATTTTACGTGGAATTCTATATATTATTGGAATTATAGTCCTCATAATCTTAATAGTTAAATGCGCACCTATGTTATGCAAATGTTGTTTGAAGATAACCACACATGCTTGTACTAATATTGGTTCTTCTGAGTCCTCAAGGTCCCGAGTCAGAACTGCTCATGAGATAGTGGTCCGTATACCTGGAGATCAACCTAAAGACACAGAAGAAGCTTAAAAGGGATACCGAAAGAATTCTAAACACAGGAGGGGCTGTGAAGATATGAAATATATGAGCCATATCTTGTTATGTATCTAGAGTTCCACTTTAACATGAAAATGTATTCCTTATAATTTTGAGTAAAATGTTTCTGAATTCTTTTGGTATTGTAACACATGTGGCTGTCTTGGTTGGCCTCCAATTGACATGAAATGTTCTGCCAATGACATGATACAATTCTCGGAAAAGATATGAAAAGTTCCTGTTTAAAAGTCAAATTAAATCCCCTGATATAATCAATCTTCCTTCTGTCAAACTAACTGTCACCCAGTAATCAGTAAGGTCAAGCTGACCAAAAGTTATGTTGAAATATTTAGCAAAATACGTACTTTGTGATGTGTAATTTTGGGCTTGTGCCCGCCATAGACTACTGTATAATCATTCTCTATAAAAGCTGTACTGCCCTGTAACCCGTATCACTATCTATTGAAAGATGTGATCCTCTGTATATACAGTGCATATTCTGAAGTAAACATACATGAGACGAATGCAGCTCTATTGACGTTGATGTCTTTTATTTCAAGGCTCTACTTAACATTGGTGACCCCTACTCGTGTCTTCTTGTCTGCATCTCCATCGCCGGCTCTCCACCTGCTCCAGGAGGGACAGCAGCAAAGAGGCCTCAGGTGAGAAAACGTATATTTCTCATGTTATATACTGTCTTTTCTGTGCTGCGTTGAGGGGCCGGTTGGGGGAGTGCAGCCACAGAAGGTAAACACGTTTCCTATTTGATTTTGCCTGCATTCTGTCTCTGCATGATTACTGAGAATGTTAAAGGTGCCTATTATAATTTAAGAATGCTAAGGAATTATCATTTTAAGCGCTTGCCTTTTCTCCTTATTCGCAGAAATGACAATGTATATATATTTTGTAAAGGGATGTATAAATGCAGGTACCACAATTTCTAAAGAGTGAGTAGAAGTTGGTGGTTGTTGAATTTTTGTATGTATGATTTTTGAACATTTGTGGTCCTAAGGCGGATAGGTTTGCCTTCAGCAGATAGCCACAAATGGGTGAATGACCTGCTGTATGTTCTTTGGGGTAGGTAGTCTAGATAGAGGCTAGTCTATTCCACTCAGAAAGGAGACATCCTTCTGAGAATAGAACAAGTGAGATCTCAGATTATTGTACTGGGCTGCTGGTACACAGCCACAAAGATAAGTTACGGAACTCTCTGTCCCGGAGTTTCAAATTATTGTCATTTCTGAAGAGAGTAAAGAGAAATTGTGATAAATATGGGAAATTTGCTTGAGAAAAATATTTTACCCATCATGAATACATTTGGGTTGACAAAAGATAGGGCAAAAAAGTTATTAAAAATAGCAAAGGCAACAGGGCTAAGTATTGCCAAATTACAATCAAGTGCTCCTATCATCAGAATGATGGTGAGTGGAGACCCAGATGCCCTGAAACATCATGTGAAATGGTGTAAACTAACAAAGAAGGAGTATAAGGGGGACCCATCTAAATGGTGGCCACCAAAGGGTCCCTTAATACACCTACAATTGATGCATTATTTAACCTGCTTTTTAAAATGTCTGATTGTGGGGGGATTGAATGCTTAGCAGCTTGATAAAAAGCATCCAGGAAGGATATAAAAACACCCCCCTATAAAATGTGCTCAGAGAAAGCTGCTTTACATTTAGAAGATGAGGATGAGATGCCCAATGCTTGGGCTTCCCCTTATTTATTAATAAGAAGGGAATTGGCAGGAGCGTCCGCACCTATGGTAGAGTGGGAAGAGGTTACAGGAGGGGAGTCAGCTAGTGATGATATAGGAGAAGCATCTGGTTATCAGCAGGCCACTCCAAGTATTATGACAGAAACCCCACAGCGTAGACACACAGGTAAACTTGTTTCCAATCAGTATTCCCCACATTACCGTAGAGAGGAACCATTCTATGATACAGATGGTACAATGACGTTTGAAAACGATGGGGAGTTATGGCAATACACTCCAGCAAGAGCAGATGCCTTGTCAAGATTTAATAAATTAAGTAAATCTGATACTAGTACTCCCCCAGCAAGGGGATCCAGGGATCCTGTCTCACCTGTGCTAACTAGGCAACAGGCAAAACAGTTGGGATTAGTGCCTCAGCGTACCCCAGAAGATAGACAGAAGACAAAAGAATATTTTAGATCCAAATTAGAACCATTTGGACAAATGCCCTTGAGAGAGGTAGCTTTGCCAGGGGAGGCAGATGCCCGGGAGAATTATACAGCAAGGATAGGAAAAGTTTATGTCCCCTGGAAACCCAATGAAATTAGGGTGATTGTTGCTGACCTACCCAGCTTAGAGAAATGTCCAAAGAAATGGTATAAAAAGTTAATGTGGATAGAGAAAACGCAACAAGTTACATATATTGATATGTGGATTCTGATTGATTGTGCTGTGCCAGAAAAGTATGTGGATGTATGGAATGTATTTGCAAGAAATAAGGGAGCATATGATCAAGGGATAATGAAGGTGGAAGATCCACCATTAGACCCGGTTGTGTATGAAGAGACAATTAGCAGATTGAATGCAATTTTAAAAGATTGGGTAACAACCACTTTTGATAAGGGGCAAGATATGCGAGCATTGATGGATGTTGTTCAGAAGAAAGGTGAGGATGTGTTAGATTATTGGAATAGATTTAAAGATGCTATTCAAAAGCATACTGATTGGATACCAGATAATGAAGGTGATATGAAGCGACCAGAGTTGGTGAATGTTTTGGTAGGTGGAATGTTGCCTGAAATTAGAGAAGAGATAGCTCAAGTAGCCTATGAAGTATTACAGAAAAGAAAAGACAAGATAGAAAAAAAGGAAAAAACAAAAATGATGAATATACAACTGCCGGAGGTTAAGGAAAAGGTTCCTGAACCCCAGGGGGTACCGGTGTCCACAGTACAGGCAACACCTCAGGGTATACCGGTAGCAGCTCCCCCTTACCCACCTTCGGGAGTGGTATATATCTCCAATTACGGGACACCACAGCAAAAGCGGGACAATCGGAGACCAAATGAGGGACAATGCAGAAACCCTAGGATTCAGTCCCGATACCAACAAATCATCCCAAATAAAGTAAGACCCCCAACTCTGCAGCCTCATGCCTTCCCCACTTGCTTCAAGTGCAGACTGAGTGGACATATCGCACGGGACTGTAGGGGGCGCTAGGATGAGGCGGGATGTGGTGACAATATAGATGACCCATTTTTATATCAAGCTCTAGCTGTCATTGAAATTGATTCTGTTGATGAGCCAATGGTTGAAATAAATGTAAACGGTATTGATTTGTGTTGTCTCCTAGACACAGGGGCTTCTTGTTCCCTTTTGAATGTTTTTGACCCCAACTTGCCACTCTCCAATGAAAGGGTTTCTTTGGTTGGAGTAAGTAATAATATAATCTCGGCAGGGGTTACACAATCAGTACCGGTGACATTGGGAGAGCATTCAACAGAACACTCATTCGTATTGTCTCCACATTCCCCCTGTAATTTATTAGGACGAGATTTACTATCAAAAATGGGGGTAACCATTGCTTTATCTCCAAGTAAAACTATTATTGACATACCATGCAAGCTAAAAGAGGAAGCAACTGATCTGTTGTTCATGCCTTTATTGGTAGCTGATATGGAGGGAGGAATTCCAGAAGAGGTCAAACAAAAGATTGACCCCTCCCTATGGGTAACAGGAGCAAACACTCCTGGCCTTATGCAAGTTGCCCCTGTACGGTTAAATAGAGATCCCACACTACCAGTATCTAGACTACCTCAATACCCCGTGTCCCCTGAATCAGTTGAAGGTATTAAGCCAGTAATAGAAGAGTTACTACAGGAGGGTGTTCTTACTCCTTGTAGGAGTTCTGCTAACACTCCTATCTATCCAGTTCCCAAACCTATAAAAGCAGGAGAGGACAGCCGTCACTGGAGTTTGGTGCATGATTTGCGTGCCATCAACAAGGTAATTATACCATCAGTACCTGTGGTACCCAACCCCTCTACTATACTGGCAACCATACCTCCCTCAGCAACTCATTTTACTGTAATTGACCTTGCCTCAGCTTTCTTCAGCGTCCCTGTTCATCCAGTTGATCAATGGTTACTAGCCTTCACGTTTGAGAAAAGACAACTTACCTGGACAAGACTGCCAATGGGGTATCATGATTCCCCCAGCTGCTTTTCTCAGGCGCTCAAGGATAAATTGGATGAGTGACAGCCACCCATGGGATCAATATTAGTACAATATGTGGATGATCTCCTGTTAGCATCCTCTGATGAACAGGCTTGTAATGAGGATTCCATCTCTTTACTGAATTTCCTGGCCAGTATAGGACAAAAATTGGATGCCACAAAAGTGCAGTGGGTTAAGTTAAAGGTACAATACCTGGGCCACTGTGTCTCCCAAGGTATCAAACATTTGACAGATAAAAGGAAAAAGGTGATTGCAAAGCAACAAATGCCCACAACTTTAAAACAGTTGGTATAGGTTCCCTACAAGACTTGTTGAAAGGCCATACAAGAAGCAATTACAAATTCACCTCTGATGAATTAACTCCAGCGGTCAAGGAAGCATTTAAATTGATTAAAAGGTCTTTGTTAACTGTACTTAGTTTAGGTTTGCCTGATTATAGCAAAGATTTTTTTCTCTTTTGCACCGAAGTGAATGGCCATGCAAATGGAGTATTAACACAGCATTTCTGTGGTCAACATTGCCCAGTAGGGTACTACAGCTACCCCCTGGATAGTGTAGCTAGGGGACTTCCTGGATGTTTAAAATCAGTAGCAGCGGCTGCAGCGGCTGCTCTGCTGGTAGAAAAAACTGTTGACATTGTATTGGGCAATACTTTGTATTTAATGTGTCCGCATGACTTGGAAGCTATGCTGAACAGTGCTTACACTAAACATTTTGATCTGTTCAACGAATAACACATTATCATTTAGTTTTACTATCAGCTTCCAACCTCAAAATCCAACGCTGCCAGACCTTGAATCCGGCCACCTTCTTGCCGGAAGATGAAAACGAGGAGATTGAGGATTCTGTCTACCTGACTCATGATTGTGCTAACTCTATTGACAGTGTGACCAAGCCCCAACCTGACTTGCAGGATGAACCCATCTCAGGTCTGCCATCTTGTGCTGATCTGTTTGTAGGTGGATCCTCCATTAGAAGTACTGATGGCCTCACACTTGCCGCTTGTGCGGTGGTAAATGGTGACAATAAATTACTACACGCTGAGATTCTGCGGAATTCAAGGTCAGCACAGGCAGCTGAATTAACTGCTCTCTGTGTTGCTTTGGAGCTTGCAGAAAGGGGCTATTGTAAATATCTATAGTGACTCAGTCTATGCTGTAGGCATAGTGCATAGTTTTGCACAACTCTGGCAAGAGAGGGGTTATCTGACAGCAGCAGGAACCCCTATACAGCATAAAGAGTTAATTGTCAGATTATTGGCAGTAGTCCAGCTGCCTCTTAAAGTTGCAGTGATTAAATGTAAAGCACATACCAGAGCAGATGATAGTATATCGCTTGGGAATGCTTTGGCTGATAGGTATGCTAAGGATGCTATACATTCTTATGAGCCAACTACAGCACTTCCAACATTTCTGCTCACAGATCTTCAAGTGTATCTGGACATTCTATCAGCCCTACAGGCAAGCTCACCTCATACATCCTCTTGGACCACAAAGGGAGCTGTTTGTGGGGCAGATGGTCTATGGAGATTAAAAAACAGACTGGTTGCTCCTCCGACTTTGTTCCCTTCTTTGTTTGCTTTGAGCCATGGGCCCTGCCATGTCTCAATAGGAGGGATGTGTCGGGTGGTAGCCAGAGACTGGTGGGCTCCAGGTTTTCCTGCATATGCTGCTAAACAGGTCAAGTCAGTGCCCACACCCATGAGGCATATTCCACATACTGAGGAGCCATTTCAAATTGTGCAAATTGACTTCTCGGATATGCCCCCTTGTGGTCGATTTAAGTATCTTTTGGTTTGCATTGATCAATTTTCGAGTTGGCCAGAAGCCTGGCCCACGGTGAAAAATGATGCCAGAACTGTGGTAAAATGTCTAACGAGGGAATTGATCCCAAGGTTTGGTACAGGATCAATAATTTCCTCAGATAGAGGGACACATTTTGATAACAAACTCATGGCAGAAGTGGTGAACATTTTGGGTATGAAACAGCAATTGCACACTCCTTACAGACCTCAGGCTAGTGGAATGGTGGAACGCAGTAATCAAATCCTGAAGAGGTATTTGGCCAAAATAACTGCTAATGGACAAAGCACATGGGTAGAAGCGTTATCTATAGCCTTGGCGACCATTAGGACTACTCCTAAGGAGAAACATGGACTGTCACCTTTTGACATATTGTTTGGGCGACCGCCTAAAAGACTACATTCATCACTTATGCAACCAGAGACAGTGACTTTAAAATGGTCAAGATTACATGATAGAATATGTTCGCAAATTGGCAAATGTGTTTTCTGATACTTTTTCCAGAGCCAAAGTTGGACAACCTGTGGACACGAGTGAAGGAACTCACAGACTAAAGTCAGGAGATTGGGTGTATATCAAGAATCATACACCCCGGACTGCTTTGTCCCCTAAGTGGAAAGGACCATTTCAGGTCATTCTTGTGTCTCCTACTGCAGTGAAACTGAAAGACTATAAGTATTGGGTGCATGGTTCACACTGTAAGAAATCTGTGGTTCCAAAAGAGAATATAAGCCGGTCTGCTACTGGCAAGAATTGTTCTGTACCTTTACCTTCCAGGTCTCCTCCACTGACTCGTGCTCAAGCAAGAAGACTGCAGAATGAATCTCCTAGGGCCTAAAATGAATGTGAAGCTCTGGAGTGTTAACCTCTGCGGTGGAGCGGTGGTATGGATTACAGTCATGGCATATGAATGGACATACAAGAAGTAAAAGGGTAAGATAGAAGACACTTTCCTTTTAAATACTACTGTAATGGAAGAAATGGCACAACTTGAACCGGTTTCAGATGCTGACCTAAGAGCACGGAGGGAAGCAGCACATGACTATCATGCCAAACTAGCAGAGCCTTTCCATAACTCTTTTGTATCTATGCACCTGCAAGCCGCCAAAAAACTGAATATCACTAATTGCTGGATATGCACACATGCACCTGTGACAGGAGGGCCCATGGAACTCAGAATCCCTTGGAAAGTAGGGGATGTCCTTGTTTCAGCTCCTCATATACCTCTTATGTCTAAGTCACCCTGTGCTATCCTGGCACAGGGTGAGTGAGAAAATATATCTTGGACTACTTAAAATGGGACAGTAATATTTGTCCACAATATCTCCCAGTATGTATGTAGAGACTATTATTGGTTTGTTTGATTCTGAACTTAACCTGTTAATTGAGTGAGCTGATCACATTAGCCTCCAGGACTGGCTAGGAGATGAACTGTTGATGACTAGGCTGTGGAGGGGGGAGATTGTTGTTTGTATTGTTAATTGTAATTAGCTCCTGCTATTGTGTTTATACTACTGTGTGAAGCTTGGTGCCCACAAGTCTGTGTCCTACAGGTCATGTCTCTGAGTCATCTGGTCTGGGTAAATTTTTTTAGTAAATTAGCTCATGTTAATTAGGTTAGCTTTGAGTCATCCTGCTGTGTAAAATTCCTATAGCCAGATCCATTGGACTCGTGTTCCAGAACTTAGGAAGTGGTATACTGACGGAAGCACTCATGCGGAGTGTGGGACGTTCCATGACATTGGTGGCAAGCAGCGGGAAGCTTCCGGCAGTCTGGGAAATATAAACCTCCACCTGGATCCAAGTTCAGGATAGCAGACTTCAGTCACCCCAGCGGAGATATGGACCTGGCATCAGAGTTCCCGGGGCTGCTGCGGATCATCCTTTCACCAGGACTGTGTCTGAGGATGAATAACTGGAGCTTAGGCAGCAAATTCGGGTGGAGCTCTGGATTGGAGCCCTCCAGCTCGCTGGTATAAAACAGGGCAAGTGCTTTCCAACCCAAGAGCAACGGGCCAGTGACCAACGGGCATTGCGGATGGCATTCCTGGGAGAGCGGCCCCAGAAGCAATGGGTGACTGAGTTGGACAGGCTGGTCCAGCAAGAGATAGAGCTGGACAATCATTATCGGGCTCTGAAATGGCACGCAGAGGAGGGATATTTAGGGGAGACAACAGAATGCTCTCCGGAGGGATATGACTTTGGAGGCCCTGGATTGCTGTGGGAGAGCCTCACAGATCATTTTATGTTTGGCGATGAAGGGGAGCCTGAACTTGAGGACCTGCGAGAATATAGAGAGGCTATGCTCGGTCTTGCAGGGGTCTCAGAGCTCAAACCTGATCTGGACCATTTGCTAAGGAAGGAACAGCATCTGGAAAGGGCATACAGGAAACTGCTAGAACACGTTCAGCAGCATGCCAGAGAATCGGCAGTGGAAAATCTGAAGATTGCCGTCCCCAAACCTGAAGTGCTGACCACAGGGCAGAGCTCTGCTAACCTCTGTCCAGCACTGATAACATCTTCTGGGTTCCATGGACAGGAGATGGTGAACCTCTATCCCCAGACACCAGTTATAGAGATAGGGGATTTAATAGACTTTTCTGCTGAGGAAGACCAACCTGATGAGCCTCCAGCAGAAGAGCTGGTATTAGGGCCAAACTTCACTGTGCTCTGCCCAGCACCAACAGCAGTATCTGTGGAGTTACAACAAACTTCTCCAGCTGAAGATCTGGTAACTGAACAGAGGGTCCAGGACCTCTGCCCCACACCTGTGGCAGTTTCAGGGGGCCCAGGGTGAGAAGGTGGCAATCACTTCCCAGCAGCAGATACAGGGGGAGAAGGGAGAGGAGGTGTGTGTTGTCCCTCCCCAACAGTTGGCCAGGTTGGAGGAAGCGGCCTTCCCTCCCCAGCAAAGATCAGTGCACCTGGGAGACAGTACCATAGACATGTCCTCCAAGCAACCAAATTAAGGAATGGAAAAGGAAGCAGCCGACTCACCTCCCCAATGGCAGCTACACAGTTTGGGAGTGGAGGAAGCCAGCCTCCTGCCCCAACAGTTAGCCGAAGTGGAGGATGCGGAGTCCCCAGCAGAAGTGCTGGCAACAGGGCAGAGTGTTACCAACCTCTGCCCAGCACCGGCAACAACTACAGAGTTTCAGGGAGGCGGGGTAGTCGGCCTCCCTCCCCAACAGTTAGCCGGAGCAGATGGTGTGGGGTTTCCAGCAGAAGGGCTGGCAACAGGGCCGAGGACTGCTGGACTCTGCCCTTAACTAACAGAGGATGGATTTCCTGTGAAGGTGGATAGGACTTCAGTCTCCACCTGTACACCCCAGGGATGCTGGGCAGTTGGCCCAGATCCCCAACAGCATGACGGAGTGAGCCCAGTCACCCTGTCTTCTCTCCAGCGGCAGAAAGTACTTCAGGGAGAAGGGCCAGTCCAGGCCTCTCCCCAGCGGCAGATATGTTCTCTGAGAGAGGCAGAGGTTGGCTGGGTGAGTAATGCTTTGTTTGGAACAATTTATTTGGGGTACTGTGTGGGTACAGGCATTAGAGGACTGGAACTACTTACTAACTTCGGAGTCAACCCGTCTGGGGTCTCCTCCTGTGTTAGTCTTCTGCCGAAAGGGGAGAGATGTGACAGGAGGGCCCGTGGAACTCAGAATCCCTTTGGAAAGTAGGGGATGTTCTTGTTTCAGCTCCCCATATACCTGTTATGTCTAAGTCACCCTGTGCTATCCTGGCACAGGGTGAGTGAGAAAATATATCTCGGACTACTTAAAATGGGACAGTAATATTTGTCCACAATATCTCCCAGGATGTATGTATAGATTATTATTGGTTTGTTTGATTCTGAACTCAACCTGTTAATTGAGTGAGCTGATCACATTAGCCTCCAGGACTAGCTAGGAGACGAACTGTTGATGACTAGGCTGAGGAGGGGGGGAGATTGTTGTTTGTATTGTTAATTGTAATTAGCTCCTGCTATTGTGTTTATACTACTGTGTGAAGCTTGGTGCCCACAAGTCTGTGTCTTACAGGTAATGTCTCTGAGTCATCTGGTCTGGGTACATTTTTTTAGTAAATTAGCTCATGTTAATTAGGTTAGCTTTGAGTAATCCTGCTGTAAAAAATTGTGTGAGATCTCAAATAAAGAGTTATGCCGCGTACACACGGTCGGACTTTCTATCCTACTTGGTCCGGCACACTTTCCGACGGACTTTGTCCGCCAGGTGCGCCGGACTTTAAAACGGACGGACTTGCCCACACACACCCGGACTTTCCGGTGGGCTAAGTCCGCCCGTCTTTCCGACGGACTTTCGCCGGAGTTCCGGCGGACTTTCAGAATGAACGGACTTGCCCACACACGGACAAGTCCGTTCATTTTGAACGTGACTCAGGTGCGACGGGACTAGAAAAGGATGTCAATCTTGCCGCTTTTATCGGCGAGATTGACACCTTGCGAGCCCCGTCGCGGGGCATACCAGGCCCTTAGGTCTGGTATGGATTATAAAGGGAACCCCCTATGCCGAAAAAACGGCGTGGGGTCCCCCCTAAAATCCATACCAGACCCCGATCCGAGCACGCAGCCTGGCCGGTCAGGAAAGGGGGTGGGGACGAGCGAGCGCCCCCCCCCCCTCCTGAACCGTACCAGGCCGCATGCCCTCAACATGGGGGGTGGGTGCTTTGGGGGAGGGGGGCGCCCTGCGGGGCATGCTGGGACTGTGACGTTTTAGGGGGCGTGGTCAACATCACCCAGTGACCACGCCCCCTAAAACGTCACAGTCCCAGCATGCCCAGGGACTGTGACATCAAAAGGGGGCGGGGTCTCCACCTATATAAGTCACAACGCAGCCCTCGGAGAGCAGTCCAGCAGGAGAGAGCGTCGTGTCAACATCTGGGGAAGAGAAGCCCAGAAGTCCGGACCTCTGCTGGCAAGAGAGCTACTTGAAGACAGCAGAGGAGCCGGCCGAAGAACAGGAACACCGGGAGAAGAGAGCGGAGAAGAACCAACCGGACGCCGGGAGAAGATGAAGCGGAGGGACCCCCGAAGCCGGAAGAAGACCCCCGAAGCCGGAGGAAGATCCCCCCCCCGAGCTGTTTAATAAAATATTTTAAAAACCTGTGTAGTGTGTTTTATTACTTACACTTTTTCCCTAGGTGAATGGGTAGGGGTACCATGTACCCCATACTCATTCACATAGGGTGGGGGGGCCGGGATCTGGGGGCCCCCTTATTAAAGGGGGCTCCCAGATTCCGATAAGCCCCCGCCCACAGACCCCGACAACCAACGGCCAGGGTTGTCGGGAAGAGGCCCTTGTCCTCATCAACATGGGGACAAGGTGCTTTGGGGTGGGGGGGCCCCGCAGGGTGCCCCCCTCCCCCAAAGCACCCACCCCCCATGTTGAGGGCATGCGGCCTGGTACGGTTCAGGAGGGGGGGGGCGCTCGCTCATCCCCACCCCCTTTCCTGACCGGCCAGGCTGCGTGCTCGGATCGGGGTCTGGTATGGATTTTAGGGGGGACCCCACGCCGTTTTTTCGGCGTAGGGGGTTCCCTTTATAATCCATACCAGACCTAAGGGCCTGGCATGCACCGCGCTCACCGCAATAGGAAAATTTGTTTTTCCTATTGCAGAGAGCGCGAGATGCAATACCCTGCCCTCGCGTCGTATCTGGTCCGTCGGACCAGCCTACACACGAGCGGGCTTTCCGTCGGACCAGCACACACACACGAGCGGACTTTCCGCCCGAAACTGAGTCCTACGGAAAGATTTAAAACTTGTTTCAAATCTAGGTCCGGCGGGCTTTTGGGAAGAAGTCCGCCGGAAAAGTCCGCCGCCGCCCACACACGGGCGGATTGTCCGGCACACTCTGGTCCGCCGGACCAAGTATGCCGGAAAGTCCGACCGTGTGTACGCGGCATAAGTCCTGATGTACTCCAAGACTGGTGTTGTCTAGTTCTTTGGGGTTCCTACAGCCAGATCCATTGGACTCGTGTTCCAGAACTTAGGAAGCGGTATACTGACGGAAGCACTCAAGCGGAGTGTGGGACGTTCTGTGACAGCACCTATTTCTCAGACTATACCTTTGTTAGGAATACCTAGCACTTTAACTGAAATAGAGGACAGTGCACACTTTGGTGAAGTCAGTAGAACAATGATTGACAGAGCCATTTGACGTTTACTGTTCATAAATGCTCCATTGAGAAAACCAGCAGTCTGCATTAACTTTACTCAAACTTATACACCTGAGTTACTCTCCCAGGGTTATCAGAGTACTACCCGATCAATTGGGAACTCCAACTGCATGGAAAATGCTGATATCAGGTATTAGTTTGATGGTAAGGATACTGTGTGGAGTACTGACAGATATCAGGAATTACATGACTACACACATCGTCAACATTCCCGGCAGAACAATATGAAACTATTGATGTGTCTGCTAGGATATAATTTCAATAAAGCTTGTGCTGCCCCACCAGGCTACTACTTCATATGTGGAAAGAAAGCATACAATTGGGTTCCTTTGAATTCCAAGGGGGTTTGTTACTTTGGTAGAGTCATACCTGCCACTTGGTATATGGAGGATAATGACTTTCAAGAAACACAGCTTCACAAAATACCTATACATTTTCTTAAAAAAGACTTTGTGCGTCTTAGCAAAAGGGACCTCACTGGTCAGTCAGTTCCAGGAGAAGATGAACTCCCAGGACAAGATGAAGAAGAAGACTCTGAAGATAATGTAAAAGATGACAATTATCCTGATAGGCCTAAATCTTATCCTGAGTCAAACGATAATTTTTCAGATATTGAATCACATGATAGAGAGATTAAACCATTGTTCTCTATACCTTGGGTAAATAGATGTTGTATTAAAAAGGCTTACAGTTTAATCATTTATTTGGCAGACCTGATGGACAATATTACTGCCTTGTATGATAGAAACTTTATAGCTCTTGCTACAGAATTAAAGATGATTAAAAAAGAGGTTCTGCAGCACCAGCTGGTGCTGGATTATCTCATGACCAGTCAAGGAGGAATATGCACCATAGTGGGAACTACTTGTTGTAACTACATTGGAAATGATACTAAGCCTGAAGATGCCATCATTTCACATTTTGAATAGGTACAACAAATGAAGGTTAATTTTCATAAAGAGCATACCGAAACTGCTTGGGTTGAGGGTGGCTGGGAAGGTTAGCTCTCCTGGCTCAAGCCTCTCAACTGGTTTTCTGGTATTGCAGGATAGTTTTCTGGTATTTTACATGGTATTCTATATATTGTTGGAATTATAGTCCTCATAATCCTAATAGTTTAATGCGCACCTATGTTATGCAAATGTTGTTTGAAGATAACCACACATGCTTGTACTAATATTGGTTCTTCTGAGCCCTCAAGGTCCCGAGTCAGAACTGCTCATGAGATGGTGGTCCGTATAACTGGAGATCAACCTAAAGACACAGAAGAAGCTTAAAAGTGATACCAAAAGAATTCTAAACACAGGAGGGCCTGTGAAGATATGAAATATATGAGCCATATCTTGTTATGTATCTAGAGTTCCTCTTTAACATGAAAATGTATTCCTTATACTTTTGAGTAAAATGTTTCTGAATTCTTTTGGTATTGCAACACATGTGGCTGTCTTGGTTGGTCTGCCAATGACATGATACAATTCTCGGAAAAGATATGAAAAGTCCCTGTTTAAAAGTCAAATTAAATCCACTGAATTAACCAATCTTCCTTCTGTCAAACTAACTGTCACCCAGTAATCAGTAAGGTCAAGCTGACCAAAAGTTATGTTGAAATATTTAGCAAAATACGTACTTTGTGATGTGTAATTTTGGGTTTGTGCCCGCCATAGACTACTGTATAATCATTCTCTATAAAAGCTGTACTGCCCTGTAACCTGTATCACTATCTATTGAAAGATGTGATCCTCTGTATGTACAGTGCATATTCTGAAGTAAACATACATGAGACGAATGCAGCTCTATTGGCGTTGATGTCTTTTATTTCAAGGCTCTACTTAACATTTGATACATGAGGTGACAATCTCTTCTTCAGCTAACTATTATGTTGTGGGTCTGCTACACACACACACACACACACACACACACACACCCCTTGTTTTTGTTGTTAATGTATGTAATGCATTAACCACATGCCGATCGGGCCATAGCCAAAAGACGGCTACAGCGCGGTCGGCTTATTCTGGATGGGCATCTATGGGAACGGCATCATGGATCACAGTAAATTGCCACTGATAGCGGCCGTTTACCATGTGATCGCTCCGTCAAATGATGGAGCATCACTTGTAAACAAACCGTCGTCATGTCATGACGCTGGCTCCTCCCTCCCCTCTCTGTACCGATCGGTACAGTGTAAGAGGAGAGAGGGAGAGATAGTTTGTAGCGCTGTGGGCACTACATATCCAGCCCACAGCGCTGCTCAGTGCCCATACTATGGCAATACTCTGCAATACTATGGCAATACTATGACAATACTCTGCAATACAATGGCAATACTCTTCAATACTCTGCAATACTATGGCAATACTCTGCAATACTATGGAAATACTCTGCAATACTATGGCAATACTATGCAATACTCTGCAATACTATGGCAATACTCTGCCAATACTCGCCAATACTCACCAATACTCTGCAATAAATTTTAACAGAAACAAAGATTTTTTTTTTTTTACCAAATTTTCAGTCTTTTTTGAATTATAGTGAAAAAAAATAAAAAACCCAGCGGTGATTAAATATTACCAAAAGAAAGCTCTATTTGTGTGAAAAAAAGGACAAACATTTCAAATGGGTACAGTGTTGCATGACTGAGATATTGTCATTCAAAGTGTGAGAGCACCAAAAGCTGAAAATTGGTTTGGTTAGGAAGGGGGTTTAAGTGCTCAGTGGTCAAGTGGTTAAGGATAAAAATATTCATCATTTTCAGCACCATTAATTATTTTTTTGGAGTGATGAAAATGGCCTGATTGTTGCAAATTATAAAGCACTGTGGGTGTTAGTTACTAAAGGAAATCCACTTTGCACTACAAGTGCACTGCAAAAGTGCGTTTAAAAGTGCACTGAAACCGCACTGAAAGTGCACTTGTAGTGCAAAGTGGATTTGCCTTCAGTAAATAACCCCCATTGTCACTGTAAACACCAACTTAAGCAAAGAACTGCTATTGAGCTTTGAAAGAACACATTGGGGGTTATTTACAAAAGGCAAATCCACTTTGCACTACAAGTGCAAACTACAAGTGCAAATGGCACTTGAAATTGCACTGAAAGTGCACTTGGAAGTGCAGTCGCTGTAAATCCGAGCGGGACATGCAAGGAAAAAAACAACATTTTAGCTTGCACATGATTGGATGATAAAATCAGCAGAGCTTCCCCTCATTTAAGATCTACCCCTCAGATTTACAGCAACTGCACTTCCAAGTGCACTTTGCACTTGGAGTTTGCATTTGTAGTGCAAAGTGGATTTGCCTTTCGTAAATAACCTCCATTGCTGAGTAGAAAATGTTTTACTCTGTGCACATTCACATGTGCGTTTAGAAAAGGGTTTTTGAACAAACCAACATATTTTTTTTTTTTTTTGGACAGTAGAAATATCCTTTTTTGTGGTAAACAGACATGTTTTTAAAACCATAAAACAATACACAACTCAGGAACTTATAAAGTTCAACTTTGATAAATTGAAGGCAATATCAGACATTAGTATATCCAAACTGTGTTGATCTTGCCTTCATCAGATGGGGTGATGACCCCTGTGAAAGACAAATTTTGAAGATGCACACAAATTGAGAGTCAAAATGGGGATTTCCCTCCTGATCCCATGCCTAAGGTCAACATGCGCTAGCTCCCATCATGGGGGATCAATGGACGTGTTTCAGGATACAACCCCTTCCTCTCATCTACTTTAGTTGCGAGGAAGGGGTTGCATCCACAAAACGCATACCTTGATATCCCGTGATGGCAGATAACACATGTTGACACACTGTGTGCATCTTCAAAATTTGGCTTTCAAATTTTTAAAGAAAAGTTACCAAAAAAAATCAATTTGCTTAATTTTGGTGTGTTTTAGATTCGGACTAAAACATCAGTGATGTTTTTGAGTCTTTTTTCCACATCATTGATGTCTTCCTTGATCTTCTGTAAATCCTTATTGCACACCATGATCTCCCCGATGAGGATGTGTGTACTTGCACTTGTGAAATGTGTTTCTTCTTTCACAACATCTACATCACCTAAAATAAAAAAGCACACCATGTATTATAAATATGCAGGCATACATCTATTACCTGAAGCAGTGGTGTCAGACACTCACCTGTTGTGGTCACTATTTCGCCCACTTCATAAACCTCTCCTCCCTCCACATCCTCAGGTTGTGGTGCGGGGATTTCCCCTTCCTTAGGAGGTTGGGGGTCCCTGGTGTCCTCTGATGTCCCAATTCTTTTCTCCCCTATGTGAATAAAAAAAAGGTATACTTAGCACACAGATATTTGATGGCAAAAATAGTTATATGAAACATTGCTTGGAAGTGTTGTACAATTGTCTGTTTTGGCAGAGTTCCAAGCTGAAGACATGATTTTTTTCACTTTCTTAAAGCTGGAATACTTACCTTTTTTGGTCAAGTTTCAAACATGGAGACACCCCTAGTATCCACTGGAGCACCTGTTTGGACACCCTAAAAAATTTGTTCTGGTATCCCACAGTAGTGCTCCTGCGTCCAGATGTGTAAACAGCTCCTGAGTAGGGATGAGCTTCGAGTTCGAGTCGAACTCATGTTCGACTCGAACATTGGCTGTTCGCAAGTTCGCCGAACAGCGAACAATTTGGGGTGTTCGCGGCAAATTCGAATGCCGCGGAACACCCTTTAAAAGTCTATGGGAGAAATCAAAAGTGCTAATTTTAAAGGCTAATATGCAAGTTATTGTCATAAAAAGTGTTTGGGGACCTGGGTCCTGCCCCAGGGGACATGGATCAATGCAAAAAAAAGTTTTAAAAACGGCCATTTTTTCAGGAGCAGTGATTTTAATAATACTTAAAGTCAATCAATAAAAGTGTAATATCCCTTTAAATTTCGTACCTGGGGGGTGTCTATAGTGTGCCTGTAAAGGGGCGCATGTTTCCTGTGTTTAGAACAGTCTGACAGCAAAATGACATTTTGAAGGAAAAAACTCATTTAAAACTACCCGCGGCTATTGCATTGCCGACAATACACATAGAAGTTCATTGATAAAAACGGCATGGGAATTCCCCAAAGGGGAACCCCGAACCAAAATTAAAAAAAAAAAATGACGTGGGGGTCCCCCTAAATTCCATACCAGGCCCTTCAGGTCTGGTATGGATATTAAGGGGAACCCCGGCCAAAATTAAAAAAAAAAAATGACGTGGGGTTCCCCCTAAATTCTATACCAGACCCTTCAGGTCTGGTATGGATTTTAAGGGGAACCCCGCGCCAAAAAAAAAAAAAAAAACGGCGTGGGGTCCCCCCAAAAATCCATACCAGACCCTTATCCGAGCACGCAACCTGGCAGGCCGCAGGAAAAGAGGGGGGGACAAGAGTGCGGCCCCCCCTCCCTCCTGAACCGTACCAGGCCACATGCCCTCAACATTGGGAGGGTGCTTTGGGGTAGCCCCCCAAAACACCTTGTCCCCATGTTGATGAGGACAAGGGCCTCATCCCCACAACCCTGGCCGGTGGTTGTGGGGGTCTGCGGGCGGGGGGCTTATCGGAATCTGGAAGCCCCCTTTAACAAGGTGACCCCCAGATCCCGGCCCCCCCCCTGTGTGAAATGGTAAGGGGGTACATAAGTACCCCTACCATTTCACGAAAAAAGTGTCAAAAATGTTAAAAATGACAAGAGACAGTTTTTGACAATTCCTTTATTTAAATGCTTCTTCTTTCTTCTATCTTCCTTCATCTTCTGGTTCTTCTGGCTCTTCTGGTTCTTCTGGTTCTTCCTCCGGCGTTCTCGTCCAGCATCTCCTCCGCGGCGTCTTCTGTCTTCTTCTCCTCGGGCCGCTCCGCACCCATGGCATGGGGGGGAGGCTCCCGCTCTTCTCTTCTTCTCTTCTTCTTTTCTTCTTTTCTTCTTTTCTTCTCTTCTTCTCTTCTTCTTCATTTTCTTCTCCGGGTCGCTCCGCAATCCATGCTGGCATGGAGGGAGGCTCCCGCTGTGTGACGGCGCTCCTCGTCTGACAGTTCTTAAATAACGGGGGGGCGGGGCCACCCGGTGACCCTGCCCCCCTCTGACGCACGGTGACTTGACGGGACTTCCCTGTGGCATTCCCCGTGACTTCACAGGGAAGTCCCGTCAAGTCACCGCGCGTCAGAGGGGGGCGGGGTCACCGGGTGGCCCCGCCCCCCCCGTTATTTAAGAACTGTCAGACGAGGAGCGCCGTCACACAGCGGGAGCCTCCCTCCATGCCAGCATGGATTGCGGAGCGGCCCGGAGAAGAAAATGAAGAAGAAGAGAAGAAGAGAAGAAAAGAAGAAAAGAAGAAAAGAAGAAGAGAAGAAGAGAAGAGCGGGAGCCTCCCCCCCATGCCATGGGTGCGGAGCGGCCCGAGGAGAAGAAGACAGAAGACGCCGCGGAGGAGATGCTGGACGAGAACGCCGGAGGAAGAACCAGAAGAACCAGAAGAGCCAGAAGAACCAGAAGATGAAGGAAGATAGAAGAAAGAAGAAGCATTTAAATAAAGGAATTGTCAAAAACTGTCTCTTGTCATTTTTAACATTTTTGACACTTTTTTCGTGAAATGGTAGGGGTACTTATGTACCCCCTTACCATTTCACACAGGGGGGGGGCCGGGATCTGGGGGTCACCTTGTTAAAGGGGGCTTCCAGATTCCGATAAGCCCCCCGCCCGCAGACCCCCACAACCACCGGCCAGGGTTGTGGGGATGAGGCCCTTGTCCTCATCAACATGGGGACAAGGTGTTTTGGGGGGCTACCCCAAAGCACCCTCCCAATGTTGAGGGCATGTGGCCTGGTACGGTTCAGGAGGGAGGGGGGGCCGCACTCTCGTCCCCCCCTCTTTTCCTGCGGCCTGCCAGGTTGCGTGCTTGGATAAGGGTCTGGTATGGATTTTTGGGGGGACCCCACGCCGTTTTTTTTTTTTTTTTTGGCGCGGGGTTCCCCTTAAAATCCATACCAGACCTGAAGGGTCTGGTATGGAATTTAGGGGGAACCCCACGTCATTTTTTTTTTTTAATTTTGGCCGGGGTTCCCCTTAATATCCATACCAGACCTGAAGGGCCTGGTATGGAATTTAGGGGGACCCCCACGTCATTTTTTTTTTTTAATTTTGGTTCGGGGTTCCCCTTTGGGGAATTCCCATGCCGTTTTTATCAATGAACTTCTATGTGTATTGTCGGCAATGCAATAGCCGCGGGTAGTTTTAAATGAGTTTTTTCCTTCAAAATGTCATTTTGCTGTCAGACTGTTCTAAACACAGGAAACATGCGCCCCTTTACAGGCACACTATAGACACCCCCCAGGTACGAAATTTAAAGGGATATTACACTTTTATTGTTTGACTTTAAGCATTATTAAAATCACTGCTCCTGAAAAAACGGCCGTTTTTAAAACTTTTTTTTGCATTGATCCATGTCCCCTGGGGCAGGACCCAGGTCCCCAAACACTTTTTATGTCAATAACTTGCATATAAGCCTTGAAAATTAGCACTTTTGATTATTCATGTTCGTGTCCCATAGACTTTAACGGTGTTCGCATGTTCGAACGAACTTTTTTCCTGTTCGCATGTTCTGGTGCGAACCGAACAGGGGGGTGTTCGGCTCATCCCTACTCCTGAGTGTCCTCTCCTTACACTGAATCAAGTTTGCATTTCATTCTAGTTACAAACCCATCTAGACAACAATGTACTAAACTTATTTTAAGACAAATAGGCCTGAACAAATGTAGTTAACCTGCATCTGCCAAAAACATTGTATTAGTGGGCGAACAAACAATGTTTACTACAAACAATTACTGTGCCCACGAACCTGAAAGTTGCCATTTTAATCAGTACTACAGTAAAGAAAAGCACATGGAGCAGCATGCAAGTAATAAGAATAATAGGAACACACAACAAATACTTACTTTTTTTTACAGAACTCTCTTGATCCTTCTGTACTGATCCTGCTCCCTCAATTTCAGGTTTGACCAGTGTTTCCTCAGTTGATCCTTGGATCGTCATACCCCAAAATTCCTGTGCAGACTTTTCACAACTTTAGTCATGATCTTGGCCTTTCCCACATTTGGGCTTGCTTCCTATCATAGTCGGCCCTTTTCAAGATGTCCACCATCTCCACCATCTCTACAAAGGACATATTTGAGGCCTTAAATCTCCTCCGGGACGTTCGTGGCTCCGGGCTTTTGTCGTTGCTGCTGTATTCATGCACTTGTTCTTTCTCCGCCATGTGCTCTCCCACTGTGCAGAAAGAAAAGGGGTGGGAAAAATACTAGAAAGAAGGTCAGGGGCGGGTGGAGTTTCACGCATGCGCAGTGTATATAAAGCGTAACACGTGTGTGTCGTACGTATGATCTGTGAGTGGAGGAAGGCATGTCAGAAGCGCTGATCGTTCTAACGAAGGTACAGTTTTAACTTGGGGCATCAGTGGCCTATACTGCTTATAGATTGAGGCCTATATTAGTACAAGATTAGGAGAGTTTAGCCTGTATTAGGGTTTGTCTTGTGTTGTGTCTTACAGATAAAATGGATCGATTCAACGATTATGATTTCCTCCCCCAATTCATTGATTTGTACAGAGAGCTACCCTGTCTGTGGCAGACAAAACACCCCTTTTATACAAATCGACCAAAGAGGAAGGCAGCACTGGATAAATTGCTGGAATTTGTGAAGCCGCAGTTCCCCATAGCAGGCATCAACTAAGTGCAAAATTGGTGGCCTGAGGAGCACTTATAATAGGGAGCGCAAGAAGGTCCAGGATTCCCAGAGATCAGGAGCTACAGCAGATGACATTTATGTACCCAGGCTGTGGTACTACGACAGGCTGTAATTTCTGTCTGACCAGACTGAAATCAGGCCATCAATCTCAACCCTTCCTTCCACTCTTTCTTCCACGCCAGCTGAGGCTTCCGACGTCCAACCTGGGCCTTCCAGCCAGGAAGAAGATGTGGAGGAGCCCAGCTTGAGTCAGGTATAGCATTGTTAAACAGATTTCTCGAAATTGCATGTGATTGATGAACAATAAACTAAAACTATGTCCCTTTTTCATACACAGGAAAGCCTCAGCCAGGAGGTGGCAGGGGAAAGTGGCAGCCAGGAGGTGGCAGGGGAAAGTGGCAGCCAGGAGGTGGTGGGGGTAAGCGGCAGCCAGGAGGTGGCTGTGCCCAGTAGCCTGACTGAATCCCAGGTCCCTCCCCTCCACCTTCAACAAAAAAGCCCAGGAGGCGCATGCGCGGAGCTCTGGATGATGGACGCTTAGTCACAGAGCTCCGTCCCGCTCTGGCAATCCAGCGCTCCCACTAACGAGCGGCTTCTCGCGACTCCTCTCCGCTCCAGCGCCTGACGGTGGGAATGTTCTCGTGAATCGTTCCATGCCGGTGGGGACAGTCCGGCGTGACCTGAGAGCTCAATTTGGCACAGACACAGGGGCAGCAGAGAGACCTAAGATGGTGGCGGAACGCCGCTCCATGAGACAGCTCATGCAGAGACCCCTGCACGTCCGTCCTGGCGGAACTCTCAGCCAGTAGAGGTATGTGGGGGAACTCACTCCACTACACCTCTCAAGGGGCCCATATCTCCAGCATCCACTGAATCACTCCTTAATCAGACATTCGATGAGCTCTTAATGTCCCCTATGGATGCAGCCTCACCAAGGCCTAGTGACTCCCCGCATGGCATGAGACAGATCCTCCCTGAGTCACTGAATATTGGATTCATCTTTACCAAATTCGCAGAGATGCTGCACAGGGGCTTTTCCCAGACAGCGGCCAAAGGCTTGTCCCAGACAGTGGCCAAAATCACATCTGACATTAAAATCGATCTCCAATCCCTGGGTTCCAGCATAGAAACCATGGAAACTAAAAGAGACGCCACCGTAGCCAGTGCTAACCAGAATAAAGACCGCATCCAAGACCTGCACAACCAACTGGAAGTTGCCAATGCCAAAATCGATGACCTGGAGAATAGGACAAGAAGGTACAATTTCAGAGTCAGAGGTTTACCTGAAACCATCACGGATGTCCCTGATGCAATCTGTTCCCTTATCAAGGATCTCATTCCGGACATCCGACCTTACAGGCTTGAACTGGACCGTGCCTACAGGGCACTGGGTCCAATGCGCAAAGATGGGCTTCCTCGCGACATGGTAGTTAAACCACACTTCTATGCGGTGAAAGAAGAAATAATGAAGAGAGTCCGCTCCATCCCACAACTGCAGTTTATGGGACATCCCATCCAGATTTTTGTTGATATCTCCCCCTCTACAATTCAGAGGAGACAGGCTCTCAAACCCCTATTGACAGCGCTGACACAGAAGAATATAAAATACCGGTGGTTGTTCCCCTTCAGTCTTAAATTTGAGATCAATAACAAGACGTTTAGATTCTCTACTTTTGAGGAAGAAGAGAACCTTCTACAGAAGCTGGGCATCATCTCCAGGGACCCCCCTTCTCCGATGCAGTCCTCCTCTTGCAGCTCTGCAAAGCGTCCCCCTCAGCCAGTCCACTTACCTCGCTGTGGCAATTATCCAAAACCAAAAAGGCTAAAGAAGGTCTACCCCCTTGAAACGGATCTCTGGCACGTCAACCATTTCATCTTCTCATTTGATTTGGGCTTAACTCCAACAGGCCCCTATGCTCTTCAATTGACTAATCCTTGATCCCCACAGAAGTTACTGGGATCCCGTGAAATTTTCTGAAGCGGCCCCCTTGCACACTCCTTTTACAATTTGACCTTATCCATGGTGGAACTTACCCTACTTCCACGGATACAGTCCACCCTATGGCCCTCCATACTTTGATGAACTGCCTCATGGTTCCTCTTCCAGCCTCCGACTTGTGCATGGCTGGCTATGCACTATTGACTAGTTATTGCCTATTTAGCTATAGCCATCACTTGTAGCCCCTGGACTGACCTATACTGCCCTCAGGGCGCACCTGGGCCCCATTCATCCCACTCCCCTTGGAGTGTGGCCAGGGACATAAGCCGGCATCATTTGCCCCCTACAGGATCGGTATCCCAACGTCCTCTCTCCCCTGTACTTCCCTACCTTCCAAGCCTCATGGCAAACCCATACCCTTCCCCCCAATTCCTTTTCCTTGCAACTAGCTGGTCCCACCCGGGCCTGCCTTTAATGTTTTTATTTGTTAGTTGTTGGAGTTGAAGCCTATGTTTTTATATTTTGTTAGCATTTTCCACATGGGAGTGCTGCGGCCATAGCGGTACTCAGGCACTGCCTCCTGTCCTCAGAGACGCAGATTTCCCCCTCTCCTGGTCAGGATTTCCCCTCTTATTAGAGAGGAAACCTTTTTTTTTTGTTGTGATTTAGGGTATGGTGGATACATCCTACCCCTACCCTTTGGGATCTACTATGTTCTTTTTCCTTTCTCTCTTCCACCTGGATCTTTTCTTCCATACTGACTCTTTCTTTTTTCTAGTGGCCGGTATGACCTCACACCTCTCCTGGATCTCTAGGGACAACAGTATGAACTGGCTCATTCTACCAATCCCTGGAACTCACACCAAGTTGAAGGTAAGTGACTGGGTCTCATTGTCATTTTCCCCTGGGATGCTCCATGGCTGATCTCACCACACCACACCCTTTCTTTTTTTCAAAAAGATTTTATTGATTTTTACAGTTTAACAAAGTATAGAAAACATACATCGCAATCATTATGGCAACAGACATATAGCATGTATGCTTTTTCAATTTATAATTTAGCCAATGCACGTAACGTGTACAACATGTCAGTTCTTTGCGTGGTAAGAGTAAATAGAATTCCAACTGTCTAAGATTCCGAGTGCTAGAGCACTAAATTTATGATGTAGTGGTAGCTTTATATGGTTAGATCAGAGGGGGGGGCAAAGGTCACAGCAATACTGACCGTGGTTAGACCCGGGTCCATTTACCCCTGAAGGGACCATCGCTGTGAATGGGCCGGGATATTAGGGCATTATATGAGTGGGATCAATATCCAGGGTGTGTTGTGAGATAGGGAGCAGTCCCATTATGTGACCTGATTATTCACATCAGTGTGTTGGAAAAGACGTTCTGACAGCGGAGGCCATGAGCCTGTATCAATGGTGTGGGAGAAGGAGAGAAAATGCGTGAAGATGTAGGCAGCTAAAGTGACTATGAGAAGAATAGATAGCGGGAGATGGGGTGCGGGGTAGGTCAGGGGATGGACGGCATAGTGGGGTCCGGCTTTCTGGATTTCAGTACAGAGGAAGTCATTGTGGTGCGTGTGTATGATTTAGAGACTAAGTGGTCTGTGTAAGGGATTGTCTGTAGTGTAACCAACATGCCCACGTAGTATTGAACTTGGTAGGGTTATCGTTGGATTGGCATATAAGACTTTCCATATCAGCTATTTTATCAACCCTCTTGATCCAATCTTGTACTGTGGGGGGTGTCGTGTTCCTCCAGAGTGCAGGGATGCATAGATTGGCCGCGTTAATGAGGTGTATGGTAAGTGATTTTTTGTATGACCCAGGAGAGTCAGAGGTGTGGTGGAGTAAATACCGTTCAGGGGTGAAAGCTGAAGAGTATGTGGATATTTGCGTAATTAGCCGGTGAATTTCCTCCCAAAAAGGTTGTATGAGTTTGCAATTCCACCATATGTGCAAGAGAGTGCCTTTTGATGTACCACACCTCCAACAAGTTGGGGGGATGGTCGGGTGAAAGTGATGTACCTTATCTGGCGTCCTGTACCATTTAGAGAACAATTTGTACCTATTTTCCTGTGTCGAGACGTTTATGGATCCTTTATGCATGAGGGTGAATATTGAATCCCATTCCTGTGGGGAAAGGTCTAGTGCTAGTTCAGATTCCCATTGCTTTACTAATTTGTCGCTTTTGACCATATGTTGTGAGAACAAGAGGGAGTAGGTTGTGGATATCAGATGTTCCTGAGGTTCCTCGTTGGAACATAGGAGTTCTAGTGGGGAGTGATCTCTGCTACAAGTCGAGTCTGTTAGATGGGCCTGAAGGAAATGTCTCAGTTGCAGGTATTTGAAGAAGGGTATGTGGTAATTAGGTAGTTGCGTGGCGAGATCTGGGAAGGAGCGGATCATGCCATTTTGGAAGCAACTATGTGCCCTAGCATGATTGGTAGTCGTTTCTGGTGTAGAATCTTTTAACTGTAGACCTGGAGGGAAGTCCGGGTTGTTATCTAGTGGTGTCATGGGGCCCGGTGAGGGTAAGATGTTGAGTGTCTTGCATGCCCTTTTAAAGATCGAGAGAGTGGTGCCGATGGATGGATGTGAGGTGAAATCTTTGGGTATATGGCTATTATTAATCCAGGGAGAGTGGACGATAGGGACGTTAGCGAAGGAGTCTTCCAAGTTGACCCAATCTTTATAGTGATGGTGTATGTGCCAGTCAACCAATCTGATTAAGTGACAAGCCCAGTGGTATTTCAGGAGATCTGGGAGCCCCAATCCCCCCAATCGTTTGGGCAGGATTAGTCTATCCCAACTAACCTAGGCTGTTTGGATGCCCATATGAAGGACCTGCAAATGCGTTTGTAAGATGCAAAAAATGATAGTGGCAATTTAATTGGTATGGCTTGGAGGAGATATAGGAGTCTGGGCAAAACATTCATCTTCAATATAGCGATCCTGCCCAGCCAGGAGAATGATCCCAGATGCCATTTTTGGAGGTCTCTCTGGATGGACAATATCAAGGGAGTGAAATTACTGGTGTAAAGATCCTTTAGGTCAGTGGTAAGCTTAATTCCAAGATATAATATGGCTGTTCGTTCCCAGCCAAAAGGAAAGTTGAGTTTACAGAGATCAACCGTGTCTGTCGACAGGGTGATATTGAGGGCTTTGGACTTTTCAAAATTTATTTGTAGGTTGGAAAGGGTTTTAAAAAGTTTGAAGTCAGAGAGGAGGTTAGGGATGGATGTAACGGGGTCTGTCAGGAAGAGTAGGATGTCATCGGCATAGGCCGCTAATTTGTACTGTTTGTGACGGATAGTAATACCTTTAATGGTGGGGTTGTCTCTCAGTCTGAGGAGCATGGGTTCCAAGGTCAATATAAATATAAGCGGTGATAGAGGGCATCCCTGACGGGTTCCGTTAGAAACAGAGAAGGCGTCCGACAGCCCACCATTGATCCTCAATCTAGCCGATGGCGAGGAGTAGAGAGCCAATATCATTTGGAGCATACGGGGTGGCAAGCCTATTGCTTGTAGAGTGGCCTTCATGTAGTCCCATGCCACCCTGTTGAACGCCTTCTCTGCATCCAAGGATAGAAAGAAACCTTATGTAGACATTCTAGTGAGCCAATGGTGTATATTCAGGGCTTTAGTGGTGTTGTCCCGGGACAAAACCAACTTGGTCAAGCGAGATTAAAGAGGGTAGGAAAGGTAGGAGTCGATTAGCCAAAGCTTTTGCGTAGAGTTTGAGGTCTACATTTAACAGGGATATGGGGCGGTAATTTGTCACTAGTGTAGGATCTTTGTCATGTTTGGGAATAAGTGCGATGTGTGCTGCGAGCATTTCATTATAGGTATCTGTTGCTGGCGTCAGGGTATTGAGGGCTTTCACTAGGTGGGGAAGGAGGATGGTCGGGAAAGATTTATAATAGCTGGCCGAAAGGCCATCAGGGCCGGGGCTTTTACCAGTCTTCATTTGTTTTAAGGCTGTAAGGAGCTCGTCTACTGAAAGAGGGGTATCTAACGATTGTGCATCTTCCTGAGAGAGGGGGGTTGGTCCGTGTTGCGCTAGAAAATCTAGGATAGCCGTTTTCCGATCTAATGAGTTTTCAGAGTTGTGAGTTGGGGTCAGATTGTATAGTTTGGTAAAATATCGGACAAATTGTGCTGAGATCTCTTCATTAGTAACGAAGGATTCTCCAGCCGGGTTGGAGATTTTGTGGATAGTATGTGAGGCTTTTTTAGATTGGAGAGCTCTAGCCAGTAATTTGCCAGACTTGTTACCAAATTCATAGTACAATTTTTGCGTCAGCATGAACTTGCGTTTTAGCGTTTTGTGAAGAATGTCTAGGAGTTCCTCCCTAGCCTGTGTCAGTTCGGTCATTGATGTCATTGCAACAGAAGCTTTGTGTGTCTGTTCTAGCACGTGTATACGCGCGGTTAGTTCAGTAATGCGCGTGTTTAAGTTTATTGCGATGAGCCGATATAGACAACAGTTCGCCCCGAATGACGCATTTGTGAGCATTCCATGTGGTCACAGGAGAAATATCAGGAGCTGAATTATTAGCGAAATAGTCAGCAAGGCACTTAGTCAGTCTGTTTGTGTTGATTTTGTCTGTCAGTAAGGAGCTGTCAAGACGCCAGATATACGTCTTTGTGCGCGTCATCGGTAGTCGTAAGGTGATAGAAATGGGATTGTGGTCCGAGAGAAGGGATGGTTCTATGGTGGCCTTGGAGAGGTTTGACAGGTCATTCTGAGAGAGGAAAAAGTGGTCCAATCTGGAGTACTTATTGTGGGGCGGCGAAAAGCAGGTAAAGTCCCTTTCCTTAAGATGCATTGTACGACAAGTGTCATGAAGGAGTAGATTACTTAATTGCAATTTGATGGCCTTCAAGGCCCTGTAGGTGAGGAAGGATGACCCGTTCGAAGTATCGATGGATGGGTTCAGGGGGACATTAAAGTCACCGCCGACAATAAGGGTTCCAGATTGGAAGCTGGAGAGTAATTGCAAAGTTGTACGGAAAAAGGCTACTTGGCCAGAGTTGGGAGCATAAATATTGCCAATGGTGAAAGGCAATTGATGTAGGGTGCCCTTTATAAAGAGGTATCTGCCAAGGGGATCCCGCAAGGTGTCCGTTACTTGAAAAGGGCAGTGTTTGGAGATGAGGGTAGTGACCCCTTTGGACTTTGCCTCCGAATTGGAAGCGTGGATCGCAATGGGAAAGTCGCGGTTGTATAATTTAGGGATAGAGTCCGTTCGAAAATGTGTTTCCTGTATGAGTGCAATTTGTGCTTTAGAGTGCTGGAGGGAGAGCAGAAGTTTAGACCGTTTTTCAGGGGTGTTAAGACCCCGTATGTTGATAGAGTATAATTTAAGTGAATGGGGTAGGGGTGATGATGCACCTTGCGCGGGGAGGGAGTCTACTGGAGCCGTCATCGTAGGGAAAGATGGTGGGGGAGAAGGGTGGGGGAAGTGGGATTTACGTCTGTCGTGGAAGGTGAGGTGTGCGAGCCCACGTGGATGTGGTACTGTGGGTACCGAAGAGGTGTGGATCTATCTGTCCACTCGCCTCCCAATCATTAGATCGGTAGGGTACAGGCCTTGCTCGGATGTCCCACCCAATACAGGCGACGGCAGCCTGGCGCAAACCTGTGTGGGGGTTGGCCAAAAGCCAGGCAGTGGACAGATTGTGAGAGTCTAAAAAGGAAAAAAGAGGAGAATGTCCTCTGCCACAGGATAATGTGAAGTTAGAACAGAGGTAAGAAGCCTAATTGTGTTGATCTGTGTCTTATGGTTAATACAGAGGATAAAGTGTGTCTATGTGGTATTAACCCGAGAGAACCCAAAGAGCTACAACATAATAAAGTACTTAGATGAGTAGGTAAACGTACTGAGATCTGGGGTCAACCAGTCTCCTTGAACAACAGGAGTAGGCAGATTATCATGTTATCATTTATGCCATTACCAGCTATGTAATGACCCACGCCAGCCAGGGTGTGGGGCAATGACATCAGTCTGGTGGTTGAGCCAGAGCCAGAGACATGAATTCAGATGCCCTAAAGGCATATACCTATAAACATATGAACAAGCTGATCTATAATATTGTACCTCCATTCAGGTCTATTGCAGAGTAGGATATGAGTCCTGCAACCAATGAAGGTATATAGCAGCCAAACCAAAAATAGTTCAACTTAAAACTTTGTGTTGCCTAAAAGCCAAAAAGATTATATAGAAAAAAAAAGGAAAAAAACAAACTTTTATACCAGTAAAGGCAAACCTCGCAGAGGGGGGGATGTAAACTGCAGCTACGTGCCTAGTCTGCTCGGGCGCGGGTATGTAACTGTCGTATGGTGTCCACCTTAATGAGTCACTTCCGGGTCCGGTGTAGAGTGAGTGCATCATAGTTGTCTACGGTGCGTCCGACACGACTGCGGAGTCCGCTTGAGCGTCCATCGGTAGATGTAAAAGTAAGTTCCGGGGTCGGAGGTGCAGTCCTGTGTGTTGCTTGGAGCCAGACTCTACTACGTAGAGGAAGTTGGACGCAAAGCACGCAGGAGTACTGAGTGATGTGGGTGGAGTTCGGCGTTGCAGGGCATGGTGGTAATTGTAGTTCTGAGACCAGCCCTCTCATGAATGCCCGCTGTGGATTGGCGGGGCCGTCCGCCAATGGGAGATAGGATAGGGAGCTTTGAGGAGAGCGGTGAATGAGAGGGTCGGGTGGATGACGAAAACTTGTCACGTGCTGACAGGGATGTGAAGAAGATAGATGTTGCTCGGTCAGCGTTCTGCTTGTGAAGCCTTTTCCATGTCTCCTTCCAAGCAATTCAAGCACAAGTGCAAAAAGTAAAAATAACAGTAAAAAACAAAAAAAAAAAAACAGTATAAAACAGGCCGCTCACTAAAACCAAAAATAGAAACCAACCATATTGGAGTCAAATAAATCAGATGGTCATAAGGATAGGGCTATTTTCACATGCCTTTAGCGATCCCGGCAGGTCCTCCTGGATCATGGCGAAACGGTGGGGCTAATGCCCCGATTGTTTGAGCAAGATGTGGTATGGCTGCGGCGCACAGAGGGAGAGCGTCTCCTGCGGTTCAGGGAATTTTGCGCCTCCATGGGTTCCTCTCTGATTGTCTCCCGGGTGTGCGGTCTGGGACGAAAGGCTGCATACCAATTCGGTACCGGCACCAGCGGGAGGCCCAGTGTGGCACAGAAGTGGGGGAGGTCCTCAGGGACTTTGAGGATCGCTGTGCGACCATGAGCCGATGCTGAGAGGCAGAAGGGGAACTTCCATTTATAAAGTATTTGGTGGTCTCGCAAGGCCTCTAGCAGGGGTTTTAAGTCGCGCCTGTGCTGGAGTGTGATGGCGGAGAGGTCTTGATATATTTGCACCGTCGCCCCCTCATGCTGGATCTGCTGTCTTCCCCTCGCAATTTTTATGATGTCCTCTTTTAGTTTGAAATCCACTATACAGCAGATTATGTCGCGGGGAGGGTCTGACTCCCTGCCTTTGGGACGTAAAGCACGGTGTATCCTCTCCATAGCAATAGTAGTTTGGGCAGGGCAATTGAGAAGAGCATTAAAGATGCTTACTACGGCCTGAGTGATCTGTACCCCCTCAATCAACTCCGGTAGGTCTCTGATGCGCAGGTTATGCCTTCTGCCTCGGTTGTCGAGGTCTTCGAGGTGCCGCTGCATATCGCGCATTTGCATGGTGTGGGAGTCAATGTCCTCCGTGACAGAGTGTAAAATGACATCCTGACGTTCTGTCTGTCTCTCTACAACATGCACTCTGTCATTCAGGGAGCGGAGATCTAGCCGCAATTCTGAAATGGCGGCAGATAGTGTTTCTTTAATGTCATCTGCTATGAAGCAGAGGTCCTGCATGTTTATGGGCGGTGGGGGTCTGAGTTCTATCCCCCCTTCCCCTCCATGTGGAAGCGGGGGTTGAGGAGGTATAGCTGGCGGGTTCAGCGGCTGTGAGGGAGGCAGTGTGGAGTGTGCTTTCGCGTGGTGGGAAGGCGCCATATTGCTCCTGCTGGTCCGAAACATCTCCGGAATGTTCTGTCCCTGTGCCCCCGTTAGGTCGCGGGGAGATCTCGAGCGGGATGCCGAAGAGGTCCGGGAGGCCGTCCCCATAGCTCAGTGTCGAGACTGCGGGATATTACCTCGGTTTTCAGGCGGCTTTCTCCTGTGGCGGACGGAGCTCAGGAATTAGGCGACTATCTCCATGCCAGGTCAGGCCACACCCCTTCCACACCCTTTCTTATGCATTGCATCACACAATGGTCAAGGAATAAACTCGCCTGTGAAACGCAGGAAAATTTTACAGTATTATCACAGTCAAAAAATAGACATTCTATTTCTCCAAGAAACACACTTTCCTCGCTCCTATGCTCCCTCGTACATGCACCCCAAATTCCCCAAATTCCATCTTGCTAGTGCAGAAACTAAAACGAAAGGGGTTGCTATATTTGTTTCCTGTAATTGCAAATTCTCGCTTATCTCTGAGTATAAGGATCTGGAGGGTAGATTCTTGCTCGTTAAGGGTCTCCTTGACAATCAACTCTACTCCTTGATTTCATACTATGCGCCGAACAGGGGCCAGTCCCATTTTTTCCACTCCATGTTTAGCACTCTAAACCCACTAACGGAGGGCACTGTCATCTATGGAGGGGACTCCAATATTGCTTTCGATACAGGGTTAGACAAAAATCGTCCCTTGGGTAGGGAACTTCTCCGTCCCACCAGACAGAGTCTTAGACCCCTTTCACACCAAGGCATTTTTGCAGCGTTTTAGCGCTAAAAATAACGCTCATAAAATGCTCCCCATGCATCTCAATGGACCCTTTCACACTGAGGCGTTGAGCTGGTGGGGTGTTGAGAAAAGTCCTGCAAGCAGCATCTCTGGAGCAGCTTTTGGGCGTTGAAAAAAGCTCTTCAAAAACGCCCCTCTCTGATGAAATGAATTGAAAACGCTGTAAAAACGCCTGAATAGTGTCTATAATCCACCCTGAGCTGTAGAAAATTCACATGATCTCACAAAAAGGTAAACATGCAAGCAGAAAAGAGAGCATCTACAACAACAGGACTGAAATTGTGGGAAGGTCAGAATAATTAAACAGACCATCAAAGTGCCAAAAAAACAAAATTAAAGTGCCAAAAAAGAATTAATCCCAGAAAAATGAAGATTTGAAGTCAAACAAGACACTGCTTGTTACTTTACAAGACACTGCTTGTTTTACATGATCTCACAAAGGATAAACATGCAAGCAGAAAGATAGCATCAATAACACATGCTTCAATAATGCTTGAAAAATGCTGTTAAAAACGCCTGCAGCGTTCTGTTAATTTTACCGATAGCGCCCCTAAAACGCGGTAAAAATGCAGTAATAACGCTAAGGCGTTTTAGGGCATTTTTAAAGTGCCTTGGTGTGAAAGGGGTCTCAATGTGGCTAGACAGATCTATCAACAGGGGTTAGTAGACATTTGGAGAGAGGTAAACCCGACCTTGCGGGACTACGCTCACTTCTCAGTGAGTGTACTCGGTCTGGTCGGACCATTCAATGCTCTTCCTGATAATAAATAGGTCAACAGGACAAAAAAGGGTGGTAGTTGGAGACTGAATGCCTAGATCCTCAGCAACCCAACCCATGTCAGTGAAATTGAAAAGGATATTCAAGAATACTTCCTTCTGAATGATGTAGAAAATATTTCCCCGACCACATTATGGGCAGCACATAAAGCCATAATCAGGGGGAAGCTCATTCAGATGACATCGAGGTTACGAAAAGCCGTAAGGCAGACATAGAGAAGTTAGAGAAAGAATTCCTACTCCTTAACAAACAACACAAGCATAATCCTTCTTCAATACCAGTGGAGAGATTAGATGCAGTGCGTACAGCACTGAACCTGGCTCTCATGCCATTGCGGAAAAAAGCCTGAGGTGGAGTGAGGCCCGCTTCTATCATCAGAGAGATAAAGTGGGAGCCCCACTAGCTTCCCGGTTGACCCCCAAATTGAAGGTGCATGCGTTACCTAAAATCAAACTAGGGAACTGTACTTTCTCACAGAATCCCCAAAGGATCATGGAGGCCTTCCATTACTTTTATAGGAAGCTATATGGAGCGAAGGAAGCAGTCCCGGATACTTTCCTGGAATCATTTCTGAGCTCTATTAAAATCCCCAAAATCAAGGACCACCATAGAGATACACTAGAAGATCCAATATCTGCAGAAGAAGTTTCCCTGGTCATTAAAAATTTAAAAATCCACTCCGCTCCTGGACCAAATGGCTTCTCTGCCCCATATTATAAACATTTTTCCTCTTCTTTGGCTCCCTACTTAACCCGCTTTTTTAATGAGCTACGTAAGGGATCCCAACTAGACAAGACCTTAAACTCGGCCTTCGTCACTGTCATTCCCAAGCCTAGCAAGGATCCTAGCACAGTGACCAACTACCGCCCCATATCATTAATAAATAGTGATCTTAAAATCTTGACAAAAATCCTAGCTGACCGTATATCCTTATCCATTAGTTTATATGTCCACAAAGACCAAGCCGGCTTCATTCCTGGTAGACAAGGTCCTGATCAAATCAGAAGGGCAATTGATGTAATCTCTCTTTTGAGATCTAGTTGGGATGGTGCCCCCCCCAAACAGGATTCTTACTCTCCCTGGACCTTCAGAAGGCATTTGATTCTGTTTCCTGGTCTTTCCTTGTTCTTATTTTACATTGCTGGACAAACCTTTATTAATGTGATAGGAGCACTCTACTCAAACCCAGAAGCAAAAATAAGACTGCAGGGATGCTTTTCGGAATATTTCCTGATCTTCAGAGGCACGAGGCAGGGATGCCCATTGTCTCCACTGATTTTTGCTATTGTCATAGAGACACTTGCTATTGCCATCAGGGATCACCCAGATATTCATGGAGTATGCTGTGGCAAACAAATCCACAAATGCGCACTCTTTGCGGATGACATTCTGCTTTTCATCACCTCTCCCTTAACCTCGTTACCCAACGTTTCCAAATTATTAGATAAATTTGGCAGTCTCAGGTCTCAAGGTGAACTTTGCAAAATCTATGGCATTAAATGTAAATTTACCAGAAGTCTAGTAGCGTGTTTAAAGGAACAATTCCAATTTGTATGGAGCAATAGGGTGATTCCCTATTTGGGGGTCAATCTAACCGCATCTATAGACCACTTATACAGGGCCAACTTCCCTCCAATATATCGCAAATTAGAAGAAGACCTTACTCACTGGGACAAATTGGGACTCTCCTGGTTAGGCAGAGTCAACTCTGTGAAAATGACCCTTCTACCACGTATTCTCCATCTGTTTCGATCACTCCCCATTCTGATCCCTAAGGATCAACTGCAGAAATTTCAATCGAAAATCATCAAATTTATTTGGGGAGCAAAAGTACATAGAATTGCAAGGGAGACCCTTTTTGGAGCAAGGAACAAGGGCGAGGTGGGACTCCCGAACCTTCTCTGGTATCACCAAGCAGCTCAATTGTCCCAAATATCCGTTATCTATTTCAAGTCAGCTCATCCAGACTGGGTTCACATGGAAAGGCAAGCGATCCCTCATTACACGCTAGACTTCCTTCTCTGGTGCCCTCCCAAAACCAGACCTGCAATTATGGCCCCGACTCTCTCCCACTCCCTACATATATGGGATTCCCTTAAGAACAACCCACACCTGATCTCTAGTTGGCATCCGCTGTCGCATCTCTTTCACAACCCTCTTTTTCCCCCCGGGATGAACATAAAAGCCTTTGATTGGTGGTTGAACAAGGGGATGTATAGGATCGGACATTTTGTCAACTCCACTGGCCCCCTCACTTTCGCTCACTGTGTGAGCAAATTAGAAATGCCAACTAACGAAAGATATCGACTACACCAAATATCCCACTTTATCCATTTGTTATGGACCTCAAAACCGGACCCATTAACAATTACGGCATATGAGCTATGGTGTGGACAAGCCATGGAACAGAGGGGGGGGATTTCAATAATCTATCAGTCACTGGCTACGGCAGACTCCAAGACCCTTTTTATGCTGGAATGGGAGAGAGACCTGGGACACAACTGGACCTTAGCAGAATGGCATAGGGCTTCTGCTTCAGCCTTCCAGGGCCTCTTGAATATAGCGCTAGTGGAGGCAAACCTAAAAGGTCTAATGAGATGGTATGTTGTCCCATTAAAACTAGCTAAAATTTTCCCAATATCCTCTCCCTTGTGCTTCCAAAATTGTGGACATGTGGGATCAATACTGCACATATGGTAGGAATGTCCCAATATCAGGGGATTCTGGAACAGAATCTTCCACATGCTCCGCAAAGTTACGGGCCTCCCCATTTAGAAATCTCCCCACACAGCCCTCCTCAACTTCCTGGTCCCGAAGGTCCCCAAATTGACTCAACGGCTTATTATGTTTATTCTCCTTGGGACTAAATTAACAATTGCTCGAGCCTAGAAACAACCCTACGTTTCCTTTACCTCGGTCAAGAGAAAAATCTCCTGGATCATGGTTCAAGAAAAAATAGTTAGCACCTTGTTAGACACTACTGAACAACATGAGGCTATCTGGGAACCATGGACCCATTATATACGGTTAAAGACCACCTATTGACTCTGTACAGGTTTCCCAGGACTGGACATGTATCATTCGGCCACTAAGTCTTCTTTCCCTTTCTCTTTTCCTACTTTAATTTCTCTATCTGTTTCTCTTCTCTGTTCTTGTATCCATAGCACCTCTAAGCTGACCTATGGTAATCATCTGGGATCACGCTGGTTTTCTCTGTTAAAACTGCAATATAAGTTGTATCTATATGTACCAGCCAGGCTGGGCCCAGGGAAGCGAATCCAAGAGCTCCCTCGTGCTCCAACTTGGACTATGGACTTACTAGTATTGGGAGAAGGGAGAAGGTTCCCTTTGTGGAGCCCTTTCCTACACTAACTTTCATAAGGGCCCACACCCCTATGTTCACCCTCATAATTATGTCAATTAAGAGGACTCCATATATGTTCTTTATGCTAAGTTTCAACCCCAGTTTGAATCGGCTTAGGCTATCACCAACTATGGGCATGGTAAAACTCGGCTTTACGGATGCCAATAGTGTCTGTATTTCCCCCTTTTTCTTTCCTATGATGCTGTTAGTCTTTATATTGCTGACAAATTATTAAGGTTTCTAAGATGATAGGAGGGTTGGATACGCCACCCCCCACTCCATGACACAAATAGATCCCACTTGGGGTGTCTCGCGGTGGGGGATGTCTCCCCCCTCCTACAAACCAAGATTTGTTCATGCACTCTACACTCCAGAACATATTTGATTACTAATTGCACCTGATGTTTATACAAATGTTACCTGGCTTTGGATTCACGGATACATCTTGTAATGAAATGTACCAATGTTTCTATCATTACTTTTTGAAAACTTAATAAAAAAACTATTGAAAGAACAAAAGGCCCTGGAAGGGGAGGAGTGTGGAGGAGTCAGCACTTGGGTTAATTTGGCAGGTTTCTGTGGCCCTCAGAAGCCCCCCCCAGTCTTCATGAGGCCTATGCCCGCATGGCTGCCAACAAAATGCTGGAAATGGAGGTGGGCCAATGCCTCTTTTGTGAGAAAGTGATATATATGGCCCTAAATAAGGGGTTGAGGGGCGAACTCACAAGCAAAACCCACCTGTATGAGTTGGACCATCCTCCTCCTCCTCCACCTCTTCCACCTCCTGCCACAACTCCAACACCAGACCCACATCCTGGAAGCAAGCGTGGAAGGAAGCGTGTAAGGAGGACAAGAGAGTGATGGCCTGGGTTCAGTCTGGTCTGGCAAAAGACGCAAGCTGTTGTAAGACCACAGCCTGGGGACATATATGTCACCTGCTGCTGTTCCTGATCTCTCGGAGTCCTGGACCGGATTGTGCTCCCTATTAAATGGACTCCTCAGGCTACCAATTTTGCATGTCAAATAGTTGATGTGTGCCCTGGGGTACAAAGGCTTCGCTAATTTCACCAGTTTATCTAGTGTTGCCTTCCTCTTTATTTTGTTATGACTTCTTAATAAATGTCTATTTATTTTCATAAATCATTGGCTATGTGTTTTAATTAAAAAAGGACAGTTTGTTTGTGAGTAGGCAGGTACATTTCAAAAATACAATGTCAAATTAACAAGGGACACCAACACCATCCAATCTCCTTGAGGTTAAAAAATACAAGATAATAATGGTGTTGTAGTAACTTGACATACAAAATGACAAAAAAATATTATGGAGATCACTAGAAAAAAAAAAAATTAAAAAAGATCACTAGAAAAATAAAATCAAAACATTATTATGGAGATCTGACGAAAAAAATAAAAATATTATTCAGGAGATCACGAGAAATACTAAAGAAATCAGTTTGTGAGAACTCTGTGTGAATATGAGCAGCAAAACAACTTCATTATTCTAGCATTAGAAAGAAGAAGAGAATGTGCTGTATTAAAAGATAATTAAATTTGCAGCGTGACGAATGTGCTATCTCCATTACGAACGCTAGTTTTACCAGACTGAGCACTTCCGTCTCGTACTTGATTCAGAGCATGCGTGGAAAATTTGAGAACCAGCTCTCAAATTTTTGTTGTCGGAAATTCCGACAAAAAATGTTCGATGCAGCCTACACACGGTTGGAATTTCCGACAATGAGCTCCCATCGAACATTTGTTGTAGAAAATTCTGATCGTGTGTACGTGACATAAGAGTTTGCTAAAGAGATGAGGGTCAAAACACAGAAGTATAAAGAAGGCCCTCCACTGGATATCCATAATTTCTCCAGGATTTAAAGGGGTTGTAAAGGTTATTTTTTTATTTTCTAATTAGGTTCCTTTAAGCTAGTGCATTGTTGGTCCACTTACCTTTTCCTTTGATTTCCCTTCTAAATTATTTTTTCTTTGTCTGAATTTCTCACTTCCTATTCCTCCTCTGTCAGCTTGCTCCCATCATCCGAGCCCTTCTTGTCCCCTCCCTTGGGACTACATCCCTGTGGGGAGACGCTGTGTACGCTCACAGGTATGAGAGGCAGGGGATCCGCAGGCGTGTCTAAGATGCTGTAGCTCTGCCTCCCGTGCCTTGTTATTGTACTAAATGACCATCTAAGCTGCATTGAGAGTTGGACTCAGGATCGTCGGCTCGGCTGCAGAGTTTGATTGAAAGGACAGCAGCAACTGGAAAACATTGTTTTAAACAATATTTATAACAATATATAGCCAGATATTGAAACGAGAACTAGGCTTGTTCTCGTTATGTGACACGGCGAAAAAGCGGCACTGTGCATGCGTGATGCCGCTAAGCCTCAAGGGAATTGTAGTTCCTTTGATGCAGTGACGTAGCTTTACTGAACGTGCTCCAAAACCCAGAATTTGAGGAGAGAATCAAGAGAGGGAATGAGGAAGTGGAGAAATAGCATAATTATTTAACTGGTAACTTAATATTTTAAGCAGAAATAACAACTATATTCACTATGTATATAGCACAGAGAACACATATTGGCTAAAAACTTTTTACCTTTACAACCCCTATAAGGTGCCAAAGCACCAACAGGTAGTCACCCATAAATTCCAAAGAATCATGAAAAACAATTGAGGCTTAGCTGTTCATTAAGCTCCTTAGGGGCTATCTATCATTTTTTATATCAAACTATGTCTATATAGCTGTTTATAAACACTGACATTTCTCATTTAAATACTGCAATATTCCTCATCTAAATAATCTATATTAACTTTAGTAAGTTCCAAAACACAAATGTATTTATTATTGTAATTACTGTAGGTATTATTACAAGTAAACTGATGTGTAATTTACATTTAATTTTGTTAGCTGTGCTTCATCCAAGCTGGAGGTCTTAAATGTTCACCCACTGTTCAAATTAATTGGATTTTAATTTCTTTAACAATAAAGTCAAAATTAAGCTATTACAGGTCAGACATGTGGGGAGGGAGAGAAAAACACATTCAAATAAATAAAAACTGCTTAGTTTCTGAGAGAATCTTTGTTGACAAGTAAAATTGATCCACTTTCTGTAAAATCTTGATGTTCACTTAAGAAGCCACCAGAGTTCAAGCAGCATGGTAGGTTAATCAGATCCTGTCTAAATAGGACCTAGTATATGTATACATGTGTGTTAGGGACCTTAGGTTGTAAGCTCCTTGAGGGTAGGGACGTTTGTGAATGTACAATGTATCTGTGAAGCGCTGTGTAAATATACGGTGCTATACATAAGTACCTGAAACAATAATAATAATAATCACGCAGCATTATACAAAGCATGTGAATTTCACATATTCCTCTTTGAATGTTTTACACTGTGCTCAAAAAAATTAAAAAAGCTCAAAAATTAAATATACCACCTATTGGACTGTTGTTTGAGGCAGCCCCTACATTATTCATTTTTTTCCATTCAACCAGTGGGTTAAATGAAAAAAATTACATGATCCATCCATCCACACATTCAAGGTGGATGGCAGAATCTTTACCATTGAGCTATTGTATTCTGACAGCTGGGAGACTTCCTTGCCATCAGAATACAATGATCAGTGCTTCCAACTATAGTAGGCGGCACTGATCGATGGGGAAAACCTGACAGGGTGGTTCTACAGAAGTTGATTGGTAGATCGACTTCTGGACAACCAGCCTGCCCATACATGGTTTGAAATTTAGCCAGTCCCTGCTAAACTATCCACATTTTCGATCCATGTATGGCCGTCTTAAGGGTTCAAAGAATGCTATAGGCAGCAGATGGGGAGGGATGTAAGTGAATGTATCCTAATGTAAGTGAGGTTTGACTTTTTAATGGCCATCAACAAAAGCAGTAATATCAGGCAAAAGTCACAGGAGTCCTCTGAATTCTACTCTTTTCACCTGGTGTCCTGGCATAATGCCCCTTTCCAGCCCTCACTCCTGCTGCACCAAATTGGCTAAATAAAAGGGAATAGACCTGTCCTATAATGTAATGACTTCTGTCTGTGTTCTAAGAGAGACTTCTGCTTATGTAAATAGGGTAGCATTGGTGCCAAGTTAATTTGCACTATTATGCATTTTTACTGTTTATGAAGTAGGAATCATATGTGCACCTCCACACATGAGAAAACCATTGGAAGTACAAGCCCTTCACAACTGCAGCTTCTATGTGGGTGGGTTATGATAGCCTATAAAGTAGTCAGAAGGAACAATCTATCCAACTTTTTCTGTAAAGTAAACATGAGTACAACCACTACATTTTGATAGTTTACAAGCACCCCCTTCTTTATGATACATATCAAAAAGTGACGTGAATCAAATCTTTGGATATAAAAACAAAAATGAATCAAATTAATGTTTTTGTATTTTCAGTTATAGATTTGACTAACACCCAATCTGATAAGATTTTTTTGCCATATCCAACTACTGCCCTTCTAAAATATCTTACATTTTTCATTAAAAGTACAAAATGTATTATGCTGATAGTTACAGTATACGTCTTTTAAAATATACCCCATTGTCCCTAACAAAGAAGTTCTTGTAAACTCCTAAAACGCATACTGTATAAAAGGAAGCATAAAAATATTAAGAGTTATCTACAAATGCGCTCACGCCAACATCTACGTTGAGGCCTAATGGAAATAAGCAGCCCACCTTGTAGATCCATTTCATCTCAAGTTGTGAGATCCCCTGACAAGTGACCCCCCCCCCCCCCTGAATTATTGTTGTTTTCACCTTCCTCCTATCTACATTTTTTGCATATGATATACAACTGACTGCTATTTTTGAGTACAGGGCAACACGTGTAGTTAACACAGACAGGGTGTTTGAGATTTCCACTGATAATGCAAGTGATATTAGTGGTCTGTTTATGAGATTAAAAAAAATATCACTACTTCAGAAACACACACCCTGTGGGACATAGCTTTTTTTAGAAAGATATATTCAGGGTACTATGGTCCCCCATAGTTTGAGATGGGATGTTTGCATGGTTTAAATACTTTAATGAAACAGGGTCAAGTTCCTAGACTTTCTTGTCCAAAGGAAAAGAGATAAATTAGTGTGACTTAATGAGCAAATCAAGCAAATAAGGGAAAAATTATCTCCTTTTAATTGCTTGCCGACTGCGCTATAGCTGAGTGACGGCTGCAGCGTGGACGGATAACTCTGGGAGGGCATACATTGACGTCCTCCCAGAATCACACTCCCGAGCGCCCCCCTGGGGCGCGCACCCAGGAATATCCGTGACCGCCGGGTCCTCTGCATCATGTTTACCACACGATCGCTCAGTCAAATGATGGAGCGATCATTTGTAAACAAACCAGCGTCACGTCCGGGTTCCTCTCTCCCCTCTGTATCGATTGGTACAGAGAGGAGAGAGATCAGAGGCAGCAGCGCTGTGGGCTGGATGTGCAGTGCCCACAGCGCTGATATGTGATAACTCCAGCACTCATCAAGCCATCTATCCATCCATGCTCAGCCATCCATCCTCATCAATACTCAGACATCCATCCTCATCAATACTCAGCCATCCATGCTCATCAATACTCATCCATCCATCCTCAGGAATACTCATCCATCCATCCATACTCATCAATACTCATCCATGCTCAGCAATACTCATCCATCAATCCATGCTCAGCCATTGCATCCATACCCAGCCGTAACCAGCCGTACCCAGCCATACTCAGCCGCACTCAGCCGCACCCAGCCGTACCCAGCCGTACTCAGCCATACCCAGCCGTACCCAGCTGTACTCAGCCATACCCAATTGCACCCAGCTGTACTCAGCCACACTCAGCCATACTCAACCGTACCCAGCCGTACCCTTCCATACCCAGCCGCACCCAACCGTACTCAGCCGTACCCAGCCGTACTCAGCCATACTCAGGCATACTCATTCGTGCTCAGCCATCCCCATCCACAGCTTATCCATCCCCATTCATGCTCATCCATGCCACATCAGTTCTCAACCATGCCACATCCATGCCACTAGAGTGCCTCACAAAAGTGTAATAGGTAGTCAAATTAGATTTGACATTTATGAACCTAGAACACCTGACAGTGCTCTCTGCATGTAGGGCCTCTCTATGTGGACAGGCTGTGTAAAAGTCCCACACATGTGGTATCGCCATACTCAGGAGGAGTAGCAGAATCTATTTTGGGGGGTAATTTTTGGCATGTACATGCTATTTGTTAGAAATATTGTATAAATGGACAACTTTGTGTAAAAAAAAAAAAAAATGTGTTTTCATTTTCTTTACACATTTTCCAAAAACTTGTAGAAAAAATGACATGTTCAAAAGACTCATTATTCCTCATAGATTATACATTGGGTTGTTTTCTTTCCAACGGGGTCATTTTTTCCATTGTCCTGGTGCTACAGGGCCTTCAAAAGTGTAATGCCCTGTACGCACGGTCAGATTTTCCGACAGAAAATGTGTGATAGGACCTTGTTGTTGAAAATTCCGACCGTGTGTGGGCTCCATCACACATTTTCCATCAGAATTTCTGACACACAAAGTTTGAGAGCTTGCTATAAAATTTTCCAACAACAAAATCCGTTGCCGGAAATTCTGATCGTGTGTACACAAATCCGACGCACAAAGTTCCACGCATGCTCAGAATAAATTAAGAGACAAAAGCTATTGGCTACTGCCCCATTTATAGTCCCGACATACGTGTTTTACGTCACTGCGTTTAGAACGATCGGATTTTCTGACAACTTTGTGTGACCGTGTGTATGCAAGACAAGTTTGAGCCAACATCTGTCAGCAAAAATCCATGGATTTTGTTGTCGGAATGTCCGACCATGTGTATAGGGCATTAGAGGTAGTCAAGAAATTATATGTATAATTTTTGCTCCAAGAACTCCTGACAGTGCTCCCTCCAAGTTGGGCCTCTGTATGTGGCCACGCTGTGTAAAAGTCTCACACATGTTGTATCGCCGTACTCAGAATGAGTAGCACAATGTGTTTTGGGGTGTAATTTGTGCTATGCTGTGTGTGAGAAATGTCCTGCTAATATAACAATTTTGTGAAAAAAAAGAAAAAAAAACTGATTTTGCAAAGAATTGTGGGAAAAAATTACAATTTAAAAAAACTCACCATGCCTCTTACTAAATACCTTGAAATGTGTACTTTCCAAAAAGGGGTCATTTGTGGGGTATTTGTACTTTCCTGGCTTGTTAGTGTCTCAAGAAATGAGATAGGCCGTCAGTACATCAGGTGTGATCAATTTTCAGAGATTGGCACCATAGCTTGTGGACTCTATAACTTTCACACAGACCAAATAATATCCACTAATTTGGGTTATTTTTACCAAAGAAATGTAGCAGTATAAATTTTGGCCAAAATTTATGAAGAAAATTACTAATTTTCAAAATTTTATAACAGAAACCAAGAAAACTTCATTTTTTTACAGAATTTTCGGTGATTAAATACCACCAAAAGAAATCTCTATTTGTGTGAAAAAAAGGACAAACATTTCATATAGGTACAGTGTTGCATGACTGAGTAATTGTCATTCAAAATGTGAGAGCACCGAAAGCTGAAAATTGTTCTGGTTAGGAAGGGGGTTTAAGTGCCCAGTGGGTAAGAGGTTAAAGAGAGTGATGAATACAGAGAATGTTTGGTAAACTTACATAAACATCTTGAGAAAGAAGGAAAGGAACAAAAAAATAATGGAAAAAAAAAAGAAATTTAATAGGGACATAGGAGACTACCAAACATGTTATGTTTTTGGGTGGCAAAAAAACTGGCCATAGAACAGCAGGAAAAAGAAAATCAAATCCATAGAGAAAATCCCCAGAGTAGTCACAACATGGAGACCCTGAATGGAGGAATTTTTAATTCCCAACTTACCCCTAAAAATTGGTCAAACCCTGGGAGGAGAGTTTCATACCCATCACCTATGAGGGGAAACAACCCACCAAAGACTGATTACCGTTCAGGCAAATCTCCGTATATACCACCCTTTAAAAGACAGGGAGGAGGAGGAAATCACAATAGTAATGGGTATCAAGAGAGACAGGGACACCCACCTACACAACCTCAGTACATGAGACCTAAAGTGTCTCAATATAATGTTCCGACTCAGAACAGTTTTTTCCCTTATAGGATAGGGAAGGACCTGGATATGAACCTAGTAACAGTTATAACAACGAATGGGGTTACCAGGAAATGGGTCAAAACATATCAAGGGAAACTAACTTGGGGAAGACTAGAGGAAATCATGATCCATCATATCCTAATGAATATAGGGAACAGAATGCTTGGGGTTTTCCCTGACCCACTCATGGGGGTCAAAAGACCTATAGAGCAAAAAGAGGAACCAGAGGGGGAGGAGGATACAGTCAAAAGAAGAAATGAACGTAAAAGGAGAGGGAATTTATAATTTTAGCACACAAACACTTTCTAATGTAGAGATTAAGATTCTGGATAAAGGTCTGAAATTTGCTCCTCCGTGTGGACTGAACAAATTTCAAACCTACTTGGATATTCATAAATATGTTTGTAAGATAAACATCAAACATTATCTTATTTCTAATCCCATTGAATGCAATAGGGCTATCACTGATGGGGTACGCCATTCAAATTTGGCGAATGCCTCTTTGTTCAACCCCCCAGGGGGACTCCCTCTGTCCCTTAAAGTGTTTTTGGATGTGGTGCTGAGGGACTTGGATATGATTAAGATCCAGAATTCTAAGATGCAGAAGGATTTGGAGCAGGAATTGGATCAGTTATGTACTAATAAAGAACTTGTTATCTGCCCCACCAATAAGGGGGGCAGGATTGTCATACTGAACAAAAGAGACTACATCACAGAAATGGAGCTGATCCTAGCTGACAGGGAGACATATACACTGTTGAGGAAGGACCCCATCAGAGAATATAAACTCAAATTGAATAGACTGATTTCGAAGGGTTTCAATGATGGTTTAATTAATAAGAAAGAGAGTCTGTTTCTGATCCCCAGTGCTCCAAGCACACCTGTGATTAGGGATGAGACTGATGTTCGAACATCGGGTGTTCGCCTGTTCGCCGAACAGCGAACAATATGCGGTGTTCGCGGCAAAATCAAAAGCTGCTGGTATGAATATTAAGGGAAACCCCAAACCAAAATTTAAAAAAAATGGAGTTGATCCTGTGAGTAAGGTACATAGACGACATCCTCCTCCTATGGGATGGAGAGGAAGACAGTCTAAGAGAGTTTATGGAATCCCTTAACAATAACAATAGGGGTATTGTACTGAACTATGAGGCTAGAAGAGAGGAGATACACCTTTTGGATCTAAGTATCAGACTGAAGTCAGATGAGTTAATTATGTCAACATTCTTTAAACCCACTAATAGGAATGCCTACATTCCCCTAGACAGTTGCCACCATAAAACGTGTCTGAATGCCGTCCCTAGGGGTCAACATACCAGACTAAGATGGAATTGTACCAGAATCAATGAATTTAAGGAACAAGCTGAGATTTTGACCAAAGGATTTATTGATAAAGGATAAGCCAATTCCCTCAATGAGGCATAGCATACTAGCTCATTATGAATTACTTACCTGAGTTAGAAGCCCCCGCAGCAGTCCTCGGTCACTGCTCTGGCAGCCAACATCGCTCCCGGGGGTTACTTCCAGGTATCGTGGCTCCAGCGCTGTGATTGGCCGGAGCAGCAAAGACGTTGCAGGAGCCAACGGTAACAGCACAGTCTAACTGAAGCAACGGCACGTACGTGCCGTTGCTTCAGTTTGCTTAAGTGTGCATGTGCCGATGATGTCAGCACATGCAAATACAAGGGATATCTCCTAAACCATGCAGGTTTAGGAAATATCCAGTGTAGTTACAGGTAAGCCTAATTATAGGCTTGCCTGTAGTAAAAAGTGGTTGTAAAGGGTTTACAACCACTTTAAACCTAATGTGTCCTCATGATCTAGAAGCAATGCTTTACAGTGCATATACTAAGCATTTCTCCATACAAAGAGTGACTCATTATCATCTAGTTTTATTGTCAGCTTCAAATCTGAGTATCCAATGGTGTCAAACTTTAAATCCAGCTACCTTTTTGCCTGAAGCTAACTCTGATGTTGATGACACTAATGACTGCATTGACCATGATTGTACTACAGCTATTGACAAAGTGACCAGGCCTAGACCTGACTTGCAGGATGTTCCCATAGCAGGGTTGTCCCCCTGTGCAAACCTCTTTGTGGATGGATCATCAATTATAAGGAATGATGAACTCACACTAGCTGCTAGTGCAGTAGGGATGCAGAATTTAATTGCTGCATCGCTATTCAGGTGTCCCCGATGCGGCATCGATGCATGCGACCTGAAAAATCTATGTCAGGTGACATCATCCCAACTTGCCCCTCCCCTCCCGGGAGAGCGCTCCGAGCGTGCCTGTCAAATTAACTGTTTTGTAATAAATGCAGTTATAATCCATTAAGTGGCCACCGCTGTATGTGCTTTTTAAAATATATGCAGCTTCATACCTCATTTCTTAGTCTGTGTATAACTGTATATGCTGCTCATGTGACTGCCCGGTCTGGCCGCCTCTCTTCTCTCACGTCTCCTCTCACATCTCTCCTGATGTCAGCCCCGCCTGCCTCTCTCCTCTCATGTCTCTCCTGACGTCAGCCCCGCCCGCCTCTCTTCTGATCGGATAGCTACAGTCGGTGGGCGGGGCTGAGAACTCCCACTGATGTCAGAAGAGATGAGAGAGGCGGGCCAGACCAGGTAGTCACATGAGCAGCATATACACACACTAAGAAATGAGGTATGAAGCTGCATATATTTTAAAAAGCACATACAGCTTGGCACTTAATGGCTATAACTCTGCATTTAATACCACACAGGTATTTTAACAGCAGGATGTAGAGTACAAATGTGTTTGTACTCTATTTACACTGGCTCCTACACATGCTTTGTGCTGACATTTTCCTGGCTTCCCCCCATTTGCACATTCCACTGTGTTAACTCCTGGTGTGCTGGAAGGGGAAAACAGGGGATCGCAGAGAAATGTCAGCACAGAGACAGTAGTACAGGGAACTTCACAGGGCTGTTTGTCAGTTGTGGATTCTAATCCCTCCTGACCTCCCAGCAGCTGTGTGTGTGAATTCCTGTACCCTGTAGTGCACCGGATTAGTGCACCTGTAAAGCGGAGTTCCACCCGTTTTTTAGATTATTAAGCAGCTACAAAAAGTTTAGCTGTTGACTTTTATTAAACCGACACTCACCTGTCCCACGGTCCATCGATGTGGCCGCACGGAGCCCCGCTCCTCTCCTCGGCACCATCATATCTACTGTGGGCAGTGGCATCTGGCCGTGACAGCCTACGGCTTCACGGCTGGGCAAGCACGGCGCTCTGCCATTGGCCAGCCAATCTTCTGGGACCTGTGTTGTGTCCCAGAAGATCGCTGGCAGGGAGGGGCCACCTAGGGCTGGAAGAGGAGTCACCTAGGCGGCCAGGACAGGAAGTCACACTAAAAAGAGGACACACACTCCACCCCAAAAATATGACATGCCAAATGTGGCATGTCATGGGGCGAGGAGTGCTTAAAGCGGAAGTTCCACTTTTGGGTGGAACTCCACTTTAAGGGAGTGAGGTTATTTTTAATTCAAAGCAGAGTTCCAGTGATTTTTTTTGTTTATTAAAAGTCAGCAGCTACAAAAAAAGTATATCTTCTGACTTTTAATAAAAAGACACTCACCTGTCCCACAATCCAGCTACGTGGCCATCCGAACGCTCCATTCTCTCCCCCGCCTGTCCATGGCACTACTGTGGGCATCTGGCTGTGACAGCTTGCAGCTTCACAGTCAGGTGCGCATGTCTCACTGCGCTGTCCTGCATAGCCAGGCAATCTTGATAAGAAGATTGCAGGGAGGAAGGGCTGCCTAGGTGGCCCAAGCGGAAGTGGGAGTGCGTCAGTAATCGTGATGCAATGGGATGCATCACGGAATCGAATCAAATCGAATCGCTGACCAGATAACCGTAATCGAATTGTGAGATCAGTGAAGATGCACACCCTTATAGTGCAGTGGCAAATGGTGAGGGAAAGTTACTGCATGCTTCAATCCTGTCAATTTCAAAATCTGCATAGGCAGCTGAGCTAACTGCTTTGTGTGTTAAGAATTAAAAAGAATTCCGCGCTTAGGAGTGATATGAACTGCTGCCTCCCTGTAACAAACTTCACAAAGTGAAATCCAATAAATATATAAAAACAAAGAAAGGGAAAGTGGCGCTGTTCTATGAAGTCAAACTATCATAGAGTGTAAATTGAGGGTGGTAGAAGTATTCCAGGTTGTACAGGGGAACAAATTCCCAAACACAAGTGTGAGGCTGTATGTACTGTATGATAAGTACCGTGTGATGGCTTATATAAAAGTGCTATAACGTATCAAGCAAAAAACAGTAAAATATATGGTAGTATTAAAAAAGTAGGTAAGTGCATAAAAAATGTATTTTGAATAAAACATTTATAGTTGATGAGTGAAAAAGTCCAAAGACTATACAATAAAATAAAGTGGTTAGTGTCCATATATCAAAAAATGAACTCCCAAAAGTGACTGGTGCAAACTCAAAAAATGGTGAGAGTCTATCATGAATTCCAGTGCCAGAGGTATATTAGTGACTTTTCCGTGCTCCCCTTTCGTATTGGCACTCATCAAAGTGCCATACCCCTGGAGGGGTAAAAGGTGTTTATTAAAGTATACTCCTATTCCTGGTGGCCCAATAGCTGGGATATTTCCTCTTCCGCTGCCTGGTATGGACAATCGAATCTCCACCTGGAAGCTGGGTACTTCCTGGGGTGAGTAGCATACAGTGGGGTGTAAACAGACTCCTAGTATTCCACTAGTGGTGTCCTCCTCCCTCCACTACGAGTTTGGAGCATTCGGGTATCAGCACCAAACACAACTAGCAACAAAATCACGTTATCAAGTCAAACATACAGACATCATCTTAAGAGTGTAAGGAAGGTGGTAGAGTCCAAAGTTGGCCTATCATAAGGGGACAATGGACCACCATGGATGTAGGTTCACAAAGGCTGAGACACAACAATAATTCCATCTTTAATGTAAAAATAACGTTGGTATTCTTTTGCTCTGACATTTTCTATCTGTAACTCTCACTTGTTCACATTGTGTAGAAGATGCAGAAAAATCTTTGAGATCGACAGGAAATGTTGGCCACTTTATTAGGTACACCTTGCTAGTAGGGATGGGTAAACCAAACCTGGAATACTTCCACCACCCTCAATTTACACTTTATGATAGTTTAACTGCTTTGTGTGTTGCTTTGGAATAGGCACAGGGAGATACTGTAAATGTCTACAGTGATTCTGCCTATGCAGTAGGAGTACTGCATAGCTTTGCTCAGCTGTGGGAGGAACAAGGTTTTCTAACTGCAGCAGGAATGCCAATACAACACAGGGATTTAATCATCAGCAGTGCAAATGCCTTTGCATGTTGCTGTTATCACGTGCAAAGCTCATACTAGTTCTGATGATTGTGTATCAAGGGGCAATGCTTTAGCTGATGAATATGCTAAAGGAGCAATCTATGCATACCCATCTAGTGCCGTGCCTATGTTGTTTCTGACTGATTTCCTGTTGATTTAGGTTCAATAAGTTTTTATTGTTTTATCAACTCAAATTAAAGAGAACAAACAAGAACATGACCAGATGCACGGCAAAAGGCATCCTGGTTTGATAAATTTGGGTTGTGCAGAAAATACAGTGCATTCTATGTTGTATATATGGGTAAACTAAGAATAAGTCATTATCGCAAAGTTCTAAATATTGTACTAACATTTGCTCAAATGTATTTCCTGTCGGTCTGGACACCCCTATGGGTACACTCTGTGATCAGAAGCCGGGGGAATCTATGTGTCGAGACTGATCATTGGGTATTTTCAGTACAATGGTATTGATGTACTTTCAATTCCCTGAGAGTAGTATTGGATAATATCTGTGCTCACATTGAGGAGCTAGAATACTGGTGGTTTCATAGTATGGCTATATACAGCTGAGTAAAGGTATAGATGAGAGAGGGGAAGACGAAAGAGAGGGGGGAAGTCAGAAGAAGAGAGGTAGGGGCATGGAGGTAGAAGGGGGAGGGGGGTGGAGAGACAGCGAGCCTCATTCAGGGGGGGGTTGCTAGTCTGGGGTGTGAAGGTGTAATATTGTGATTAGTCTCTCAGAAGGTACTCGTCACTGAGAGTCTACACTTCAATTTCTCAGATGTAGAGTAATGCCTCCAGGTACTCCAGACAAAAGAAAATTTCTCGTATTTATCTAGGGTTTTGGCTTGCACCCCCTCCATAAGCATAATATTGTTTATCTCGTCCACCCATTCTATAAAGGGATGGGGGGGGGGGGTTTCCAGTGTCTGGGAATTAGTTGCCGACCTGCACTGAGAACATTTTTTAGAAGATTGTGCTTTTGGGATTTCATTGTGCCGGGGAGTATGGAAAGGAGGGCAATGGATGGGGAGGGTGTGAGCGGTTTGCCATATATTTCAGTGTAGAATTGAAAGATCTGCACCCAAAATGGGTGGATATCATCGCATTCACACCAGATGTGATTGTGCGTACCCTTCGCCGAATTACATCTCAAGCAGATATCGGAAGCTAAAGGGAACATGATCTTGAGGTTCACTGGCACTCAATACCACCTAGACACCAGTTTGTAGTTTTTTTCTTGGGTGTAACTCGAGATAGACGACTTATAGATGAAGAGAAAGGCCTTACCCCAGTCCGCCTCTGGTATGTCCCCCCCCAAGCTCCTCTGATCAGGCCTTAGTGTACTTAGATAAAGTACCATGAGTATGATCTAGGATAAGTCTGTAAATCACTGATAGAGTGTGTTGGGGCGTTTCTGAGAATGTGCATAACTGTTCAAAACCAGTCAGGGGTCTGGGGATTCGTTGAGAGTCGTGTAGTCGTTTACAGTAGAAGGATAATTGGAGGCGGGTCAGCCACGTTATATTGGAGGCTGTAGTGGTATGGTTTGTCACGAAGGTGTCATGGGTGCTATCGACAAATTTTTGTGCTGTGGGCCATGTGGATCTGTTGTAAGTATCCATGGTTGGGGCTGATCTACCCTCTGGTAGGGCCGAATTGTCAAATGGGGAGTGAGTGGGCTCAGTTCAGTGGATAGTGAGTAGCCCTCCCTTCTGTGGTACCAGATTAGTAGAGCATCTCTGGTGAGGGGGGATAACATTGGGAGAGATTTGTAAGTCCGATCGTAGCCCCATAATAGTGCTTGATGGTCCACTGGGGACATGTCTTGTTCCACCAAGGTGGAGGCTTTAATCAAAGCGAATGGCCATGGAACGAAGGGAGCGGAAAAAAGCAGACATAAGTGCAATTGGTAGGGCCTGAAATAAATACAATAATTTGGGAAGTATATCCATTTTTAATATGTTCATGCGACCAAACCATGATACTGGGAGGTCTAATCTGCTTTCAGTGAGGCGTCTGAGTTTTGTAAGCAATGGGCAAAAGTTTAGGGCATAAGTATCTGATATGTGTGCTGGGATGGCCGTGCCTAGGTATGAGATTGATTTTGATTGCCATTGAAAGGAGAAGTTGGCCTTAAGGGAGGAGAGGGTTGGTTGGGTTAAGGAGAGGTTCAGTGCTTCAGTTTTGGAAATGTTCAGTTTGTAGTTGCTGAAACGGCTGAACCTATGGATCTCAGAGAGTATGGATGGAATGCTGATGTGGGGATGGGTCACATAAAGGAGGAGATTATCTGCATATAGGGAAAGTTTCTGGAGTAAAGGGACATGATGCATGAGAGCATATTTGGGCCTAATCCTATCAGAGAGGGTGGTTTGGAGGAAGGACCAACTGACCCTGTCAAAGGCCTTCTCCAGATCACAGGAGAGAAGGCAGGTCTGTAGGTGATTGCGTTGGGCATAAGGTGTATCGTCTTAGTGGTGTTATCCCTGGCTTTGCGTCCGGGGACAAAACCCACCTGGTCCCTATGAACCAACTCAGGTAATAGTGGTAAAAGGTGGTTTGCTAGGATCTTGGTGAATAATTTTAAATCTATATTCAGGAGGGATATAGGTCTATAGTTGGAGCATAATGAAGGGTCTTTCCCCGGTTTCGGGATGACTACGATTTGGGCTTGAAGTAGGATAGCTGAGGGGGTGAGAGTCTCGTCTATGGCGTTAAATGATTTTGCTAGTAGAGGGGCCAGTATTAGAGCAAATGTTTTATAGAAGCATGATGAGAACCCGTCAAGACCAGGGCTTTTGCCATTTTTAAGACTTTTTATGGTCAGTTTCAGACAGTGCGAGAATCCAAGTCTGCAGTGTCCGACGCCGGGATGGTTGGAAGTGCAGTTTCTTGGACATATGATAGCAAGTCTTGCGTCAATTTGCAGGTTTGGGAGGGGGGTCGTGGTGCCTGGGGGGGTAAGGTTATATAATTCAGAGTAGTATTGTCGGAATTCTTTGGCTAGTGAGTATGAGTATTTTACCTTTAGATGAAGAATTAATGAAGGGAATGGGCTTCCGTGTGTACCGGGGATGTAGTATGTTCGCTAAGTGTCTACCACATTTAATGGCCTGAGAGTAGTGGGCAAATCGCCCCCTGTCTCTAGCCACCAAGGAGCATTCTGCAGGAATTCTTGGAGATCTCTCCTGGTATTGGTTAGTTCTAGATGTGTGGTGGGGTCAGGGGATCATTTATGAGACTCCTCCAAGGAGGCTATAGCGGTTAAAAGGCGTGATATGTCAGCCGTGCGTGCTCGTTTAAGTCGCAATCCATGTTGAATAAATTTACACTTAAGGACACACTTAACTGCTTCCCATTTCGTAAGCAGATTAGTGTCATCATGAGCATGATCCTTTATGAAGTCTCTGATGGCATGTATGATGTCTTGGGTGCAGACTGAGTCAGATAACAGGTTGTCATTCAACCTCCAAGAAAATCTCTTCCTGTGTTGGTATGTGTCCTAGACTCATGTGGATTGGGGCATGGTCAGACCAGAGAGTGATGCCTATGGATGTGGTGGGGGAATAGTCTAGTAAGGATTGAGAAATGAAAATGTAGTCTAGTTTACTGTATGAGGTGTGTGCGGGGGAGTAATATGTGTAGTCTTTGGTCGTGGGATTTAGCACTCGCCACACGTCTATCTGCGATAAGTCAGAGAGAAGTAATCGGATTTTGGTCAGGGAGGCTGGGGAGATTGAGGACTTACCAGTCGATGAGTCTAGACGAGGTATCAAGGCAGCATTGAGGTCACCTCCTAGGATCATGTTGGTTGTGCCAAAACATTTCAGGCGGGATGTCACAGAGGATAGGAATTACAGTTGGTCCTGGTTTGGAGAATATATCTTAATTCACATTCATATATGACAATTTAAGAAAACATATCTCCCTAAAGGATCAATATAGATGTCAAGGACATCTGGGGCGAATGAGGCATGGAAGGCGATGGAGACACCTTTATATTTTACAGAGGGGTTGGTGCTGTGGAACCACGTGGGGTAGTGCTTATGGAGGAGATTTGGGATTGCATCAGATCTAAAGTGTGTTTCCTGGAGGAGGAGAATTTGGGTACAGAGTTTATGGAAATTATACAATATTTGCCTTCTTTTCTCTGGGGTGTTAAGGCCTTTACAGTTGAGAAATGATACTTTCAAGGAAATTTGTGTAGCCATGGGAGGAAAAGCTTGGGGTAGAGATAGGCAATAATGGAATCAAGGCGCGCTGTCTCAAGGTAGGGGGTGGGAGGGGGTGAAAGGGGGCAGAGCAGCATCTAGTGGTGTACAGATAGAAGGTAGAGATGAGAAATAGCAGAGGGGGAAGGAGAGAGAGAAGTAGAAAGCCAAGCCCTCGACGGCCAAACTAAAGGTCCGTACACACGATCGGACTTTTTGACAACAAACATGCAAATTAGCTGTTTTGGAGCAACATCCGACCGTGTGTATGCTCCATCGGACAAACTTTTTCAGTTTTCATCGGACTTTTGCTGGCTGTGCGAACGGACAAACTTTCCGGCAAACAAAAGTCCGATGGAGCAAAGTCCGATCGTGTGTACTTAAAGCCGTTGGACTTTTGTATAAACTACAGTACGCAGCCGCAAGAATGGTTCTCAGTGACAGGGTACTATACATCTCGCGCTGGCTGCAATAGGAAAACACATTTTCCTATTGCGGCGAGCGCGAGAGGGAATTCCCCTCTGGGAGCATACCAGGCCCTTAGGTCTGGTATGGATTATAAGGGGAACCCCCTACGCCAAACGGCGTGGGGTCCCCCCAAAATCCATACCAGACCCTTATCCGAGCACGCAGCCCGGCCGGTCAGAAAAGGGGGTGGGGATGAGTGAGCGCCCCTCCTCCTGAGCCATACCAGGCCGCATGCTCTCAACATAGGGGAGGTGCTTTGAAGGAGGGGGGCACCCTGCGGCCCCACCCCAAAGCACCTTGTCCCCATGTTGATGAGGACATGAGCCTCTTCCCAACAACCCTGGCCGTCTGAACAGAGAGCCGTAATTGGCCAAAGCCAAGGAGGCTTTGGCCAATTATGGCTCAGGGGATTTAGTACACGCCCCACACTATATAAGGCCGCCTGCATGGCGGCCCTTTGTAGTGTGTGTTCCGGCGTTGAGAGAGAGATAGATAGACAGAGAGACAGTGTCATTTGATTTAAGTTAGCTAGATTAGGCAGGACAGTCAGTGAGTTAGCTGCACTTACAGTGTATTGTGTATATACTGTATATGCATCCCAGGTGTTATATATATATATATATATATATATATATATATATATACACACTGTATTCAGTTTAACTAGATCCGTTCCTGTTATCTTGCTACTGACAGGCAGGCTTGTGTTGTTACAGTATTTACAGCTACCTGAAGAAAATTGCTGGTGTTCTTTTGATCCTATTAGTACCACAGTCAGGCAGCTAGACTATTTGTCTATTTGTGTAGTGTGTCCTCTGAACAGTGTTCAGCTAAAGCTACAAGTTTGTGTAGTGCACAGTGTTCAGCTAAAGCTACAAGTTAGGGTAGTGCATCCTCCTCACAGTGTTCAGCTAAAGCTACAAGTTAGTGTAGTGCGTCCTCCTCACAGTGTTCAGCTAAAACTACAAGTTAGTGTAGTGCGACCTCTGCACAGTGTTCAGCTAAAGCTACAAGTTAACGTAGTGCGTCCTCCTCGCAGTGTTCAGCTAAAACTACAAGTTAGTGTAGTGCAACCTCTGCACAGTGCTCAGCTAAAACTACAAGTTAGTGTAGTGCGACCCCTGCACAGTGTTCAGCTAAAGCTACCTGTAGAAGGTTGGTGGTGTTTTCCTGATCCTATCACTACAGCAGGCAGCTAAATAAGCTACAAGTTATTTTTTTGCAAGCTCTGCATAGTGTTCAGCTAAAGCTACCTGTAGAAGGTTGTTGGTGTTTTCCTGATCCTATCTGTCAGAATTACCCGTACCAGACTGACGAACCCGATGTAGCAGAGGATGGCCTCCCGTACGTATCTGGTTCCCGGCCCCTGATAGAGTACACAGAAGGCACAGGAGCACAGAATGGTATGAGAGCCTGGCGGGTGGTTTGCAGGAATAAGGCCCAGGATCCTGACACAAGCTGGCAGGTGGTAATAGGTAGGCTGGAGATCAGCTAACAGGTGCAGAGCAGGCAGATCCGGTCACTAGCAAAGTTGGCAGCAGGCGGTCAGCAAGGTACAAAGGGAGCAGGCAGATACAAGGTCCAGGTCACAGGCAGGTTTTGGCAACAGGCAATCAGCACGGTACAAGGGGTCAGGCAGGTTCAACGTCAGAGGCAGGCCAGGGTCAATTTGCATGCGGATAGCAGAGAGAGAGAATCCAGTAAACAAGCCGGGTCACAGGGAGATCAGAGCAATACACAGGAAACAGGAAGTTCGGAAACAGGAAGCTGATGATCGGACAGCACTGAGCACAGCATCCCATCAGCTTAAATAGGCAACCGGCGCCCTCTAGAGTGCCCAGCAAGTGTCCAGAACCGAGAACCTCTCTGACACTATCATTACCGCAGGTAGCTAAATAAGCTACAAGTTAGTTTTTTGCGAGCTCTGCACAGTGTTTAGCTAAAGCTACCTGTAAAAGGTTGGTGGTGTTTTCCTGATCCTATCACTACCGCAGGCAGCTAAATAAGCTACAAGTTAGTGTAGTGCGTCCTCCTCACAGTGTTCAGCTAAAACTACAAGTTAGTGTAGTGCGACCTCTGCACAGTGTTCAGCTAAAGCTACAAGTTAATGTAGTGCACAGTGTTCAGCTAAAGCTACAAGTTAGTGTAGTGTGTCTTCTGAACAGTGTTCAGCTAAAGCTACAAGTTAGTGTAGTGCGTCCTCCTCACAGTGTTCAGCTAAAACTACAAGTTAGTGTAGTGCGACCTCTGCACAGTGTTAAAGCTACCTGTAGAAGGTTGGTGCTGTTTTCCTGATCCTATCACTACTGCAGGCAGCTAAATAAGCTACAAGTTAGTTTTTTGTGACCTTTGCACAGTGTTCAGCTAAAGCTACCTGTAGAAGGTTGGTGGTGTTTTCCTGATCCTATCACTAGCGTAGGCAGCTAAATTATTTACACGTTAGTGTAGTGCAACCTCTGCACAGTGTTCAGCTAAAGCTACCTGTAGAAGGTTGGTGGTATTTTCCTGATCCTATCATTACCGCAGGCAGCTAAATTATTTACACATTAGTGTAGTGCGAGCTCTGCACAGTGTTCAGCTAAAGCTCCCTGTAGAAGGTTGGTGGAGTTCTCATACTACAGGTAGGCAGTTGATTTTGCTAGCTGCAGTATCAGTGTATATATATATATATATATATATATATATATATATATATATATATATATATATATATATATATATATATATATATATATATATCGCAGCTTAGTGCAGCTACAGGCCATTAGTATGTCTGGAAGGCCAACAAGGAGAGGCAGACAGTCACAGGCCAATAAAAGAGGGCAAGCAGGCTCTGTGTCTAGAGGCAACAGTGCTGGTCATGGAGATTGTGCATCCTCATCAGCACGTGGCCGTGGGACATGCTTGGCCTTTTTTTCGGCAGCTGGCCTTGTTGAGCCACAGCATGTGGAAGACTTGGTCGAGTGGATGATCAAGCCGTCCTCATCCTCCTCATCCTCTCTCACTAATGCTCAGGGTACTTTGTCTGGCAAAGCAGCTGCCAACGCGGCCTCTTCCCTCGGCTCAATGGCATCAGTGACTCCTTCCCTAGCCCCACCATGTCCTCCTGAGGAGTCCCTTGAACTGTTTGACCACAGTGTTGGGTACAAGCTCCAAGAAGATGCCCAGCGTTTAGAAGACTCTGATGATGATACTGAGCTAAATGAAGGCAGTAACGTGAGCACGGACAGAGGGGGTGCCCAAGAAGGACAGCAATCTGGCAGTCATGCTCCCCCTGCTGCAGCACACTGCCAGGTTTGCTCCAGTGATGAGGAGGGAGGGGATGATGATGTCACTGACTCAACGTGGGTGCCTGATAGGAGAGAGGAGGAGGAGGAGACACATCAGCAACGAGGCAGGATGCCCTCCAGGGGCCAGCCTAAGGGCAGCACATTGACTGCATCACACCACAAAGCTCCGCATGTGCAGGGCGCTGCTGTCTCTGTGCGTTATTCTAAAATTTCTTTGGTGTGGGCCTTTTTTGAGACAAGTGCATCAGATCGCACTGCTGCTATTTGCAACATATGTCTCAAGCGTATCTTGCGTGGCCAAAACATCTCCCGCTTGGGCACCACATGCTTGACCAGACATATGTTGACCTGCCATGCAGTTCGTTGGCAAGCGTATCTAAAAGACCCACACCAAAGAACAAAGAGGACCTCTCCTTGCTCCTCATCAGCTGAGATCTCCAACCCCACTATGCCTTCAGTCCTCTCTGAGACCTGCACTGAGAGGAATGAAGGTGTAGAATTAGATGTGTCACAGCCAAGTACTTGTGGGCAATCTGCTTTCGATACACCGACGTCAGATTATACCAGGCAAATTTCCCTGCCCCAGCTGCTGCACCGCCTAAAGAAGTTCGCTCCCAGTGATCCACATGCCCAGCAGTTGAATGCTAGCTTGGCAAAATTGCTAGCACTTCAACTGCTACCTTTTCAGTTGGTAGACTCTGCCCCCTTCCATGAGTTTTGTGGAATGTGCAGTTCCTCAGTGGCAGGTACCCAAACGCTACTTTTTCTCACGGAAGGCAATTCCGGCTCTCTACCAGCATGTGGTAGGCAATGTCTTGGCCTCGCTGGACAGGGCGGTCAGCGGTAAAGTGCATATTACCGCTGACTCATGATCCAGCAGGCATGGGACAGGGATGTTACCTAAGTTTCACGGCACATTGGGTCACTCTGGATAGGATAGACAGCTCAGGACCATTCCTCCGCTGCTGAGGTAGGCCCCAGACAGGCTTCTGGGCCCACCCACTCGCCGCAGCAACACGGGCCTCCGAAACGCCTCCTAGTGCATACCTGTCGGCCAGGAGGGCCAGCAGGTGCCTGAAAACGAACCCTAAAACATGGCGTCTGTCCCATAAATACCCTCTCCCAGAATGCAACTAGGAGGACCACCTCCACCGAGTTATCTCCGGGACAGAGGGGCCCAATGTGGAACTGCATGCAACGTCAGCCAAGCTGGAACAGAGGCAAATCTAACTTCCTATAATAAGCGACCCACTAAATTTACCTATCAGCGGTAGATAAAAATCTACCAGCGCTACACTTATATATGAATGTTCCTATGAAGCCACCTGCAGTATGCATTAACTTTACATGAATATACTCGCCTGAACTGTTAGAGAAGGGTTTTCAGAGTACCACTAGGAACATCGGTAACTCTAATTGCAGGAAAGGAGCTGCAATAGGATATTGGTTTGATGGAAAGGATACTGCTTGGAGCACAGACAGATACAAGCAACTACACTCTAGACACTACAATTTAAAACTGCTGATGTGTTTACAAGGGTATAATTTCAAGAAAGCCTGTTCTGCTCCACCAGCGTATTGTTTCTTCTGTGGTAAAAAGGCTTATACTTGGGTTCCATTAAACTCAATGTGTGTTTGTTACTTTGGTAGAGTTATACCTGCTACTTGGTATATGGAGGATAATGAGTTTAAGGAAACACAGGTACATAAGATCCCTATACACTTCCAGCATAGGAGAGATCTGCCTATTCAATCTGACACTGGCATCATAGAAGAGACCAGTGAGGAAGATGAAGTGGCAGATGATGACAAGGCGAAGGTTGTTAAGTTACCCACTAACATACCAGAGAATTCCGAGACTAATGATGATGAGAGAAGCGATGTTGCATCACATGATAGAGTAATTAAGCCTCTGTTCTCTATAACATGGGTAAACACGTGTTGCATTAAGAAATCCTTCGGTTTTTATCGTCGATTTGGCAGAACTGATGGATAACACTACTCCTTTATATGACAAAAACTTTGTAGTTCTTGCTACTGAACTAAAGATGATAAAAAAGGAGTTACTTCAACACCGATTGGTGTTGAACTATCTCACGGCCAGTCAGGGAGGAATGTATGCCATAGTGAGAACAGCATGTTGCAATTACATTGGAAATTACACAACGGCAGAGGATGCCATCATTTCCCATATAGAAAAAGTGCAACAGTTAAAACAAGGTTTTCAGAAAGAGCACCAGGAAGCTGGGAGAGCTGGCTCTCATGGCTCCCCTCAACTGGTTTTCAGGACTTGGAGGTTTGCTTTCTGGCATATTACACGGCATATTATATCCAGTTGAATCTATTGTACTTATAATGCTTATAATCAAATGTGCACCAATAATGTGCAAATGGTGTTTGAAAATAATCACAAATGCTTGTACTAATACTCATCCTTCTGAGCCCTCAAGGGCATGCATGATGACTTCCTATGAGATTGTGGCCTGTATACCTGAAGGATGACCTAAAGATACAGAGGAAGTCTAAACACAAAGAGGAAGTCTAGTACCGAATAATTAGAACAACAGGAGGGGCTGTTAAGATACAGAATATCCGGAATCTGGAATTATGAATCTTCTGGAAAACTCCTGCAGAGTTCCCCCTTATATTGAACTGTTTGCTTCTAAAAAATATATTAAAAATAAAATGTTTCTTATTCTTAGGTATTAGGCAACTCTGTTGTTGTGTTGAAGGAATTGCAATGTGCTGCCAAGTGGTGTGTGTACTAGTTGGATGTACATCGCTCCTTTTCTGGGAAAGAGCTATTATCACAAAAAGTTCCTTTTGGATGAACCCCTCTTGTGTAATCATAGGATTAATATAGTATGACACATAAAATTACTCATAACCCAGAGGTCAAGATGACCATATGTAATGTAGAAATAATTAGTTAAGGATGACTTGTGCTTTGAGACCATGCTATGCATAGACAATCATTTTGTGATATCTTTATAAAAGCTGAAGTGATATTTGTATCGGGGCCACACCCGATTGAGCTGTGAACCAATGTACGCTGTATTGGTATGTATTATTCTAAAGTAAACCTGTACTTGCAAAGTATGCTACTGGATCGTTGGTGTCTTTCATTTCAAAGAAGGAACCTATGGTTGAAATTAACACATGTGAAACACAGGAAAATAATGCCTCTCTACATTAGCCCTAACATTACTAATCCTTGTTTTTTTAAAGTGCCTCTTAAAAAAAGATCTCACAAAATGCAGGCCTCATTCTCATTTATGTACTTTAGCACATACACTATAATGTCAAAAGTATTGGAACACCTGCCTTTACACGCACATTCATTTTTAATGCATCCCAGTCTTAGTCTGTAGGGTTCAATATTCGGTTGGCCCACCCTTTGCAGCTGTAATAACTTCAACTCTTCTGGGAGGGCTGTCCACAAGGTTTAGGATTGTGTCTATGGGAATGTTTGACTATTCTTCCGGAAGCCCATTTGTGAGGTTAGTCACTGATGTTGGACGAGAAGGCCTGGCTCGCAGTCTCCATTCTAATTCATCCCAAAAGTGTTCTATTGGGTTGAGGTCAGGACTCTGTGCAGGCCAGTCAAGTTCCTCCACCCCAAACTTGCTTATCCGAGTCTTTATGGACCTTGCTTTGTGTACTGGTGCGCAGTCATGTTGAAACAGGAAGGGGCCATCCCCAAACTGTTATGACAACATTGGGACGTTGAAATGGTCCAAAATTATTGGGACCAGTGCACAAAGCAAGGTCAATAAAGACATGAATGAGCGAGTTTGGGGGGGAGGAACTTGACAGGACTGCACAGAGTCCTTACCTCAACCGAGTTACCCCGCACAATAGGAGGGTTGGTTTCTGATTATCATGGTCTGAGCGACTACCATGACTGACGAAAGTGTCACTTCCGGTTCGAGTATCAGTAACAGAAAAGGTTATCTCAACAGAGAAAACAGAACCAGGTTAGGTCAGTAGAAAACATTTGTGGTAAGGGCAGTGTTCAGGCCTGTCGTAAAACTGTCACCCTCCCCATTCAGAGACCTAACAGGCCTCGGCTGTAAATTGTCTGAATACACCTCAGTAGAATAAGTATGAAATTTCAGCATGTTTCATAACTTCTGACTTAGTAATAGCACAGCCATAATCTGGACATATTTAGTTTCCTCAGATAATATGGAACGCTTCAAGTCCAGACACCCCTATGTCAGGTCATATGGGAAACCCCTGGGACCACTTATTCCTCCAAAGCAGGCTATACGTTATAGAGATGGCATGTTTAGACTTGTTTTGAAGGAAATCTCAAGTTAAATAATAATATGGATATTTGGAGTCTGTAAACACTATAGATGCAGATATATGAATATGTATTGCAAAATCTACCTGGGACGTGGTCATGAGTGTAGACGCCTCCCAGCAACCAACCCCTAAAACAAGATGACCAGACGATTGGTTACTGGTCACTGTCAACACCCCCTTTAATTTGACAGAAAAGAGGAGATGCCAAGACAATGGGCAGTTCTCCTTTTACCATCCAAGAAGAAACATCTGCCAAGTCGAGAACCGATTACCTAGCTCATCGATCGAACTCTGATCAACCCTCGGACATTAATTGCAAGTATTCTTCCTTCCCAATTCTACCTTATTGCTTTGTGGCTGTATATTGTCTTTATCTTTTGAAACATTTTTTTTCTGTAAATATTTTATTTGCACCAACTTTGACCTTTTTATAATAAAAACCCTTGTGTTGAAAAGTGTTAATCTTGTCTCTAAAGCTCTTAATGCAAGCTATAAACGAACCTGCCTCTTGAAGGGCGCTACTGTTGTAGAGTAAGACTCTGAGCAGACCTGTCTGTGGTGGCAGTGTGTGTGGCAGACGCTTATTCTAAAATTACAATTGGTATTGCAAAATTACGAGTCTCCCCCGGCTCGGTCTTTTAAACGGGGGTGGTGGCAGTTAAAGGGTTAATGGTGTAATTATCCCAGTGACAATCACTCTCAGGCTGCTCGCACCTAGATTGTGGTCCCGCAAGCTGGAAAATCTTTGTGCTGGGCGCAGCTGAGAGTGGCATTGTTACGTAAGTGACAGCGTGGTGTGAGGTTGGCCGGTCCTTTGTCGCGAGTTAGCGAGGAGGGCAGGGATCTGACACCCGCGTTCGTCACATATTGGTGGCAGCGGTGGGATAGCAGGAAGCTGCTTCCCAGGGAAGTAGCATATGCCACGATCGAAAAGGATTGTCTTGCGATCGTGTGGGCTCTCCGGAAGTTACAAACGTACCTTTATGGACGGCACTTCACTGCGATCACTGATCACAATCCCTTGAGCTGGCTAAATCGTGTTGCTGGGGAGAATGGCAAACTACTTCGGTGGAGCCTAATTCTGCAGCAATACGATTTCACCATCCAGCATAAGAAAGGCAGCACCCATGGCAATGCTGATGGGCTGTCACGACAAGCCAAGCCCGCAGGAGTCGGTTGCGTCAGGAGGGAAATTGTAGTTCCCTCCCATGCAACCACCTAAGGGGGGAGGTGTAACGATATCAGGTACGGGACATGAAAAGCTGTAGCTAGCTGCCATCTTGTGTGGAAGTAGCCATGACAGTTTGGCTAACCATGTAACCTTACAGAAAACTCTGAACTCCCTCCTTCCTCGTCTTAGGAATTCAAAGCTTTTTAAGTTCAACAGAAAAGGTTATCTCAACAGAGAAAACAGAACCAGGTTAGGTCAGTAGAAAACATTTGTTGTAAGGGCAGTGTTCAGGTCTGTCGTAAAACTGTCACCCTCCCCATTCAGAGACCTAACAGGCCTCGGCTGTAAATTGTCTGAATACACCTCAGTAGAATAAGTATGAAATTTCAGCATGTTTCATAACTTCTGACTTAGTAATAGCACAGCCATAATCTGGACATATTTAGTTTCCTCAGATAATATGGAACGCTTCAAGTCCAGACACCCCTATGTCAGGTCATATGGGAAACCCCTGGGACCACTTATTGCTCCAAAGCAGGCTATACGTTATAGAGATGGCATGTTTAGACTTGTTTTGAAGGAAATCTCAAGTTGAATAATAATATGGATATTTGGAGTCTGTAAACACTATAGATGCAGATATATGAATATGTATCTGCAAAACCCCTAAAACAAGATGACCAGACGATTGGTTACTGGTCACTGTCAACACCCCCTTTGATTTGACAGAAAAGAGGAGATGCCAAGACAATGGGCAGTTCTCCTTTTACCATCCAAGAAGAAACATCTGCCAAGTCGAGAACCGATTGCCTAGCTCATCGATCGAACTCTGATCAACCCTCGGACATTAATTGCAAGTATTCTTCCTTCCCAATTCTACCTTATTGCTTTGTGGCTGTATATTGTCTTTATCTTTTGAAACATCTTTTTTCTGTAAATATTTTATTTGCACCAACTTTGACCTTTTTATAATAAAAACCCTTGTGTTGAAAAGTGTTAATCTTGTCTCTAAAGCTCTTAATGCAAGCTATAAACGAACCTGCCTCTTGAAGGGCGCTACTGTTGTAGAGTAAGACTCTGAGCAGACCTGTCTGTGGTGGCAGTGTGTGTGGCAGACGCTTATTCTAAAATTACAATTGGTATTGCAAAATTATGAGTCTCCCCCGGCTCGGTCTTTTAAACGGGGGTGGTGGCAGTTAAAGGGTTAATGGTGTAATTAGCCCAGTGACAATCACTCTCAGGCTGCTCGCACCTAGATTGTGGTCCCACAAGCTGGAAAATCTTTGTGCTGGGCGCAGCTGAGAGTGGCATTGTTACGTAAGTGACAGCGTGGTGTAAAGGTTGGTCGGTCCTTTGTCGCGAGTTAGCGAGGAGGGCAGGGATCTGACACCCGCGTTCGTCACAGTAACGTGTATGGGTGGGAGGAGCCAAGCCCGTGACTTGACACAGAACTTTTCCAAGCATCAGGAGTGAACTGAGAATATTGAATGCCTGTTTTTAAGTTATTCTTGTAAGTTTGTTTAATCCCTGTTTTTAAGCGAATAGTATATACATTTAAAAATAAAGAGTACTATGGTTCTCCCCTTTTTATCTCATGCTATGTTTCTAATGGATGAGGAGCGAGTATAAGGGAACATTCTGAACACCCGAATTGGAACCAGGAGGAGGAGTGGTATTAGGATGTTCACAGGAGGAGTGTAGTAGATGCAAATGAGACTCTGCAGTCAGGTCTGCTTAAGGAGGTGAGCAAGCATTTTACTTAAAGGTGGTGGTTAACAGGACACATTTGTGTAGAATCGTGCACTGTCACTTGTTCAGGACATGGTGGTGTGATTTCCGAAAAGACTATTTACTAATTGGAGATTTATAAGAGAATATTGAAAACACATATTTATATAATTTAACCCGTGTACGGTTTTTACGAGTGTGTATATGTCATGAATTGCGCTGCACTGTATTTATATTAATATACATGGTCTGTGGTGGATCAGTGGAAACATTAGAGAGTGAGAGCAGCAGTTTGTGGCCTTGGTAATTAGGCACTAGTTTTATTTTGGGACAAGTTGATTTCACATATTTCATACTGTTCAGTTAGTGATTGTGCTGATTGTGTCACATTATTTTATTATAATATTTTATTTTTATTGCTGTCTCATCCAGTGGGAGCCATTGCACCCAGGACAGAACTTCAAGGTAAACCTAACATTATACAGTTGCTGAAACAGGTGATAGGAAATCCCTCAACTGTCAAAAGTGGAATGTGACCACTTTTTTGGAAGACTTTCTTTACCTTCTGTTGCTTCTGTATGACAGCAAGTGTAGCGTGTTCTCTTTAGTGATAAAAGCCTGACAGAGGATTTAACCCTTCCCCCTCAATCCAAAACTTGAAAAGTTTTGTCTGGAGCTTACTTTTAGGGCTGGTTCACACCAGATGCAGTCCAGAGCATTTTTAATCAGCATCAAAAACAACACTTTCATATTGTTTCCCATGTATATCATGTAATTGTCCTAGTGTCTTCCAGTGCAGTCAACAAAAGTAGAGCATCCTGTATTTTTTCTGTATGAAACGTGTCTGAAAGGCAGCAAGATGCCACGAAAAAACACACTGGAACACACAGGAATACATTAAAAAATGCATCAAAAATACACTGAAAAGCACAAGAAACAAAAAAAGGAGGGGAGGGGGGGAACGCACCAGAAAACACATCAAACGTGCATCAAAAACACATAAAAATGCATCAAAAATGCAGAAGCACACCCAGAGCACAGAAACTGTGACGTGAACTGGCCTTTAAGTGATATGTAGCCTTTTGATTGTATATGTGTTTAGATTTCTGCTTTAGACTGACTTCACACTGCTGCTGCATTTGGCCACAGCACAGGTGTATCCACATTTTTTTGCCCATTTTGTTAGCTGCAGTCCCATAGATTTTCTATTAGGTTGCACTTTTTTGGTGAGTTTTCTGAAAGTGCACCAAAAGTCCTCCATGCTGCGTCTTTGGTGCTCTTTCAGAAAACGCACGAAAAACATACAACCTAATAGAAAGTCTATGGGATTGCGGCTAAAACAGTGGGTAAATGTGCAAAAACCATGGATACACCCAAACTGTGACCAAACTGCAGCACAGTAGTGTAAAGTCTTAATATGGATCATTAGCTGATAATTGTCTGTGTTCATCTGAAATTGCCATGTATATTATGACCACAGAGCCAGTATTCTGCCATGCCGATCATTACCACCAAGCAAAGAGTTTAAGCTGCCTAAGAATGTAAAGTTTAACGGCTTCCCGACCGCCTCACGACGATATACGTCGGCAGAAGGGCACGTACAGGCAGAATCACGATGTACCTGTACGTTTCCCTTTAAGAGACGGCTTGCATGCGCGCAAGCACCGCCAGCGGAGCCCACTGGGAGCTTCGTGAGAGTGATTGCGGGTCCCGCGGGCTCGATGTCCACGGGGATACCCACGATCGTCTCACGGAGAGGGAGAACGGGGAAATGCTAATGTAAACAAGCATTTCCCCGTTCTGCCTAGTGACACTGTCAATGATCACAGCTCCCTGTAATCGGGAGCCGTGATCAGTGTTGTGTCACACACAGCCCCTCCCCCCCACAGTTAGAATCACTCCCTAACACACACTTAACCCCTACAGCGCCACCTAGTGGTTAACCCCTTCACTGCCAGTCACATTTACACAGTGATCAATGCATTTTTAATTGCACTGATCGCTGTATAAATGTGAATGATCCCAAAATATCGCACCAAAAGTGTCTGATCTGTCCGCCATAATGTTGCAGTCACGATAAAAATCGCTGATCACCGCCATTACTAATAAAAAAAATTATTAATAAAAATGCTATAAAGTTATCCCCTATTTGGTAAACGCAATAACTTTTGTGCAAACAAATCAATAAGTGCTTATTGCGATTTTTTTTTACCAAAATATGTAGAAGAATACATATCGTCCTAAACTGAGGGAAAAAAAAAAAATTATATATTTTTTGGGGATATTTATTATAGCAAAAAGTAAAAATTAATGTCTTTTTTTCAAAATTGATGCATTTTTTTGTTTATAGTGCAAAAAATAAAAAACGCAGAGGTAATCAAATACCACCAAAGGAAAGCTCTATTTGTGGGAAAAAAGGACGTCAATTTTGTTTGGGAGCCACGTGGCATGACCGCACAATTGTCAGTTAAAGCAACGCAGTGCCATATCGCAAAAGGTGCTCTGGTCAGGAAGGGGGTAAATTCTTCCGGGGCTGAAGTGGTTAATAAGGCACATGGTAACCTTTAGTAAATTAAATAAAAAAGTTATTCAACGCAGTGCCGAATTGCAAAAAGTGCTCTGGTCTTTGGCCAGCTAAATGGTCTGGGGCTTAAGTGGTTAACAATCTTTAGTTGAGTTATATCATGTGCTGTCCCTCACCTCCAGGCCCCTGCAGCTCTTAGGCTGCATTTACACCTGAGTGGTTCAAAATTGTGCGTTTTTACCGTGATTTTGACGCATTTTTTACAACTTTTTTTACTGCATTTTTTTGCTGTGATTTTGCTGCAATTTTGTTCAGGTCACCAATGTAAAAGGCAGAAAAATGCCTGTAATCTGCCCAAAGAAGCTCATGTTCTTTTTTGAGCTCAGGGCATTTTTCAGGCGTTTTGCCTCAAAACGCTCAGATATGAACAGGTGCAATTGAAATGAATGGGATTTTGCTTGTCGGGCGTTTTACGAGAGTTTTATGAGCTGAAAACGCTCAGGTGTGAATGCAGCCTTATGCTCACTTGTCCCTGATCAGCTGAAGTACAGTATGAACTCTCTATAGGATTGAATAGAGAGTGTACTGTGAAAGCATAAGCCCAGCTGACAAGATGTTGACAAATGGCTCATTGGCTTCATTGGCAACCCTCACTGGATTAGGGGCAGGTGAGTATACTTGCAAGAGGTGATGGTGGCAGTACATTATACATGACTCCCACCTAAAGAATTTGCAATGCAGTAATGTACAGTAAAGTACATTACAGTAATTCAGTCTAATGTTCAACTCATTCAAATCTGTGGGCAGTATTCTGAAAAATACATCATGCATCAGTTTACATTTTTTGCTATAATTTTAAAAGTAAAAATAACCATTTTATTCCTGTATTGCTTTTGAAAATCCTATATTTTCTTGCAATATTGAATATAGATGACCGGATCATTCTCTCCCTATAAGTGCATATATTTCTATCATATTTTAGAAAGGTAGAACATCAACCACCAACCATCATTCCATTTTAGTATTGTTCACTTTGAATCATTTTACAAACCTCATATCCTGTCAAAAGATAACACAATATGTCTAGTAAACAGAGTAAAACAGCTGACAGACTGAATTTTGATAGCAAACTCATTTTGTCATCAAAATGCATGTTGTCAACACTCATTCTTCTGCCTGATAAAATACTATAATGGTGACAAAAAGCTACTGCATAAAATGTATATCTTTAGGCGATTAAAGTGATTTATAACAGAGAGCAACAACTTATTTTCTTTATTAAAAATAGTTTTGTGACTGGTGTTGATGCTAGCAAGCGTAGAGTCAGTACACAAAAGCACCAAAACCCATCAACTTTTTATGCTGCTGAGTGCTCCCTAGATGGGAGGAATGAAAAGGTTTACTGCCAGGACTGAACAGCCTAAAATCCAAAATCCCAAGGGAGCACCCCCACATATGCATTGTTTGCTTTCATTTGTTTATATGTCTTCAGGGGAATCCCATTATGCTCATGGTTCTTCTTTTTTTTCATGTTGCTGGAACTGGGGTGTTCTCTCTATATTATAACAGTGAAAATGCAGGGTGCCATGGAGACAGTCCCTCAGGGTGCAGGTCCATTAAGCTCTGCATTCACAAGATAGCCTCAGTGTTCCAGGTTATATGACACAAGGCATCATTCAACCTAGAAGACTGATAGCATCAATTGGTAGAAAGGAGCTGACAGTGCCGGATAGGCATACCAACCAAAGCTGCTTTTTTATTTTCAATCCTCCTGGGAGACCATTTAAAAAAAATGGCAAGGAGTTGGGCTTTAATGAACGAAAGTAGCCAGAGAAACACTGATACTGCAGCTCCAGTTTGTCTTAACCACTTGCTGATCGGCCACCAGCAATCTACTGCAGACAGGCAGCTGCTGTAGGCAAAGCGACATACTGGTACATCTCTGCCTATTTCTGGGTTCAGGTTGCATGCATGTGTGCCCCCAGCAGGCTCCCGCTGTGATTGTACACAGTGGGAGCCTGCCACCAAGTCCCAGGCAAATGATTCATGGCTAGGATATGCTGATTCAACACTTGGCTCTCTTCACAGGGAGCGATCTGTCAATTGCTCATTACTTCAAAGCAGGGATGAGAAATGGAGATATAATTAGTAAAAAGCATCACACTTTACACACATTCAACATGGTTAGGCACATATTTAACCCCCTGATCTCCCTAGATGTTAACTCCTTCCCAGTCAGTGTCATTAGTACAGTGATAGTAGTAATACAGGTAGTGATACAGGTATATTTTTAGCACTGTTCACTGTAATAATGGCACTGGCTATTTCAGTGGAAGTTTATCAGTTCCCCCAGTGTCAATTAGTGTCAGATTGTCCGCTGCAATATCATAGTCCCATTATAAGTTGTTGATCACTGCCATTAGTAGTATAACCAAATAAAAAACCCAGTATATATACTATAGTTTGTAGGCGCTATAACTTTCATGTAAACCAATCAATATACACTTATCTGAAATTTTTTTATCAAAATCATGTAGCAAAATAAATTTTGCTCAAAATTTATGAAGAAATTTGATTTTTTAAACATTTTTAATTGAATATATTTTATAGCAGAAAGAGAAAAAAAATTGTTTTTGTTTTCTACATTTTATTTTTTTCTGTTAATATCACAAAAAAAAAAAAAAAACCCAGGGGGGATCAAATACCTCCAAAAGGAAGCTCTATTTGTGTGAAAAAAATGCTTTTGAGTACAGTGTTGCATGACTGCGCAATAGGTAGTTAAAATAAGGCAGTGCCGAATAGCAAAAGATGGCCTGGTCATGAAGGCGGTAAAATCTTCCAGAGCTGAAGTGGTTAAAACTCCTTCAATTGGGAGAACCCTATGGCTCCATGCACACCTTGGTGTTCCAAATGCAATTTTATATTTTTCATCCTTTTCCAAAATTTTGTGGCAAAGAAAGAAAATGTGGACATTTTGAGAATGTTTTGATTGTCCTGGCACTTTAGGCTCCATTCACACGTTGGCGGTCCGAATCCAATTTGCATGCGATTCCTGAATTGCCGCAAATCACAGGACGTGTTGGCGATCCCATTACTTTCAATGGCACCCCAATCGCTGTGCCATTTTGCCCCCGATTGTCATCCCAACAATTAAGCAAACAGAATCACGGGATGCCTGTCGCCCAAAAGAAGTTCTTCGTTTGGGCGACAGGCATCCCACAATTTTGTTTGTGCATTTTTGCCGTGATTTGTTAGGGGACATTTGCGGCAAAATTGCCACATGATTGGGGTGTCATTGAAAGTGATGGGCTTGCAAGCGTGTCCACTAATTTGCAGCAATACGGTGAATCGGGAATCACATGCAGAATCGCGCCGATTCCGCCCGTGATCTGATCACAACATTTTCAAAATTACCACATTTTCTTTCATTGCCTCAAACTTTTGGAAAAATATAAAATTTCATTTTTACACAAAGTTGTCATTTTAATAAGATATTTCTCACACACAGAAGAGGTATACATGAAATTACACCCCAAAACACATTGGGGGTTATTTACTAAAGGAAAATCCACTTTGCACTGCAAGTGCACTTGGAAGTAAAGTCACTGTAGATCTGAGGGGGATATGCAAGGAAAATATAAAACAGCATTTTAGCTTGCACATGATTGGATTATAAAATCAGCAGAGCTTCCACTCATTTCAGATCTACCCCTTAGATTTAGAGCAACTGCACTTCCAAGTGCACTTGCAGTGCAAAGTGGATTTGTCTTTCGCAAATAACCCCCATTTTGTTACTCCCAAGTATGGAGATGCCATATATGTGAGACTTTTTTGCATAGAGGGGACTAACATCCAAGGAGTGCCTTCATGCTTTCAAGGGGTACAAATTATACATCCGATTTCCAGGCTACGTTTGACATTTTTGCAGTAAGAATAGGACATTTTAACAGTCATCGCTGATCTGATTATAAAATGTTAAACCTCTGACATCCAGATTCTGGTTTCAGTATTGGGTTTGTGCTTATTGCAGGTTGGTGATATGCTTACACTTTTGCTTTAGGCCTCTTTCACACGGGGCAGATCAGTCATGATCCGCCCCGTGAACATCCGCTTGCTCAGCGGGGATAGCTCCGCCGATCCCCGCTGAGCAGGAAGATGACAGGTGCATCGCTGCACACTGTGCAGCGATGCACCTGTCAGAGCGCCGCTCTCCCCTATGGGGGGATCGGATGATGACGGTCCGTAGTGTCCGTCGTCATCCGATCCGATCCGAAAACGGAGGAAAAAGTAGGTTTTTCCTCCGTTACACTTTTCGGATCGGAGCGGGTCGGATGTCAGCGGACATGTCACCGCTGACATCCGACGCTCCATAGGGATGACTGTATGTCCGTTTTTCATCCGAAAACGGATGGATGAAAAACGGACATACGGATCATCCGTGTGAAAGAGGCCTTAAAGTGAAAGAGTGATTTGCTCATATGGGGCAAAGCAACAGGATCGCTTTAATGCTAGTGCACCAGGTTCACATACTTACCTTTATTTTATTCCCTTGCTACTTCATCTGGCCACTGGGGGTAAAATAGAGAAAGCTCTATCTATGTAAGTTCTAAGTTAGGACTGTTATGTTGGAGGAAGGGAGTGAGCCAAACCCCATAGCCAGAGATATTATTTTTTTTTTGCCCTAACTTGTTTGTCAGGGTATCAAACTGAAGGTGAACACGTGGAGCTGTGGGGTTGCCATTTAACATTAACCTGTTATTCCAAAGCATCCATTTGCTTAAAAGTGTATATATAGACAAAACTTTTTTTTAGTTTTCAGTAGGTAAGGAAAAAAAACCCTGTCAATATTTATTCCATTTGTGTCCCCATTTGAGAGATTTGGCCCTCTCCAAAGCGGACCTTTAATGTCAAATGTTTAAAAGGAGATTTACTTTATTTTGGAGAGATTTCTTCTCACTTTCTGCTGGATCTATGGGACAGGGAGGAAATGTAATTATTTTCAATAGGACATAAATGTGTTATATTGGGGAATGCCTGAATGATTAATTTAGTCAGCTAAACTAATCAGATCACATTGCCTCCAATATAAGAATAATTTAACTAACTTAATTAACTAATTTAAGTTAATTTTAGCCAAGCAGAATTCTTTAAGAAAACACAAAAGGCTGATGTAACTACAGACTGAGTAATCGAAAATAAATTAATATTTATTACAATACTTCACATACAAACACGATAAATAATAGCCCAATTGTAATATACACTATATTACTAAAAGTACTGGGACGCCTGCCTTTACACGCATGTGATCGTTAATGGCATCCCAATCTTAGTCCGTAGGATTCAATGTTGTGTCATTTGGTGGAGGGAGGATTATGATGTGGGGTTGTTTTTCAGGGGTTGGGATTGGCCCCTTAGTTCCAGTGAAGGGAACGCTTAAGGCATCAGCATACCAAGACACGTTGGACAATTTCATGCTCCCAACTTTGTGGGAACAGTTTGGGGATGGCCCCTTCCTGTTCCAACATGACTGCACAACCAGTGCACAAACAAGGTCCATAAAGACATGGATGAGCGAGTTTGGTGTGGAGGAACTTGACTGGCCTGCACAGGGTCCTGACCTCAACCAGATAAAACACCTTTTGGGATGAATTGGAGCAGTGACTGTGAGCCAGATAAAATTACCTAACTTGAGTAGTTATGTTATTGTGAGGAGAATTATTAGGTTACAAAGATGAATATTACAATCGGCTTCTCAATTTAAGCAAGCAGAATCACTAGAAAAAGATATTATAATTACCCTCCAAGTATCAGGTAACATTTTATATAGCCGATGACCAGACCCAAAGAGCACTGCCGATTAATGGACGGAATTGGTATTCCACAAAATGGCATATAGCTATGCTGGAGCTGTGTGTCCTGGCTTCAGTAAGGTGTCAGATGATGGGATGTCTCAGATGATGTATGTATTTCTCAGATGGTCTGATGTTGACTTGCAATTCAGATGATGTGTGTCCCGATGAAATGTATTTCTGGTGGGTGTTTTCATTTTTCCTTGATCCTTCCTATCTAGACATCAACAATAGACACACCCCAGATGATGTCTATTTAGATGAAACATCTAAATAGCATGAAACAAGATGCTGCCATCACTACTGCTCCTTTTTTATGTCCGCTACATGCCTTTGAATACTTCATAAAATGTGAATGTTTGATCTTACCTTTGTTTTAATAAACAACCCTTTTTTTTAAAATGGTATCACACATGTGGAACTTTGTTTTAATTTTCAATTACAACATGTGAGTATGAGAAATCTCTCTTTCCTCTCTATATTTGAACCTACTTGTCTGTCCATGAGAACAAACTACTGATTTGTGTCTTGTGTGGATCTCCATTGAAGTTGTGGTGTCCAGATCACCGATGGTTTCTCACTGTACATGGTGTTTATCACTACAAGCTTGTTTGACATAAGATGTGTATACCCCTTTAAGTTCACCTCTTCTGGTAAGCCTTCATACAATTGGCGGTGGTGTCTTCACATTTCCTTCAATTTTTGATCAGCTTTCTTCAAATATGTTTACCCTGAAGACCCTCTAGAAAAGCTGTTTCATCAACAAGTGAAGCCTATTAGTATTCACGCGGTGGACTTTATTTTTGATATTTTTGTTATTTGTCATTTGGTGATGTAAAAGTCATTAATCCATTATTTTTTATTTTGTCTTTTTATATATTGTTGACACACAGTATCACATTTACATGTATTACATTTAAGCGCTGCACATCTTTTTTCATTTTGTTACTTGTGCTGTTGGTCTTCGGCTGTGCTGGCTGCTTTTATATCTAACACAGCGCAGTATATGATTTGTTTTATATTTTGAGGGCCCAAAAGGTGTTACCTTATTTCTAGTGGTGGATTTCTTTGATTATCAAACCCATGGTTATTAAAGCATTACCTCCATTGGCAAATGGGTGTCACTGTCATAGAAGAAATTACAATTTTGAGTTTAGTTGGAAAATCCCTGGTAATTAACCCTGATATAATAAATTCATACACAGCTACAATTATGTTAGTTTATCTGAAATATGTGGAATGCCTTGGAGAGTCCGGGGCCGGGCGGGACATTCCTCCTTCTGAGTAGACATAATATTATGTCCTCTCAGAAAGAGCTACTAGCCGCGACCCTGGGGAAGCTGTGTGATCTGTCACAGCCAATTACTGATCAGTGTACTGGCTCACTGCCCATACCATGTAGCCATTGTGACCAGTCACAATAGGTCACATGACAGTTGTAAACAATGGATGGCTTCCTTTCATGCCATCCATTGTGTACAATCGTATTGCTAGCTATGATCAATGTGATCACATGGTACAGACAGGGCCTATCACACCCCCTGTATCATGTGATTAGCTCTGGCCAAGCACAGCTAACCACAACAAAACAAACTGAATGAACCAGTTTCATTCAGTAAAATGCTTGCTTATAGCAATGAAATTCACTGCTATAAGCAATCACAATATGTAAAAAAAAATAAAAAAAACCCTGATCACTTCCACAGAGTAGTACAACGTTACTATGGTAACATTATATTACTCAGGTCACAATGTTTTAAAAACAAATTGTAAAACAAAATTGTAAAAAAAAAAACTGAATAAAAATTAAAACACAAAAAAATAAAATGTATATGTATTTATATATATACTGCCACACCAGTTGTATGTAGATATATTATACATGATGACACTGTACTGTACTGGTGACAGTATGTAAAAAAAACTGACTTTTATCATTTATTCTTTTTCCAAAAAATTAGGGCAAAAAAATTACAACTTCAAAAAACTCACCATGCTTCTTAATAAGTACAGCGGACTTGCTACTTTCCAAAAAGGGGTCTTTTAGGTGATATGTGTACTGTCCTGACATTTTGGGCATCAAGAAATGAGATCAGGTACATCAGGATTTATCAATTTTCCGATACAGTATATAATTTTATTATACAATTTTTTAAAAGGATGTACATATTCAATTAAAATAGAAAGGTCAAAATATGCAATACAAGAACAAACCCTGCAGATTGGCAGAAGAACACCATAAATTCCATACTGCCAATGATTCCCCAACGTGTTTCAATTGAGCTTTACAATCTTCATTGGGGGTAACAGGGGTAAATGATCTACAAAACAATATGAATACAATGACAACACATGTAAGTACCGTAAATACTCATGTATAAGCTGACTTTTTCAGCACATTTTTTTATGCTGAAAAAGCCCCCCTTGGCTTATACTCGAGTGAGGGTCTCCCGCTGTGTCATGCAGTCTTAACTGTTCGGCGGCCGTCCACTGTAACCAAACGCTGCCTCCTACTTGTCCGTGATAGATGGAACACTGAACACTGATACATTGCCGGGAAACTGAATCAGTGTTCCGTCTATCATGGATGAGGAGGAGGCGGGGCTTTGTTACAGTGGATGGCCGCCGAACAGTTAAGACTGTAGTTGCATGACACAGTGGGAGACACCCGCTGTTTGTAATCAAAGGTACAGATAGACACAGTGAGGCTGCAGATGGGCACAGTGAGGCTGCAAATGGGCACCGTGAGGCTGCAGATGGGCACTGTGAGGCTGCAGATGGGCACTGATGATACAAATGGGCACAGTGAGGCTGCAGGTGGACACAGTGAGGCTGCAGATGGGCATTGTTTACCAGTAGCTGCTGCATTTCCCACCCTAGGCTTATACTTGAGTCAATAAATTTTAACACAGGAGTAATATCTAATATTTCAATAGATCCCACTTACTGCATATTCATATGGGATAATGTCCCCTCAACACAACACAAAAGGGTGCCCATCAGGACAGCCCCCCCCCCACACACACACACACACACACACACACACAAATACCCACAAATTGCTCACTATACGGGACCTCCAGTAGCGCCGGTACCTCAAACCCCACAATGCAAACCTATAATCAATCAATTGTACCTGGTTAGCCCTAAATATACAAGGTATAGAAAAAATGAAACTATTTAAGAAAAAGCATCAATTCAAACCGAAAATTTTAAATCAGAAGCTTCCAGGTAAGAGAGAGGTCAGCTAATATAGAATAAAAACTGGTGGGTCTAAAAATTAATAATAATACATTATTTATACAAACTATGATTAACTAAGAAATAAAAGCAAAATATATACAACACAATGGCGTTGATTTACTAAAGGCAAATCCACTGTGCACTACAAGTGCACTTGTAGATCTGAGGGGAAGATCTGAAATGAGGGGAATCTCTGCTGATTTTATCATCCAATCATGTGCAAGCAAAAATGCTGTTTTTTATTTTCCTTGCATGTCCCCCTCAGATCTACAGTGACTGCACTTTCAAGTGCATTTCCATGTGTACTTGCATTGGATTTGCCTTTAGTAAATAACCCCTCATATATTCTTGATAATAGTAACAATACTCACACCAAATGGGCACCAATATAGCACGTCTCTCCAAACTGGGCTGCAAGTGAACAGCAGAGGAGGAAAAGAGGCACTACCCTCCTCATTATATAATGTACCTAACAGCTAATCAAACTAATGATGGGGAGGGCACCCCCAGACCATCCCAACAGGTACCGCTGTCTAGTGACAACATGCGCCAAAATGGCGCCCAGCATGTGACCCCCCTCAGCATCCAGGATTTCACTATTATCAATTCCCTAGGATGCAGTTCACAGTGTTGGAGTGAATACATATACCTTTGAGAAACGGGGACTGGAAAAAAATCCCTGCTACATACATAGCTCCATACATAGCATCCATAGCATTAAGACTAGCATTAAAATCTAGTTTAGTCATACAGTCAAATATGGACATATTTAGGATATATAGACTTGTAAATAAATCAGGATGTACATTGTATATAAACAAGGATAACATTTACTGTATAATATGTAACTGATATAAAACATAGAGGGCGTGGCCTAGCCTGACTAGAAGATGGCAGCATAATTCCAGAGCTCCCGCCGCTACCAAGTGACATTCATTCCCTGAGGAGGTAAGAGCACCCCAAACTACGACCAACTATGGGGAATGCCTCCCGTACCTCATCCGCATCACGATCCCGCTCCCCTCATGAACAAACCGAGGGTATGAGCCAACATATCCCGGCTATGTTCAGAACGCAGAGGGGGAACATGGCATCTTCCCGCCATGGAGGAACACAGACCGGTTCCATGCCGCTGACTGGCTCTCTGCCTGCCTCAATACCACAGGGGACACCGGAGATGGGAGAACACAATATCCCACCCCATCAACATCTCAGCATACAAGACCTTAAGACCATCACAGCAGACATAAAGGATACCTTATCCGCCGCCATCTCTGAGCTCTGCCTCGACATCCATGCCTTATCTGACAGGGTCCGTGAGACAGAAAGAGTGTTGGCTCAGCAGGGCGCGGTCCTCCGCTGGGCTACTCTGCAGATAGACTTGCACACCCTGCAGCTAAGAGACCTCCAGCAACATATGGAGGATCTCGATAATAGAGGCAGACGCCACAACTTAAGAATCCGCGACCTCCCAGAATTGGTAGAACATGATCAGATTTCCTCCACAGTGACTAGCATGTTCAATAATCTCCATGACCAGCCTGCACAGAGATAGCAATGGATCGGATCCACAGAGCACTCAGACCCAAAGGGAGGGATGCTGATCCCCCCCGAGATGTCATTTGCTGCATTGTAGATTACAAAATAAAAGAAGAAATACTGAGAAAAGCGAGAAATAGAACCCAGCTTGTCATAGACAGAGCGAACGTCCAAATATTCCAGGACCTTTGAGGCATAGCGCTGCAGCACAGCAGGGATCTCAAACCCCTCCTTGATACCCTTCGGGCTCACGGAATACAATACAAATTGAAATTTCCCTTTTGTCTGTAAAGCCACATCACAAGGACGCACAGCACTACTGAAAGTGTCAGAAGATCTACAGCACTTCTGTGACACCTTAGGCATTCTGCTTGTTGATGTCCCACAATGGTATGCTGAATTCTGCCCTGCTGTCACGAGGAGAGATACGCACCCAGAAGAGCCCATGGAGGCACAAACTACCCGATATCGTAGACGCAGATCCCTATCGGAACCCAGGATTCCATCGGTACCCCACAGCTCCCAGCGGGATCCCAGCCCTGCGGAGTCACATAGACAGCGGCGAGCCAGGCGTGACTACTAGTGCATATTTCAGCTACTATGCCTGCTAACTGCTGCCGATCCCACCAAACCCAGTACAGTACCATATCCTCGCCCCTGGCATGACTCTCATGTTTGTTCCAGTTCCAGTTAATTCCTCCGTTTCTTCTCTGTTCTACTATACACTTACTAACCCACATGCAGGAAAGAGGTAATTCCGCCAAGGCTTTATCAGTAAACTGCATCCTATATGGATGGCTGAATTTTCACCCATCCTCCATATTTCGAATTTGTGCTTCAGAAGGAACACAGACCACCTACAATTTCCATGCCTTGATGCATAGCATTCAGCGCCAGACCTAACACATCATTGAGTAGCTGAGAGGAGCAAGTGATTACTCCTACAGGCTCCAACTGCCGCAAGCTCCCCGCCTATGACTATCCCTGCGCGCAGATCCAATGCTGCTTGGAGAGGTTATACCATGAGTTTTACCTCTGTCCCTAAGCTTATAGAACACATTATGCCATACCCCTTTGGGAGCTTGATGCACAGGGGATATCTCCGGAAGCCACCACTAGTTCAGCCACCTTACCCTACTCATGCTGAAGGTACACTACAGCCCTGACATACTTTCTGGCATATACGCTCCCTTTCTAGGAACCGAGATGAACTACAAAAGTAATGAACTCCCACCAAATTTAAAAGACCCTCAATTGCTACAAGACACAATATAAGGTATCTATCATACTATGCCCCTACTGGCATTGCAGAGTGACCATGCCTTCTGTTAGGTGGTGGTTAGTATTGCTAAAAGGCTAGTGGGGGTGGGGAAGGGGGGAGACTTTCCAGCATAGATTAGAGACCTCATCTCTCTAAGGGTCTCACAGTATACATACTATACTCCGGCATACCACTTGGCGAACATTTCTAGGCATCCTCTCTCTCTCCGCCATATAGACACAGCTCGGGGTACCCTTGCAGTTCCTACTTCCAGACCTATGAGCTCCTCGTGCTAATGAGAATGTCGATCTGGTCTCCCCCCTCCTGCCACTGAGAGTCTCTAAACATAAGTAAACTCAAATTGCTTCTGTCTGTACGCTTTTATTTCTGTAGAGGTTAGAAATACATAATGGGGTGCCCTAATGGTTCTTAATTCAGCATCTCTAAGCTCCACACGCTATGGTGTGAGCAGAGATAGCCTCACCCATCCTCCTTACACAACCCTACCAGATATTGTATACTTGAATGGATTGTGACTATAAATTGTCACCACCATAGAGGATGTGAATACACAAACATGTAGCGAACATGATCATACTCCATTTAAACCTAGCCTGTCCAACACTACTGCTACTCACAGTAATCACTGGGGCACTTAATCTGCCTCACACTACTCCCCATAGAACACCCATGATTCCTCAAGGCACACAACACCTCTGATGGCCTGGAAGTTTTCACCCTCTACACCACTGTAGATTCTTCCATTCTTGGATCTTCACACACGGACACCCGTTGTTTGATATGTGATACTACACACTATCTTAAATGGGGATGACACACGGCGAATTACCCACATAAGCCTATATAAGGTCCAAGAGACCGATTATCTACCTAGGCAGACACCTTCTTGACGCTAAATCAAAATGTTATTACTATTAGATGGTGTTATATGTGACTCGGTTAAATATTCCTATACATTTCTCTGTTGTTAACTGTGACTCGGTTAACCAGTTGCCAACTGGCCTATAGCCAAATGACGGTTGCAGGGCAGTTGGATAACCTGGGAGTATGTGATCCCAGAAAACCGCTCCCGTGTGCCCCCTGGGGCACATACACGGGAACATCCGTGACCGCCGGGTCCAGAGGACCTGGCACATCACGGTAAACGGCCGCTGATTGCGGGTGTTTACCATGTGATTGCTCCGTCAAATGAAGGAGCGATCACATGTAAACAAACCGACATCATATCATGATGCTGGTTCCTCTCCTCCCCTCTCTGTACCGATCGGTACAGAGGGGGAGGGATCGGATGGCTGCAGCGCTGTGGGCTGGATGTGTAGTGCCCACAGCACTGCTCAGTGACAATTGCTGTTACAGCCATGGATCCATCCATCCATGCTCAACACTGCCCCGCACTACTCTGCAATATGCCACAACACCCCGCAATACCCTGCAATACCCTGCAATACTCTGCCATACCCAGCCCTACCCAGCCATACTCTGCAAAACCCAGCCATACTCTGCCATACTCTGCAATACCCAGCTATACTCTGCAATACTCGGTGATACCCTGCAATACTCTGCAATACCCTGCAATACCCCACAATACTCTGCAATACCCTGCGATACCCTGCAATACTCAGATATGCACTGCAATACTCTGCAATACCCCGCAATACTCTGCAATACCCTGCAATATCCTGCAATACCCCACAATACTCTGCAATACCCTGCCATACCCAGCCATACCCAGCCATACTCTTCAAAACCCAGCCATACTCTGCAAAACCCAGCCATGCTCTGCAATACCCAGCCATACTCTGCAATACTTGGTGATACCCTGCAATACTCTGCAATACTCTGCAATACCCTGCAATACTCTGCAATACCTTGCAATACCCTGCAATACCCCGCAATACCCTGCCATACCCCGCAATACTCTGCAATACCCTGCAATACTCGGTGATACCCTGCAATACTCTGCAATACCCCGCAATACTCTGCAATACCCTGCAATACCCTGCAATACCCGCAATACTCTACAATACCCTGCAATACCCTGCAATACCCTGCAATACTCTGCAATACTCTGCAATACCCCGCAATACTCTGCAATACCCCGCAATACTCTGCAATACCCTGCAATACCCCGCAATACTCTGCAATACCCCGCAATACCCTGCAATGCCCTGCAATACTCTGCCATACCCTGCAAAACCCAGCCATACTCTGCAATACCCCGCAATACTCTGCAATACCCTGCAATACCCTGCAATACCCTGCAATACTCTGCAATACTCCGCAATACTCTGCAATACCCCGCAATACTCTGCAATACCCCGCAATACCCCGCCATACCCAGCTATACTCTGCAAAACCCAGCCATACTCTGCAATACCCAGCCATACTTTGCCATACCCAGCCATACTCGGCCATACCCAGCCATGCTTAGCCATACTCTGCCATGCTCAGCCATACTCGGCTGTACTCGACCAGGCTGTGGAAGTCTCACATGTGTGGTATCGCCGCACTCAGGAGGAGTAGGAGAATCTATTTTGGGGTGTCATTTTTGGTATGTACATGCTATGTGTTAGAAATATTGTATAAATGGACAACTTTATGTTAAAAAAAAATGCGTTTTAACCACTTCCCGCCTGCCGTCATATGACGTCCTTGACTTTGTGCGGGGATATCTGAATGATGCCTGCAGCTACAGGCATCATTCAGATATCAGCTTTTTCAGCCGGCGATTTCCTACACCATAGGATTGATCATAAAGGCTGTTCCACAGCTTGATCGTTCTTACGGGAGGTGAGAGGGGAAGTCCCCCCTCCCGCCACCCTCAGGTGCTTCTACCGACTCACCGCTACGATCAAAGCCAGGATTGTTTTTTTTTATTATTTCAGGCTTCCCAGCCTAGAGGTGAGATGTGGGGTCTTATTGACCCCATATCTCACTGTAAAGAGGACCTGTCATGCCATATTCCTATAACAAGGATGTTTACATTCCTTGTAATAGGAATAAAAGTGATCAAAAAATGTATTTTTTGGACAAAAGCGTCAAACTAAAATAAAGTAAAATGAACAATAAATTTTTTTTTTTCCCCGTGTCCCCGTGTGCTCGCATGCAGAAGCGAACGCATACATAAGTCCCGCCCACATATGAAAATGGTGTTCAAACCACACGTGAGGTATCGCTGCGATCGGTAGAGTGAGAGCAATAATTTTGGCCCTAGACCTCCTCTGTAACTCAAACCAGTAAAAAATGTTAAAGCGTCGCCTATGGGGATTTTTAAGTAGCGAAGTTTAGCGCCATTCCACAAGCGTTTGCAATTTTGAAGGGTGACAGGTGACATGTTAGATATCTATTTATTCGGCATAACTTCATCTTTCACATTATGCAAAAACATTGGGCTAACTTTACTGTTTTGTTTTTTTTTTAAAGCACAAAACTTTTTTTTTTTAAAAAAGCGTTTGAAAAATTGCTGCGCAAATACCGTGCGAGATAAAAAGTTACAACGACCGCCATTGTATTCTCTAGGGTCTTTGCTAAAAAAACATATATATTGTTTTGGGGTTCTATGTAATTTTCTTGCAAATAAATGATGATTTTTTACATATAGGAGAGAAATGTCAGAATTGGCCTGGGCACTCCAGAAAGCCTGATGGTGCTCCATGCATGTTGGGCCTCTGTATGTGGCCACGCCATGTAAAAGTCTCACACATGTGGTATTGCGGTACTCAGGAGTAATATCAGAATGTGTTTTGGGGTGTAATTTGTGGTATGCATATGCCGTGTGTGAGAAATAACCTGCTAATATGACAATTTTCTGAAAAAAAAAAAAAAGAAAAAAAAATTCTTGATTTTGCAAAGAATTGTGGGAAAAAATGACAATTTCAAAAAACTCATCATGCATCTTTCTAAATACCTTGGAATGTCTTCTTTCCTAAAAGGGGTCATTTGGGGGGTATTTGTACTTTTCTGGCATGTTAGGGTCTCAAGAAATGAGATAGGCTGTCAGTACTTCAGGTGTGATCAATTTTCAGATATTGGCACCATAGCTTTTGGACTCTATAACTTTCACAAAGACCAAATAATATACACCGATTTGGGTTATTTTTACCAAAGATATGTAGCGGTATAAATTTTGGCCAAAATATATGAAGAAAAATTACTAATTTGCAAAATTTTATAAGAGAAACGAAGAAAAATGCATTTTTTTACAGAATTTTTGGTCTTTTTTCTTTTATAGCGCAAAAAATAAAGAACCCAGCGGTGATTAAATACCACCAAAAGAAAGCTCTATTTGTGTAAAAAATTGACAAAAATTTCATATGGGTACAGTGTTGCATGACTGAGTAATTGTCATTCAAAATGTGAGAGCACCGAAAGCTGAAAATTGGTCCGGTTATTAAGGAGGTTTAAGTGCCCAGTGGTCAAGTGGTTAAATACTGCTATGCTCAGTTCTTATGATCTAACTTGGGTATCCAAAACCCATAGCTTGCAAGGTTTACCTCCACATTCGCATCCCAACATCTGGTGGCGGCGAGTAGACACTCACCCCAAATAACTCTTCTTCGCCAGTTTTGAGCTAACCCCCACACGGAATCTCAGTATGATATAGCATTGCAACAGATTGCTGTACATCGACTGGGCACCATACCTCACCGAAACTTCACAGTTAAGAGAAAGGTGGGCTGGTCCCCCCTCTCTTTGGTGTGCTCTCCTAGACTTCCCCAGAACCCTTTATCTGAGGGATATTTACCTTAACTTCTTTCCATTACTCCGAAGGCCCCTTCACAAACCCTCCCAGATATTAACTAACAATACTAGCTCTGCTATGGCGCAACACAATGTACCCCAACCCAACATCAGTGTATAATTTTACTCAATAAATGCTTGCGGATTTAATACCCCAGAAAAAAGATCCCAACTACTATTACTCCTTCAAAAAACTAAAGCCCAAATAGTCTTTCTACAAGAGACCCATTTCCGCTCAGATAACATCCCAAAACTTCACAATAGCTTCTATCTGACGGTATACCATGCCTCCAACATGGACTCAAAAACCAAGGGAGTCTCGATCTTGTTCTCTAAACATTGTCCCATCCAGATACATGATATCGAATGAGACGACCAGGGTCGTTACTTATTTCTTAAGGGCACACTACACAACAGACCCATCACACGAGCCAATTTGTGTGCCCTTCTCCTGCAAATCCCTACACAAGCTAACTTCCTTCCAGAATGGTATTTTGATAGTGGGAGGTGATTTCAACATAGCTCTTTCTCCTTCCCAAGACACATCAGCGGGATCCTCATCCCTAACATACAGAGCCCTTCGAGCAATCCTAACCCTACACGACCTAATCCTACACGACTCCTGGCGTACTCTCCACCCCAACTAAAAAGACTATACTTTCTTTTCCTCACCACACAATAAATATTCCAGACTAGATTACTTTTTCATCTCACAGACTGACCTGACACTCCTTACTGCAGCTACCATCAATCCTATGCTTTTATCTGACCATCATCCCATCTCTATGACACCGACTTTCCCCGACCACACAGACACGGCTTCCCATCTGGCGTCTTGATAACTCCCTATTGATGGACCTTGACATAACGCAGAAAATTACGCAGAAAATTACCACACACCTTCAGCATTATTTTCAAGAAAATGACTCTGCTAACGTCTCTCCGGCTACTCTTTGGGCGGCGCACAAATGCGTCATCCGAGGAGAACTCATCTCCCTAGTGGCAAAAAGAAGCAAAGCTAGAAGAGCACATATTGAGGACCTGTCTAAACGCATTCATTCTCTTGAAATCCATAAAAAACATTGGCCACAAGATCCCTTGCGGACCTGGTAAAGGAGAGAGAAGAGTTACTAGAAGAACTAGAGAAAACATTAAAACGCAAATTCGCACTAAATAAATAATTCTTTTATGAATTTGGAAACAAATCCGGAAAAATGTTAGCTAGAGCCCTTCAAATTTAAAAGGCAGCCTCCACCATTCACTCTATCAAAGTTTCCTCAGGGAACTCAACCGTTACTTCGGACGGAATAGCGGATCAATTTGTTAGATACTTCTCCAAACTTTATAACTTACCCTCTACAAAAACGACCAAACGGAACCCTGACCGAACACAAGCTATTGAAAGTTTTCTGGCGCAATACAGCCCCACACCTATTACCCCAGACAATTTGGCTAAAATAGACCATCCAATTACTAAAGAAGAAGTTTTAGTAGCACTGAAGCAACTGAAAACGGGAAAGAGCCTGGGCCCTGATGGTCTCTCCGTCAGCTACTATAAATCATTCACTGACATTCTGCTCCCCAGCTTCCTAAAAGCGTTTAATTCTCTTCCCTTCTCTCCACAAGTAAGCACTCATATTCTAGCTACCCACATAACGCTTATACCTAAACCTGGCAAAGACACCACTATGGTATCAAATTATAGGCCCATTTCTCTTCTGAATCTGGACGTAAAACTCTATGCAAAAGTCCTCGTTAATCGTATACTTCTTCTACTCCCCAAACTAGTATCAGTAGATCAGGTAGGTTTTGTCCCTGGACATGAAGCTAGGGACAACACCATAAAAGCCATCAATGTTCATCATTGGTTAACCCACTCCTCAAAACCGGCCCTTTTGCTGTCCCTTGATGCGGAGAAGGCGTTCGACAGAGTGGCTTGGGACTTTATGACAGCAACACTGCGGGCTATGGGATTCCCAGACCGATTACTTCAACTAATTTTACTCCACGCCATCGGCCAGAATTCGAGTCAATGGTCACCTGTCGGACTGTAGAAAACACACACTTATACAATCCACCCTCCTCCACTTCCGGAAGGCATGTAATTACCACAACATAGCATCCTCGCCTGGACCCCTGACCCCTATCGATAAAAATCCTGATTTCCCTCCTGGCTTCTTACCAATCAACATAGACACCGCACGACAGCACCCTTCCCTTAGAGTAGAACACTTTTTCCATAACGAGTTCACGACGTATGCAACCCTTTTCTCTCGCTTTCCTGAACAGACTATCCCATTCTTCAAATATTTACAGGTTAGGCATTTTATCCAAAGCTCCAAACCTCTAAACAAATGGCAAAGAGAATACACTCCTTTCGAAGCCTCTGCTCCGCCACAGAACCCCAAAGACATCTGATCTCGACTATATACTCATTCCTGTTCTTAGATTGCAGTTCCAAGTCTAACACAATCAGCCAGCACTGGGAAAGAGAACTCTCTTTAGATCTATCTACTGATGAATGGGACCAGATCTTTGCACACATTCACAAAGGCTCCATCAATATATCTGCACAGGAAAATGGATACAAGCTATACTCCAGATGGTACAGGACCCCGGTACAAATACATAAATACCTCCCCAGCATCTCCCCACTCTGTTGGAGATGCAATGTAACACAGGGCTCCCTACTCCACATATGGTGGGAGTGCCCACTCATACAACCTTTCTGGAAGGAAGTGCACTGCCTCACCGCCCAAATCACAACTTTCACACCTGACTATACCCCCGCAAAATATATACTCCACCACACATCTATACCCCATTCAGCATACAAAAAATACCTCACTCTCCACCTCATGAATGCGGCTAAACAATGGATACCAGTGTTTTGAAGACAGACCACCCCCAACTGTTTATTACTGGTTTCGCCGCATAGAAAGAATAGCAGAAATGGAGGCCCTTATCCATCAGTCTAGAGACAACCCAACAAAATTCCAGAAAATCTGGGCTTGCTGGTCACATTTTAAAGAAACAGCCGACTACCGCAACTCCATACACTAACACGCTGCTATTCAACCCGGGGCAACCCACAAAATGCTACTTCCCTATTCTTTGCACACGCGGGACAAAAATTCCCTCACACCCTTATTCACCCTTCTGTGCTACCCCTACCTGATGTTGTCCAGACTGGTCCTGACAATTGGGTATAAGACTATATCCCCCTTACTGTATTGACCTTCGGTACTACAAGTACATCCCTAGCTATACCCCCCTTGAAAATACCCAATCAACCATTTTGTCCCACTGGCATAAAATATAGCACTCCTCTGTACAGGTCAACTAACCCTATGCCAACATTGCTTGATGAGGCTCATAGCTCCCCCATCTAGACACAGTAAGAACCCGACGGGGGTGTCTGGATGCCAGGGGAGCAGATATAAATTTACCTGGCTTTAACCCTCACCAAAACACGCACACTAGACCTCGTTCCTTGCTCCAATAACACCAGCAGAGACGTTTTCTTACCATACACGACGACCTCTCCACATGTCCCACAAGTTCCATTATTTTGTTTGGTTTTACTGATAGAAATGTTGTTTATTGATTATTAAACTTCTACTGTACTGAAATCATTCTGTACACATTCAAACCATATTAGTCATGTAACTTCTCCATGATGTATTGTACTTTCCTTGTTATGTCGAAAAATTCAATAAAAAAATTAAAACAAAAAAAAAAAAAACATAAAATAAAATTAAAGGAATACTGCGCTGTGAACCTGCAACCTAGCAGCCAGCACAGCTTGTAGACAAAAAGCAAAAACTGTAAATAAATAAGTGCAGCGCTAAGGTTGCGTTGTACTTTCCTTGTTATGTCGAAAAATTCAATAAAAAAATTAAAACAAAAAAAAAAAGCATAGAATTATGATACCAAGGACTTTATTACACTTTTAAGAAAATCCCCTGTGGTTATTGAAGACATACAGTATATAATAATAAAAGGGCAAAGATGTAAAAGTATTACTATTATTAATTTTTTTGTTTGTTTCACAAATTTTTATTGAGTAAATAGAAGAATATAATACAACATACCATTGTAGTGGTAGAACATTCAAATTAATAAAGCATTGAAAACGTATCACATTTTACATCTGAACAATGAGTTTTTAGTAAAATGAAGATATATTTTAAAACATTACAAAAAGGTTCATTTTATGCATATAGTTGTATCCAATGCTAACAGAACAACAAAGTCATCCGAAAAGAAAAAAAAAAGTAGTGCCATTGAACCATATACAAAGATAAAGTAACTTAACCTGTTATTAACCATGAACATACAAGATACAGTTGTCAAGGGGAGAGGGGGGGGGGGGAGAGGAGAAAAAAAAGGGAGAGGGGGGTCAGGGAAGTCACCAGTGTGAAGTATACCCGTGATAGTGATTCTTGGGTTGGTTTACATTACCTTGAATCTTAAATAACAGTCTTCAAATATCAACTGTACACTTAGGGTTGCATAGCCATAGATTCCACTTATCCTTGAATGGTGCGACTGTGAGGTTCATAGTGGCCAACAATATTTCCATTTCGCATTGGTGGTTTATGGCAAGGATGGTCTCCAGAGGGGAAGGTGGAGTAGGTTTGTTCCACAATCTGGTAATTGTGAGTTTTGCAGCGAGTAGAAGTTGTGTAGCCACTACTCGCATGTTGGGTGGTAGTTCTTGGATAGTCAGGTGTAAGATTGCTAGTTCAGGGTTAGGAGCTATGTGACGGCCACCTATGTCTGATAGTATGGAGAAAATTTTGTTCCAAAATGACCTTAGTGATATACAGGACCATAATAAGTGGAATAATGTACCTGATTCTCCGCATCCTCTCCAGCAGAGGGTTGTATGCGAAGGATAAAACTTAGAAAGTTTGAATGGAGTAAGATACCAGGAGTGCACTACTTTCTGGAAGATTTCCCAATGATTCACGCACCTAGTTGAGGCATAAGTAATAAAGAACATTTTGGAGTATAGGGATAGGATAGCAGTCTGTAACCATCCACGAATGCCAAATGCATCAAGTACCATCTTAAGATATCCCCAGTGGACCCTATCGAACGCCTTCTCCGCATCCAAAGAGAGGAGCAGAGAAGGCGTCTGAGAGGGTCCAACCTGGGAAATTAGATTTATGAGGCGTCTGGTTCCATCTGGGGCTTGACGGCCTGGGACAAAGCCCACTTGGTCAGGGTGGATAAGGTGTGGTAAAATTTGTTGCAATCTAAGCGCTAGAAGTTTGGCAAAGATCTTTACATCTGAATTGATTAGGGATATAGGCCTGTAGTTAGCAGGACAGGTGGGGTCCTTATTGGGTTTGGGAATCGTTACTATCACAGCTCTCAACATTTCGGGAGAGAAAGATCCAGAGGAGGAAGCAAGATTGAAGACGGCTCGTAGATGAGGGGCAGTTTCATTAGGGAGACATTTATAATATTCGTTTGAGAAACCATCATCTTCTGGGGATTTGTGGTTGGGGAGTTTTTTGATGATCAAACATATTTCCTGGGTTGTGAATGGCTGAGAGATGGACCTGAGTTGATTGTTAGTAAGGCTAGGAAGCTTCACTTTGCTCAAAAAATTATTAATAAGCTCAGGAGAGGGTTGGGGAGTGGCCTTATCACTGCGGAGATCATAGAGAGATTGATAATAATCCGCAAAGGCATTGGCAGTATCTTTGGGGTTGAAAAGAGTTTTGTGGGATAGGGGGTGATTAAGCGTAGCTATTTTGTGCTTAAGCTGTTTCGCCTTGACTTTTTTAGCCAACCAAGCTCCTGTTTTGTTATGCAGGCCATAATAGTTAGCTTTGAGGTATTTTAGGTGATTTTCGAATTTATAAAGTAACAGGGACCTTAGTTTTTGTCTCTCTTGGAGGATGTCATTAGTTAAACGGGGAGTCGGGTTATCTTTATTATCTCATTCTTTTGTGGCTATAGATTGGAGCAGGTTGTCAATCTGTCTCATCCTCTGTTTCTTGGTGTATGAAGCCAGTTTAATTAGTATCCCTCTCATATACGCCATATAAGTATTCCATAGAGTATACTTACTAACGTCCGGAGTATCATTATACAGAAAGAAGTTGTGATGTTCTTGCACAATCTTTTGGTACAATTGCTTGTTCTCCAAAAGGGAGGCGTTCAGTCTCCATAATAGAGGGGGGAATTACGAAGTTTATCGTCAAATTCTAATGTAATCGGAGCATGGTCTGACCAAGAAATTGTACCAATGTCAGCGTGGAAAACATTTTGTAAAGACATTTTATCAGTAAAAAAAAAGTCAATGTGGGAATAAGAAGAGTGGGCTGCAGATAAAAAGGTAAAGTCCTTCTCAGACCCGTGGAAACAGCGCCAGATGTCATATAACTCGTACTTGTGGAGTAATGGGGCGATGGAGTGTGCAGATCTCCTTGTAGAGGTGGTAGAGTCTATGGCAGGGTTAAGGATTATATTAAAGTCACCACCAATGATCATAGTGCCTTGTTTTTCCTCCAGGGCCTTGGCAAGTAGCGGGGCTAGGAATCTCCTCTGTTTCGTGTTTGGGACATAAAGGTTGACTAGTGTGAAAACCATTTGGTTCAGTTCACAAATGAGGATGATGTATCGTCCCTGGGGGTCCAGAATGGTGCGAAAGTGGCGAAAAGCAACAGAGTTCTTGATGGCAGCAAAAACCCCACAAGCCTTTTTGGGGCCATTTGCTAGGTATAGATGAGGGAAATGTTGAAAATTCAGTAGTGGACATTTGTTGGCAGCAAAGTGAGTTTCCTGAGCAAAAATTATGTCTGCTTTGAGGGAGCGAGCTTACTTTAACAGTGCTGCATGCTTAAAGGGGCTATTGAGGCCTTTAGAGTTAAGGGACATAACCTTTAGAGGCATAGAGAGAGTCTGTTATAGGCTAGGATGTTGCCGTATGAGACTGTGTCATATTGAGGAAGAAGGGGAAAGGAGTACCTGATGGGTGGGAAGTTCAATATCCATGGATTAATGTCGCATACGGTAGGGTTGTTCAGGTTGATCACTTCTAACGAGATAGGTAGAGGTTCCACAGATCCAAAAGGTAGGATAGTTGACATAGTCCGCGGGTGGGGTCCGTGCGTGGAGTTCTCAGCATCTTGAATGGTGACTAGAAGTGTACAGAGAGTCAAATCGAGGGGTAGGTGGGAAACAAACAGAAATAACATATTTAAGAAACTCCTGGCAATGCAGGCACAATGGGCAGCCGAGGCTACTATAGGACCGTGGGGGGGCAAGTAAACTAGCAGTGCTGCACACTGAACTATGAAAGAAAATGGAACAACCTAGGCGGACGAGCTCCCAGCCTCACGCTAATGCAAGATGTATGGTAGCAGGGAGAGGCTCAGTTAAGGGCAAAAGGTCCCTGTTATGACCATTCAGCTTGCAGGTGTTCAGGAGAGGACGGAGCTGGAGGCTGCCACTGTTTAAAGATTTGAATGCCTTTGTCCACACTATATATGGGGTATGTTTTGCCATTCCAAGTGACAAGCAGTTTAGTGGGGAAACCCCATCGATAGATGATGCTGTTGTTACGTAGGATTTCTGTTCATTGTTGTCTGCTGCGATATGTCTGTGAATAGGGAAATACCAATGAATTCTTCTGGAACTGCTGGACTTTGCTTGGCCGCCGCCATGACACATTCTTTCACATGGTAATAGTGAATGCGTATCAGTGTGTCCCTGGGCGCAGTGTCAGGTAGAAACTTGGGTTTAGGTATACGATGGGCCCTATCGACACATAATTTGATGTCACTCAGGGATGGAATTAGGTCCTTCATGAGGCGCTGGACAAAATTAGTGAGCTCATTGGGGGGTATGGTTTGAGGTATTCACCTAAATTTAATGTTGTTTCTCCTTGAGCGGTCTTCTAAGTCCGCCATTTTGTTTTGAAGGTGCTGGAGCTCAGATTCCTGGTCAGTGTATGCACCAACAAGATCATTGTTTGCGGAATAGAGATCCACCATCTTGGATTCTAAGTGCTGGATTTTATCAGTATGTGATTGAACTGTATCATTCAAGGGGGCAAACATATCTGAAAAGTCACTGTATCATGTTCTCCTGAGTGAGAGCAGCATATTTTTCATTGTGCTTTCTGAGATGGTTTGCTCTGTGGCTGGGAACAGCTCCATAAGGGACTCCTGCTTGTTAGCTTGCATTGAAGCCTGTGAGAGAGCTTGCTGCAGCCCAGGAGAGAATTCATCTTCCTCCCTACGTAGCCTGGTTTTCGCTGGGCTGCGAGTGGTGGGAGTAGAAGGGAGGGAGAATTCTCTCAGCTCCTCAGGATAGGTGTCTGCCTGTCTCCCTGCAGCTTGATGGGCAGTCTGTGTGCGGGCCGCTCCACTGGAGCTAGGTCCAGCGCAATTTTGCCTACCTTGCGGTGGAGCCGCCGGGTAGAAGTCTGTGAGGCGCTGGGGCGGTTTATAAGCTTTCCGCTGTTTTGTCATCTCTCCCGCGATGCTCGGCAGTGTGGGGAGCTGGATCGTAGCACACAGTGCCTCTGCCTGTCGTCGCTGTGAGTTGCTGAGAGCGTGAGGGTTCCGGAGCTCTCAGTTAAGCGGCCATCTTCTCTGCTGGCCAGACACGCCCCCCCCGATGCTCAAGCATTTTATTTGTAAGGTGTGGGCTCTATTTTTATATATTTACTTCTTTATAGGCAGAGGATTGTTTGAATTCTATCCAGTTGTACCATGTTGAAGTGAAATTGGTTATTTTTTCCTGCAATATGCTAATTCTATTTTTTCTAGGTTATTTATTCTACGAAACCATTCTTTTTTTCGTTGGGGTAATATTTGACTGCCAGTGGCAAGGAATACAATGTCTTGCTGCATTTGTCATGAACATAGATAATGATTTAAGATATTGTTTCTTGGGAATCGAGTTGTGATGTAGAAGGTATTGTGCTGGAGTGAACCTTATTTTTTCAGATGTGATTGAGGTAGTAGTTTCATGTACCATTTTCCAGAACCTCTGGATCAAGGGGCATGACCACCAGATATTTAACATGGAGCCTTCCTCCTGCTTGCATCTCCAGCATCTATCAGATGTTTGGGGTGAAAATGTATTTAGTAAGGTGGGGGTTCTATACCATCTTGTAATGATCTTGAACCCGCACTCTTGGGTGACTACATTCAAAGAGCCTTTGTGTGCGTACATATATATATATGGTTTCCCAATCAGTTTCTGTTTATATTAAGGTCTTGTTCCCATGCCTGGCACGATGTACTGGAGAAGTCTTTTTTATCTTCAAAGAGTGAAGTTTATAAGATGGAAATGAGGTGTCTTTGTGGATTTTTTTTTGTACATAGGTTTTCTAGAATCGTAGGGGTCTTATCCAAGTATGAGCTGTTTCGTCCCGATTCCTCCTACAATGACTGACTGAAATAATCCAAATAACTCCTTTGAGAAAGATACTTTCTCAACAAAACCCGCTGACCCGCCCATCCCTGCCCTAATGCAGATCCCGGGGAGAATCCCCTTCAGACAGGGATCTTCCCACGAAAACCTTCATACACTTGAAGCTTGGTGGAGACTGGGGAGGGGATGCCCCAGTCCCCTCTTTCTCTTCCCCATGTTTGTCTTCCTTTCTATCCCTTACTCCCTCTCACTTCCTTGTCTTTTCCCCTTTCTGCATCCCTACTTCAACCGATCAGACGATGATAACCATTTATCTATCCCCATGACTACCCTAACTCATGTGTATAACCTGTCACTTACTCCTCACATCTTAAAAACGGACGAGACTAACTCCCCATACAGAAATGCCCCACCTTACAAACCCAATACTTCCACACATACCCAGGAATAAACAAACGGACTTACATCTAAATTTATACTGCCACTTCTCTAATTTGCCCCTCACTTCTGAAACCATAATCAAAACGACATTTCTGTACTAGACAGGTCTGGATCTCAGATGATGAGGTAAACCTCGAGTTCGAGGCTATTTAGCTTCTTCATATTTCTGTTTAATTTCATGATAAACATATATACGACTCGCCATGCTCCAATGAGATAAGTCATGTTAATACGATTTATGTTGTCTATATATCTATTGTATGTAAAAACTGTGTAACAACATTCTGTTCACAATAAAAACTTTTATGGAAAAAAAAAAAAAAGTATGAGCTGTTTCTCTTCTGGTCAACTAAAGTCTGATTTGCATGTATTTCCAATGTAGAATCAAGTTTGGGTTAAGATCTCTGTTTATTTAGTCTCTAGATAATAGTACTCCTCTACTAAAGAAATGTTTGGTCAAGATGTCTTTGTGGGGCCAGATTCTTGAAAGAAAATTTTGTTCTAGTCCTGGGGGAAAGTCTGTATTATCTCTTAGTGGGGTGAGTCGACCGAGCCAGGGTGAGGGGTTGTTAGTTTTAAAGATATTGCGAAATATTTCTAATGTGGGTGAGAGGATGAGCTTTAACAGTGGTGGAGTGATGTTTAGGATGTATCCACGGTAGAGATCTTACACTTTGGGAAAATTGTAAGTGTTCTAATGTTACCCAGTCTTTGACCGATTGGTGAATATTCCAATCCACTATTCTTGCTAAATGAGCTGTCTGGTGGTATTTGCGTAAGTCTGGGAGCGCTATTCCTCCTTTATTTTTACGTAGATTTAATGTTGTATATTTAATTCTAGGTGGTTTACCCCTCCAGATGAAAATTTAGCAGGCACGTCGGAAAGATGAGAAGAGTGTTGTTGGTAATCGAATGGGTATAGTTTGCATGACATATAAAAAACGAGGTAGGACTGTCATCTTGATTAATGAAGCTCTATCAAACCATGAGATATTTAAAGAGTTCCATCTTTTTAAGTCCTCATGTGTTTCTTTTAGAATGGAGGTGTAGTTGAGTTTAAAAAGGTTGTTCAAGTTAGTAGGGATTTCTATTCCTAAATATGTTATGTTATTTTGGGCCCAAGAGAAGGGCAAGTTTTTTTTTACAGAGTTCTACTGAGCTTGGGGGTAGTGTAATGTTGAGACCGTTAGATTTGGAATGGTTGATTTTCAGGTTTGATAGTAATTGGAAGTATTCCAGGTCTTGGACAAGGTTGGGTAGGGATATATGTGGTTCTGAGAGAAAAAGAAGCATGTCGTCGGCAAACACTTCAATTTTATACGTTTGGTTTTGGACTTGTATTCCCTTAATATCTGTATTGAAACGTAATTTGTTTAGTAGTGGTTCTAATATAAGGACGAACAGCAAGGGGGATAAGGGGCATCCCTGTCTCGTTCCATTGCGTAGATTAAAGGTGTTCGACAGGTGGCCGTTGACACGTACTCTTGCTGTTGGGTTATAATGGTGTCTGTTTGTAAATCAAAATAGATACTCCTTTAGTTTTCCCATCTGGGTTAGTGGCGTAATAGGCTAGAGGAAATCTTTTGCCATTTAATTTTGGAATCTTATCAGATTTAAAATGTGTTTCCTGAATGCATATGATGTTTACTTTTTGCTTGTGGAATGCATTAAGAAATTGTGTTCTTTTTTCAGGAATATTGAGTCCCTTTGCATTAACTGAGAAAAGCTTCATTGAGAATGGAATGTTTTGTTGTTTGTGGCTGGGCATGTTGGTTATTGGTTAATAAACGCTTAAAAAGTTTTCGAAAATAGGCAGGCGCATGCGCGGCGGCACCTAAGATGGATGCTTAGTCCGGGTGCTCCGTCCCGCCTCAGCAGCACCGGCCTCCCCAGCGGCACTATGAACGGCGACAATCACCTGGATCCACCCCATACAAACGGCGGAAGCGCTGGGGACACCCCGATGTACTCAGGAACGGTAAGATGAAACCTAAAGCCAACATTTGAAGCCAGAGACAGCCAAGATGGCAATGGCGCCTCACTGCTCCGCTCCAGCCTGCTTTCCCAGCCCACAGACCGCAGCCTCCCCCTCCTTGCTGCAGCAAGATCTCACTGCAGGCATTCCTCCCCTGGACCCAGTCTCCCCAGCATCCACTGAATACCTCTTAGAGCGCTCCTTGACAGACCTGAATTTCTCTCCCATGAAGGCCGACCCTTCCCAGTCTCATCAACCACTACAGCCCGGGGATTCAGGCCTACTTCAGCCATTTAATGTGGCAGACCTCTTTGCCAAGTTTTCAGAACTTCTAGATAGAGACCTGCACAATACGGCTAATAAAATCACAAGTGATATTAAAGCAGACCTCCAGAGCATAGAAACATGCGTGGAAATCATAGAGACAAATTTAGAAGCCACCATTTCCAGAACAAACCAAAACACTGCTTGCTTACAGATACTGCGGGAACAATTAGAGTTTGCCACTGCTAAAATTGACGAGCTCAAAAACAGGAATAGGAGGTACAATTTCAGAGTCAGGGGGCTCCCTGAATCTTATAAAGAGATCCCTGAAACCATTCGATCTTTTATTAAGGACTTACTTCCTGACACACCGCAGCACAGATTAGAGCTAGACTGGGCTCACAGGGCTCTCAGACCTCCTAGGACTGACGGTCTCGTGACATCATGGTCAAGCCACATTTCTACTCTGTCAAGGAGGAGGTGATGGAGAAATCAAGAGCCTTGTCTAAAATTGTGTTTCAGGGTCATCACTTGCAAATATTTGCGGACTTATCACCGTCCACTATCCAAAAGAGGAGGGCCTTAAAGCCATTACTTCAAATCCTGATGGACAAAGAAATCAAGTACTGGTGGCTCTTCCCATTCCAACTCAAATTCCTCTGGAAAGGCAAACCATACACCTTCGGATCCCTGCAAGAAGGAGAAAAGCTCTTGCTGCAACTAGGTCTCATAAGCCAAGACCCGAATCTTCCACAACCGCGATCGCAACCTAATTCAGCAAAAAGACAACTCCCAACCAGCCCCCCGAATCTGGTCTGGGAAACTGCGAGATCCAAGAAATCCAAGGAAACCATTCCTCCCTGACTCTCATGACTTAAAAGTCCTTAGTATTCATTCCCTGCTCTTTCTCCCTCCCAGCTGCTAACTGGGATGACCTGTACTCCCCACTAGTGCATCATAAGATGGTTATCCTCTTAGGTTACCCACTCGCCTCTGCTGAGGCAGTCTCATGAGGAACACAATTCAGGGAGGAAAACCGTCTCGGACTCTATACAAACTACATATACTGGATTAATCCCCTTCTCACATCTGCCCCTATTTTGCTAAACGAGGGGGGGGATACAAGCTATTACCCCTACATAATCCTGGGAATCTTCTCATCCCCTCCATATTGTTCTGGGGCACAATATCCCTTAAATCCCCTTACCTCTAACCATTCCCCATCTCCTACCCCTTACCCTCAGGATCCATTAGTCCTTAAGGATCCAGGTTAATGCTTATCTCCCTAATCATTATATATCTTTGGTTAATGTTTATTACTGTGCACTGCATACTCACCTCCAATTTGCTTTAACCTTTAAACATGGCTTATTGCAGGTGACTTTGTTAATGCCTGGCTCAGTGCCCTTTTGTATATGTTACACAATATTTATTTTACGAGGCCTCTCTGCTGGGGTGGTGTTCATGCACCCCCTCTTGTCTTGTAGAACAGGTACCTTACCCTTCTCTAGACAAGACTAATCCCTGATTTCTAGAGGGATTTCAGTGTTCCTCAGACCTACTGTTGGAGCATTCTGTCCCCTCCACTCTACGGAAGACTCTCTTGTCCTCCGACTTTACTTTTAGCTTTTCTTTACACTCTGTCATAATTAATGTCTCAACTCTCTCTACTTTGCAGAAGTCAACTGGGGGGGTGACCCCAAATACTTTCAGGCACTCTCAAAGGTCCTCATCTGGCATGTGATCTGTTTGGGGCCCCATGGATACCTATGGTAAGTGCTACTAGTTACCCGGGACAACCCCCACCTCTGCTCAGTGGCTAACGACTTTACAGTAAAAATACCCCTCAAGATAGTCTCCCATAATGCTCAAGGATTGAATTCCCCAACTAAACGACGTAAAGTTTTCCAATATCTTCCTGCCCAAAAGGTAGACGTAGCCCTCCTGCAGGAAACACATTTCCCTAAACGATTCTCCCCATCCTTTATCCACTCCAAATTTCCCTCCTTCACATTGGCCAATGCTGAATGAATGAATAATTGATTTGTATAGCGCTACAAATGCGAACTGAATTGCCTCAAGGCTCTTGATCCGTGCTGTGTTGACCTGCTTCTTAGAAGAGGTGGGTCTTGAGTTTTTTTCTGAAGGCCTGATGGTTTTCTTCCATGCGGAAGTTAGTGGGTAGAGCGTCCCATAGCCGTGGTCCTTGGACTGCAAATCTTCATTCTCCCTTTGTTTTGTAGCGGGACTTGGGAATGAGGAGGATGTTTTGGTTAGTTGATCGGAGACTGCGATTAGGTGTGTAGTGTTTTATTTTCTCGCATAGGTATCGAGGAGCGTTTCCTTATGTATATTTGTGGGTGAGGCAGAGGGTCTTGAATGTGATCCGATCCTTTACGGTTAGCCAATGTAGGGTCCTCAGGGATGGGGAGATGGATTCCCAGGGTTTTTTTCCCCATTACCAGTCTTGCTGCCGTGTTTTGAATGACTTGTAGTTGTGCAATCTGGTATTTAGGTAGTCCTATGTAGAGGGAGTTTGCGTAGTCGAGTCAGGAATTGATGATTGTTCCAACTACTGCTGCTTTGTCCTTTTCTGGAATGAAGGGGATGAGTCTACGTAGAAGGCGGAGAAGATGGTGAGATCTGCTCACTACTGATCCTATTTGTGCATCCATCGACATCTCTGAGTCAAAGATGACTCAGAGACTTTTGGCTTTGGTGCTTGGGGAGATGGTCTGACCAAGGATGGTGGGATCTTAGTTTTTGTATTTCGGTTTGCGTGAAGGAGAAGAAGCTCTGTTTTGGATCAGTTAAGTTTGTGGGAGCTAATGGTCATCCAGTCGTTAATCAATGTGAGGCATTTTTCTAATCGCTGATATTGGTCTTTTTGTCCGGTGATGCAAAAGTAGAGTTGAGTGTCATCAGCGTATGAGTGGAAACAGAGGTCCGATTTTCTGATGATTTTGAGGAGTGGACGTATGTAGATGTTGAAGAGCACGGGTGACAAGGGTGAACCTTGAGGGACTCCATAAGAAATTGCCCGAGTATACTGAAGACAAAACTAAGGGTGTGGGCATTTTAATTTCTAAACGGTGCAAATTTACTCTAAAATCTGAACTCAAGGACCCAGAAGGGAGATATTTACTCATAGTGGGCAAACTGGATAACCACTTATATTCATTAATTTCATACTATGCCTCCAACAGAGGCCAACTTGCCTTCTTTCAAAACCTACTGAAAACCCTAACGCCATTGCTGGAGGGCACAGTGATTTTTTGGGGCGATTCCAACTCTGCTTTCGACCAGGGGGTTGGACAAGTCACGCCCCCATGGCAAATGACCCACTAAACAGAGCCTTTGAATAGCAAAGTTGATCTTCCAGCATGGCCTAGTGGATATTTTGAGGGAAGTAAATCCTACTATGAAGGATTTCACACATTTCTCGAACCCCCACAGATCTTTTGTGAGGATAGATCATATCCTCATTACTCCAGCGGCCATTCCACTAACGGTTAAGGCATACATCAAAGGTGTGGTCTGGTCGGACCACTCCATGGTGATCCTGACTCTTCGGCACCCGGTGGGACATAAACCCAGTAGGCGTTGGAGACTCAATGAGTCCATTCTCAGTGATCCGATCAGAGCAACGGAGGTCGAAAATAATATCCGAAACTATTTCCTTACTAACGACACACCTGATACTAATCCCTCCTGTCTATGGGCAGCCCACAAGGCGGTAATTAGAGGTCATCTGATCCAAATAGCCTCCCAGATTAACAAGACTAACAAAGCGGACATTGAAAAGCTAGAACAGGAATACACAGCTTTAACTAAAAACCACAAAGCCAACCAGAGATGGAATAGAGCTCGGTTCTATTGTCATGCTGACAAAATCGGTTCTATGCTCGCAGACAGGCTTACACCAAAATTTAGATCCCCGGCCCTCCCCAAAATTAAAATTCAAGGCAGCACCCTGTCCCAGAATCCTCAACGCATCATGGGGGAATTCCAAAATTTCTATAAATCATTATATAGTGGAGAACGCGGCCCTTCTCAAAAGACAGTAGATCACTTCCTTGACAACATTTAGATGTGCGATTGATATCATTTACCTCCTCAATTCTAATTGGGATATGGGCTCTCCCAGGCAGGGTTGCCTGCTCTACCTAGACCTCCAAAAGGCATTTGATTCTGTTCAATGGTCATACATTTTCAATACTTTACAACGATGGGGTTTTGGTGAATCATTCCTTAATGTCATGCATGCTCTTTATTCATCCCCCTCTGCTCAGGTGCATCTGCAAGGATTTTACTCGGAATCATTCCCCATATCTAGAGACACAAGACAGGGTTGCCCACTCTCCCCGTTGATTTTTGCCATAGCAATAGAATCTTTGGGAATAGCCATCAGAAACAACCCAAACATCCAGGGCATTCAATGTGGTTCCCGTCACCACAAATGTGCATTATTTGCGGATGACATTTTACTGTTTATTTCATCCCCACTAACCTCCCTTCCCAACACATATCGTCTTTTAGACGAATTTGGAGCGATTTCAGGCCTTAGGGTTAATTATAATAAATCTCATGCACTTAATGTTAACATCCCTGATCCTCTCCTGGCCAGACTTAGGAAGAGCTTTAGGTTCACCTGAAATGAAACAACAATTACGTACCTGGGGATCAAACTAACCCCCAGGATTGAACTCCTCCATCAAGCAAACTACCCACCACTTTACCAGAAACTGTAAGAAGACCTAACCCGGTGGTCTGGGCTCTCCCTATCCTGGTTAGGCAAAATTAACACAATTAAGATGACCTTACTCCCCTGCATCCTATACTATATTAGAGCCCTCCTGATCCCTGTTGACAAACCTGCCTAAAGTGCTTCCAATCCAAAATTATCAAATTTGTATGGGGCAAAGAGGGTCACAGATTTTCTAAATCAATACTGTTTAGATCTAGGGTGGAGGGGGGTCTGGTCCTTCCCAATCTGCTCTGATACCTCCAACCAGCACAACTGGTGCAAATATCAGTGGTTTATTCACGCTGGGAACAACCCGACTGGATACATATTGAGAGGCAGGTGGTCCCCCTCCACACACTGGAGTACCTCTTCTGGAGCCCTAGGAAACTAAGACCTCCAATCTTATTCCCAACACTTTTACACTCATTCGCCCTTTGGGACGGCCTGAGAAACAATAATCAACTGACCTCTCCCACAGAACCGCTGAAACACATATTCCAAAATCCAGCATTCCCCCGGGTCTTAACATAAAAGCCTTCCAATGGTGGCTAGACAAAGGGCTGTACAGAATAGATCACTTCCTTAGACCGCTGGGCCCACTCTCTAAAGCATTCTGTATTAGTAACTTAGAAATGCCAGCATCTGAATTCTTCAGATTCTCCCAGATCTCAAACTTCTTACACAAAAAGTGTAAAACACTACCAAACGGTCCTCAAATAACTGCATATGAAATATGGTGTGGCCAGACCAGTGAGCAGAGGGGGGAATCTCGGTGATTTATAAGGCACTGTCCTCAGCACAATCTAAAACACCTTGCATGCTAGCCTGGGAAGAAGACCTGTCCCAACACTGGAACTCGACACTTGGCATAGACATTTTTCCCAATATTATAAAGGCATCCTCAATTCATGCCTTATGGAAGCTAGTGTAAAAGTGCTCACTAGATGGTACCTAGTCCTTTCAAAGTTAGCCAAAATATTTCCATCGGCATCACCCCTCTGTTTTCGGGGATGCGATATGAGAGGTGATATGCTCCATATTTGGTGGACATGCCCCAGAATACGTCAGTCCTGGCACAAGATCTTCTCATGGATCAGCAAAATCACCACAATTTCTGTCCAGATGTCCCCCCCTCATAGCGCTACTTAACTTTCCAGTGAAGGAGGCCTCCAGGAATACACAACACCTCATTTATTTTATCATCCTAGGAGCTAAGCTTACACTAGCCAAAGCTTGGAAACAACCATCTGTCTCAACACTCCTAGCTAAAAGAAAGATATCCTGGATTATGAACCAGGAAAAGATAGCAGGTGTAATCCTTGTTAGGTGCAGTTTTCAACTTAACTGCTTCTAGTTTATATTGCTTTGCCAAATTTAGCTATCAAAGAAATAAGACACAGAATCAAAAAGTTTCTGTATATCAGATCCGAGCCTTAAAGGTCCCGTACTGTCAACTGAACCTGTCGGCTCTTTATTGGGGCTTTTTATAGGCTTGGTTATACAAGCATCAGTTTGAGCAAATTTCCATATAAGGTAACAAGCAGTATAATTTCAACATATATGACGCTAGACACATCTGGAAAGACTTAAGCTAGTCTTACAACATATACTGACACGCACACATTATGTAGAGAAATGAAAATCTACTTAAGTAGAACTCTAACCTATTATTTCCAACCTTATCAATTTCCCCCTTTGACATCATCCCCTCCACGATTCTGGATCCTTGCAAACAAGTGAACAGCCGATACTTCAAAGAGTACTATCCCTGACTGCGGGTTATCAGAGGAGGATAAGTCTTCTTTATTTACCCTCATCCCTCAAATCCATACCTGCATCTTATAAGCAAAGAGAATAGAAAAGGGGTGATGTCAAGTTACCCTTTTTGTCATTAGAGTTCCTAATACCTTTCTCTTTCTATTCTGTCTGTTCGTGCCTTAATCTTCCTATATAAGCAACAGTTTATCACAGTAAGCAGTACAAAAGCTAAAATTAGAATAAGTATCGGATTGAGCATCCAATTAAAAATTGCCGTAGCAGTGGGTGATCATCCAGCAAATACATCATACCAATGATGTGTTGTTTCATCTCTTATTTGTGAGGATAAATGTATTAATTTCCCTTTATCTATAACCGCAGATATTAGATTATTTTGAAGGGTATGTTCTTGTGTCTCTATGTGTTTTCTAAGTATTTCGGACTCATTTAAGATTTGCCGTAAGGGCTCTAATGATATTATAAAAGGAGTAGTATCAGTAAGATTATCTACCGTCCATTCTAGATTAAATATTTTATGTGCATCTGGTTCAAAAAGGAAAGTGTCATTTTGCCATTTTAAGCATTTTAACATTCTTTACGCATCCTGAAAAAGGGGCCGTTTTATTTAAACTTTCCATAGTTTCCTGATCATTTGTAACTAAACAAATATGTTGTGGTCCTATCTCCATAAATCTGTTTCCTACACCTACTGGTAATCTCTAAAACTTACATATATAAGATTGATGTTTCAATAAGCAAAGTTCATCGACTGGAGAACTTCTTCCACAGACTATTCCCTTATTAGTTTTAGCACATAGACTTAGATCATGAGTCATGTTTTGTGTATCTACATAGTGTCCATAAATCTCAGGATACCAAAATTCAGGTAGATCCTTTCCTATCAGGAGTGGCATCACTATTAACTTACACATTACCTAGACCTCCTCCACTTTGTATACATCAAACCTTCCAGCACACCATCTTTCCTCACATTCAACTTCTTTTCCTGGTACTTCAAACCATGTACTTTCTAAATTTAAACCCTTGAAATAGTTCATCCAAGTGCGATAATTCCCTAATCATAGCTCATCTCGAGCTCTATTAATTTGAATGTGATAAGATAGTGTAGAAAAAGTACATTGAGTAATGTTTATAAACTCCTGATTTGCTTTCCACAACTCCAGACTGGCTAGTGCTGTGTGATTAACCATAATATTGAGATATTTAGTTAATTGTACCTGGCTAATTTGTGTTTCGAATGTTGTAGGTAACCATTTGCTTGTGATTATTAAACTATCAGCTATGTGACTTCCTGCACGTTTCCACTTATTTTGTATTATTTCCATTTGTATCCCATTCATTATTCCCATTCCAGTTCCTGCAGCTCCCAGAACTGTATCATACCATTCTCGGCGATACCTACATTCTGGTAGCTGGGGAAAAGTTACATTAAATTTGATTTTTGTTTTCTGTTGTGATACCGAAACATTTATGCAAGATCCAAGAATAGGAATTAATACAGAGGATTCAAAGATGGTGAGTAGAGTGTCTTCTATCTTTATATTGAAACCATAATGTTGCCATTGTATATATCCTCCTGTTGTGTTTTCCCATTTCCTTACTGGTACAAAATACCATTCGTAGTAAGGATATTGTGTTATACTCTTATCCTGATTTACCCATCTAAGATCAGTACTATTTTCATGAACTGTTACATTGATACCCGGAGTCCATGTATAAACAAACATTTGAAAACATTCAAGCACTATTATCATAGTTAGAAGGATCTTCATTCTGTTTCTCTCGGTTCAAGACTCTTTTTGCAGTGTGATGCGTGGATCCAGGCTGCTTTTCCTTCCAATTTCACTGAAGTGGCTGTGGTCAAAAGCACTTGATAAGGACCTTCAAATCTAGGTTCCAATGTCTTTCTGGTGTGTTTCATAATCATGCGCTACACCATAAGCGTAGGCAGAGTCAGTATAAATATTCCCTTCTCGTCCTTTTAAGTATTCTAGGGCTTGTTCTAAAGCTTTTAATTCTGCTTCTTGTGCTGACATGTGGGCTGGTAAGGGCTGTGCTTCAATTACCTGTGTATCAGTCACTACAGCATACCCTGTGTGATATTTACCCTTGTCATCAGCAAACCTACAACCATCTATGTACAAAGTGTGCTCAGCGTTTAAGATTGGTGTATCTGTAACATGTACCTTTAAGAAAAAATTTACTCTGTCTTAATTAACACCAGATGTTCCTTCTAACTAGAATGACTCTATTGTAGGGATGTTTAACCCTTTCAACTCTGAAAATACACTATATATGAATATAAAAAATGATGTGTAAAAAATATCTCATCTTGATATAATAAACATGTCCTGTCACATAAAAATGATATATAAAAACTGTAATATATCTGATGGATAAATTATTTCATCAGTAGTCAAAAAAAAAAATCAAAAGTCCATTGTTTTTAGAATGTCCTCTCTTATCAAAGGTTCTCGAGAATTTTTTTTTTTTTTTTTTTTTTCCTCTTCTTCTTCCTTATTAGCACTATTATTCCCCCTTGCCAAATCTGGTGACTGAAGAGGCAAAAAGGTGGCCAAATTTAAAGTTGTACAGCGCTGAAAAGTGACATTTGGAGGTAAAAGTAAAGTACACTGTAACCTTAATTGCCTAGCCATTGAAATGTGTTTGGGCTAAACTTGAGACAAGATTGCATGTATGTCATGTATGGTGTGCACTACAACTGGATTGTCTAGAACAATTTCTGATGACTTATCTAAGATTATCGACACCGCTGCTACCGCCCATACACAGGACGGTGAACCTCTGGACACTGGATCTAATGCTGCTGAAAAGTAAGCAACGGGTCTTTGTTTTACATGTGCCTGTGTCAAAACACCTGTGGCGTGTCCAGTGATCTCAGCAATGTACAAATGAAATGTCTTGGTGTAATCTGGAATATCGATAGCCGGGGCAGAAATCAACAACCTTTTCAAAGTGACAAACGACTCATAAGCTACTTCTGTAAGCATATACGGTACAATTTTCAAACAATCGTATAATGGCTGCATCAAAGCGCTAGCGTGTGGTATCCATTGTCTACATTATGACACAATACCTAAAAACATACGCAATTGTTTGAAATTCCGTGGGTGTAACATTCCCTTTATCACTTGAACCCTCTCCTCAGTGAGATATCTTGTACCCTGTGATATACAATGTCCCAAAAAGATAACTTTTTCCTGACACACTTGCAACTTTTTCTTATTAACCTTGCAACCCTTTTCTGCCAAAAAATCGCAACAAATTAAGGGTGGTGTGCAGGCTTTCAGTCTTTCACTTATCTGTGGAATTAATCCTTCCATAAACTGTCTATTGAAGGCTCAGATCGTGACTGGCAGAGCCAAATCCAATCCCTCATCTGCCATCATACTTTCTATAGATAAGTAAAATTCCGATACAGTCTGTCCTGGCATTTGTTTCATGGGTGATATTGACCCCCTCTCCTGTTGTTTTGCCTGACAGAAAGCTTCTAATCTAGCAATAAAAGGGACCCTTGAGTCTATGTGTCTGACGTCCTGTCTCTAGATTGCCATCCCCCTCAGCTCAGTCTGCAGGTCGGTCATAAACTGGTTAAACAGGGTCAGAGTCATTTTATGTCTGCATAAATCCTCCCCATCCTGCCAGGTTGCTTCATGTGTATTCATTAACTGTGTCACAAATCTACAGAAAGCAGCTGGCTTTGCTATAATGCGTGTATCAGTGTGTACGGGGGCTACAGTTTCTGAATGAGATTTTTGTGCTCCACAAACCTGACAAACCCATCCTCTACCCTCAAGTACAGGATATATCTTGTGTGGTTTACGTTCTATGTCAGTATATGGGGGTGGGATGGTTGAACGAAGATTATTTAAAATTTCAACTTTTTTTTTTTTTTTTTTTTGTTCTTCTGTCTTTCATATCCCAACCATCACAATCTGGATTATATTTCCACCCCTCTTCTTTCGCTCTATTTGAAACTTTAATTAAGCATTGAACCTGATGCATCCATTGCTTCTCTAACACCTCTCCTTGTCTGTCCCTTTTTATTTCACTCCATACATCCGGGTCTAAACCCGCTGCTCCTTTCACCTTAAATTTACGAAGGACATCCTTTAAGTCCTATGCTTCATCTTTCCCATAGATGTTTTTAATTATCTGTGGCACCGTATAATGCACCACAATTCCCTGACGGGGTTTCGTGTTCTGCTGGCCCATTCTGACAGTCCGTGCCTAGGTAGCGTGTGGGACACTTAGTGTACAGTACTAAATACTAAAAAAGCTACACTAGTTCCTCGTTGCCTTCCTCCTAGGGTGCCAGAATACTAAAAACCTCTCCGGATGAGATTTCTGAAATCGAATTACTTTATATGCTAGCCAACTGACAAATATTATGACCAGACTGACAGCTACAACATATACAAGCATTCCTTTAAGTGACCAGGTATCCGACTAGATCTCCGGGCTTATGGAGACCTTATTCCCCCCCGTATCTGGGATCCCTCTCATACACTCTTATCCCTGCTTTATGGAGCAGACAGGGCTTATACTTTAAACCCGTCTATGGTTTATGAGTTAGATGTGAGGTTAAGCATAAGCGTCAGACCCCCAAAGCTCATGTGAGTGAGGTAAGGGCGCATTCCGTTGCTTAGTTCGGCAATCCCCTTCTAACTCATACCATCCTTGACAAGGCTCATTCACTTTCTCAACAAGACAGACAGACAACAAACAACAAATAATTCCAGCAATATAAACCAAAATGTGCAGTAATTCTAGACTCACCACTACAGAGGCTGGTGTTTTAAAACCAGGAGAACCGTAACTGACAGAACGGATAGGCACAAATCAGGGGAGCACAGAATATAAGAAAAATAAAGCTTTTTCTTACCTGCGCAGGTTTTCAATCTGTGGTTCCCGGAATGCCTGTCCTTTTGTTCCGTCAGTCATTTTCATCCACCTCTTGTAGTATCATCGGTGTGTCCCTACCTCCGGGCGCCAGAAATGTTAGGTGCAGTTTTCAACTTAACTGCTTCTAGTTTATATTGCTTTGCCAAATTTAGCTATCAAAGAAATAAGACACAGAATCAAAAAGTTTCTGTATATCAGATCCGAGCCTTAAAGGTCCCGTACTGTCAACTGAACCTGTCAGCTCTTTATTGGGGCTTTTTATAGGCTTGGTTACACAAGCATCAGTTTGAGCAAATTTCCATATAAGGTAACAAGCAGTATAATTTCAACATATATAACGCTAGACACATCTGGAAAGACTTAAGCTAGTCTTACAACATATACTGACACGCACACATTATGTAGAGAAATGAAAATCTACTTAAGTAGAACTCTAACCTATTATTTCCAACCTTATCATCCTGGATCGCTCGGACAAGTTCAAACACATATGGGAACCATGGGCAACCTTTGTGGGAGTTACCCTTTAACAATGACATTGGGAGAAACGCAGACTCGCTCGCCCCCCCAGTCGACTCCTGTTTGCCTCCTCCTAATCCTATCTCATCTTTTTTTTCACCTTCTTTCTCTTTCTCTCTGATCTCTGTTGACCCTTGGGCTTGGACCTTCACTCAAATGGGCCTAACCAAGGCCGAGGTCAGACATCATCCAGGAGCTAGTCATGTCATGAGTTACTTTCTATGTCAGCTCCCAAAAGTTCCACAATCTAGATATCTGCATCTAATTTTTTTTTCCCGTTAATATGGACTCTGAAGACTCTCCTGTAATAAACTGGAAAGATATCCTTTGCATAGAGGTCAACAGTAAAGTTCAATTGTTTATCCTCTTAATAGTTGGGGCCTAACTAGAGTTTCTCACAAGAATGAGCAAATCTTAAACACTATTTGGGTGGGGGGTGTTGGGGGGGTGGGGCGCTCGGCCACAGTATGATCCCTATGGGGGTGGCGGAACCTTCCCCTCCTTCCCCCCTTACCATTCCACCAGCCTGTGACAACATTTGCTGGAAACTAAGAGCTCATTGGATATTTAGTCACCCTGTTCGATGCACACTGTTGGCTTTGTTTCACATGTGCGTAAAATGTTGGTATGACCTTTCTGTACTTATATGTTCTACATACGGCCTTGTTGGTCGGCTCAGGGCTAAAGACCCTCATTATATCCTTGCTTTCTGATGCTTTTCATTTGTTTTGAAAATAAAAATATATATTGAAAAAAAAAAAAGTTTTAGTAAATATGCCTGAGGTGAGAGACTTTGGAGGAAATGAGGTAGTGTTGTGAATTGGTTAGGTGTTGATTAAAGGGGGGCTTGGATTTAGGGTGAAACTTTGAAGGGAGGGGGATACCATGAGGGTATATATAAATTTAAAAGAAAAAAAAAGGGGAGAGGAGGGGGGAGGGGTTAAGTGAACCGGAGGTAGATTTAGACCTGCTAGTCTACCCTACCCTTTGTTTTTTCCCCATTATCATGTCTATCCCCCCCTGGTGAGGATCAGTCAGAAGTGGAGGAAATGTTGGGGACTGTTGACAAAAGACTGCAAAAAAAAATATGGTTTGTTCAGAGGGAGATCCAATGAATTCACCCTCTGTGTGGGTTTGAGGTCTAAATTAGTCTGGTGTTTTTTGTTTTTGTTTTTTTTTTAAGCCTAACACTGTGGAGCAGCAAGCTGAGTACACTGTATATAGAGTACAGGATTTATGTAGGTAGATATGTGAACAGGAAGGTCTTACCTTGAGGTTGGTATTAATATGCCTTTGGTATGTTGTTAAGAGGGATATTATTATTTGCCATTAAAAGGTGTATTGGTTATTTACAGGGTTATATAGGTGTGAGACAGGCAGGGCTCATCCTAGGGTCACAGGCGCCTGGGTGCAGAAATATTTCTGGTGCCCCCACATGGGCGTGGTCATCTTGCTAACTCTTCCCCTTTACAAATGTTTCTATGGCAACGACTCACAGAGATGCTCCCCTAAGGAGTCTTTGTTACCCTAGGATCCTCCCACAATCTCTTAACAATAAACAAAATACAGGAAGAGAAGCAGAGTACTCTAATGAGACCTGGAGGGGGTCTCTCTAATGGACACAGAAAGGGCCTCTGTTGGAGTCTGTTAGAAAGAGCCCCCAGACATACTGCAGACATACTACAGGAGACGATCAGAGACTGCAGAGATGATACAAGATGATACAAGAGATGGTCAGAGACTGTGGAAATGATACAAAAGATCAATGCAGCCTCATCAGTGCCCATAGCATGCAGCCTTATTAGTGCCCACCAATTGCAGCCTACCAGTGCCCACCAATTGCAGCCTACCAGTGCCCACCAATTGCAGCCTACTATTGTCCTTAGATGGATCACCCAGAGCAGCGATCTCCTGCTGTCCAGGGCTTGGATTCAAACTCTCAGGCTCCTATGATACACGTCACACTGATTCAATTTCACAGCATTGGATCAGTGTGCCATCTATTACAGGAGCCAGTTCTAGGAGGCATTTCAGGAAGCTCAGTGCGGTATGTGTAACCAGGGCTAATGCAAGGATTTTTGTCTACACAGGCAAAGGTGTATTTTGGTGCCCCCACTGTACTCCCACCACACCCTCCTTTCCACAATGAAATTCCCCTTTACATCAAAGTTCCCAACATTTCCGCCTTACAATTAAGGTTCTCAGTGCCCCTCCTATATCAGCAGAGTTCACAGATCACAGTAATGGGCCAATCACAGCTGCCCTTTCCCCATGTGATCAGCTGTGTTCAATCACCCCATCAGTACCCATCAATGCCGCCTCATCAATGCCACCTATCACTATCAGTGCCCATCAGTGCAGCCACATCAGTGCCCATCAGTGCAGCCACATCAATGAAGGAGAAAAATTACTTATTTGCTAAGTTTTATAATAGAAATCAAGAAACTTTCCTTTTAAAACATTCAATCTTTTTTCATTCGTTTTGCAAAAAAAACAAAAAAAAAAAAAAAACAGCGGTGATCAAATACCACCAAAAGAAAGCTCTATTTGTGTGAAAAAAAGATAACAATTTCATATGGGTACAGTGTTGCTATTGTCAGTCAAAGTGTGACAGCGCTGAAATCTGAAAATTGGCCTGGGCAGTAAGGGAGTGTAAGTGCCGGTATTGAAGTGGTTAATACATGTACCTTCCACAGTCCTAGCACAATAATATGAATAAAACATACATTTCATACAAAAAATTCAATAAAATTGTGTCATGATAAACTTGTGCATATCCACTGCAAACTGTTTGCATTGAGTTCAGTGTACCATCACCAAGTCAGAGCACATACCATCTGCTTACCACAAAACATGACATCTTAAACTTATGAGGTGACATGTATTTGTCATCTGCTGGATATTTGCAGCCACTTTGCTCAAAGAGCTTCACTGCGGGTAGCAACACTTTCTCCCAAGAGTGGCCTTTCACCACTACGTCTGCTCCGGTGATAGATATAGGTACTCCACACACAGCTCCACCTAGTCTGGTACCAGGTACTCTGCATGCCCGGTCTGGTATAGTTCATTACCAGGACAATTAAACAATTTGTTGCGTTATCCTAGTAAAATTTGATGTCAGTACTTAACTTTTAATGAAGCATCGCAGAATATCCTGGTAATGCACTATAGTGTGCTTTATCAGATTCAGTGTGAACGGGGGGCTAAGAGGTACATTTTTTGGTAAGCAGATGGTATGTCTTGGTAATGGTACCACGCTGATCCCACTCCTGTGCCTGCTGGTACCTCCCCCTGGTCTTACTCGGCTCCTCCCCCTCATCCCACATGCCACCAGTTCAGCAGCGATTGTCATATTTGTGCTGGACTGGTGGGTGGGAACTGTTGTTATTTGCAGGGGGCTGGAGCCTACTGTCTGGAGGGAGAGAAGCAGTGTAAAAAAAGACAGTCTTAGCCCGTTACCTGGGAGGGAGGAGGAGTAGCAGCCAGAAGTGAAGTAGCAGAGGCGTAACTTTAACCTTCAGGGCCCCAGTGCAAGAAACCATGAAGGGCCCCTGAACCATAGTATGATGCGGGGTATTGTGAAGGGATGGCGGGGCTGTGTGACAGGGTATTTTGACAGGAGAAGGGCAGTGTGACAAAAGAAGGGTATCTGGAAAGTGTGACCAGAGGAGGGAGTGTGAAAGCAGGGGGGCAGTGTGATAAGAAGGAGCAATAAAATGGGGGCAGTGTTACAAAAAGGAGCACTATAATGGGGGCAGTGTGACAAGAAGGAGCAATATAATGGGGGCAGTGTGACAAGAAGGAGCAATATAATGGGGGCAGTGTGACAAGAAGGAGCGGTACGATGGGGCCAGTGTGACAGGAGGGGGCAGTATGACAGGGGAGTATTGTAACAAGAAGGGGGCAGTGTGACAGGAAAAGGATACCTGGGAAGTATGACAGGAGGGGGCAGTGTAATGAGGGAGCACTGTGAAAGGAGGGGGGCTGTTTAACAAGAGGGGGCAGTACGATGGGGGTAGTGTGACAGGAGGGGGGAAATATGACAGAAGGGGGCAGTGTGTCGAGGGTGAAGAATGATGGAGGGGCAGTGTTACAGGAGGGAGGCCAGTGTCACAGGTGGGGGGCCAGTGTCACAGGTAGGGGAGGCCAGTGTCACAGGTGGGGGGGCCCAGTGTCACAGGTGGGGTGCTCAGTGTCACAGGTGGGGGAGGCCAGTGTCACAGGTGGGGGAGGCCAGTGTCACAGGTGGGGAGGTCAGTGTTACAGGTGGGGGGGCCAGTGTCACAGGTGGGGGGGCAGTGTCACAGGTGGGGGGGCCATTGTCACAGGTGGGGGCCCAGTGTCACAGGTGGGGGAGCCAGTGTCACAGGTGGGGAGCCAGTGTCACAGGTGGGGGGCCCAGTGTCACAGGTGGGGGACCCAGTGTCACAGGTGGGGGGGCCCAGTGTCACAGGTGCGTTGCTCAGTGTCACAGGTGGAGGGTCAGTGTCACATGTGGGGGGGCAGTGTCACAGGTGGAGGGTCAGTGTCACAGGTGGAGGGTAAGTGTCACAGGTGGGGGGGGCAGTGTCACAGGTGGGGGGGGCAGTGTCACAGGTGGGGGGCAGTGTTGGGCATACCTTACATGAGAAGTCCAAACAGCAGCCCTTGTACATGCTTCCTTGTGATATCTACAGGATGTCCCTCCCTACAGTTCACTTCCTGATTGTCAGTGTATACAATGGAGAGGGGAGGGGCCTCTGACCCGAGCATGTATCTGCAAGACTCAGAGTGTACAAGCAGAGGGATAAACTTGTGCACTTAATCTGGCGCCTGTTCGGGTCAGAGGCCCCTCTCCCCTCTCCATTGTATACACTGACACTCGGGAAGTGAACCGTGCTGGCTGGAGGGACATCACAGAGCTGCCGATCGCCCCCCTCCCCTGTATAGTTATAGATGTCATCCGGCCCAGAGGTACAGGGGGAGGTGCGGGGTCTTGAGGGCACCCCCACAGTGGCAGAATGCCAGGGCGCAAGTGCGACCCTGGTAATTCCACCACTGGAAACAGCGGCTGAAGTTCATATTGTGGGGATTGAGCTGCCTGTCATGGTGCACTCTCTGCCTGTACCTGTGCTGCTGAGCTAGATAAGAGCGGAGGGCGGCGGCAGCACAACTTCTCTTCAGGGACATTTTGTCACTCCCGGCTTCAGTGCCATCCTGGCGCCCTAGCAGCTGCCTTACGCTAGAACCGACTCTGCGTGTGACACAAGGAGAGGAGGAGGGGGGAGAGCAGTCTGACACTTCGGCACCCCCCCTCTGCAGCGCCGGGGTGCAGAGCACCCCGTGCACCCGCCCAGGATCGGCCCTGGAGACAGGTTCCCTGAGATAGGTACATATAAAAGGTATACATGATGGTTGAATGATTTACTTTAAATGATGAACTGAATGATGAATTGAATGATGGTTGAATGATGAACTTTAACCAGAAGAGGGAGCCAGTATATAAGAGGTATGATAATAAATGTGAATGATGGAGTTATTGAACCACAGATATGGATATGATTAATTTTATGTATTCATCTGAATAGAGGTGACTTGTTTACTTTTACCTTATGATCCTACTTATATAATTGTTATTAACCTAAATTTTAGAATTATCTCAAAGAATAAACAGTAAATGTGAGAAGGATTTTGGTGGTCAAAATAGGTGTATTAATCTTTTAAATTGCCATACATAGCACATTAATTGTTTACAGGCCCGGATTTACTCCCTTTGCCGCCCCAAGGCCGGGTCCTTCAATGTCGCCCCCCCCCCCCCCACACACACACACACACACACACACACACACACACATACACACACTGAAAATAACTGGCTTTAATTGTACAGACTGAAAATACTCTGTAATGCAGAAAATGTCTATAATAATAATAATAATAATACAGTGCACAGTGCAAATCCTAACCAGTACTGCATTTTTTATGATAAATAATAATGATAATAATAGAGATCAGATCCCAGGCAGCATTGCAGGACAGTCCAGCTGTTTTGCACTAAGCCACAAACACACTGACATCCCTGATCTGTGCCCCTATTGTCACACTCCACAAAACAGCTGGGCTGACAGTCTACAGCACTATGACATCACAATGCCTAATAACAAAAAGTAAAAAAATAAAATCTCCAACACAATGCACCTACAAACTACACTGCACAACGTTGCATAGAACGCAACACAAAACCCAAAAGCAACACATGAAGGAATTTCAAAGGGTGCAAAGCAACACATAAATTGCAACAGACACACACATAAAAAAACTCCTGCACCCCCCAGCTCCCCCCCTCCCTTCTCCTGCCCAAATTCTGCAGCCTAGATCTGGCGATTAGCAGCAAATGATGGCAGAAAAATGCATGAAAATGGAGGCAGCAGTGAGCTCTGGACTTGTGTCACACAGCTCAGTCAGTTTTGATGAAGTTAGAAACACCTTCCTATGGAACATTTAACCCCTTGATCGCCCCCTAGTGTTAACCCGTTTCCTGCCAGTGACATTTATACAGTAATCAGTGGCTATTTTTAGCTCTGATCGCTGTATAAATGTCAGTGGTCCCAAAAAAAGTGTCAAGTGTCCGATCTGTCTGCCGCAATGTCGCAGTCCCGCTAAAAATCGCTGATCACTGCCATTACTAGAAAAAAATAAAAATAATACAAATGTCTAATCTATTCCCTATTTTGTAGACGCAGACGCTATAACTTTTTTTTTTTTTTTTTACCAAAAATATGTAAAAAAAATACATATTGGCCTAGACTGATGAAGAAATATATATATATTTTTTGGGATATTTATTATAGCAAAAAGCTAAAAGAATTGGTTGTTTTTTTTCAAAATTTCGCTCTTTTTTTGTTTGTAGCGCAAAAAACAAAAACCGTGACCAAATACCACCAAAAGAGAGCTCCATTTGTGGGGAAAAAAAAGACGTCAATTTTGTTTGGGTACAAAATCACACGACCGCGCAATTGTCAGTTAAAGCGAAGCAATGCCGTATCTCAAAAAATGGCCTGGTCAGGAAGTGTAAATCCTTCCGGGACTGAAGTGGTTAAACCACCGAATCGGCTCACCATCATCAGTGCCCATCAATGCAGCCTCACTAGTGCAGACAGTGCTCATAAGTGCAGCCTGATCAGTGCCCATCCATGCCGCCTCCCCAGTGCAGACAGTGACCATCAGTGCCTTCTGATCAGTTCCGCCTCACCCATGCAGACAGTGCCCATAATTGCAGCCTAATCAGTGCCGCCTGCCTCCCCAGTGCCCATCATCAATGCAGCCTGATCAGTGCCCATCCATGCCGCCTCCCCAGTGCAGACAGTGCCCATCAGTGCCTTCTGATCAGTTCCGCCTCACCCATGCAGACAGTGCCCATAATTGCAGCCTAATCAGTGCCGCCTGCCTCACCAGTGCCCATCATCAGTGCAGCCTGATCAGTGCCCATGGAATGTGGGGGTCAGCTTGGGGTGTGTCAGGGTCTGTGTTACAGCTAGGTACTTACTCTCCTTGCAGGGCCTCTTCAGAGGGAGTGAAAAATCTCAGTCACTTCTTGTCTCTGCCTCTCCTCAAGCCAGCGCCCGGTCCCAGCTCACAACATCTCAGGTCACGTGTGACGTGCCGGCTGCCTCTGAGGCTCCTGGGAGGTGGGAGTTGTAGTCTGTTGCGCTGCTGAATTCCTCCCACCGCCAGGAACTTCAGTGAGGCCAGACTACAACTCCCAGAGTGCAGCGCAGTATGACACAGTCACACGCCCCCGGCCCAGCCCGCCCCTGCTCGCCCCTGCTTGCCAGGACTAAGAAACTTTGCAGGGGCTATGTTAGTGCGGGGGGGGGAGAGGCGGCCGAGAAGTCACCGCAGGAGCGGCGCCGCCCCCACACTACTGCCACCCCGAGGCCTGGCCTCGGTGGCCTTGTGAGGAATCCGGCCCTGGTTGTTTAGAAAATATTCTGGCAATTCAGTGTACTTCTAGGTTTAATTATAGGGGAGTTTAGGTGTTTAGAAGTATAGTTTAATGCAGGGTGTTCTTTTATTTGTTCTGATTACATTTAGATCCACAATTATGCTTCTCACGTATTATCAATTTTAATAAACAATCTATCATATGATATTGATCAATAAACAACATTCTCTTGTCAATACCTAAATCAACAACAACAGAGAGATAACTTAACCTTAAATTGGCAGCCCTTCTCTAGGCTTACATTGATTATGCCCTTGAGTCTTCGACAGTCCTTATGTATTTTACATAGCAGGACTTCCTCATTAGGATATTACGTGTTTCTTTCTGTTTTTTTTCCCGTTAGTCATCTGTGGGACCCTATTCAGACCCTATGATGCAAGACTGGGACTGATCTATGAAGTATATACTCTACTTGCACTAAAGGGAGTTTAAAGTTCTTCATGAAATGTCCAGATATAGTTCGGAACACAGGAATTTACCTATGTACATTGTGTTATGTTCCTCCTGTGTGAATAATCACATGCTATTCCAAAGCTTATGTAATACTCACATTTGTTCTTCCCCTTTTCATATCTGATCCATCAGTTGAGACAATGGCAGAATTCCTTTTTTAGCGCTTTTAACCCCCGCTAGCGGCAGAAGAAAGGGTTAAAAGCGCCCGTGTTGTGGCGCTGCCAAATCGCTTTGCTGGCACTTTGGCAACTCTCTGCATTCAGGGTATTTTGGAAGAGGTGTACACACCGCTCCTAAACTGCTCCAAAGATTCTGCTTGCAGGACTTTTCAGAATGTCCCGCAAGCACACTGCCCCAGTGTGAAAAGACATACTGAAATGAATCAGGAGGCGGTTTCAGGCGTTAGCTATTTCTAGCGCTAAAATGCCTGAAAACTGCCTCAGTGTGATAGCAGCCTAACTTAACAGTCTTGGGAGGAACGGTTGTTTTGGAGCACCAGGTGCAGATTTTATTCCTACTGAGTTTTTTTTCTAAGTCCTGCAGTCTGTGGTTATGTTGTGTGATTTTCTGGGAGGATGCTCTAGTATACTTCGGAAGAAGGTCCATATAATCCTCCACATTACTAACTCTACCCTCGAGCATTATGGCTTAATTTTTAATCTTTTCTATGCTCTGGCAAACAGGCTTATTGTATACAGAAACTGTCTTTCTGTATACAATAAGCCTGTACATGAAGGAGGTCAGAGAGGAAATACATGCATTAACTACTAAGAGTATATGTTTGAATATGAGTTATGAATCGCTAGACTGTGTAGAGTGAGATTCTGTCTCTTAATTCCATTACTCACTATGTTCCAAAGAAGGCAACCCTCCCTCACACGCATGGAGCGTCGCAGGTGGGGGTCTGCAGCTAAATCCCAACTTGCCTATAGGGAGCCCTGGGTAAAGGGTGTTTGGCTGGTGTTCTAGCAAGCCTTTCCAGGCTTGGTGCGGCATCTTTATTTTAGTGCCATATTGTGAGGCTCATTCCTCAAGTGCCCATTTCTCTTTTTTCTGTTTGTCGTGACAAATAAAGTAGATTAATATATGGCACCCTTAGCTGGGGGTACATATGGGGTGTTCTCAGTACTGAAAGCTGAGGAAAAAATTGTGTAATTTCACAGACTTAGTATGGATTGTACATAATGGCTGGTGGGAGACTCAGCAAGCACATCTGATTAAATTACCATCCTAATGTGGAACTTCACTCTCCCAATCAACATTATTTGTAATCCTCAAACTGCTAGCATTAGTAAATAGATAGGAAAGTATACCCTTTTTACTTGTTTTAAAAACTGTTCTATAGTCTTCAGAAGGGGAGGAGAGGAGGAGGGGTTTTCTCAGCTAAGCACACTATCCTGCGTGCATGCTTGAGGCAGATGGATTCCAGGAATTAAATGCTACATTAATCTTTTGCCCTTTTCTCAAGATGGCTAGGGGTTTGTTTTTCGAAGTTATTTCTCAACAAAATAAAAGAGATATGGATGGATGTGGGAGTTTGGTTTGAATAATAACAATTAATAAAAAGTTTTTTTTGGTTTGTGGTACTTAGATGCAGTGAAGATCTGCTTTAACCACGCTTCCCCCCAGATGATTGTTGTATTTTTGCTAATCATGATTATATTTTATATATTATATATGTAAGGTTGTGTTCTCTAACAGCCTCGCTGCATCTTGTTTTACTTTCACTTTTGTAGTTTGTCTTGCAGAACATTTCACTCAAGGGAGATCTGTATGACATCACCTGCAAGTCACTCTACCTAAGAGTCCTGTATTGGGGTGGATACAGAGAGTCCTGTCTGTTTTTTCAGCTGGCTAACTCCCAGCAAACTTATCATCAGTGGGTTGGACCTAGCTTTGACAAAACAGGGTTGCAACGTTCTAATGTTGTAAAATTCCTATTTCCCTCCTGCCTCCTAGAAGAGTCCATAGTTAGCCCTTGCCCTATCCGAGGAGAGGAAATCCATAAGAAGTTCTCCTTCCTGGGGAGAGGGAGGCCCTTTAGCCCTTCCACAGGTGGGGACTAGATGTTTTCTAGAGCAAGCTATGCTGGTTTTAGTCCCCAGGACTGGATCTAGAGGGCATCACTCCTGTTAGAGAAAGCTGTTTTCTTAAATTTAGGCCCTATGGAGTGGAGCTTAGGTCTAAAGAGTTTTGCCCCTCACTTTAAGCCAGATCATGTGGACCTGGGAAGTTATTTTCTGCTGGAATCATCACTGGAGCAGAGTCACATTTGATCCTCCTGTTTTGTGGGGTTATGTCCACCAGAAGAAGTTCTGTGCTTCTAGGTCTTGTGACTCATCCAGCAACTGCTAGACAGTCTTAGTATGCACTATGCAGTATTCCATTCAAGCAAAGCATTCAATGATGTGGTCAATGGTGTGATACACCCTTTGGACAAGGTATTCCAGGTTGGGAACCCTCTTTACAAGCTAAGGCCCTTTTAGTTTAAAGCACTAATTATGTAAGAATGACAGGTCAATAGATAGTAAAGCTCATGACTAGTAGAGGTCCAAGATCCCCTGTTGACTGGATGCTGCAACAGCATAGGGATGTAATGGTTAGTTGGGGGTCATCTTAAATGACCCCTTTAAAATGCCCTTACATAAACTGTACATAGATTTGTAGGATTTTCCACTGTATGCTATTGCTTACATCATTCTTTGCCAAGTAACCGCTGTGAGAAAATTAATTACCGCCTTGGAGGGAAGTCTGTTGACAGCATGCTAAATATGGACTTGGTTAAGAGGGTCATAAACTCAATCACAGCAATGCACCACTAAGCATAAAGCCCAACATATACTGTATACAATATGTGATAAGCTGTCTCTGTATACATGTCATTATACAAGCAGTAAGCTTTACATAGACAGCTAGACAGACAAACATGAATCTGTGATTGCAAACAGAATCTTTTCTGCATTTCTTTCTTAAAAACTATCATAATTAGTATGTAATCTTTCCAGGAATGTACAAATGTTATTTATTTAGTGTCAGCATATGTTTTTGGGCAAAGAAATAATTCACAGATTGTTAAGCATGTTCACTGAGACAAGAGAGCAGCTGATTTAAGATGGCTTGATGACTTGCGAAAATTAAACTTTGTCCCTATCATGTTCTTATCTATTATGATGATGGCTGCTTGTGTGTATCTTTTAAAGGGTCACATAATTTATTTGGAAGTTTGCTATGATGAACCCTCTCAAATTCTAATATTGTTTAAATAAGATACTCGCCGTGTTATGATTAACTTAATGAGTTATGTAAAATAGCACTGAAGTAATGTGTTCTCTTGTATATAAGAGATGGATCTTAAAGTCAACAAACATCTTATAATTTGTGTGCATTATGCTAGAAAATAAAGACGTTTCAGAAGCTATGGTGGATTATATGGTTCAAAGATAAAAAAATAATACATTAATATTTGTAATTTCCTTTTTAAACAGACAATTTATTAAAACACTAATTACTAATACAGTAGTTGTTTTGCAACATGGCTAAAAAGGAGGTCTACCCAAAACGAAATATTCTTCTGGGATATACAGTATGTACCTGCTGTTTTGTTATAACACATATGACAAATGTAATTGGTGTTGAACTATACTGTACATTGCTTTGTAGGCTTGGTTGGGCAGCTTCTGGAATATGCAGTTCAGTTTTGGGCACCAGTTGATAAAAAACATATGGGGGAACTGGAGAAAGTGCAGAGAAGGGCAACCAAACTGATAAGAGGCATGGAGGAGCTCAGCTATGAGGATAGATTAGCTGAACTGAATTGATTTTCTCTTGAGAAGAGGAGATTAAGAGGGATATAATTAACATGTATAAATACATACAGCAAATGGTCCATATAGTGAACCTGGTATTGAGTTATTCACTTTAGGTCATCACAGAGGACACTCTTTATGTCTGGAAGAAAAGAGATTTAATCTCCAAATATGGAAAGGCTTCTTCACAGTAAGAGCTGTGAAAATGTGGAATGTACTCCCTTAAGAGCTGGATCTGGCCAGCTCAGTAGCTTGTTTTAAGAAAGGCCGAGATTATTTTATACTGGATACTAATATGTATAGGTAAAGTTGATACAAGTAATATGCCATTTCCTCTTCAGGAAGGAATTTTTTCCCCTGCTGGAGCAAATTGGATCATGCTTTATTGTTTTTTTTTGCCTTCCTTTGGATCAACTGTGGCTATAGGAATGTATATGTCGGATTGTGTGTGTATATATATCTATGTTTTTTTTTTTCCTTCCATTGGTTGAATTAGATGGATTTGTGTCTTTTTCAGCCAGACTAACTACAGTATGTAACTATGTATTTCTACCAAAAATCCCAGAAGTATCTTTTTTGTAACATCTGTTGATCATATAAGTTGTTTAAGACCAGGCGATTTAAAATCCTGAGTTGTTTATTGGTCCTGAGTGTTGGGCTATTCATCATCTCTGGACTAGACTGAGAATGCAACTGCCACACAGGCCAGCCTCTATTCCCATGAGTAGATAATTGAATCCTCACTTTCCTGATGGTCAGACATCAGATTATCTGGCAACCAGTGCAGCAGTATTCACAGATATTGTATATGTCTTCTCAATTGGAAAAAAATGCTGACAATGTGGTAGAGAAGAGTGGTGTTTATATACATATGTACTGCAACTGCTAGTGTGTTGACTGCGTATTAACTTACATGACTATATACCAAAGTTTAGTCTTATGGTGCCATGTGAATGTCTGACCAGGTTTATTTTGTATTGTGGATCATATTACTACAGATTAAAACCTTAAACTATCAAATCACACACCTACAACAACAATATACTGGTGAAAACCCAAACAAAGCACGATTCACTAAGCCTGCCACAATGACTCTCCCCTTTGCAAGGTCTCAGACTCACAGATTCTAGAAGACTCCTGGCATGTTAATATATAACATCAGCTGTAACAGCCAAACCAGTAAAAGACAAGTAGGGATGAGCTGAATGTTCAGTCCAGAAAAAAGTTTAGACTGATCTTTCTGTCTGTTCGAGTGTTAAAGAGAAGTTTGGGATTTTTTTTTTTAAATCATACTTACATAGGTGGATGCAGCATTGATCCTAAACTGAGCTATCAAACACCACTAATCACTCTGTTCTCCCTGCCCCTCTAGCCATCACGGGTGCGCTGGGCTAGGGAGGGGAGGGAGCAGCTGGCTCAGTCTCCTAGTGGTGCAGCCGAGAGGCTGATCCAGGTGCCAGGCCAGGCTCCTGGATGGATCCTGACCATATGGGTTTGATCTTTCCCCCACCTGGACCTACTATGGGCAACAGGAGAGCAGAACTAATTGCACTCCTGTGATCCACAAGAGAAGTACAGCCAAACAAGCGTTGACTGTACTTTTCCTTTAGTCTGACAATTTTTTTGACAATCCTTTGGCTATTACCCTATAAAATGGTCATTACTTTTTTATATTCAGCTACCATTGATATATAGTTCAGATTCAGCACCTGAACTTTTGTCATGTTCTTCAAACCTTCCTTGAACTGGATCTATTACATTCAGCTCAATCCTAAACAGAATCAGAATACTGTGCCAGTAACTATAAATTATTATTTTTTGGGGGGACCTGTCAATCTATTCTTTATTTTCCTCCATTCAAATGGGTTGTAGTTACATACAGAATTTATGTCTAGGACCCCTGCAGATATTTGTATGGCCCCCTCTGCAGGCTGATAAAGTTGGCATTACCATTAACATATACTTTAGTGCTCTGCAGTTCCTCCCGTTTATGTCTTGAGCATTTGTAAAGCAAAGGTGTTGGGCTAATAGAAGAAGGGGAATACTTCAGAAAAGGAAGTGGCTGCACACCCCAAATGATCAGAAAAAGGGAATTCTCCCCCAAGGAGAAGGGGTTTTCTAGGCAGCAAGTATTGTAAAGGGGTGAGACATAGTTAGAAAAATTATTTTTATTTTATTTAGACATATAACAATAGAGTAAAAACATGAGCTGTGGTACAGAAGGCACAAAAGCACATGTAAAACTACACACAATTGTAAGTTAGTTAAGCGCTTGGATAGTCCTGATGCGTTTCGACCGCATCGGGTCTTCTTCAGAGGATATGTATGCGCTATGGGAAAAGGTTACATGCATAAGTCTGACATTATATCGATTGTATTAATCAACTGCATGTGCTTTTGTGACTTTAAACAATATTTGTTCAGTACCACAGCTCATGTTTTTACTCTATTGTTATATGTCTAAATAAAATAAAAATAATTTTTCTAACTATGTGTCACCCCTTTACAATACTGGCTGCCTAGAAAACCCCTTCTCCTTGGGGGAGAATTCCCTTTTTCAGGTGTTGGACTAATATATCTATAAAAAGAACAAAACATACAGTATGTTCTCCCCATGGAGGTTCATAGAGAGAGGTGATAGATACAATGAAAGAGAAGTCACAGAAGCTAAAGCTATCATTCTTAGTGAAAGGAATCTACAGTATACTGCACACTGCAGTAACAACAGCAATAATGCCTTAGCATAAACCGCATTTTCAATAAGGCTGTTAAAGGCTGACAAGAGTTCTGTCATGTACACTCTTAGCAAACAAGTGTTCTTTTAGTAGATCTCTCTAAAAACAATAGTCCTCATTGCAAAACTCATTTTTTAAGATGTAGTTAGTGGGTGGAGGTAATGAAGGTCAAAATAGAGAATTAAAGGTATAAAATAGTTGATTGACTGCGTGAGAGGGTGTTAATCAGAGTGATAAAATTGGTATGTTTGGCAGTGTGGAGGCAAGAATTGTATTTTTGGAGGGCAGATTTATATTGGTGGAAGTCTTGCTGGGACTAAGTCTTATGCCACAGATGCTCCAGAGTGCGGCTCCGGTTTTTGAGGCTTATGGTATTGTCTGTTTGCCAGGGTTGTAGGGGTTGGGGCCTGATTTTGTGTGTAGTGAGGGGAGCCAATGTGTCCATGGTGGATGACAGTGAACTGTTATAGACAGAAGTGGCCAGGTTGGGGCAGGACAGGGCTGAGTTTTTTCTCATAGAGACGATCTGTTTATAAAGATAAATACAAAGGCCAAACAGTAAATAAATATGCTAAGCACACTGCTATGTATATTGTACAGCCCAAACAGCAAGCGTCCATTTGAACATGCCACTGTTTATTTAACCGCCCTGGCGGTATTCCCGAGTCTGGCTCGGGGTGGAATTTCAGAACCAAAAGCGGTAACCCCGAGCCAAACTCAGGATCGCATCGCAGGATCCAGGAAGAGCTTACTTACCTTGTCCCCTGGATCCTGCAATGTCTCCCCGCAGTGTGAGCGGCTCGTCCTCCGCTCGATTCATCACGGAGCCGAGCTCCGTTCCCTGCGAGCGTTGCGACGCACAGGGATGGAGAACGGCGCCAAATTCAAAGAGTGAAACACACACTATACATACAGTACACTGTAATCTTACAGATTACATTACTGTATGAAATAATTTCACATCCCTTTTGTCCCTAGTGGTTTCTCCAGTGCCCTACATGCAATTTTATATTATAAAAACTGTTCTTTCTGCCTGCAAACTGGAGATTGTCCATAGCAACCAAAACCGTCCATTTACATCAAAAGTGGTTTTAGACCAGCTAGAAAACAGCGATAATAAATTAGAATCACTTGCAGAATTAAGTGATTTGTGGGGAGATCCGTCATCAAAAACACTGAAAAGTAATGACAGCGACAATTTTGCAACTGAGCAAATTTCAGTGTTTTTGATTTGATTACATTATTAAATATTTTTTTTATTATTATATTATTATTTGGTATAATTATTTATAGTAATTTATTATATTATAAGTTATGATTTCGTGTTTCAAAATTTATCATACCCGAGATGTCTACTAGACTCTTGTTTGGACAGATTTAAGTGAGTTATTCCTAAGAATTACAGGCCTACAATATAAAACGCCAAATTTCCATGCAAAATAATTGTACCGCTTTCAGCATCAAAAATCTGAAATAATCATACTACCAGGGAGGTTAAGTGCTTTACTCCTTTTCTACACCTTACCAAACCTACAGTTTTGTCTGCCTACAGCTTTACCATTCCTCACTCATTAGTAAGCAATACCATTTTCTGTTTTAAATGATTCTTGTGACCCCAAACCAAAATTGTGGATGCCACTCAGGCTGTAGGAATCTCAATCAATAAAACTGACCACTGTGAGTGCAGGCTAGGATGGAGCTCATCCCGGATCCAGACAGCAATGTACAGTGAAATAATGTCCATATGAGTCATGAACCTCTGCAAACCCCAGGTAAGAAAGTATAAGAGCCCCAGCCTGGGCTCTAGCCAGGCTATGTCCCCAAAGCATTTAACTCCACCCCCCATTGCTGAATCATGGGGATCATCAATGAAAGTTGAAGTCTAGGCAAAAAACTATTTTCATGCAATTGTTGTTGCAAACTTTAAATTAGGCAGACATTATTGTGGATGAGTAATATAGCTTAGCCTAGTACCCACCCAAGAATGCAATTACACAATGAAGAAGCAGCAACACACTGGCAAGATCATCGCCCAGACTCTACTCCTTCACTCAGGAAGCACTTGGTATTATAATACGTTTTTGTGGTAAAGCCTGGTTAGATTTTAGTACTGCCTCCTGGAGGTTGCTACTGTTGACCTAATTTTTAAAACAGTTGCCTGACTGAAATGCTGATTGGACATTTTATGTCCAATATAGATAAATGAATTAGACTCTGAACTTCTAGACATGCACAAACCTATTGTGCAAACAGCACTTGCCAATACCATTATGAACTGTGTATACTTAGTGCAAACAATTATCTAGCAAACAGTAATATAGAGCAAAAGGGGGACTGTTTAGATAAACAGACCCCAGACTATAAAAACATTGCAGGGGAATGTTTTTACATAAATGGGTGGCCCCGCCCCTCTGATGCCACAGGGAAGCAACGGGGAAGCCATTGGGTACCCCCCGTGTGTCTGAGGGGGGCGGGGTCACCCAGGCACGTAAACGGGTGGCCCCGCCCCCTCTGACGCCACGGGGAAGCCATTAGGAAGTTCCCGTGCATCAGAGGGGGCAGGGTCACCCGGGTACATCACCGAGCGGCCCCGCACTCAGTTATAAAAGAATTGTCACCTGAGAGGACAGTTATTACGGCGGGTGCCTCCCATGGATGTGGATTGGTGGTGGCGTATGGATTTTATTTTTTGGTCCGTCGGCAGAGCGAGAGAAGAAGATGAATGGACTTCATGGGACATTTTTATTTTTTAATAAAGGACTTGTCCCAAGCCGTGTCTTGTCATTTGTACCATTTTGAAATTTTTTAGTGAAATGATAGGGGTACATTTGTACCCCATTACCATTTCACACAGAGGGTAGGCCAGGATTTGGGGGTCCCCTTGTTAAAGGGGGCTTCCAGATTCCGAGAAGCTCCCCGCCCACAAACCCCACAACCACTGGGCAAGGGTTGTGGGGATGGGGCCCTTGTCCCCATCAACATGGGGACAAGGTGCTTTGGGGGGCTACCCCAAAGCACCCTCCCAACGTTGAAGGCATGTGGCCTGGTTCCCCCTAAAGATTCATACCAGACAGTGCCTGGTATTGACGGGGATCAAAGTTGGGTCCCCATTCATTGAAGTCGGACACATGTCGGATTTCAAGTCGTAGGGAAAAGTCGGATCCACAGTCGTACGGCTGTCATGTCATACCAGTGTGAACCCGGCCTGATACTACATGACAGTCATACGACTGTCATCCTACTTTGCTCTGCGACATCAGTCCTACATTGGCTACATCGGTCCTACATCCATCCGACTTGAATGAACAGGATACGACTTTGATCCAACTTTGTGATAGTCTGACTTGTCCTTTGACCGATCAAAACAATCCCAGTGTGACATAAATTCCATTTACTGCTGCTGTAATCACCCTGTCGGATGTCACAAGTCAGATGGTTAGGACAAGGATCCCACTTTGATTCAACTTCAATGATATTCAATGGGCTTAAGTAGGACCAAAGTCTGATCAATGTGCAGGAACCTTTTTCAAAGTCAGGCCAACTTGTGTCAGACAAGTTAAGAAGGCCCTCATAGAGAAACATTGATTTTCACACATCATGCGACATGAGACATGAGCTCCCAATGTCAGAGCGTTTGTCATAGAAGTGTGAACCCTGGCTGAATCCCCATATTTACTTATAAAGAGCAGGTGTTTTGAAGTAGCCGTGCAAGATTTGAAAAGCAACCTTTTTTCAGTATGTGTGTGCTATTTATATGTTTCAGTTTGTATATTGGTCTTTATAGCAGCACCAACCTTAGAAATGTATGTTTAGGGTGTGCCCCCCAATCTTTTGTTTGTTTTGTTTCCTTGATAAAGAGTCAGAGAGTCAAAACACCTGTTGTGAATGCTTGCTCATTAAGTCAAATTATTGTAGATACTGAAGGGCCATAAGAGCCAGGAAGCTAGCATTTTCTGGATAAGTCAGCAAGGAATGCACAATATTATGATTTAATCATAAGAGAGTGCTGCTAAATGTGCTTGTTGTATGGCCTTAATATTACTTAGTGGAGTTCTTCTTTAATGTCATGGCTGCCTCCTCATTTTTAATTTACATTTCAACTGAAGCTGTAAAATTCTGTGGCTGTACAGCATGATAGTGCTTCTGCACATGTAAAGTAAAATAATGTAATGAAAAAAGAAAGAATTGCATTCCAAGTCATTCATCAGAATACACAGTAAATAAACACAAATGGGATAAAATGAGAAAAATTGAATTTCCATTTCTCTAAGATACATTTTCAATGAAAGACTGCTGAAATGTATCTCTTTCAGCTCCTGGGAAAATCTACAATGTGAGAACAGAATATGGCCCAGTACCAGAACTAAATACAGTTTATGCTTAATTAGGCATAAACAGGATTCTTTGGTGTTTGATATCAAATGTATTGTGTCATCCAATTTCAGAAGAACTTTTATCTTGTTTTCTGAAAAAGAAACAACAACTATAAATATTTTAAACAGCTTATAATTAAAACTGCATGTGCTTGACATCAAAACAATCACGACAAAGAAAGCATTGTTCCTTTCTTGCCTTTGCAGTTGACAGCCTTTCTAGTTAACAGCTGGTCAATAAGCCATTGGTATGTTTTGTGTGTAGTCATCTTGGTATGAGCCACTATGTTCACGCCCCACCTTATTAATTATGTATAAAAACAGATATTAATGTCAATAATTCTGAGTGGTCTGTGCTGAAAGATCTATAAAATAAACTGCAATGCAGTTGGTATGATGGGATAACTAATGAGTTATCTGAATGCATTGAGTGTATAATTATTTTGTGGGTTATATAAGCATTGTATTTGAAGCTAATAAATGCACAAAATATAAGAGTTTAGTATGCAAACTAGCAAAACTCATTTGAAAAACTATATTTTATTATAGACAATACATTGTTTTATTTGTATCATCACATAATAATCTAATTGGCATGAATACATTCCAAGGCATTCTGAAAACCTCTACCTGAGCCACTTTTAAAGTAAAACTCCAGTAATGGCTTTATTTTTTTTATAACTGTGTCCCAATAACAAAAATAAATAAATAATAGAATATGTATGTAATATAAATCAAATATGTGGGCCACCGGTACAACAACATTTATTAAATTACAATATAATATAACCTAACTGCTGTGAGAAATTAATTTTTGTTTGCTGCAGTCAAAAATATGTTCCGCCTTTGGGTGGAGAAAAATGAAAAAAAAAACAAAAAGTGTTGACTGCGCTAAGCCCTATCTTATATTCCTAAATACATCACTTATGTTATACCAATGTGTAAATAAAATATTATGAGACAGTAAAAAAATATTGTATGTGCAATATGCCAGTGCCTATATTACATGTATAAATCCTCAATACATTAAATGATACACCAAAATAACATCACTCAAGCCCCCAATCGATGTTGAAGGAATAAATCAAATCAATGAAAAAAAAAAAAAAATAGAAAAAATGTATATATAATAATAATGATAAATCAATAAGTGTCCAGTGTTGCTGCTGGTTTAAATATGCCAGCTAATTAACCACATGCCGACCGGGCCATAGCCAAAAGATGGCTACAGCGCGGTCGGCTTATTCTGGGTGGGTGACCATGGAGGTCCTCACAGAATCGCACTCCCTGGGGCGTGCACCCGGGAACATCTGGCATCACGGATCACAGTAAATTGGCGCTGATAGTGGCCACTTACCACGTGATCGCTCCGTCAAATGACGGAGCATCACTTGTAAACAAACCGGCGTCATGTCATGACGCTGGCTCCTCCCTCCCCTCAATGTACCGATCAGTACAGTGTGAGAGGAGAGAGGGAGTGATCGTTTGCAGCACTGCGGACACTACATATCCAGCCCACAGCGCTGCTCAGTGCCCATACTATGGCAATACTCTGCAATATTCTGCCAATACTCTGCCAATACTTTGCCAATACTCTGCCAATACTCGCTAATAAATTTTAACAGAAACAAAGAATTTTATTTTTTTTTTACCGAATTTTCAGTCTTTTTTGATTTATAGTGCAAAAAATAAAAAACCCAGCGGTGATTAAATACCACCAAAAGAAAGCTCTATTTGTGTGAAAAAAAGGACAAACATTTCAAATAGGTACAGTGTTGCATGACTGAGTAATTATCATTCAAAGTGTGAGAGCACCGAAAGCTGAAAATTGGTCTGGTTAGGAAGGGGGTTTAAGTGCCCAGTGGTCAAGTGGTTAATAAATCCCGCTGCAATCTCTCCACTGTGAATGAACTATTCCTGTGCACTTTTATCCTACATCCGTGTTTCCATGTGACTGATCCACCAATTTATTGACAACACCACCACCATATGGATTGACCAATCACCAGATATTGATATGAACATGCCTTTGGTTCATTAACCCCTTGCCGACCGGCTCACGCCGATATACGATGGCAGAGGGGCACGTACAGGCATATTAACGTACCTATACGTTGCCCTTTAAGACACGGAATTGTGAGCGCGCGTGCGCCGCCAGTGGCACGTGCCATAAGCTCTGTGAGTGTAATCGCGGGTCCCGCAGACTCAATGTCCGTGGGGATACCCACGATCGTCTCACAGGGAGGAAGAAGGGGGAAATGCTAATGTAAACAAGCGTTTCCCCGTTCTGCCTAGTGACACTGACAGCCCCTCCCCCCCGCAGTTAGAACACATCCCTAGGACACACTTAACCCCTACAGTGCTCCCTAGTGGTTAACCTCTTCACTGCCAGTCACATTTACACAGTAATCAGTGCATTTTTAATCGCACTGATCTCTGTATAAATGTGAATGGTCCCAAAATAGTGCCAAAAGTGTCCGATGTGTCCGCCATGTCGCAGTCATGATAAAAAAATTGCAGATCGCCGGTATTACTAGTAAAAAAAAAAAAAAAGATTAATAAAAATGCCATAAAACTATCCCCTATTTTGTAGACGCTATAACTTTTGCGAAAACCAATCAATAAATGCCTATTGCGATTTTTTTTACCAAAAATATGTAGAAGAAAATGTATCAGTCTAAACTGATGAAAAAAAATGTTTTTTTATATATTTTTTGGGGATATTTATTATAACAAAAATAATGTGTTTTTTTCAAAATTGTCGCTCTTTTTTTGTTTATAGCGCAAAAAATAAAAACCGCAGAGGTGATCAAATACCACCAAAAGAAAGCTCTATTTGTGGGGAAAAAAGGACATCAATTTTGTTTGGGAGCCACGTCAGTTAAAGCGACGCAGTGCCGAATCGCAAAAAATGCTCTGGTCTTTGGCCAGCCAAATGGTCCGGGGCTGAAGTGGTTAAAAGGGATAACCACTCCGTTCAGGGTTTTTTGGTCTATGCTCCCAGTAAATAGGTACAAGAGGTATCCATCCTCATAAAAATGAACAGTAATCATTGTGCAGTATATATGTACCGTTTATTTTTAAAAAGTAAAAAAAAAGACTAAAAAAAAAACCTCACATTTTCATATGCCCATAAGTCGGCACCAAACTTTTCCAGCAGTTTACATGGGTGAAGGTATCGCCGTGTATCTCCTATGCCAGCATGCATCTCAAGCCTCTCTATCACCCAGCAGGAAGTGACGTAGTATTTTTCCCAGCAGCCTCTACGCATTTAGCAAATACAATTGCATCATCAGGAAGCTGCTTTATATTGGTGCGTCACTCTATTTATAGCCCAAGCTTCATGTTTAAGACCAATCATTTATTCTGCACTACCGGAAGTAATTGACCCGCCATTTTGACCACTGTTATATTTTGCCCATACCCGGTGTTTCTATCCTTATTGGTCCCCCTACTTGGTGTTTCCGGAAGTTGAATTAGTGTTAGACACCATTCCTAAATCTTATCACAGTGCAGTTTAAATTCCTATATGGAGTAATCATCCCCTTCTCCTTGCCGGGGTCACCCCATGTAAATGGCTGGAAAGGTTTTTACAATCCTCATATTCCTAAAAACAATTTATCAACATTCAAAACCTTTTAAACATTTTAAATACCCAGATCATAGCTTAATCTTTATTAGACCTACATATATGTTTACCCATTAATTCACTCATAGTTAATAATACTCAAAATTTTAGAAACCTTCAATATTTAAAAGAATTTGTATGGCAAAAAAATATGAAAAAAAATATGAAAGAGGGAAAGAATGAATGCTAGTGGGAAAAATAGAAAAATTATGTAAAAAATAATGTAAAAAATAAAATAAAATGAAAAAAAAATAAAAAAATTAAATAAAAAAATAATAATAATAAAAATATAAAGAAGAAAAATAAGAATAAAAATCAAATAGTATATAAATAAATAAAAAATAAAAATAAAATAATCTTCTATAAAACAATTCATGTCCAGTTCCACATTCATCCCTAATGGTCTCATCGTATTTAATTTAAATATCCAGTAAGTTTAATTCTTTGACACTTCTCTCTGCATATTTAAATTCCTCCAGTTTTGTTCTATTTTGTCTATCACATAAAACTTAAGGTGTCGAGGGTCTCTCATATGTATATCCCTAAAATATTTCGACACACTATGATATTTATACCCTTTCTTAATATATCTAACATGTTCCCCGATTCTTACAGAAAGTGCCCTTGTTGTTCTGCCTACCCACTTCACCTACGTGTTGGAGTGTAGTTGCGGACTACAATACGTAGGCAGAAGTGTCAAAGAATAAAACTTACTGGATATTTAAATTAAATAGGATGAGACCGTTAGGGATGAATGTGGAACTGGACGTGAATTGTTTTATAGAAGATTATTAGGTTTATTGATTTAGTTCAGTTCAATTTATTTCATTTATTTTTGTTTTTATTTATTATTGTTTTTATTTATATACTTTATTTTTTTATGTATTATTTTTACAATTTTTTTTTTCATTTCTTCTTTATTTCTTCTTTACTTATTTTTTCTATATTTTCTCTTTTTTTCTCATTTTTTTTCTATGAGCCTATGAGCACGGATAACACACCGCCTATACACAATATAGTCAAAAACCTCAAAGGACCGAACTGATCACTCCTGAAGGTTATAAAGCTTGACGAGGTAGCATGTGATAAAGTGCTCAATTCTGCTCTACATGTTGCGCGTAAAGGAAACGCTTCTTCAGGAGCTATGGCGAATTATTCAATCATAGGTAAGAGAAAGATGAAGCAGAAAGTGATATTCTCAATGATGATAAAGATTCACAGTGATTCAAAGGAGCTTAGGAAGATAGTGCTTCGGGAACCATATATAATTTATATAATCCTCCTATTGTATACCTGCCCAGTAGCTCATAAATACCAGTCCCTTGTGCACTAAATTCCTGGCAGAGTCTCCTCTTATAACAGCACTGCACATGTAGCAAGGGCAACTGTATACACGTATACAATGGGAGGATTCCCTACACTGAATAAACCAGTATCTTAATAGCGGTCCTATGCAACATTTTCTATCTAAAAGACTACCTTCTAGTTGTTGATAGCATAGAATGATCCTTTAGATTAAATTATATATGGTTCCCGAAGCACTATCTTCCTAGAGTGTCTACTATTGAGGAGAATGGTGTGCTGTGACTACACACTAAGGTGTCCGTTTATGAAGCAGTGATCAGCGGTGATCCCGAGGATCACCGCTGATCACAGTCCATAAACAGTTTATGAAACAGTGATAATCGGGGGAGAACATGTTTGAACTTGTTCTCCCTCCGATTATCTCTACACACGGAGAATCCTCATTGAATGACACAGAAAGGGCCAGTTTATGAAGCGGTGATCTCACCGCTTCACTGGTGATCTGAGTCAGAATTCACACTCCCAGGTTCACCAGCTCAGAGGTGGTGAATCTGGGAGTGAAGAGGAAATCTGGGGGGATCTGAGGGGGAAGGAGGAAGATTTTTAACTTCCTTATGCCTCGTTCAGACCCCCCAACACTGTAAGCATGTCCCCCTGTCATATTTATGTGTATACATATATATACATATATACATATAATGTGTATATGTATATATATATAATGTATGTGTATATACATGTATATATAATGTGTGTGTGTGTGTATACATATGTATATAATGTAGGGGGACTCATTATTTTATTAACAGTAATTCACGCCGTCTGTCCGTGTATTGAGCGGTGATAATTTATCACTGCTTAATAAACTGACATCTCTGTATTTCTGGTGCTGTAATCTCGTAAAGTCTCACGAGATTCCAGTATCAGGAGCCTTTCTCCACTGTTGAAAGCATTTGTAGATCTCTTCACTCCTCCGAAGGTGAAGCGATCTACAAAGCTTCATAAACTGGCACACAGAGGAGAAAAATCTTCACTGTGAATGCCGGAGAATGAAGCAGTGAATAGATTTCACTGCTTCATAAACGGACACCTGAATGTTGCTCTGAACTGACTGTGAGCCGCTCCATGCCAAACAGCAAGACAGCAGAGTCTGAGGACATCCCCAGTACTTGAAAGAGGTGACACTGGGACTAACAAGGAATTCGGAGCCTACACCCTCAGCTGATCCGCTTTACATCTATGCTTTGTTGCCAAAACACGAGAGTGTGAGGCATTTTGAGTCGGTGAGTGCTGAATTCAAGGGGAGTGGAGTCACTGACACTAAGTGAATTGGTGGACCGTTTCCAGATTCATCACATTTCCTGCACGGTGGTCTGTCTATGGACTTTATGGACTTTACCACTTGATCTCACTTTTGTTTTATGTGTCATTGATATTGCTTTGTGTATGGCACACTTTCACTGTTAATTTTATATTGAACAGTTTTTCTCTGATATAGATTTATTCACGTCATCTATTCCAATTTCCTTTTGTAGATAGATGCACCAGATCACCTTCGAGTGTTGAATGGTTTATCACTGGTATTTAGCGCCACTTATATTATTTCACAAGGATCGCATTTGGGCTCTTGGAAATAATAGGACGTATTCTCATGGAAAGCCTTCCTATTTGGACACCACCTACTGGCTCTGGTAGGCAATTCATGCACTGTAGCTTGTCAAGCAATGATTTTCCACCAATAATGCAGCAACTATTAGGGCTGGTAATCTGTGGTGTTTGTAAATGGGGAGCAAACAAAATGAGAGATGAGATGATGACATTGATCAATGTTGCCTGTATGTCTGCGCTTAAACGATGACTGTTCTGGCTTTTAGCAGGCTCTCTTTACCTTGAGGTCCTTGCAGGGCTGTATAGTGCTTGTTCCAGGCAGATTTGACATACTAGCTTAGCAGGCAATGACTTTCACAACAAATGCAGCAACTATTAGGACTGGTAACTTGTGATGTGATAAGTTTAATCAACATTGCCTGGATGTCTGTTCTTAGATGGTGACTAGGGATGAGCCGAACACCCCCCGGTTCGGTTCGCACCAGAACCTGCGAACGGTCCGAAAATTTGCACGAACGTTAGAACCCCATTGACGTCTATGGGACTCGAACGTTCGAAATCAAAAGTGCTCATTTTAAAGGCTAATTTGCATGGTATTGTCCTAAAAAGGGTTTGGGGACCCGGGTCCTACCCCAGGGGACATGTATCAATGCAAAAAAAACTTTTAAAAACGGACGTTTTTTTCAGGAGCAGTGATTTTAATGATGCTTAAAGTAAAAAAAAAAAAAAGTGAAATATTCCTTTAAATATCATACCTGGGGTGTGTCTATAGTATGCCTGTAAAGTGGCGCGTGTTTCCCCTGTTTAGAACAGTTCCTGCACCATATGTCATTTTTAAAAGAAAAAATCTCATTTAAAACTGCTTGCGGGTTTAATATAATGTCGGGTCCTGGCAATATGGATGAAAATCAGTGAGACAAACGGCATGGGAACCCCCCAGTCCATTACCAGGCCCTTTGGGTCTGGTATGGATATTAAGGGGAACCCCGCACCCAAATTAAAATAAGGAAAGGTGTGGGGCCACCAGGCCCTATATACTCTGAACAGCAGTATACAGGCGGTGCAAACAAGACAGGGACTGTAGGTTTGTTGTTAAGTAGAATCTGTTTGTAATTTTGAATGGGTACATTTTTAACGTGTTTAGCTCCAGCCAAAAAATCTTTTTTAAGCTTTTTGGAAAACATAGGGAAGGGTTATCACCCCTGTGACATTTGTTTTGCTGTCTTTCCTCCTCTTCAGAAGATTTCACCTCACTTTTTGTCCCAATAACAAATGTTTTTTGAAAATTTGGGTTTTTTTGTGGAACAAGGATTGGAAAGCATCAGTGGAAAGGAGAAATGTTTTTCCCATATTAACTCTTATGCCCCGTACACACGGTCGGATTTTCCGATGGACAATGTCCGATCGGAGTGTGTTGTCGGAAATTCCGACCGTGTGTGGGCTCCATCGGACATTTTCCATCGGATTTTCCGACACACAAAGTTGGAGAGCAGGAGATAAAATTTTCCGACAACAAAATTCAATCGCGTCAATTCCGACCGTGTGTGGCCTGTTCCGACGCACAAAGTGCCACGCATGCTCAGAAGAAATTCCGACATGGGACAGCTCGTTCTGGTAAACATAGCGTTCGCAATGGATACAGCACTTTCGTCACGCTGAAATGTTAAAAATGGTTTAATACAGCGCACTCTCTTCTTCTTTATAATGTGACAAGAATTAAGTAGTTTTGCTGCTCATATTCACACACACTTCTCACAAAGTTTTATTTGTGTTTTTTTTAGTGGGATTCCCTGAATATATTGTTATTAGTTGTCACATCTGACAGTTTTATATATTTTTTTTTTTTTTTTGGATTTTCAGCCTTTTTTTTTTGTTTTAATGTTTGGATTTTTTCCAAGGCTGATCTTTGTTCAATGTTATTTTTATTTTTACTCCAGAATATTTTTGTCTGTGTTTTGTGTGTCAAGTTACCCCAACACCATTGATATCTTTTATTATTTAATCTCCAGGAGATTGTTTGGTGTTTGGTGTCCCTTGTTCATTTCACATTGTATATTTGAAATGTACCTGAATCCTCACAAACCAACTGTCATTTTTGAAGTAAAACACATAGGAGAGTATAATTCAAAACAAAAATCCTTTATTAAGGGATCAGAACCAAACAAAGAGGAAGGCAACACTGGATCAACATGAGAAATTAGCGAAGCCTGGGACCCCCACGGCAGACATCAATTCTTCAACATCAAAATTGGTGGCCTGAGGAGTCCATATCTAAGGGAGGGCAGTCTGGTCCAGAATTCGCAGAGATCCGGATAGCAGCAGATGACATGTGTGTCCCCAGGCTGTGGTACCACAAGAGGCTGCATCTTTTGGCCGACCAGACTGAACCCAGGGCAATCACTGTCTGGTCTTCCTTCCACGCTTCCTTCCGGGCTGTGGCTGTGCAGTTGGAGATGTGGCAGGAGGAGGAGTAGGACCTTGAGGAGGAGGAGGACTAGGGGGGACCTGGTGGAGAGGGAGGAGGAGGAGGAGGACCTGCAGGAGGAGGAGGAGGACCACCCCAAAGATGTGTGTGAGGTGTAATTTGGCCCCTCATACCTTTCTCCAGAGCCTCCGATATGAGGGCCTCACACAAGACTTTTTGGCCCTCCTCCATCCTCTGCATTTTATAGGCTATGAAGGCAGCAATGTTCTCCTGCATGGTGTGGGGTGCTCCCAGGACCTCTGTAGCCCTCCAAAAGAATGCTATAGCAGCCTCCTCTAGGGTACTCCTCCTACTGCCACTTTCTGTTTTCAGGGGGGGGTAGAGGGACCTTGATATCAGCCAGCCGGCTCGGCCCGGCCACCTCCTGGCTGAGACTTCCCTGTGTATGAAAAAGGGACATAGTTGTAATGTTTTGCATCATCAATCACAATCCTAAATTAGTACTCCCAACTAACATCTAGTTAACATCATTGATTGGACAAGCAGAAATATTTAGAGGAATGCTATACCTGGCTCAATCTGGGCTCCTCCACATATCGCCTGGAAGGCCCAGGTTGGGCGTCAGAAGCCTCAGCCGGGGGGGAAGGAAGCGTGGAAGGAAGACTGGAGAGGGATGACCTGGGTTCAGTCTGGCCTGCCAGAAAGTTCAGCCTGTCGTAGTACAACATCCTGGGAACATAGATGTCATCTGCTGCTCCGGATCTCTGCGAATCCAGGACTTTCTTGCGCTCCCTCAGATATGTGCTCCTCAGGCCACCAATGAAAATCTTTAAATAAGTGATGTCTGCCGTGGGGATCACCTGCTTCACAATTTCACACAATTGCTCCAGTGCTGCCTTCCTCTTTGCTTGGTTCTTGAAATGGGGGTGGGTAATCTCCCACAGACAGGGCAGCTCACTTAGCATCTCTACGAATACTGACATAAAGTCATTGTCTTTCATTAAGATATCCATGTTCACTGCAAGACACAACACAAGACAAAGCCTAATGTCAGACAAAACTCTCCTAATCTTGTTACAATATAGGACTCAATCTAGAAGCAGTACAGGCACAAGTTTGTCTCTTACCTTCGTTCTTACGATCGGCGCGTCCAATGCTCCTTCCTCCGCTCACAGATCGTACGTAATACGCACGCGTGTTACGCTTTATACACACTGAGCATGCGTGTAACTCCGCCCGCCCCTGACGTTCTTTCTAGTCTATTCCCCGCCCCTTTTCGTTCAGCGCAGTGGGGGAAGAGCACATGGCGGAGTCACAGCAGGTGCGTGATAATTGCAGGAACGAGGAGGAGGAGGAGGAAAGCCTGGATCCAGGCACGTCCCGATCCAGAAGGAGACGTTTTAAGGCCACAAATATGTCGTTTGGGGAGATGTTGGAGATGGCCGACATCATGAAGAAGTCCGACTATGACGGAAAATATGGGCCTTACCCCAACCCCAACATCCGAAAGGCCAAGATCATGGCGAAAGTGGTCAGGAGTCTTGAGAGGAATTTCGGGGTACGAAGGTCGAAAGATCAGCTCAGGAAGCGGTGGTCGGACCTGAAGTTGAGAGAGCCAGAGCAGTACCGAAAGATCCGGAGAGTGCTGCAAAAAAGTAAGTAGTTGTGCTGTGTTCCTATTCTTTCTATCTTTATTCCGTTCGTTCTGCTCCATATGCTTTTATTAATTGTAACGTTTAAAAGGGCAACTTTAATGTTCATGGGCCCATTATTCGTTCGTATCAAACATTTTTCTTTCGGCCTCTAGAACACCATTGTTTAGGCCATATGCATTTTCACACATTTTTTGGGGCCTACTTGGATGCCAAATATTTGTTTGTGTAGATGGGTTTGTTACTAGAATGAAATGCAAACTAGATTGTGTGTAAGGAGAGGACACTGAGCAGCTGTTTTCACATCTGGACACTGGAGCACTAGTGTGGGACCCCAGAACACCATTTTTATTAGGGGGGGGACACAGGTGCTCCAGTGTATACTATAGGGGGGGCTACATCTGTGAAGCTTGTACCAAACAGGTAAAGTATTGCAGCTTGACAAAGGCCAATAAAAAATATACATCTTGGAACTCTGCTAAAATAGACAATTGTACCCCACTTCCAAGCAATGTTTCCTATTTCTAGTTCTGCCATCAAATATCTGTGTGCTAAGTATACCATTTTTGTTTTACATGGGGAAAAAAGACTCGGAGGACACCCCTCATCCCAGGAGAACACAGACCCCCCCACCTCTGGAAGAAGGGGAAATACCGCAAACCCAAGAAGCTGAGCAGGAGGAAGAAGAAGATGTGGTGGAGATTGGCACCACAACAGGTGAGTGTCTGCGACCACAGGCTCAGGTAAAAGAGATGGATGGTGGCAGATTTTTGAGACCTTTTTTTTGTTCTTTATCTCTTTTTAGGTGATCGTGATGTGAGGGAGAGAGAACGTTTCACACCTGAAAGTGCCCAGATACTGATCGGGGAGATCATGGGGTGTAATCTCGAATTGCACAACATACAGCAACAAATCAGTGATGTTATTAAAAAAAATAATAACATCATTGATGTTTTGGGGCAAATTTAAACCCCACGAAATCACCTGTTTTCTTGTGGTCCAATCTTGCAAAAATTTTTTCAATGTTTAGAAAAGCCAAATTTGGAGGATGCACACAGTGTGCCAACATGTGCTATCTGCCATCACGGGAGATCAATGGACGCGTTTTGGGGGTGCAACCCCTTCCTCAATTATAAAGTCGCGTTGAGGAAGGGCTTGCTCCCCTAAAACACGTCCCTTGATCCCCCCTGATGGCAGATAGCACATGTTGACATTCGTAAATTGGTGTGCATCTTCCAAATTTGGCTTTTCCAGGGGTGATTTCCCCCCATCTGAACGCTACATCAAACCCAGTTCCTAAATACTGATGTCTGATATAGCCTTCAGGTTTTACCATATGTGAACTTTGTAAGTTCAAGTTTTTTGGCTTTCTTGTTGGTTTTACACAGGCCTGTTTTATCTGAAATGGATATTTCAATTTTTGATAATGCTACTGCAAAAATTGTTATACAACAAACATGTTGGTTTGTTTTAAAAACCTTTCATAAATGCACATGTGATTGTGCAGGTATAAAAAAGTGGCTTACTCAAGAATGTGTGGATTATTGTGTCAACACTACAACACATTTGGGGTGATGTAATTGCTGTTTTATGCAAAAATGGGGGTTATTTCCTAAGGGCAAATACACTTTGCACTACAAGTGCAGGTTCAGTGCAGTTGCAAGTGCACTTGTAGTGAAATGTGTTTTTGCATTTAGGAAGTACCAGCCAACACTGTTTTTTATAAGGTTACCCAATCACGACATTTTCTGCACTGCACATTTCTGTCAGGGTCAGCTAAAACAAACACAAGCAGTAAATGTCCACAAAGAATTTCTTTTGGTTGTTTCACAGGTTTCACAGATTGTCTGGCATATTGATAGCCCCCCTACCCGCAAAGAACTCCAGGTAGCGTAACCAGACATCACGGGCACTCAGGGAGGGCAAGCCAGGACGGCCACTTTCAAGCGCCGTCAGTGTTGATGGATTTGGGATTCCGGCCTCAGGCCCAACTGAGCCAGCATAGTTGGCTGAATGTTTTCTTAAAAAATTATGGAGAACACAGCAGGCAAGTATTATATGGTTCAGTTTATACTCTGCCATATGGATGGGTGTCTCCACCACTCTTCGGGCTCTGGCCAGCCGGTAATTAAAAACCCTCTGTTCCGGGGTGAGGGTCCTCATCGGGAATGGCCGCATCAGGTGGTCCCCCAGCGCAAATGCTTCATCAGCAACGAACACAAATGGGAGACCTTCAACATTGTCCTCTGGAGGTGGCAAGTCCAAGCTGCCATTCTGGAGATGCCTGTAGAACTCCGTCTGGGCGATCACTCCACCATCGGACATCCAGCCATTCTTCCCCACGTCCACATACAAGAACTCGTAATTAGCCGACACCACCGCCAACATCACTATACTATTAAACCCCTTGTAATTATAATAGTACGACCCCGAGTTGGGTGGTGGGACGATGTGGACGTGTTTCCCATCAATTGCCCCTTCGCAGTTAGGAAAGTCCCACTGCTGGGCAAAGTGGGAGGCCACAGTCTGCCATTCCTGTGGCGTGGAAGGAAACTGTTGAGGAAAAAACAATAAACATTACTATTTTTTCACAGAAACATGGCAAACAGATTAGACACAAACATTATGGGGCAACGTCCAGATAGCATTTATTAAGGGGAATTTAACAACAACAAAGTATAAGGTACACCTATCATATTCCCCCTCCCCCCCTCATGGGCCATTTCTAACATTATAGGGGGGGAACTCTTGGACAGGTAACCCTCTTCACTTCATTGAGAGATGAATGCCTAAATAATGGGTATTACTTGGAACAGACCCTCCTTAGTTACACTATTGGCAGACCACTGGACAGGTAAGAAGTGTCATAATACAAAGATATAAATACACACTGTACACATTTGAGCACATTTGAACATTCTGCTATTACCTATCAAGATAATAATAGGATACAAGAACTTTAAACAGTACCATTGGAAAGTATACAGGCAGGCCCTTGTACTACATGCTTTGGGGAATTCATCCATAAATCTGACCAGTAAAGAGATGGGTATAGTGTGTATGGGATTGGCAAAGTCAGCAGATAGATGATTGAGGATAGAGAATTGGGATCAGCTGACTTAGCAGTTGGGGGAGGGAGGGTTACAAAAAATTTGGGGACACCACAAAAAAAAGCCTCTGCCACTCTGCCTGAATTTAAATAAAAAATAACATTTCCAAACATTTTAGGGGGTGTTTGGGGTAAAGCACTACTATAGAGCTGATAAAATACATTGTTAAGTGACTACATGAGGTGAATATAGGGCAGGAGACACCATGCTGGAGAGGTTATTGAAGGGCAAATATGTATGATGGACATAAAATAATAATTACATAAAAATCCAGCATGCATGAGGACAAAGGGGACATTCACAGCATATTACAATCATGGTAATTAGGGAATGAGGAAAGAAATACAATATATTATCAAACATTCAATACAATAAAATGGGATATAAAAGGATAAAAATCTTACCTTCATATATTCCTTCTGCAGGACCTGGATGATGGCAGAACAGGTCTCTGGGATAATGATCCCCAGAGCCTGGGGGGAGATGCCTGTCGAGAACTTGAGGTCCTGAAGGCTTCTCCCTGTGGCCAAATACCGCAAGGTAGCGACCAACCTCTGCTCCGGAGTGATGGCTTGCCTCATGCAGGTATCCTGCCTGCGAATATAGGGGGTCAGCGAAGCCAACAAACGGTGAAACACGGGGTCCGTCATCCTGAGAAAGTTCCTGAAATCATCAGGATTATTCTCACGGATCTCACGGAGCAAAGGCATATGAGAGAACTGGTCACGCTGAAGCAACCAATTCTTGGTCCATGAACTCCTCCCCACCCTGTTCATGGACTGGACTTGTGTCAAGGTCAGGTCCCCAACACCAAGCCCCCGCACAGCACGAACTCTATGAGGAGTACGCATATGAAACATGGCTAGAAAACGGTCGGCTGCTCAGAACGAAGTAACAGAACGCACTGAAGAACAGCAAGGCCTGTGAAGAGCGACCTGAAAACCAGTAACGAACGAACAAGAATACAATGACTACTTAAAGTCACGTGGAACTTGCTTGCACGCACTGAAGAGCAGATACAAACCCACAAGCACAAACTGAACGGCAGAAAACTATCCGAAAGCCACGAGTCTGAAAAAGCGCGAAATCGTCTCTCACCAAACTTTTACTAACACGAGATTAGCAAAAGGAGCCCAAAGGGTGCCGCGCTTGGTTCTGAACCGGCCTTTTCTAGTCTCGTCGTACGTGACCGCGTGGTTGTCGATCGGAAATTCCGACAACTTTGTGCGACCATGTGTAGGCAAAACAAGTTTGAGCCAACATCCGTCGGAAAAAATCCTAGGATTTTGTTGTCAGAATGTCCGAACAAAGTCCGACCGTGTGTACGGGGCATTACAGGAGAGAATTTCCCTTCCTAGGGGTAGATTTCATCTCACTTCCTGTTGTCTCCTTCCGTTTGCAAGTAGGAGTCATTTGTAAGTTAGATGTTTGAAAGTAGGGGCCTGCCCTATATACTCAGCGGAAATTTGGGCCTTAGGTGTTGTTGTGGCCACAACACTGTAAGCCCTCACAGGGCCCTGCTGTGAAATATTAGATCAAGAATTGTAATTACATGCCCCTGTTGAACAGGGGCAGAAAAATTGGGCCTTTGGTGGTGGTGGTGCTGGTGCCACAACACTGTAAGTCCTCACTCACTCTTGGTGGGTGCAGAAATGGGCCCTGCTGTGAAATATTAGATCAAGAATTGTAATTACATGCCCCTGTTGAACAGGGGATGAAAAATTAGGCCTTAGGCACTGGTGCTGGGGCCACAACACTGCAACCCCTCACAGACACTCTAGTTGGAACGCAGGAACGAGCCCTGCTGCAAAGTATTGCATCAAAAATTGTAATTACACGCCCCTGTTAAACAAGGGCTGAAAAATTGGGCCTTAGGCACTGATGCTGGTGCCACAACACTGCAACCCCTCACAGATACTTTAGTTGTAAAGCAGAAACGAGCCCTGCTGCAAAGTATTGCATCAAAAATTTTAATTACACGCCCCTGTTAAACAGGGGCTGAAAAATTGTGCCTTAGGCACTGGTGGTGGCGCCTAGAACCAAAAATGTTCTTACAAGCTATCAGCGTGATCATTGAAGAGGAAGAGGATAATTACTCAGGGATAGTCACTCAGCATCAGCATAGGCAGTCTTTGAAGGGATCTGAGATTTCAAAAAAATTATTCAGTTACATCAGCATCAGGTGCTTGGTAGCTGGTGGTGATCCAAGACTGATTCATTTTTATGAAGGTCAGTCGATCGACCGAGTCGGTGGACAGACGCACCCTGTGATCGTTTACAAAGCCTCCAGCAGCACTGAATGTGCGTTCCGAAAGAACGCTGGATGCAGGACAGGCCAGTAGCTCAATTGCATACTGTGCAAGCTCTGGCCAGTGATCCATCCTCAAGACCCAGTAACCCAGAGGATTTTCGGTGGGAAAGGTGTCCAAGTCAGATCTTGCCCCTAGGTATTCCTGCACCATGTAAAACAGACGCTGGCGATGGTTGCTGGAACCGATCATACCTTGGGGCTGCGGACCAAAAAAATTGTCTGATTGCATCGGTCAGACGGCCACCTTCTCCACCGCTCTTTCTTTGACTGACCGAAGCCTCAGCAACACGTTGTCCAGAAACAGGAGTTTGTAACCTCCCAGCCTCTGGGAACGCGTTGCACAGACCTTTCTGCAAGGCCTCCCGAAGATGTTTCATCCTCTGCTCCCTCTGCGATGGCAAGATAAGGTCCGCAACCTTACCCTTGTAACGTGGATCAAGGAGGGTTGCCAGCCAGTATTGGTCCTTCTCCTTGATACCATGAATACGAGGATCCTTACGCAGGCTTTGCAGGATCAGGGAGGCCATGCAGCGTAGGTTTGCTGAGGCATTCGGTCCGGAGTCCTCTGGGTCACGAAGGACAACATGGTCCGCAGCCACCTCCTCCCAGCCATGTACAAGTCCATGTGTTTCTTGGGACTGATCCCTTAAAGACTGCTGCTGATGCTGAGTGCCAGGCTCCACCTCCATACTGACACAATCTTCCTCCTCCTCCTCCTCCTCATCGTCCTCTTCCTGTGTGATCGGCGGGCACGCAGGAACACTGTCTGGATAAAGGGGGCCTTGAGAGCTAAGGAAGTCCTCCTCTTCCTGCCTCTGTTCTTCCTCAAGTGCCCTGTGTTGTGGAAAATGTTATATTAATGTGTTGTCATAAGTCTCCCAGTGTGTGTGTTCAATCACAGTCCGCTCTAATAGCTGACTGGGGCAGACCAACCCTGGTTGAGATCCGTTTGGTAGTGAAAAGCTCTTTGGGGATGTAGAGAAATGTTTGCGGAGTGGGGACGTGTCTGCCAGCTAAGGGCCCCTGTGCGATGCACAGAATGATCGTCTGGTGGGGATGTGGTCGCTCTGCAAAGACATTGTCGGTTTAACGAGTGTGCTCTCATGTTGCCCGTGTGCCTGATCAACACATTTGTGGCCCAATGAGTGTACACCTGCCGATAATCTCTCGTCCACAAAGACAGTAGAATAATCCAGGTATACATTGTTCTCTGGAACAATGTATAATAGGGATTTCTATCAACGGAAATACGGGAGTCTTTTGGGTTCTGGTTGGAGACAGGGTTAATGTTTGAAAGCCATGTGGCTTCTAAAAACATACATGCACCCTGTCTCTGCTCAGACACACCCATAAGACTCCTGTAGTCATTGTTCATTGGTTGTTGCATTTTCCTGTGTTGTTAAATCCTTATATGGTCATTGATATCCTGTGAGGTCACAAGCTTTGTAAGAGGTGTTTGGCTGTTGGAGGCGGAACCCTCGAGCTTTTGGGACCTCCTATTGATATGCTAATAAAGTGTCTCACGCAGACAGCTGGGACAGGCTGGCGGCAGTGGGTTTTTGGAGCTGGAACGATGAGGATGTGTTTTGTCTAGTGGTCTGGATGGGGCACACACCAGAGGATGGATACGATCAAAAGGTGAGATGGTATTATATCATTTAGACGAAATTGTTATTAACAGGAGATTTGGCTGTGTGCTTTGCGTACAACCAAATTTCGCTAACAGCATGGCGAGCCAGAACGTAGGAGTGAACAGAACCTCCTTCAGAATTGGATTATTAAGATGTGCTGGGGAGGGTCTGCTTCGCAAAAAGAACAAATTTTTCGTCTTTTGAAATAATGCTGGAAGTTTGATCGTATGTCTGGTGTGTGCCTCTCGGTGTGTGTGTGTGCGTGTGTGTGTGATTTGTATCTCGAATCTTTGTGTAAGGAGACTGTGTGTGTGTGACTGATGCTGTGTAGCAAGTTTGTAATGCATATGAGAAATATAAATGTATGAATTGATATTATTTGCAGCCTACAATGTGTGTGTGTGGCTGAGTAGTTTTGTAAGTAGCTGAACCTGTTTGTAAAGATGCCATGAGTTTAGTGAAGGGGCAGGCATTGTTGTGTTTGTGTTGAAAGGGGCTACGCCCTGGGGGAAGGGAACTATAATGTTCTGAACAGACATTGCAAGCATTCACTGTCTGTATCTTTCAATGTTTTGGTTCCTGTGAAAGCTGTGAACTGAGTTTGAGTGTATGTTACAGCCGTGTAATTGTGGGTTATGTGGCTTGGTTGTTTCGTTGGATAGCATGTGTTCCTAAGTTGTGCTTTTTGTAACTTTAACACTTTTAAATGTTTGTCTAAGCGTTCATTTAGTATCTCAAATGTGTAATTTTGTGGGGAGAAATTTTTGGTCTTGGTAGGAAAATGGTTTTTGTCTGCTACTTCCTTTTGTTCTCTTGTTGTTGTTGTCTACCATGTGACTACGGTTGGCCATTTTCTTTTCCTTTGTGTGTGAACTTTGAAATGTTTATCCATCTTGGTCAGTTTTGGCGGGAAAATGCGCCATTTTGTTGTGGTCTGGCTTTTGTTGTGGTCACCATGTGCATCGGCGGCCATTTTGAAGACCTGTGCTCCATTGTGTATTCCTTTGTGTGTGTAAAGCCATGTGCTTCAAGCTACAATCTGGCTTCTAGGCACCATTTTGTGAATTCTATTTTTGTACTGTTTACTTACTTTTCAAGGAAACTATTGCGTTTTCTGTATTGAATATTGGTTTTAAGTTCAAATGCCTGTCGCATATCCAAGTGCCCATGCATTGTTGGGACATCACAATAGGAGCTGTTTACACCCTATGGGGGTCTCAGGTTTCTAGGTAATAGCATGGGGGAGTTCTAACTCCCAGAGTCAAATAGAATGTATTGTTTAAGACGTTTTATGTAACTTTGTGTCTTATCATTTGTTAATGTCAGCCAATTTCTGTAGTCCGGGTTTCATTCACCATTTTGCTGTGGACCGATTTTCGATTGCTGCAACTGCCTTTTTGTTTATGCTGATTTTAGTCTCCATCGAAATATCTCTGGTTTTGTACTGAATTCCATTTCCAGTAGAATCATTTAGGTTTTTATTCCAGTTGTTTTAAAGAAGTTTATGTTTCTAGTGAAGAAATCTCGATTTTGGCGGGATCAACAACTAAATTTCATGTGTTAATGGCGACATTTTGTTTGTGGTTTGCAGTGGAAGGGAAAAGACTTTGGTCCTCCTTCAGCCGTCTTTTTGCAGGAGTTTCAGTTTTTGGCTTTTGTTACACTGTTGTGTGGTATTTCGGTCAAAACTTGTGGTTTGACTTCCCAGGGGGGTATGTGACTCAAGGGGGTTTTCCCTCCCATTTGCAATATGGGGGCTTATTCCACCCACTCCGGGACAAAAAGTTTTTATCTGTTGATGTTAGCCATAGATTTTTCTAATGTTTTGATAGACAAAATATGAAGCTATTCAAGGCTTCCCCTCCCCCTCCCTCTTCCTACTCAGGTGTGCAACAGGAAGTTGGTGGGAGGGGCTTGGGGTCTTTTGACTTGTGTTTGGAAGGATAAAATTATTTTTATTTTTAAATTAAATGAAGGTTTATACTGTAATACAGTTTTGGGTAGAGAGCAAACAGGGGGCATCCATGTTATTGTTGTAATATCGAGGTACAGAGAGAAGCCGCAGTGTTTTGTAAAAAAAAAAGCAGACAAAAGTGCTCTGTGTATATTCGTCTGGCGACGCAGTGTACGGTCGTACAGCGCAATGCGCTTGTGTATGCATACACTGTGAGGGGTTGAGACATAATTCGGGGGTTGATCTGTGGTTGTTGGTGAATCATTTGGCATAGTTAAAAAAAGAGTGGTACTCTGTAGTTCCGTGCCAAACGTGTTGGGACAACAAGCCATAGAGTTGATGCCTCGTTTTAGTGTTTCTAGTTGAGTGACTAGTTTGTAGTCTGTCAATCCACCGTGTAAGAAGGCACCGGGCGGTGGTCTCCGAAATTGGTGCAAGGGTTTTCCCTGGACGCAGGGGTAAGACGATAAGCTGATTCGAAATCGCCATGGGCAATGGCAGTCCGTGCAAGGGAAGGAATGCGAGGCTTCCCACAGTCAGACGGATGCACAAGAGCATATGGAGTCTAGTTCTGAGGAAAAGGCCATTAAACCCCAGAAAGATTGACATAGGTGGTCCAAGGATACTATTTTGGGTATCCCTCTGGAGTTGATGTTGCGCGACTGTGGCTTCAGAAAGTGTCTCGCGCAGACAGCTGGGACAGGCTGGCGGCAGTGGGTTTTTGGAGCTGGAACGATGAGGATGTGTTTTGTCTAGTGGTCTGGATGGGGCACACACCAGAGGATGGATACGATCAAAAGGTGAGATGGTATTATATCATTTAGATGAAATTGTTATTAACAGGAGATTTGGCTGTGTGCTTGTGTACAACCAAATTTCGCTAACACCTGTCCATTATTCCGCGCAGCGTGTGCTCCAACAGGTGGACAAGGGGGACAGTGTCACTGATGCATGCACTGTCACTGTCACTGTCACTGCTCACCATCCTCGTGGCCTCCTCAAATGGAGACAGGACAGTGCATGCATCCCTGATCATGGCCCACTGGCGTGGGGAAAAAAACAAGCTCCCCTGACCCTGTCCTGGTGCCATAGTCGCACAGGTACTCATTGATGCTCACAGGTATGTGAGCAGGACGCACCCCACTAACTTGTAGTTTTAGCTGAACACTGTGAGCAGGATGCACTGCACTAACTGTAAATAGTCTAGCTGCCTGACTGTGGTACTAATAGGATCAAAAGAACACCAGCAATTTTCTTCAGGTAGCTGTAAATACTGTAACAAGACAAGCCTGCCTGTCAGTAAGAAGATAACAGGAACGGATCTAGCTGAACACTGTGAGCAGGACGCACTGCACTAACTTGTAGCTTTAGATGAACACTGTGCAGAGGTCTCACTACACTAACTTGTAGGTTTAGCTGAACACTGTGAGCAGGACGCACAGCACTAACTTGTAGTTTTAGCTGAACACTGTGAGCAGGATGCACTGCACTAACTTCTGGGTTTAGCTGAACACTGTGAGGTGGACGCACCCCACTAACCTGTAGGTTTAGCTGAACACTGTGAGCAGGACACACCCCACTAACTTGTAGGTTTAGCTGAACGCTGTGAGCAGGACGCACCCCACTAACTTGTAGTTTTAGCTGAACACTATGAGCAGGACGTACTGCACTAACTGTAAATAGTCTAGCTGCCTGACTGTGGTACTAATAGGATCAAAAGAACACCAGCAATTTTCTTCAGGTAGCTGTAAATACTGTAACAAGACAAGCCTGCCTGTCAGTAAGAAGATAACAGGAACGGATCTAGCTAAACTGAATACAGTGTATATATATATGCAACACCTGGGATGCATATATATACACACAATACATTGTAAGTGCAGCTAACTGACTGACTGTTCTGCCTAATCTATCTAACTCAAATCAAATGACACTGTCTCTCTGTCTATCTCTTTCAACGCTGGAACACACACTACACAGGGCCGCCGTGCAGGCGGCCTTATATAGTGTGGGGCGTGTACTAAATCCCCTGAGCCATAATTGGCCAAAGCCTCCTTGGCTTTGGCCAATTACGGCTCTCTGTTCAGACGGCGCTGTGATTGGCCAAGCATGTGGGTCATAGTGCATGCTTGGCCAATCATCAGCCAGCAATGCACTGCGATGCTGCAGTGAATTATGGGCCGTGACACGCCACACGAATTTGGCGCGAACGGCCCATATCATTCGCAATTCGGCGAACGGGCGAACAGACGATGTTTGAGTCGAACATGGGTTCGACTCGAACACGAAGCTCATACCTAATGGTGACTTGTCTTGACCGTCAGAAGGCTCCCTCCATCTTGTAGTTCTTACAGGACTATAAATATTGGCTCTCTTTTTCTCAGTCTTCGCTACTTACCTAATCCCTATACCTTAAAAGCAATGGGTGGTCTGACTGGACAGTGTTTCCCATAGAAACAGAGCAAAGCAGCAGACTGAAATGAAAAACAGCATAATGCTAAGTCTCCACTATTGTGACCTGAAAGTCGCATGATTTTGCCGCAAATTTGATGCGACTTGAAGCAATGCCTGTGTATTCTTAAGGTCTATGAACACAGATATGAATGGTACTCATTGTAAATCATGTGATATGGCTTGTCATGCGACTTTGCAGTGACAAGTCACACTAGTGGAAACTGAGCCCAACACAGTGATCCCAGAGCAAGCGTTGAAAAGGGGATAGGAAGAGCCCAGGTGAATGCCATAAAGAGCACAATGATCCTAGAGCAACACTGAGAAGGAGACAGGAAAAACACAGGTGAATGCCATAAAAAAGAAAACATACCTGCAAACAATAACCACATAAGCATCCAGCATGCATGAGTAGAGAGCTCCACTATTTGTTGCCCAAAAATGCCATAAAACCATTTAGAACTCACATTTGCCATTAGTGATCATATCAGTGCCTGAGCATGTTCAGATCACCATCCTGGAAAAGCTCTAGCCAGGAAACAGAGGCTGCATCACTTCCTGCCTCTCATGCTCAGAGTGTACTTGCACTGCTGCAGCCATCTTGGGAATGGCAAATGCCCATTACACAGAGAAAAGAAGTAAAAAGCATATGGAAAGCAAAAGGAAACGATGTCCTGTACGTCAAAGCTTGTTTAAAGCTTTCTTTGAGAAGCCTGCACCACCAGAATGGGGCTCCAACCATATAGCTCATTTGGAGACTGTAGAGAAGGGACTTCCGCCCAGGAGAAGCTGAAATATGCCCCCCAGACCACCAGAATGGGGCTCCAACCATATAGCTCATTTAGAGATTGTACAGGAAGGACTTCCACCCAGGAGAGGCTGAACCTGGCTGGGGCAACAAACGGTAAGGGATACCTAGCAATTTCAGTCCTGATCAGGTGAGGAAAAAAAGGAGAATGCTGTGAGCCGGGGTGTCTTTGATTCATAGTTAACCAGTCCTATCAGGTTGTGGGGGCGGAGTCACAACCCCATATGTATGCTGCCATGATGCACCAGGAAATGGTTTTTAGGAATATGAGGATTGTAAAAACCTTTCCAGCTGTTTACATGGGGTGATTCTGGCGAGGAGAAGGGGATGATTACTCCATATAGGAATTTAAACTGCACCATGGTAAAATTTAGGAATGGTGTCTAACACTAATTCAACTTCCGGAAACACCAAGTAGGAGGACCAATAAGGATAGAAACACTGGGTATGGGCAAAATATAACAGTAGTCAAAATTGGTCAATTACTTCCGGTAGTGCGGAATAAATGATTGGTCTTAAACATGAAGCTTGGGGTATAAATAGAGTGACGCACCAATCCAAAGCAGTTTCCTGATGACGCAATTGTATTTGCGAAACGTGTAGAGGCTGCTGGGAAAAATACTATGTCACTTCCTGTCGGCGATAGCGAGGCTTGAGACACACGTCAGCATAGGAGATACACGGCAATACCTTCACCCATCTAAACCGCTGGAAAAGTTTGGTGCCGACTTATGGGCACATGAAAATATGAGTTTTTAGTCTTTTTTTTAACCTTTTAAAAATAAATGGTACATATATATTGCGCAATGATTACTGTTCATTTTTTATGAGGACGTATACCTCTTGTACCTATTTACTGGGAGCAGCATAGACCAAAAAACCCTGAGCGGAGTGGTTATCCCTTTTAATGAACCAAAGGCGTGTTCATATCATTATCTGGTCAGTGGCCAATTCATATGGTGGTGGTGTTGTCACTAAATTGGTGGATCAGTCACATGGAAACACAGATGTAGGATAAAAGTGCACAGGAATAGTTCATTCACAGTGGAGAGATTTCATCTGGATTTATTAATTAGCTGGCACATTTAAACCAGCAGCAACACTGGACATTGATTGATTTATCATTATTATTATATATTATATATAATTTTTTCTGTATTTTTTTCTTTTATTGATTTGATTTATTCCTTCAACATCGATTGGGGGCTTGAGTGATGTTATTTTGGTGTATCATTTAATGTTTTGAGGATTTATACATGTGATATAGGCACTGCACATACGATATACGACATATATATATACGACATATACGATAATTTTTTACTGTCTCATAATATTTTATTGACTCTTTGGTATAACATAAGTGGTGTATTTAGGAATATAAGATAGGGGTTAGTGCAGTCAACACTTTTTGTTTTTTTCATACGTATGTAATACATAATTTTTTTGGAGAACACAGTGGTGGCTTCTGCCTTTGAAACTCTCTCTCTAAAAATCCATATAAGGCTATAGAGTGTGTGTGTGTGTAAGCAGGGATCACTACTTTGGCTCATTTACCAGTACATTTAGTATGAGTTTTAAACATTCATCTCTATAAAGATGCTATCTTCATCAAAGCTCTGAAGCTTAGCCGGTTAAACATGTAACAAGGAAAGTAGAGCTCCACCTCAAGAGGAGGTTCAAGCCATTGGCCATTATGGGGAGGACATGTGCTTGCTCTCTTGCCTCAAGCTGAGGCCTGAAAGGTTGCTGCTAGGTCCAGAAGGCCGTTAGGGGCCTAGCATGTGCTGACATACAGACCTACACACATCTGGCTTAGGAAATTCACCAACTGGGAAAACTACCATCTCTGAAGGCCTTGTGGCTAATCTACATTGATGCTTATTGCTGTCTGGCTGTGGCAGATCTGGGGGACAACCATGGAGATGCACATGATGCTCTCTGCTGTGCAGGGTTAGTGTTGTTTGCAATTCATTGGCTGGTCGAGCTTAGTGAAAGTCACTGGTCTACCTGACTGCAACTTTCTCTCCTCTCATCTGTGCTGCTTCATTCTGCAATCCAGAGGTTACACTTGTCCTACACCTCCCTGACCAGGAGTGAGCGAGGCTATTTATCCAGGACCCTCCCATAGTTGGCAACATTGTAAAAAAAATTTTAGGGACACTTTTTTGGCTGTAGCCGGAGTCTTATTATAATTAGGGGGCGGGGCATGTGTTTGTAGGTGTGGCATAGGGTAAAAGTAAAAATGCGATGCGCAGAAGTGCGTCACGGTGAAAAATGGGCGTGGTTTACACGGAATATTGGGCGTGTCTTAAATGGGCGTGTCTCAAAGGGGGGGTGGTTAGCGTCTGAGATGAACAAGGGACAGAGGGAGAGGGATGGAGGGAGAGGGAGGGAGAGGGGGAGAGGGAGGGAGGGAGAGGGGGAGAGGGGGAGAGGGAGAGAGGGATGGAGGGACAGCAGCCCCAGATCCTACACAACAATAGAAATATGTGTATTCCAGAAAGTTTATCAATCAGCAGATAAAGATACTCCAAACACCTGGTGTTAGCACTTCAATCATCCCGGCACCATGGTTGTTATGGTGTCAGGATGATTGAAGTGCATTATTTCTATTATTACATTGTAATATAAAATGAAATCATTCAACTCACCATAATGCTGACTCAGTGGGATCCCTGAGCGTTTCACCTGCCACGTTGCCTGCCACCAGCCGTCCGTCCTTGCATCAGGTGCCCCCAGCAGAGTCTGTCCTTGCATCAGGTGCCCCCAGAGAGTCCGTCCTTGCATCAGGTGCCCCCAGAGAGTCCATCTTTGCATCAGGTGCCCCAGCAGAGTCCGTCCTTGCATCAGGTGCCCCCAGTAGAGTCCGTCCTTGCATCAGGTGCCCCCAGCGGTGCCCCCCCTTGCATCAGGTGCCCCCAGCGGTACCCCCCCTTGCATCAGGTTTCCCCAGCGGTGCCCCCCCTACATCAGGTTTCCTCAGCGGAGCCCCCCTTACATCAGGTTTCCCCAGCGGAGCCCCCCCTTACATCAGGTTTCCCCAGCGGAGCCCTCCCTTACAACAGGTTTCCTAGTAGGTCTCCGCCTGCTGCGTGGTTACAATAGAACAGGGCGGAGTGGGGCGGGGGGTGGTGGGAGCGAAGCGGGGTGGGGTGGAGGGTGGGCGGCGATACAGGAGCTCCATCTAGACAGAGAGGAGGGGGTGGCTGGAGGGGGGGCAGAACACAGAGAGGTGAGGGGGGGCAGCTGACAGAGAGGAGGGGGGGGCGGCTGGAGGAGGGGCGGCTGACAGAGAGGAGGGGGGGCTGATGACAGAGAGGAGAGGGGGGCGACTGACAGAGAGGAGGGGGGTGGCACACAGAGAGGAGAGGGGGGGCGGCTGACAGAGAGGAGAGGGGGGCGGCTGGAGGAGGGCTGACAGAGAGGAGAGGGGGGCAGCTGACAGAGAGGAGGGGGGGTGGCTGACAGAGAGGAGAGGGGGGGCGGCTGGAGGGGGGAGCGGCTGACAGAGAAGAGAGGGGGCGGCTGACACAGAGGAGAGGGGGGGCGGCTGACAGAGAGGAGAGGGGGGCAGCTGGAGGGGGGAGCGGCTGACAGAGAGGAGAGGGGGCCGGCTGACAGAGAGGAGAGGGGTGGCAGCTGGGGGGGCGGCTGACAGAGAGGAGAGGGGGGAGGCGGCTGACAGAGAGGAGAGGGGGGCAGCTGACAGAGAGGAGAGGGGGGGCGGCTGGAGGGGGGCGACTGACAGAGAGGAGGGGAGGGCGGCTGACAGAGAGGAGAGGGGGGGCGGCTGGAGGGGGGCGGATTACAGAGAGGAGAGGGGGGGCGGCTGGAGGGGGGGCGGCTGACAGAGAGGAGAGGGGGGGGCAGCTGGAGGGGGGCTGACAGAGAGGAAAGGGGGGGGCGGCTGACAGAGAGGAGAGGGGGGCAGCTGGAGGGGGGGCGGCTGACAGAGAGGAGAGGGGGGGTGGCTGACAGAGAGGAAAGGGGGCGCCTAACAGAGCAGATGAGAGACACACACAGCGCTATAGGACACACTGGGAGCATGCAGGGCTGGCGCGATTACTCACAGACACAGTCCAGCCCTGCATCCACATGTGACCCACTCCTCCAATCACGTCCTCCTCTGTCCCTCGGTCGCTCGGCCAATCACAGGACACCCACCGCTGCCCAGCTGCCCATTCATGCTAAGCTCGGCTCAAACACAGAGCACAGTGGCATGGATTTTGACAGGAATGGTCTTCTGGAATATGGTGGCCGCAGACCTCTACCAAAAAAAAAAAAAAAAAAATCGTGAAAAAAGGGATTTCCCGGGACATTTGCAGGGAAACCCTAAAATCAGGAAAAGGGTCTAAATCCCATGAATGTCCCGGGAAATTCGGGACTATTGGCAACTATGCCCTCCCCGTGGGCATGTGCTTTTTTACCTGCATAAGCAAGACAGAGAGCAACTATTTGGGACTTTATATGAGAACGCTGGGCTACCACCGCCAAGCGCCTCCATCCCTGTTAATTTGATAAAAAGGAAGGAAAGTGGGACTTTATATGAAGGATGCACCCCTGGAGAAATCACGATATAAATGAAATGGACGGTACTCGGTATCCCAGAACTATAGACATCTAATGACAACATTGCAGAACAACAATTGGCAGTCAACGATTTATTTATATAAAAGTATAATAATAATACCATAGTAAAATAGTAACACAGTCAGTTCATAATGTAAAACATTGTATAGGACAAAGTACATTGGGATGAATTTAATATAACATAACACTGATAATGACAATAACAATAGTAGCATAATGAGTTCATATCATGCACATTATAGAGAACCATTTTCATAAAAGCGTGTCTCCCTGATAAACAGGTGTATCTCTAATTCATTGGTACGATCCAATTGGTGAGTATGGTAAGTGCTGATGTGGTACAGTAAGAGTAGAAAGGCATCTATTGGCTCTACGCGTTTCATGGCGACTGCCACTCTTCAGGAACAAGTATGAGGTATATGTCTATATGTATTGAAACACATAATTAGTTTATAGTAAAATAAAATAAAATAAATTAGTCATTGTTGTAAATGGGAAGAGGAGAGGGGAGATAACCCCAATTCACCACAATTACTTACAGAAATGTCAATGAGACTAGATGTAAGCATGAAGGGCCGGAGGACCGACCGGAAACAAACATCAGTCCCGGGAGCTGAGGTGGACATACCCGGGCGTGGATGGATCGCCAGAGTGAGACATTATTCCCCAGGGAACAGCCCCCATGGATGAAAGAGGAGAGGAAATGTGTTCCACGGAAGTGTGACTATCTGTGAAGAAAGATATATAGGGTAGAGTATGTAGGGGTATGACAGTGGATTAATACAAATAGTGACTGGTAATGACAAAAATAATGGTAAAACAAGTAAAGCTTATGGTGCAGGAACCATAAAGTGATATAAAGATGTCATCAGAAGTACCTATGGTGCAGGGTATGGGGGTGAAATACAACCCCCCAATGGAATAACAAAAGTACATAAGAGGGGTGAAAAATACCAATTAACCCCAAGGCTGGGGTTAATAAGTAAAGTGCTTTTTACCTGCAAGTGGATATTATTTTTAGTAAAGTGCTTTTTGCTTATCCATTGTTTGGAGTTCTGTTGTCCTCCCTATCAGCTCTGGAAGTCTCCTCCCTATGGTTATCATCCAAGTTTGCCTCCTGTGTGTCTCGTGCTTAGTGCTGTTTGTTGCTGTGGACTGTGAATGGATATTATAAACTTTCATGGACATTTGATCTAATGGACAATCAGTCCTTACATGGACTTTTTATGACTTTTTTATGTCTCACCTTAGTTGTTAAAAGAGATTTATAGTTTTTTTTTTTTTTTTTTTTTTAGAATCATACTTCCTAGGTGGATGCAGCATCAGTCCGATGCTGCATCTGTCCCCCAGCACTTCTAACACTGAAAACCGAGTAATCAAACATTGCTATTTGCTCAGTTCTCACAGCTACGTGAGCAAGGAGCTGCTCAGTCAGTCAGCAGCTCTCTGCTTTGTCCCCTCCTTGCTCACTGGAGCGCTGGGCTGTGGAGGGGGTGGGAGCGGCCGGTTCAGGCTCTCAGCAGCTCGCTAAGAGGCTGAGCCGGGAGTCGGTCGAGATCCCAACTTTATGGTCATGATGTTGCCCGAACCTGGACCATCTCTGTGATATCAGGAGAGAGCGGACTTCAGCTCGCTCTCTGCTGAAAATGGGTCACAGGAGTGCAAAACCAACTGCACTTCTGTGATCCACATGAGAAGTACAGCCAAACAAGCTTTGGCTGTATTTGTCATTTAATCCATGGTGTGCAGTTTTTGTGCTGTTTTATTCTTGTTTTTGTCTTTTTGTGCACCTACACCAGTTTCCACTGGTTTACTATCACAGCTGCATTAACCCTTTACTAGCAGGAATTATAGAGCATTTTGAGTGTGGCGCAGTGATTACTTTTTCTTTTGGTTGGTGGGTCAGTGTGCATGGAGTTGCTATTGTGTGTGTGTGTGTGCTGGCAGCCTCTGCATGTGGAGAGAAAGAACCTCAGTCATCAGCATCATCTATGCTGTTTTTACCAGGAGAGGTGCAGTGACTGTACTTTTACCACATTTAATCATCATCTAGCAGCCCTTTTGGCACATTGACAGTAAAATTAGGGCTGTTAAAATGACAATCTCACGAATTGCATTGGTAATAATAAACTTTTATAAGCTTGTATGTGTAAAATGTGTGTCTTTTTTGCTATTTACCTGATTTGGGTAAGCAAATTAGTCATAGATTACCTTAGTGAAGTTAACTGAGGCATACTAAAGTTGTTAAATTTGGCCTGGAAATCTAGGCTCCACTGGCATCCGGTTACAAAATCGTGTTTTTGGAGGTTTTGAAGAGCAGTGGGGTTTTCAAGAAGATAAATTTACCATTAAAAGCATAAGGTACTACACTAACAGATTAACATGGGCCTGTCAGGAATGACATTCCAGCAGACAGAATGGCTCTTCTAGACAGTTTCCTTTGCATAGGCACAGGCTAATTTGTATTCCTGTTCATGCTCATAGAAATTGTGCAAGTGCTCATGCACGTGAACATCTGTTGTTCACATGCGTGCATCTGTTGCTCACATTGGCGCCAATTGGGCTATTTAAACTGAGCCTGTGCTATGCTTCAGTGCTGTCTTGTCTACAGCGTTCCCATACATAACTGCAACCTGTTACTCTGCAACTGACTACTGTTATCGACCCGGCTTGTCTTGACTTCTCCTGAACTCTGCCTGCATTGATCCCGGCTTGCCTGTGACCACGCTTCTGCCTACACATCTGTACCTGATCCATCTGCCTGTGTCTAACCGGGTTTGTCTGACTCTGTTTCTGTCTCTATTGCTGCTAGACTGCCTGCTGCTAGCCCCTGCCTATGTTCCACTGGTGTCCATCCAGCATTCCTGCTCTGCTGTGATCCTGAGAGTCCATCCAGCCCAGCTGCTAGCAAGACCAATAAGGCACTCGTGCCACTCTGCACTCCTGCACTACCTGTCTGCTCTATTAGGGGCCCTGAGTCAGAGGTGTAAGAGAGACCTTCCTCATCGTATTGGGCTCTTCCCCCAGGTACGTGACAGGGCCACATAGGAGACATTCATTATTAGGGTTTACCTTTACAGGGTTTAACCCTATTACTGCCACTGACATAAGGGTTACAATGAGCAGAATTGCTTGCAGCAGGCTGGCTTTCCTATCCCTTGCTGCATTTTGACAGGCTTTAGGTGTATGGTTGCTTTAATGATCAAAAAAATATAGCCACCCTGGTGCCTAGGTCTGCCATACATTAGGAACGAGTGTGATTGGCAACAAGCTGCTGAACACATCCATTCATAAAGTTTTTCTCCACCACACCACTGCTGCTGCTCTCCTTGTTGAAGCTTTTTTTTACATTCCTGGCAATGAGATTGTCTCTCTTTCTTATTGCTGGCTGTTTTCCTAACACAAAAAAAAAAAAAAGTTAAACATTTTTCAACAACTATACAAATGTTTGTTACTGCAACACAGAAGTGAGAATGGGCCCACGTGACCCTTTTTATGCAACTCAGCACACCTGTACCCACATTGTGCAGCACATTGCTCACTACTGCATAAAAGCATTGGGACATTTGTACTGAATGGTTCCCAATATTGCATTGTGCCCTGAAATACATATGCAATTGTTTTACTAGTAATGGTGGCGATCTGTGATTTTGATCAGGACTGCAACATTATGGCAGACATATCTGACACTTTTGACACATTTTTGGGACCATTGGCATTTATACAGCGATCAGTGCTATAAAAATGCACTGATTACTGTGTAAATGTCACTGGCAGGAAAGGGGTTAACACTAGGGGGCGATCAAGGGGTTAACTGTGTTGCCTATTTGTGTATTCTAACTGTGAGGGATGGGACTGACTATAGGAGATGAGAGATCGTGATTCCCAGCTCGTAGGAACTCACAATCTCTCTCTCTCTCTCCCCTCACACGTCCCTGTTCTCCATCTCGTGCCCACGATCACTCGTGGCCAGCAGTCATCGCAACCACCGGTCATGAGCATCAGCACCCCCGCTGTGCAGTGAGCATGCACATATCCCGCTTAAAGGGACCGACATACAGCTATGACGGTTTGCAGGATCGCGCCAACCTGCCGTAGTATAATGGCAGCGGCTGGTCGGCAATTGGTTAAAGCGTAGGTTAAGGAAAAACATGTTTTAAGGCTTGGGAAAAGCAGAGAAGGGTTAGACCCTCTTGAAAGGTTATTTTTGCTGTCTTTACCCAGCTGGGGTGATTCACCTCTCTAATTTTCATGTCTCAGAAAGTAGGGAGAAATCCAAAATTTTGTAGTTGTTGAAGAGCAAGAAGGCTCGATTCACACAGGGGCAACACAATTTCAGCACGACTTTGCAAGGCGACTTCAACGTGGCTTCAACGCGACTTCAGCGCAACTTTTAAACAAATTACAGTGCGACTTCAAGTCGCCTCCAGGACAGGCGACTTTGGCTGTGGCCAATCACAGGATAATCAGCTCTCTGGGAGGGAGGGGTTTGCCTGGGCAAACTAAATTTTTTCCCTGTAAAGTCGCTTCAATGTAGATGGAGATCCGACTTGGAGGCGACTTCCATTGATTTCTATGGTACAGGTCGCCTTGAAGTCGGATCTAAGTAGTACAGGGAGTACGCTCTGAAGTCGGAGCGAGTTCAGTAGTGTCAATTAAGACGCTCTGATTCCCTGTAATGTAAATCTCTTCTTGGGGCGACTTGGGGCGACTTGAGGGCTTACAAGTCGAATCCCAAGTCGTCCTAGTGTGAACTGAGCTGAAGTGAGTGGCAATTTTCCAGTGATTAGTCGACAGCTGTTTAAGATGGTAGATCCCCCCTCACTTTGGTGAGAGGTATTCCTATTTCCTGTTGTGTTTCTAGGGAAGGATGTGAAAAAAGCTTTCCAATGAATAGCAGACTACAGTGCTGACCGAGATTTACTCAATCCAAGATTAAAAAAAAGAAAAAAAAAAGATTATGACTACACTTACAGTTTAAGTCGATTATTTACGCTTTGTGTTCCTCCAATTTTCACTTTTTCTCAAAAAGGAATAACTTAAAGTTTACAATTTTATCATTTTGGTTTAGTATACATTTTTAAAGTCAATTTGTGTTTCTATGTGAAAATTATGTGTTTTGTATATTTTTATTGAAATAATGGTTTTGATAAACTGCAGCTGTCATGGGATATAAAAACATATAGTTAGTTGTATAGTTATAGGGAGTCTTTTATTAACTGTCAAAACAGAAATTGAAAAATAGCAAACATGGCCCAGCCACCTAAAGGTAAAATGAGATGCTGGGCCTGGCAGTGAAAGGGTTAATTATTATTCTATTCAAAATTGGCCAGTTGCTAGAATATTAGATTATAAATTGTCAGTAAAAGATGCTTTTTTGCCATTCATGTTTTTCGTCAAGAAAACATACTTGTAGGCACATGTATTTACACAAATTGTCTTACTTGGCAAAAATGTTTGCAACTTAGATGGACTGCTTTAACAGTGATGCAATAAAAAAAATAATATACAGTAGGTAACAGAAAAATGAAATCTATACAACTCAAAGAGACTGAAGAAAAACGCAGATTTACATAAATAATTCAATGCTTTAAACATACAGAAAATCCACCTCTCTGTGTTAAGGTAAATTATTTTATTAAAGAAAAAAAAAACTTTATACAGAAAAACAGTTCAAGTGATCTATTACTTATTCATGTGTTTTTCTTGGTTATAAATTCATGACAGAATACATAAATGTGTAACAAACCATAATATGGGACTTATATGTTAAACTTTGCATGTATAAGTAGAAATAACAAGTTAGCAACCTCTTTGCATACATAAATATGGCATGTCACAGGTCAGTGTTTAAATAAACCATTATGACTGGGAACATGGCAGCATGCGGAAGCTTACAAAATAGGCTTATATCTGCAGCAGGTATATTATATTTTTGTATAATGTTGTATCTCCATTTTCCAAAGTACTTTACATTAGTCTACTTTGCATATGCTTTAATGGCAGGTAGGCTTTAAATATGTCTAAAATGAAAAATGAATTTTACATATGGATTTTGTTTATTATTTTATTGCTCAGTGGTTTAAAAGATGTTATAAAATATGTAGTACAGGCTACATTTTTAATATTCTTACTAGTGTTATATAAATAGTTTTGCAGATCCTTTTTACTACAAAGAAATCAATAGGAACTTTTTTTTACTGCTGTGAAAGATGGTAAATTCCTTTTCCACTCCACTCCTTTGAATAAATTGATTGTGTTTTCAAAAGGAAACCTTCTGATAAAAGCATGCCTATCCCAGAAGTGACCAGCAATTATCCAAGGGTACTACATAATGCATAAATCCTTTTTTTCCTTTTTTAATTTGTAATGATTATTGGTTGGAATATGGGAAATGGTTTATGAACACAGACAATAGTTATTTTCTTTCCATTTAAACCACTCCTATCCCTAGGTACCCTATTTATACTTCTTAACTAGAAGTGTAAAAGGCATTAGGTCATTTTAACTGCAGTAAATTTGTTATTTAATTTACTAAAGGTTACCATGTGCCTTATTAACCACTTCAGCCCCGGAAGAATTGACCCCTTTCCTGACCAGAGCACCTTTTGCGATACGGCACTGCGTCACTTTAATTGACAATTGCACCCAAACAAAATTGACGTCTTTTTTTCCCACAAATAGAGCTTTCTTTTGGTGGTATTTGATTACCTCTGTGTTTTTTATTTTTTGCACTATAAACAAAAAAAGAGTGATAATTTTTAAAAAAAAAACAGTAATTTTTACTTTTTGCTATAATAAATATCCCCAAAAAATAAACAAATGCAAAAAAAAAAAATTCTTTCTCAGTTTAGGCCGATAGGTATTCTTCTACATATTTTTGGTAAAAAAAAACTGCAATAAGCAGTTAAAGTTATAGCGTCTACAAAATAGGGGATAGATCTACGGCATTTCTATTATTATTTTTTTTTATTAGTAATAGTGGCAATCTGTGATTTTTATCATGACTCTGACATTATGATGGACACATCAGACACTTTTCACACTATTTTGGGACCATTGTCATTTATACAGCGATAAGTGCTATAAAAATGCATTGATTACTGTATGACACTGGCAGGGAAGGGGTTAAACACTAGAGGGCGATCAAGGTGTTAAGTGTGTCCTAGTGAGTGATTCTAACTGTGGGGGGGTGGGCTACCACTGACATGACAGCAATCACTGACATGACAGCAATCACTGCTCCCGATGACAGGGAGCAGCAGATCCCTGTCATGTCACTAGGCCGAACAGGGAAATGCCTTGTTTACATAGGCATCTCCCCATTCTGCCACTCCGTGACACGATCGTGGGACACCGGCGGACATCGAGTCCGTGGGACACCGGCGGACATCGAGTCCACGGGACCCGCGGGCACGGTTACAGAGTACGCGCCCACAATGCTGCATCTTAAAGGGGATGTACAGGTATGCTCATTTGCGCAGCCGTGCCATTGTGCGGACGTATATATCGTCGTGCACTGGCCAGAAAGCAGTTAACATTTATACAGTTGTGTGAAAGTGTCTGTAAATGAAAGAAACTTACTTGAATGTATTTTAACAGTTATGCCCCGTACACACGGTCGGATTTTTCTACTAAAAATGTTCGATGGGTGCTTGTTGTCGGAAATTCCGACCGTGTGTAGGCTCCATCGGATATTTTCCATCAGAATTTCCATCACACAAAATTTGAGATCTGGATCTAAAATTTTCCAACAACAAAATCCATTGTCATAAATTCCGATCGTGTGTACACAACTCCGACGCACAAAGTTCCACGCATGCTCAGAATCAAGCAGAAGAGCCGCACTGGCTATTGAACTTCATTTTTCTCGGCACGTCATACATGTTGTATGTCACCGCGTTCTTGACATTCCGAATTTCCGGCAAGATTTGTGTGACCGTGTGTATGCAAGACAAGTTTGAGCCAACATTCGTTGGAAAAAATCCATGGATTTTGTTGTCGGAATGTCCGATCGTGTGTACAGAGCATTACAGAGGAAAAACTGCAAGCAAAAAGAAAAAACTGTGTTAAATAAATATAATTAAAAACAACCTGGTGAGAAAAATGAATAAATGGATTGAAATCAAAAAAGTGAATAAAAATATGTGAATAAAAATATATGACAAAAAAAATCAATAGAGACAGAAAAGTCCAAACACAAAAGGACAAATCCCTCAATCGATCCCAGTGAAGATTGTGTGGAAAATACTGGATGAATAAACACCACTTGTGATCCACTACCACATGAGTGCCACTCTTACCAGAGGGCAAGCTTGATAAGCCTGTATGGAAACCGGACATCCAGACGCCAGGCCAGTGGCGTCACTTCTCTGTATTCAGTGTCAAAACTGAACCAGAGGTACAGCAGGTATACGGAACAAACACCAACCATAGTGTGAATCCGTATAACAATTTAATAATTAAAAGAAATTGCACTTACAGGAATATAGCAGTAAAAAGCATCCATAGAAACAGTTCGCCGGCCAGCGTTGCATACACCTGCTCACATCCATGTTGCGATGACGTCAGCGTGTCAACCTCCTTAAACTGCAAGGGTAGCATCCTTTAAAAAGTTGTATCAGGAAATTTACTACAAGTAGTGACACTGGATAGCATAAAAAAAAGATTGGTCAGCATTTCTTCAACCCTTTTTTTATCTGATATAAGTTTTGTACCAATAAAGGAATGTTGACTATTTTCTAGTTACTGCAGTCAAATTTCAGTTGTATGTGGACTAATTACCTTCTGAAAGTTAGCATTCGATTAGTACATGCATCCAATGGCTGCAGCACTGGTTTGCGTGTTCTTATAGGGGCGGGAGTCAGAATACAATAGCGCAGCAGGGGAGATTCCTGTATTCACATTGCTTGTGTGGTTGCGGGGATCTGTGAAGTGTTTTTTTTTTCCATTCAATTTATTGGTTGAACAAAAAAAAAACCTTTCTTGACAGACTTCATGGCAGCAACGTGTGGGTTAGCCTCACCTCCATAACTACCCACGACCATGTTGTTGGTTCTTCTAACTGAAGATGACTCCCCTGCGATCAGAATCTGCCGAGTGCCAAGTTATGTTCCTCCGATAGGCCCTGACTGTTAAGCAGGGTATGGAGTGTAGTGCAGAGTAGCGCTGAAGAATTGGAATCTGTTCATCTGTGCACACACGGTCTGTTTACCTATTGATATTAGGCAGCCATTATCTGCTATAAAGTCCAGTGTGTATTGGTTCCCTCGGCCCAGGTTATCATAGGTGGAGTGGTGAGTCTATATGCATGGCAGTAGTGTTTGTGTATTGTATTGTACCTTTTACTTCCTTGTTTTTTCCTTCACTGGTGTTCCTATGCATGGCGCTTGCTCTTTTCGCATTCCAGCGGCCACTCTCCCTTACTTCTGGGTACCGACGTGCGCTCTGCGCATGCGTGGACCCAATACGAAGATGAGGCTTGGTTCACGCATGCGCACAAGCGTCTAACTGCTGACATTGTCGATGATGTCACTGGCACCATTTTTACTTTCAAAAAGTTTTATTTTGTAAACAATCATATAAAAACATGCGTTGCAGCAGGTTGACAGTGAAATAGAATCACTAAACAATCTTTAGAGATCAATATATAGCTAAACTTAGCTGTAGTGCAGGATAACAGAAAGATGAACTACTTCGGTTGGGGCCATGTCCCGTCTATGCATAGGATTGTTAGCAGCCCCTTGAGCAGTTAGCAGTAACTTGATAACTGAAAGGTGGATTGTGTGACTGAGGAACCTGCCCTGATGGCAGAGCACTGGTAGAGGTAGGAAGGTCCAGGGGAGGCCCTGTTATACACCCAGCACCCCCAAGGGGATCAGACTGTGCTGGGTGGGGGTCTCGACTCCAGAATCGCTCCCCCCTCCACCATGCGACCCAGGGTTGACCCAGCTTCTGAGTCTCGGGGCTGCTGCGTAATATGAGTTCCACTGTCATCCCATTTAAGCAAGGAAAAAAAGAGGAGAGTGGAAAGGAGAACCTTGAAAAGGTAAAGGATAGAAGAGAGGAGAGGAAAGAAGAGGATGCAGCTTGTTGTTGTCTATCAATAATATTTTATATATTGTGGCTGAGAAGTCTCAAATTGGTCTACTGACAGGGAGGAGAGAAATGCCCATGCACTGAGCCCATGGTTCCCATGTGGCTTCAAATTTAGTGTGGGTGTCTGACAGTATACTTGATAATTTTTCTTGGGACATGATCCATGAGATTTTCCTCTGGGCAGCTTTAATGGAGATGTTTGGCTGTTTCCAAGCTTTAGTTATTGCAATTTTAGCACCCACTAGTATAAAGTGGAATAGCTTCCTAGTGTGTGCAGGGGTTTTTGGGATCTGTTCATTGAGAAGAGCTATCATAGGGGACCAGGGTGTCTGGCGACCGACCAGCCCATCAATTATGTTAAAGATTTTTCTCCAGAATGGGCGTATCCTTGGGCACTCCCACCAGATGTGGGCCATTGTGCGTTGGCATCCTCTGAAGCACAGAGGATCTGCAGAGGCAAACATGGACGCTAATCTGCAGGGGGTGTAATACCACCTCGAGATTACTTTTATACTGGCCTCTGTGAGTGATGTGTTCAGGATACCCTTAAAGGATTTAAAGCAGGTCAATTGCCAGGCCTCCAGATCCCAATTGAACTTTAGCTCCTCTTCCCACCTCATCATGAATGGAGATTTAGAAGTTGGGAGTACCAGTGATGAGTAAATGATCGATATTCACCACCTCTGCTCAGGTCCCTGTCCATACCATAATTCATATGCTGTGTATCTAGGGGGAACTGGTTTTTCTGACCAAATGGTGTGTAAAAAATGTGAGATTTGTTGAAATCTAAAATGTTCTGTTGTGGGAAGCTCCAGCTTTTTGATGCAATGCTTGAGGGAGAGAGGGCCTGTAGGGGAGAAAAAGTGCCTGATTCAGTACAGTCCCTTGTTGAATAGATGGGAAAGAGGTTTGCTGGTTGATGTTAGGACTTTTGACTTGCACAACTTGTCCCAGAGCACTATAGAGTGGGAAAGGGTCGGAGCCATTATCGGTGGATGGGATTTTGGGGGAGACCACATTAAGAAGTCTATAGTGTGGCAGGGAACTGCTTGTCTTTCAATTCAGACCCAGTCTGGTTTTTCGTATCTCGAATATATGGTCGAGATTTGAGCTAATCTAGCAGCAAAGTAATATTGAAGATTGGGAAGCCCTAAACCCCCCTTCTTTCTACGACTGTACATGGAGCTTTGTGGTAACCTGTATCCTGCCTTGCCCCATATGAATTGTAGTATCTTGCTTTGGAAGGATTTTATGTGACTCCTATTGATTGGGATGGGGAGGGAGCGGAACAGATATAGGAGTTTTGGCAGTAGAATCATCTTTATAGAGTTTATCTTTCCTATCCAGGATAGGTTGTGGCTAGCCCATACTTTGAGTTCCATTTCCAGTTTCCTGAACTGGGGGGGGATAATTGTTATTATAGAGAGATTCTATCTTGGGTGTTAAGTTGATTCCAAGATATTTAATAGACTTGTCGCTCCATTTAAAAGGGAAGGACGTTTGGAGCAGGGAGACCTTTTGCGGTGGGAGCGAAATATTCATGGCTAGGGACTTGGAGTAATTGACTTGAAGCCCTGAAATATTTGAAAATTCCTCTAGGGATTGTCTTAAATTTGGTAATGATGTGATGGGTGAGGTTATGAACAAGAGGATGTCATCTGCGTATAGTCCACATTTGTGAATTTGTGTGCCACATGTAACTCCTTTAATGCTAGGGTTTTCTCTAATCGAGATAGCGAGAGTTTCAATTGCCAAAGCAAAGATTAGGGGGGATAGCGGACAGCCTTGCCTGGTATCTTTTGATATATGGATGGGGTTTGAGTAGTGTCCCTGGAGACGTATTCGTGCTTGAGATTTAGAGTAGAGAGATCTGATTAGTCCCATGAATTTATCTCCAAACCCCCATCTTTGCAGCAAAGTGAATATATATGGCCAGGGAACAGAGTCGAAGGCTTTTTTTAAATCTAAGGAGAGTAGCATACCTTCCTGTTTGGGTCCCCCTTCCCAGTTAGATTGCAGGATAGATACTATGTCGATAGCCCTCCTAATTTGGTCTGGGCCTTGCCTGCCTGGGATGAAACCTACTTGGTCTTTGTATATGTATTTAGTTATGAAGTTAGTATTTTAAGGTCACAGTTAATAAGAGAGATCGGGCGATAGTTGCTGATTTCTTCCGGGTTTTTATCTGGTTTGAGGATCACCGCTATAAATGTGGAGTTGAGCTGCAAGTCTAATGGGTCTCCTCGGGTCTTGGCGTTGAGGAATTTGACTAAATGCAGAACTAGGGTGTTAGCAAAGGATTTATAGCAGGGGTTAGACAAACTGAACCCGGGGCAACCCGGGGAAGATCCACTTTTTAGTTCCTTGATAACGCGAAGAACCTCCTCCTCAGTGAAGGGAGCTTCCAAAGAGTCTTTATGATCCTGGGACAATAGCGGGATGGGTAGATTATCTAGGAAAGTTTTTATGACCGCAGTGTCTTTTGGGGAGGAGGCTGTGTAGAGATTCCTGTAGAAGGACTGAAAGGCATCTAGAATTTTCACCGGGTTGGCTGAGAGGCCGTGACCGGGCAGTCTGATTTGGGGCATTGAGTTCAGTTGTATTCTGGGGGATAATTTGGCTGCTAGCATTGGGCTAATCTTGTCCTTTTGTGTGTAGTATTTGTTTTTACTCTATCTTATGCTTTTCTCTGCTGTGCTGTGAGGGCTAAATTAAGTTCCAGTTTGATTTTATCTAGTTGTGGTATGTTGTTATTGGTGGGGTTTTTTTATGTTGGGATCTTAATGCTGCATACTCCCTTTCTAGTCTCTCCACTTCAGCGGTTCTCTCCCTTTTGATTCGAGTGGACATTTTTCTTTTCATTGTTTTTTATTAAGATTTTCACATTGACAACAATAGAACAGTACAATATAGTACAACGGTTAATAGATACAGGATGCATTTCTTGGTTCCTTCTTTAAAAAAAATATCCAGTATGTAAATCTATATATCTCAGTGTACACTCTAACTTAACTTTTAAACTGAATCAAATTGAGTGTTTCAAGTTATTTCTATTAATTAACAGGAACAGGACGGGGATTAGGAGTCACCTCCCCAGACACCCCACCTGGGAACAAACTGTGTCTGGGAAGGCGCCCCCCCCCCGCCATCCAGTAGCACAGTCAAGCTTAAAAAAAAAACGGTTGTTTCTTGGTTTTCTTAATTTTCCTTTGTATTTTTGGTGTTACAAATATTTATGTGTAGAGGTATGAGTTGATCTAGATTTGCTAAAGATGTTCACCATCAAACAAAAAGATAAGATCAAATATACGGGTAAGTATTAAGCTTTCCCATGACGAACCAATACATAGTGAAGAAAAATACAAAAACAAAAAGAAAAAATAGGAACAGAAACTGTGGAAATTATAAAATAAAGAAAGAACCACAAAACTAAACATAAAATTATAATGACAACATCTTCCCACCGACTGTTAACATAGCTAGATTGACTCAATCAGAATATCAATGAGAAATCTCTGGAAATCTTGCGCACCATGAGGCCCATTCATTCTGTATTTTTGCCAATGAATTGTTTGAGTAGGCGAAGAATTTTTCATAAGTATAGTGGGTATTCACTCTATGTATTACTTCACTAATGTTTGGTATAGTATCTGATTTCCATTTTGAAGTAATAGATAAGCGTGCAGCTATCAATATATGGGTAGTTATACGTCTGTATTTTGTAGGTATCTTATCTATTCCTAAGTTAAGAAGAGCTAAAGCAGGAGTGGGGGAAATGACAATTCCAACAATTTTTGCCAGTAGGGAAAAAACTGTATTCCAGAAACTTCTCACGGATTTACATTCCCACAAAATGTGAAATATTGTTCCTTTAGTTCCACACTGGCGGCAGCATAGCTTATCAGAACTGCTAAAGATTTGTGAGATTCTCATCGGTGTTAGGTAGCTTCTATATAATACTTTAAGGGAGATGTCCCAATGATTAGTATAGTGGGAATTTGATGAGTAGCTTGAATAGCTTTATTCCATCCAGATAAAGCAAATTTACTCTTAAAATCTCTTTCCCAATTTAGCATGCCAACCGTTTTAGTTTGACTGTGCGTATTTTGTAGATTTTTGTAGAACCATGAGAGACCTTTAGGTTTGTTGAAGGATGTGGTGAGGTATGTCCACACTTCTGGACTGTGGTTAAGATAGGAGTGCGGGTATTTTATATGATAGTGGTGCAGCTGGATGTTTGCGAATGAAAGTGTTGCTGGACTTTGATCTTTAAATTGTGCATATGTCATATTTTTCGAAAAGTGTTTTTCGTTTATATTTAAGGAAGGGATAAGGAATTTGTACATGCCTAAGGTGATTGTTCTCTTTTGTACGGCTTTGTTGCTATTAGCGTGTGCATTAAATAGTTGCCATGCTTTAACCGTTGCAATAATAGAAGAAAAGTTAGGATGGAATAATGGTCTATTTGTTAATATGGCTAATAGAAGTGATGGTAAATCTCTATGTTGTACTATTGTTTTTTCTATTTGCATCCACAGTTTATCTGTTGTCTGATTAAACCAAGATTTAGCCTGATCCAGTAGGGCTGCTATGTAATAGTTGCGTATGTTGGGGAAACCTGTTCCACCTTTATGTTTTTGTTTTTGTTTTTGTAACGTAGAATATGAGAGTCTTGCTATTTTACCAGACCATATAAATTTCCTTAGTAGCCTGTCAATTGTGGTAAAAAATTGGTCAGGTACTATGATAGGGATGGTGCGAAAATAATATAATATTTTTGGTAGGACAGTCATTTTAAAAGCGGCTATCCTCCCTATCCATGAAAGTTCATGTGAAGAGATATGTGCAAGATCAGTTTTTATGGTGTTTAACAAAAAGGGGTAGCTATGGTCATACACAGAGCTAGAGGGGTAGGATAGGTTTATCCCTAAATACTTTAGGTATTTATGAGCCCACACGAAAGGAAATTCAGCTTTTAGTTTTTTAAGGTTAGGGTTATTAATGTGTATGGGGAGAATCGAAGATTTGCTGATATTAAGTTTATAATATGATATTTTCCCAAATTCATTAAGAATTTGTTGAGTTCTTACTAGAGATGTGGCTGGTGAAGTTAGTGTCAATACCACGTCATCAGCAAATAATCCTATCTTATGGTCTATGTCTGAAACATTGATACCCTTGATGTAGATGTCCTTTCTGATGGTCTCCGCCAGGGGTTCCATCACCAGAGAAAAAATCAGTGGCGATAGAGGGCAACCCTGGCGGGTCCCATTTGTTATACAAAATTTGTTAGACATGGCATTGGAGGTATATACTTGTGCAGTTGGGACTGTATATAATGCTGAAATAGAGGAAAGGATAGGACCTTCAAGACCAAATTTAGCAAGTGTCGCTAATAGGTACCCCCAGTGGACCCGATCAAACGCCTTTTCGGCATCTAATGTCAGGAACACTGTGGGCACCTTTCTCGTTTCTGCTATTTTAAGGAGATTGTACATCCTACGGGTTCCGTCCGGAGCTTGTCTTCCTTTAACAAAACCTACTTGGTCTGCTTTGATTAGGTGGGGGGTTACTTCCGCTGGACGGTTAGCTAGAATTTTTGAGTATATTTTTAAGTCTGTATTGAGTAAAGATATGGGTCTAAAGTTTTGTGGGGCATCCGGTTTTTTTCCCGGTTTGGGAAGGGCTACTATGATGGCTTGGAGCATTTCTTCTGGGAATGAGCTATCGATAGTAGCTTTGTGAAAAAGTTTGTTCATATATGGTACTAAAATATTGGAGAAGGCTTTATAATATTCAGCCGAAAAGCCGTCGGCTCCTGGTGATTTGTTTTGGGGTAGGGATTTAACCACTTGAGAAATTTCATTATCTGTTATTATAGAATTTAAATAACTTAGTTGGTCACTATTTAGGGTAGGGAGACTATCTGAATGGAGAAAATCATTGATCCCTGTATCGGTAGGTTGTGACGTTGAGGGGTCTTCTTTCAAATTATATACTTGTTTATAGTAATTACAGAATGCATTGGCTATATCCTTGGGGTGGTGTACTATTTGTGATGTAATAGGGTCCTTAATATGGGATAGTTTGGACTTTTGCTGTTTTTTGCGAATATAGGCCTCTAAAAATTTGCCAGCCTTGTTTCCTTGGGTGTAGTGTGTAGCTTTAAATTTTTGTAGATGTAGCTGATGTTCTAAAATTAAATAGGTTCTAACCTCTTGTCTGATTTGATTTAACTCTGCATTAATCTGGGAGGAAGGGTTCGCTTTGTGCTGTTGTTCGAGAGATGTACGTTTAGCCATTAGTGTGGTAAATATTTTTAATTTCTTTTTTTTTTCCCGTGATGCTGTTTGTAATAGTAGGCCTCTACTAAAAGCTTTGTGCGTACACCATAGCGTGAAAATATTTATGTCTGGAGTGTCATTAATTTGAAAGAATTCTTTGATCCGATCACACAAACCATCCCTATGTTTTGGATTCTTCAAAATTTTTTTTTTTTTTTTTTTAAAGTATTTTATTAAGTTTTCACATATACAAAAAGAAAGTTCAGTACATCAACTGTTGTAATATAAGGATATGTGTTAGACAGAGTCAACGTACATCATAAGAGTGAACAAAAATTATATCACATAAGAAATGTAGTTGAGGCATAAACAAGCAACCTGTAGGGTAAGAATTTTGGAGGTGATATGGTTACGTAAGTCTCTGACCAATCCTTTATGTGTTAGCGGGAGTTGCTAGTTAAGCCAAATAGGTTGTGAGACTGTTAGCATAAAACCCGCTTGTTGGGGGTATGCGTCTTAGTCAAAGTAGGAGATCAGTATTGAAAAAGAACCATGTAATGTTTTGCCGACCGTGGTAGTTCAACCCTCAGTCCTGAGCACCCCTAATGGGATCTATCTGTGCTCAGGGAGGGTATATACAGGTGTCTCTTGGCTATTAATGTCGGTTCGGTGTGATAGGATGAGATGATGCAGCTTGAATACATGCAGTTAGGAGTTGTCTGTGTGAGAGAGAGAGACAGAAGGGAGACGGAAGGTCAGGGTTGGGAATATGCTAATTTATGTGTTTATGTGCTCGGTTGTGCATGGCCGTACATTGCCGTCAGAATCAGTGGGTGGTCGATTGGGGGGGGTAGGGGTCTGTTGTGATTCTTTAAAATGGGCCCAGCAAGCCCAAGTTTCCCTGTATTTAGAAGGAGTATCAGCAGATTGGTGTATGAGGTTTTCTATCTCAGCCATTCTATCCACTCTCCGGATCCATTCAGCGATCGAGGGAGGGGACGTGCTTCTCCAATGGACTGGGATGCACAGATTTGCTGCATTGATGAGATGTAGAACCAGCGACTTCTTGTATATACGTTGAGGAATGGAGGTGTGGTGGAGTAGGAATTGAGCCGGAATGTAGTCCGGAGTAAAAGTCGTTATCTGTGTGATTAGGCGGTGGATTTCAGACCAATACGATTGGATGAGGGGGCATTCCCACCAAATATGTAGGAGAGTGCCTCTGGCTGAGTTACATCTCCAGCATTTAGGAGAAATGTTCGGTATGAATTTATTAATTTTGTCAGGGGTCCTGTACCATTTTGTAAGTATTTTGTATCTGCATTCTTGGATCGATACATTGATTGAGCCTTTGTGAATGTGGTTGTGTATGTTTTCCCACTCATCAGGGGTAAGGGAGAGATTCAAATCAGATTCCCATTGTCTGATCAAAATGTCTTCCTTGGTGTTGTTAGGTGGATAAAAAAGAGTATGAATGGTTGAGATGAGGTGTCTTTGAGGTTCAGGACTGGTGCATAGGAGTTCAAAAGGAGTGAGGTCCCTACGTATGTCTGTTTCGTGTTGGAGACTATGAAGGAAGTGACGGATCTGGAGGTATTTGTAGAAAGGAATGTACAATTCTGGGAATTTTTCTGACATGGCTTGGTGTGACATAAGGTGTCCTTGGTGGAACAATTGTTGCACTCTGAGACGGGGTCTATGGGGATCACTCAGTGGGTGACGTAAAGACACACCCGGTGTAAAATCCGGATTGTCTTCTACGGGGGTCATTGGGCCTGGTGTAGGTCGTATCTGGAGCGCTTTGCAAGCAGCTCTGAAGGTCAGTAGAGTGGAGTTAATTATGGGATTCGCAGTGGCTGTTCTCGGCACTCTTTTTGGGTTTAGCCAGGGTAGAAGTCGTAGCGGAATCGAGGTGAATGCATTTTCAATATGTACCCATTCTTTGTTTTTGTCATGTAAGTGCCAGTCCACAATTCGGGCTAAATGGCACACCCGGTGGTAGGTTTGTATGTCCGGTACTTGTAAGCCTCCCCGCAGTTTAGGGGACGTCAGCCTGTGCCAATTGAGCCTGGGCTGTTTGGCGAACCAAATGAACTTCCTACATATCTTTGTGTAGGAAGAAAAGAAGGAGGGTGGAAGGAGTATGGGGATGGATTGGAGAAGATAGAGTAACCTGGGTAGGACATTCATTTTCAGTATAGCAATCCTTCCGAACCAAGAGAACGGTCCTACTTGCCACTTCTGCAGGTCGGTCTGAATGATTTGGAGGATTGGAAGGAAGTTTAGCCTAAATAAGTCTGCTAGTTTGGTGGGGATTTTAATGCCGAGGTAGGTTATAGTTTGAGTTTCCCAGGCAAAGGGAAAATTTTGTTTGCACTGTGCTACGGTGTCATCGGACAGTGAGATGTTGAGGGCTTTGGATTTGGAAAAGTTAATTTGTAAATTTGATAAAGATTTGAATAGTGCAAAGTCTTTAAGCAAATTCGGGATGGTAGTGATGGGTTCGGAGAGGAAGAGGAGAACGTCATCTGCGTATGCCGCTACTTTGTACTGTTTATGTTTGATGTCAATGCCTTTAATGTCTGGATTCTCTTTGAGTCTGTGGAGAAGGGGCTCCATTGTTAGTATAAAAATCAGGGGGGACAAGGGACAACCCTGTCTAGTGCCGTTGGACACGGAGAAGGCCTCCGACAGGCCGCCATTCACCCTTACCCTGGCGCAGGGGGAAGAGTAGAGGGCCATAATCAATTTGATCAACTGTGGGGGAAGACCTATAAAGCCTAGGGTAGCTTCCATGAAGTCCCAAGCCACCCTGTCAAAGGCCTTCTCCGCGTCCAAGGACAGAAAGAAGCCCCGAGTGGAAGTGGAGGTTAGCCAATGATGTACATTTAGAGCTTTGGTCGTGTTGTCCCTTGCCTCACGTCCGGGAACAAAACCTACCTGGTCGGTGGAGATTAAATTGGGAATCAAGGGCAGTAAACGGTTGGCTATGGCTTTGGCGTACAATTTGACGTCTACATTTAGTAGGGAGATGGGACGGTAGTTAGAGATTATCTTGTCATCTTTCCCAGTTTTTGGAATGAGGGTAATGTGGGCCTCTAAGATGTCTTTGGAAGCTGTGTTGGTGGACACAAAACTGTTAAATGCCTCGACTAGGTGTGGCGTAAGTATTTCAGGGAAGGCCTTGTAGTAGCCGACCGTCAGTCCGTCGGGACCGGGGCTTTTGCCCGGTTTCATGTGCTGTAGTGCTAGCAATATCTCTTCCTTCGTCAAAGGGGCGTCTAGAGATGTAGCCTCGTCCGTCTTAAGAGGTGGAGGTGAGTATCTAGCGAGAAAGGCATGGATTGCTGCTTTCCTGACCTCTGGGTCTTGCAATGTTTGGGGGGTGCGGAGGTTGTAAAGATCTGTAAAGTAACGAACAAATTGTTTCGCTATGTCTTCTGACTTAGCTAGTGTTTTACCCGAAGGGTCTATGATTGAGTGTATAGTGTGGGCTGCTTTTTTAGCCTGTAGCGCCCTGGCCAACAGTTTCCCTGACTTATTACCGAACTCGTAGAAACATTTTTGCGTGAGCATAAATTTACGCTTAATGTTTTTGTGCAAAACCTCTAAGAGCTCGTTTCTTAGTTGTGTCAGTTCAGCCAGGGCGTCAGAGGCCAGAGAAGCCTTATGTGTCCGTTCCAGTTTAGAGATGCGGTCAGTCAATCTCACCAATTCAGCTCTGTGTAGTCTGTTTCTGATCGCGGCTTGCGACAGAAAAGTACCTCTTATGACGCATTTATGCGTGGCCCAGACTATTTCAGGGGGGGATTCGCCCTGTCCGTTTTCTGCAAAGTAGCTGTTGAGGTGTTGGGAAACGGTGTGTGCGATTCCTGCGTCAGTAAGGAGGGAGTTGTCTAGGCGCCAGATGCGAGAACGGGATCGTACAGTGGGGACATGTAGGGTCATGGTAATGGGGTTGTGGTCCGAGAGAATCATTGGTTCAATCGTGGAGTTTTGAAGTAGGGTCAGGTCATTTTGGGAGAGAAAAAGGTAGTCTATTCTTGAGTACTTGGAGTGCATTGGGGAGAAGAAGGTGAAATCTTTACCATTTGGATGGAGCGTGCGCCATGTGTCGTGTAGAAGTAGGTTGCGGAATTGTGTTTTGATTGCACGTAGGGCCCTAAAGGTAGAGGATGAGGTACCGTTGGAGGTATCAAGGGAGGGATTGAGAGGGACATTGAAGTCGCCACCGACTATCAATGTGCCCATGCTGAAAGTCAAGAGTAGTTGAAGTGTAGTGCGGAAGAAGGACACCTGTTGTGTATTTGGAGCGTATAGGTTTGCAATGGTGAATGTGGTATTGTGTAGAGTACCCTTGATGAAAAGAAATCTACCCATAGGGTCCTGTTGTACGTCCGACACGACAAAGGGGCAGTGTTTCAAAATGAGGATGCTAACCCCTTTCGATTTAGCTTCTTTGTTGGTGGCATGGTATACTTTCGGGAAGTTTTTGTTCTGTACGTTGGGAATCGTATCAGTTCTAAAGTGTGTTTCTTGGATGAGCGCGATGTGGGTTTTAGATTTGTGCAGAGACTCGAGTAGAAGGGAACGTTTTTCGGGGGTATTTAGGCCACGTATATTCAAGGAGCGTAGATTGAATGCCGAGAATGGTGGGTTCTGGGCATTGGGTGATTTAATGTGGTCCATGACCTCCGTCTGGGTGGGGTAATGTACCAGGAAATCGGGTACAGGAGAGGTGCGCCCCAGTGAGTTTTGTCAAAGTGCAGGAGTGAGGCGTAATATGCGCAAAAAAAAAAAAAAAAAAAAAGGGTTGAACCGATGAGGTAGCTATAGGACTGATCAGTCCAGCTGTCTCGGTGGGTAATAAAAATCGGTAGTGTACAGTGCAGCGATAGCCTCCAGTCCGTGAGGTCCGGACTGGTGTACTGCACCGCCGCTGCGTGGGGGTTGGACAAGACCTGTCACGAGAAAGGTTGTGATGTGAAAGGTTGGAAATATTTCAGTCACCTACTATCCTGTGACTATGGAGCATAGTGTGTGGAGGTTTGAGAATGATGGTAAAGGCTTTCAGCTTAGAGGTCTATGTTGCTTAAGATGGATAGGGGAGGACAGTGACCCTGAAACAGGTCGCTAGCATTAAGGTATAATACCGGAGGCGAGATTGGTATGAGAATCGTCAACATAACAATATAATATAAAACCATATAAAACTGTATAAAACCTGCCTGTATGTGCGTGACCCGGCATATAGGAGCCAGGCCCAGCCCACACATGGCCATGCTTAAGCATCCGAAGTCACCGCTACGACCCCTTGAGGTCGCAGTAGTGGGTCCGGAGATTGAGACAAGTATGGAACATCGTGCGCCACTCTAAGTGGGCGGGAGGTCTCTTCGCCTGACCCCGTTCCTTGCACCTTAAGTAAGTGAGACAAGTTGTGCCGTTTCATGACAGAGCCACGAGAACCGCACAATCTTAAGGGGAGGCATTGCTAAGTAATTAACAACAAAACTAAACTAAGTACCTGCAGAGTATGAACTATTGTACGGTTAGATTTAAACGAAGTAAGATTGCTATTCAGTATAGTTCTGTCGAGTTCTGACCCCCGGGTCTGCGTTAGTCGGCTGTGAAGTGAGGTTCCAGGCAATGCGGAGAACTCACCGGGGTATGGCGGGCAATCCAGCGCAGTGTACCACCGGGATGCGGATGTCGCTTCAGATGTGTTTTCACCAGAGTCTTGCATGAACGGGTCTGAAGAGCGTGAGTTCCTATGTCGCTGATATTCCATGCCTCCGGGATTTCGCTAGGCTGACCGTAGCGTTATTGGATGATCCTGTTGCTCGGCTCGTGAGTTGGTCTCCGGTCCCAAAAGGGTAAAGTACCAAAACGTAGGATCCAGGCCTGAGGAGAGAGACCAGAGGTCGCTTTGTCAGGGGGTATCCGGACGATGCCCGCCCCAGCAAGAATCGGAGTGTCCAGAGATGTTCTCGTAACGGTGAGTGTCCGGAGGCGGAGGCAGCGGTGGTGGGCAGTATAGCCAGACAGTGAATCGTCTTTGGAGGTGCTGAAGTTCCCGGCATATCGTGGCGGTACGTGGGAAGCGACAGGGTGAGGGAACCTGTGGCACTGGTGCGTGGGCCTGCAGCATACTTCCGCAGTTGGCGCAGCTTCGTTGACTCTGGAGGGGAGGTCCGGGGATTGGCTGTGTATCGTCAGAGGCACGTTGCGTCATACCGTGTTGCCGTCGCTGTGCATCTAGGGGATTGTAGTGCACAGGGGCCACAGGCAGAAGTCATATGTAAAGATGTGGAGGTCGTCAAAGAGCTTCTGCGACATACCCCTATATTGTGGACTCAGCGTTGTACATTCTTAGCAGCCGGGGGTGGTCAGACGCCATTCCCAGAGGCGTTGCTGAGGGTATGAACCAGAAAAATAGTGAACGGTAAAATAAGAAAAATAAAAACTTCAACAAAGTGAAACAACAACTGCGCCCGCGTGTGCGGGGGCCTAATTAGGCAACTGACGGGGGTGTAATTGCCACACATGGTAGGTAGCGGTGAAGGTTGTCAGCGGTCCCTTCTGGCTCTCCTATAGTTGGGAGAGTGAGGGCTGGGGTCGTTGCGTGTTGAGCGATGCGTGCCGTTAGGTGTGACCGACGGGGATCGCCTTCTCCTCTGCCTTGTATGTAAAGCCTCCATTGGTTCTTCAGGTGGGTTATCTCTGCGCACTGCAGAGCGGCGAAAGTCCACATACCAGTTGGGGACCTCTACCCTCGGGATGTTTAGGGTATCACAAAAGAAGGGGAGATCCTCAGGAACTTTCAGGTAAGCCGTGCGGCCCTGCGAGGTGGCGGCTAAACAGAAAGGGAATTTCCATTTGTAAGTGATGCTTTTCGTGCGGAGTGTGTCCAGCAGGGGTTTCAAATCCCTTCGATGTTGCAGGGTTATGCCTGACAGATCCTGGAATATTTGAATGTGTTTCCCTTCGTGTATTATTTGTGGGACTCCTCTGGCCTGCCTGAGTATTTCTTCTTTCAGCTTAAAGTCCGGCAAGCAACAGATGACATCCCTCGGTGGGTCTGTGTCTTTGCCTTTTGGTCTTAGAGCGCGGTGGATCCTTTCAAGCTCAATAGGTGTTTGCAGTGGTCTATGGAGAAGGCCGTTAAATAGAGCAGTGACAGATTGAGCAACCTGGGCTCCCTCTATTATCTCAGGCAATCCTCTGACCCTCAGGTTATGGCGTCTGCCACGGTTGTCGAGATCTTCAAGGTGTCTCTGCATTTCCCTCATCTGAAGTGTGTGTGTGTCGACATGTCTGGTAGTTTTCCGGATCTGTAGATCTTGGCGATCTGCCATTTGTTCTGCCGCCTGGACTCTGTCAGAGAGGGTTCTGAAATCAATGCGTAGTTCAGAAATGGCCGCCGCAAGAGCGTCCTTGATGTCCGCGGCTATCATCTGCAGGTCCTGGATGTTGAGCTGAGGTAAGGGATGACCCTCCGTTGCTGTGCCATTCGTCTGGCTGGGCGGGAGAGGAGGGGGTGATGTCCCCAGTTGTGAGGGAGCTGAGGCCTCAGAATTTCTGTGGCGGGAAGGCGCCATGTTGCCTCGGCCCGCTCGAAACATTTCGGGGATATTGTGACTTGTGGTGCCCGGTTGTTCCCTAGGTGATCGGGACCGGGAGGTCGAGGTGTTCCGCGACGCCGTCCCCATGTACTTTGCCGTGTGCAAGGATTCTAAACCTCCGGTAGGCTGGTAGCAGGTCGATGGATAGCAGGAGCTACAGGATTAAGCAGCCATCTCCATGCCAGGTCAGGCCACGCCCCGGATTCTTCAAAATTGATATGTTGTTTCGCCACAGATGTGTAGGTGACGCTGCATTGTTTTCTTTCGAGTGGACATTTTTATGATTTCCCCCCTAATGAAAGCTTTGTGAGCCGCCCACACAACTTCCATTGAGACATCTCCTGTCGTGTTGATTTTGAAGTATTCTGTTTGTGATTTTTCGAGCATAGTGACTCTGATAAGATCCGTTAGAAGGGATTAATTCAATCTCCAAGGTTTCAGGCCTGATTTTGGACTAGAAAGTTGTAGGGACATGCTTACTAATGCGTGGTCAAAGAGGATCGTGTCTCTGATTTGTGATTGAGTGACTCTCGGTATCGATTGTGTGTGCAATAGGATGTGATCTATTCTGGCGAATGTGTTACGAGGGGCTGAAAAATGTGTGTAGTCTCTGGTGGCTGGATTCAGTTCCCTCCATACGTCAATCAGTCCCTGAGTGTGAATCATTTTAGTATTTTGTGGCTGGCCTTGAGGGGGTGTATTAATTGTTGTCCCTGTGGTTTTGATCTATCTAAGCCTTATTCGAAGGCAATGTTGGAGTCGCCTCCAAAGATTACTGTTCCTTCTAGCATGGGGTTAAGGATGCGGAAAAGGTGGGCAAAAAAACAAGGCTTGTCCTTTATTAGGAGCATAGTAGGACACTAGGGAGTATATTTGTCCCTCTATCGTGCCTTTGACTAATATGTACCTGCCTTCCGTATTCCAGCATTTGCTAGAAAGAATTTAGGGAACTGCCCGTGGATGAACTTAGGAGTGTACAGAATCGGGAAGTGTGTCTCCTGTATCATAATAACATCTAGTTTGAGGGATTTGTAGAAGTTGAGAATTTTCTTGCATTTCAGAGGTGAGTTCAAGCCTTGCACATTGTGGGAGGTGACCTTTAACCACTTGACCACTGGGCACTTAAACCCCCTTCCTAACCAGACCAATTTTCAGCTTTCGGTGCTCTCACACTTTGAATGACAATTACTCAGTCATACAATACTGTACCCATATGAAATTTTTGTCCTTTTTTTCACACAAATAGAGCTTTCTTTTGGTGGTATTTAATCACCGTTGGGTTTTTTATTTTTTGCGCTATAAAAGAAAAAAGACTGAAAATTTGGTAAAAAAATGAATTTTTCTTTGTTTCTGTTATAAAATTTAGCAAATTAGTAATTTTTCTTTGTAAATTTTGGCCAAAATTTATACTGCTACATATCTTTGGTAAAAATAAGTACAACTTGGTGTATATTATTTGGTCTTTGTGAATGTTAGAGAGTCCAAATGCTATGGTGCCAATATCTGAAAATTGATCACACCTGAAGTGCTGATGGCCTATCTAATTTCTTGAGACCCTAACATGCCAGAAAAGTACAAATACCCCCCAAATGACCCCTTTTTGGAAAGAAGACATTCCAAGGTATTTAGAAAGATGCATGGTGAGTTTTTTTGAAATTGTCATCTTTTCCCACAATTCTTTGCAAAATCAAGATTTTTTTTTTTCTTTTTTTTTTTCACAAAATTGTCATATTAGCAGGTTATTTCTCACACACCGCATATGCATACCACAAATTACACCCCAAAACACATTCTGCTATTACTCCCGAGTATGGCGATACCACATGTGTGAGACTTTTACACAGCGTGGCCACATACAGAGGCCCAACATGCACGGAGCACTTCCAGGCGTTCTGGAGCACCCAGGCCAATTCTTATATTTCTCTCCTACATGTAAAAATAATAATTTATTTGCTAGAAAATTACATAGAACCCCAAAACATTATATATATATTTTTTTTAGCAAAGACCCTAGAGAATACAATGGCGGTTGTTGCAACTTTTTATCTCGCACGGTATTTGCGCAGCAATTTTTCGAACGCTTTTTTTTGGAAAAAAAACAGTTTTGTGCTTTAAAAAAAAATAAAACAGTAAAGTTAGCCCAATGTTTTTGCATAATGTGAAAGATGAAGTTACGCCGAGTAAATAGATACCTAACATGTCACCCTTCAAAATTGCACACTCTTGTGGAATGGTGCCAAACGTCGCTACTTAAAAATCTCCATAGGTGACGCTTTAAAATTTTTTACTGGTTACATGTTTTGAGTTACAGAGGAGGTCTAGGGCCAAAATTATTGCTCTCGCTCTAACGTTCGCAGTTTGATCACCGTTTTCATATGTGGGCGGGACTTACGTATGTGTTCGCTTCTGCATGCGAGCACACGAATGTGGGCGCTTTAAACATTTTTTTTTTTTTTTTTATTGTTTATTTTACTTTATTTATTTTAGTTTGACACTTTTTCCCCCCCAAAAAAATTTTTGATCACTTTTATTTCTATTACAAGGAATGTAAACATCCTTGTAATAGGAATATGGCATGACAGGTCCTCTTTACAGTGACATATGGGGTCAATAAGACCCCACATCTCACCTCTAGGCTGGGAAGCCTGAAATTAAAAAAAAAAAAAAAACGATCTTGGCTTCGATCGTAGCGGTGAGTCGGTAGAAGCACCGGAGGGTGGCGGGAAGGGGGGGCGTCCCCTCTCGCCTCCTGTAAGAACGATCAAGCAGTGTAACAGCCACTATGATCATTCTTATGGTGTAGGGAATCGCTGGCTGAAAAAGCTGATATCTGAATGATGCCTGTAGCTGCACCCATCATTCAGATATCCCCGCTCAAAGTCAAGGACGTCATACGACTGTGGGCGGGAACTGGTTAAAAATTGCGGGGTATTGCAGAGTATTGCGGAGTAGTGCAGGGTATATTGCTGGGTATATTGCAGAGTATTGCTGGGCATATTGCAGAGTATTGTGGGGTATATTGCAGAGTATTGCGGGGTATTATGCAGAGTATTGTGGGGTATAATGCAGAGTATTGCGGGGTATAATGCAGAGTATTGCGGGGTATTATGCAGAGTATTGCGGGGTATTATGCAGAGTATTGCGGGGTATTTATGCAGAGTATTGCGGGGTATTTATGCAGAGTATTGCGGGGTATAATGCAGAGTATTGCGGGGTATAATGCAGAGTATTGCGGGGTATAATGCAGAGTATTGCGGGGTATAATGCAGAGTATTGCGGGGTATTTATGCAGAGTATTGCGGGGTATTTATGCAGAGTATTGCGGGGTATTTATGCAGAGTATTGCGGGGTATTATGCAGAGTATTGCGGGGTATTATGCAGAGTATTGCGGGGTATTATGCAGAGTATTGCGGGGTATTACGCAGAGTATTGCGGGGTATTATGCAGAGTATTGCGGGGTATTACGCAGAGTATTGCGGGGTATTACGCAGAGTATTGCGGGGTATTACGCAGAGTATTGCGGGGTATAATGCAGAGTATTGCGGGGTATAATGCAGAGTATTGCGGGGTATTACGCAGAGTATTGCGGGGTATTACGCAGAGTATTGCGGGGTATTACGCAGAGTATTGCAGGGATGGCTGAGCATGGAGGGATGGATGGATGTGACTGCAATTGTCACTGAGCACCGCTGTGAGCACTACACATACAGCCCACAGCGGTGCTGCCATCCGATCCCTCCCCCTCTCCCCTCGCACTGTACAGATCGGTACAGAGAGGGGAGGGAGGAACCGGCGTCATGACATGACGCCGGTCTGTTGACATGTGATCGCTCCGTCATTTGACGGAGCGATCACATGGTAAACGGCCGCGATTAGCGGCCGTTTACCGTGATGCGCCGGGTCCTCTGGACCCGGCGGTCACGGAAGTTCTCGGGTGCGCACCCCAGGGGGCGCGCGAGAGCAGTATTCCCAGGGACGTCCACCCAGAACTAGCCGACCGCGCTGCAGCCGTCTTTCGACTATGGCCCGGTCGGCAAGTGGTTAAAGTGAATGGTGTGTCACTAGCCATGGGAGCAGAGGGGAGGACTATGGAAACATTCACCATCACTTACCTTTGGAAGTCTTCGTTTATGTTCGATGGTGCTTGTGGAAACCTCATTGGGCCTTTTTGAGCATTGCCTGTTCAGAATCCATGGTGCATGGTAATCTGCTAGAGATATAGTAGTTAATGATGCTATGATAGACAGAACCGGAGGGTAAGTGAGGAGTAGGAAAGAAGAAAGAAAAGAAGGTCTTCTCCCAGATGGGACAGTGGATCCCAGGGGTGAGAAGGAATCCCCGGGATCTAATAAGTCCAAAAAGTTTAGGAAAATGTCCGAGCTTGACATCTCGGATGTCCTAGCCCCTGGAAGCCAAATGGGTTGCATGGGGTTAGGCGGAGGCGCATGTGTACCACCCCAGACCAGGGCGCTCAATATACAGAAAAGAAAAACAATGTAGGTCGGTTATAATACATTCAAACACATGTATTTGACCGGAGGGTGAGCTGAAGTAAAACATTTAAACCTGGGGACCTGAACACATTGGGGAAACAAAACAATGTACTGTAAATTGAACCTTTGACTTTGGGCAGCTCGCCCCGTCAAATATAACACCTGAAGGGGTTTTTAGTCATTTCAAGTGTCCATAAAATCCAGGAAGCATAACCCCCGTATTGTAGGAGGAAGTGCAGGTCTCCTGGGAAGAGGAGGGTGGTAGGTGGTGGTGGTGGGGGAGGAGTGGAAAGGAGGGTGAAGAAGGGGAACAGGGGAATTGAAGAGGGGAAACTGTATATTTTACGGGTTGAAGTTCCCTATAGCAGAAATACGCAGATTGCACAGTTTCTGCGTGACAAAAGCATCCAGTATGAAACCTGTAGAATAAAACGTAAGCCATAATAAAGGGATTGCAGGCTAAGGGGGGGAGGGGGGGAAAAATTAAAGAGTGTGCCGTAAAGTGCATTCAAAGGGAATCACTGATAGTGTGAGAGTGGGTTGGAAACCTGTGATTTTAGGGGGCCTTAAGTAAAGAGTCAGTAAAGTTTTTCTCCAGCAGAAAAGTTGTAAAAAGTGTGATTTTGGCTTTTATATGTAAATTTTACAGCATGCGGAAATGCCCATTTGTATTTTATGTCTTTCTGGGCCATGGCGGTCAGCAGGGGCTTTAGGGTGCGTCTTCGTTGGATAGTTGAAGGTGCAAGATCTGCAAAGATCTGTATCACATGACATGTCACCTGGGCTGAAGAGCGTGCCTGTTTCATAATGGCTTCTTTCACGGTATAGTGATGTGGTTTGACAATTATGTCTCTCAGCAAGCCGTCCTTCCTGTGGGGACCCAGGGCTCTGTGGGCTCTGTCCAGTTTCAGGGCGCTGTGGGCTGATGTTGAGCAACAGAGTTTTAATCAAATCTTGGGTCGCCGTTGAAACATCCATCACAGTCTCTGGAAGTCCCCTGATCCTGAAATTATATCGTATGGACCTGTTTTCGAGGTCGTCTATGTGAGATAAAGCAGTTTCTAATTGGTCTTGTAGGGTTTGAATCATGTCAGTATTTTGGTTAGATATTGTGGCGGTTAATTCCAGTTTGTTTTTTATTACCTCCATTCTGGTACCTATGTTTTGCAGGTCAGATTTAATGTTGCCTGTTATTTTAGCTGCCGTTGTGGCCAATCCTCTTTCCAGGAGGATAGAAAGCTTGACATAAAGCTCCGCTGTGGAGAGGCAGTGATCCTGAGGTTGCAGGCCTGGTGTGGGGAAGTCAGTGTAGAATGGCCTGTTAGGTCCCATGGGGGAGAAGGCCTGATCTGCCATAGTGTGGCCTATGAGTGATTCCGTGGAGCTGGGTGAGGGGGTAGAGATCTGCTGGCAGCTCCCAGGCAAGAGAGGGGTGTATGTCAGTGTTGCTGGGGTGAGGACTTGCCTGTATTCCAGGACTCCCTCTGTGCTGAAGGCATGAGGCTGCTTGTTTTCCTCAGTCGTGGCGGTCATCTTGGTACACCCTGCGTGGGTCGTGGCGAGCGGCCGCTTTGTTTATCTGTGGGGGGTCACCGGAGGTTTGGGCAGCGGGTACCCTCTTTGTCGGCCCTCCTAGGGGGTGCAGAGCCGCTCTAGAAGTGCCGTTGGTCTGGTGGGGTGCGGAGGATCAGACGCTCGCGGCCATCTTGGGTCCCTCGCGCATGCACACTCAGTGTGGTGCCACTTTTAAATGCTGGAGGAAACCCACGGAGCCTCTGGAATGATCGCGGGCTCTGTGGCGACTTCCCTGTGCTTCTGATTTGCCAATTTCAGGTAAGCGATGGTGCTAGTGGGTGAAGGTAGGTTCTCATACAAGACAGCTGATGTTTATTTATCCCTGCAGTATCCTACTCTGATACCATGGATTCCTCACTGCCTTCTAGTGGCCAGCCTGCTTGTAGCAGGTATGTTTGCAGTTTTATGCTTTTCTGCCTGTTCAAAAAGGGAGAGAGTAGGGCTTTAGGGCACCAGCTGATTTCTGTCTCTCTCTTTTCTGTTTTCTTTCCTCACAGCCCTTCTAGGTCTGATCCACAATGTAGTTCCCATAGAGCAGTGGTTCTCAACCCGGGGGTCGAATGATGATTTGCCAGGGGTTTAAGGGAGTTTAATACTGTATGGGTGGAAGGGACTCAGGGAGCGCTAAATGTCCGTGGGTTAGGGGTGCAAATTACTACTCTTGCCTTGGGTGCTGACAACCCACGCTACGAAAATAATTTTACTGTTAGGGGTCCCCACAACTTGGGAAATTTTATCAAGGGGCCACGACAATAGAAGGTTGAGAACCACTGCCATAGAGGGAGTGGTTCCTCAAAATCACACCACCGGCAATCTTCCTCCAGGTCTAGCCATCGTAGGTCTACTTCCAGATCTGAACAGCGCAGTAAAGATCTTCCTTGCCCCCCCTCATCTCCCTCTAGCAAAAGACCAGAGAAATCATGCTAGGGGTGTAGGGTGCCTGTTCCAGTAGACAAATCTCTCTGTGATCACTGCTTTTCTAAAGCTGCAGATGAGAGGGATGGTGCGGACCAGCGCCTGGAGTCTATGGTAAGGCGGGTTGTGAAAGAATCTCTACAGGAAAGAGAGGCCCAACAGCACCATGATTAACCATCAGACCCATTATGCCCTCCAGTGGGAGAAGGTATAGTCCACGAGACAGGGGAATCTTCCCAGCCAAGTTGCCACTCCGCTCCTATCTCAGACAGCGAATCGGATCCAGAAGATCCAGGAATGGGTTTTGAATATGCTTTAGTTCCTTCCTTGGTGAAAGCAGTAAGAGAGGCTCTGAAGGGGAAAGACCATGTTACTTCCCCCCAAAACAGAATTTTTTTTTCAAGCAGCTCAATAAGGAGCGCCAATAGTTTCCTTTTCTCTCTGAGTTGGGTGACATCATATCTGATGAATGGAGCAAGATGGACAAAAAGAGTTCCATGCAATCAAAAGTCTTGAAGCTGTATCCTTTCAAGGAAGAGGAAGTAAAACACTTTGAGTCAGCTCCTTTGGTGGACACAGCACTTATGAGATTAGTGAGATATGTAACTCTTCCCTTAGAAGATACTGTCTCTTTTAAAGATCCCTTGGAAAGACAGATTGATTCTGATTTAAAACGGATTTACCTGACAACAGGAATGGCATGCAAGCCAGTACTTGCTATAGCCACAGTATCCAAGGCCATGGAATCTTGGTCTGACAATGTTGATGAGTTCCTAAGTGAAATGGCTAAAGATTCTCCTATCCAGGAGATCAGGCTGGCATCTGCCTTTCTGGGGGAGGCTTCTATTGATGTCATCCGCCTGATGTCCTGGGTTATGTTGGCAGCTGTTTCAGCACGTCGTGCCTTATGGCTCCGTCCATGGTTGGCGGATCCAGCTTCCAAACAAGCTTGGTGCTGAATTCCCTTTGAGGGAACTTCTCTCTTTGGCAACAAGCTTGATAGTGCCATAACCCATAACCAGGGCCACAGGTGGTAAGTATGGTTTCCTCCCTGAAGACTGATGCCTATAGAATCAGAAACGCTCATTCCCAAGAAGACAAAATTCTGATCGGGCTAGGGAAGCGTGCAGTTACAGACCTTGTAGGGAGTTTTCAAAGTCCTGGAAATCCTGGCAGTCCTCTTTCAAAAAACCCTCAAAAGGTGGTTCCTCAGGCAACCAGGATTCCACTAAGTCCTTTTTAGATTGGGCCCGCTCAGGCATGCCAGGTGGGGGCTTGTCTTCTCCACTTACGGCATGTCTGGGCAGCCTCAATCCGGGATTACTGGACCGTCAAGATGGTCTCCTCCGGTCACATGTGGGTTTTCAACAGTACCCCAAGACTTAGGTTCATTCCTACAACTCTTCCTGGTTCAGAAGAGAAAAAGCAGGTCCTGATAGCTTACGTGAATTGTTTATTGGATCAAGACGCAGCCATTCCAGAAGACGAACAAAGCAAAGGCATGTATTCTCCTCTGTTCATGATACAAAAGAAAAACGGCACATGGAGACCAGTCATAGACTTACTGTAACCCATCTCAATTTCTTTATTTGGAAAGAAAAGTTCAAAATGGAATCTTTACTTACAATTCAACAGTCAGTACATCTGGGAGACTGGTTGTTTTCAATCGATCTAAAAGATGCCTACTTTCACGTTCTGGTGGCAACGGACTTCCAGCAATTCCTCAGCTTTGTGGTATTCGAACAGCATCTGCAATTCACGTGTCTCCCCTTCGGTCTAACAACGTCACCTTGGGTCTTTTCCAAGGTCCTATTATCTGTTGTGGCTCTTCTCCGTGTCAAAGGGAATTGTCTCCACCACTATCTGGATGACCTACTTCTCCTAGCTCAAAACAAAGACCAACTCTTAGGGCACAGAGCTTAGTATTTTCCACCCTGCAAGAATTTGGGTGGCTCCTGAATTTAGAGAAGAGCCATCTAGAGCCAACACAATCCCTTGTGTTTCTAAGGGCTCACTTCGATACGTTGGAAGGTATTATCTCCCTTCCAGAACAGAAGATTGGAGTGATCTGAGACAGAATACACGCAACCCTCACGTCGTCTCACCTCTCCACTCTCCAATGCCTGAAGGTAATTGGCACAATGACAGCCACCATTCCTATGATGAAGCGGGCTCAATGGCATACACAGCCTTTCCAAAAAGGATTCCTTCAGCAATGGGATTCCTCCAGCCAAATCCAGCGCATACACCTAACTCCAACCATGAGAGCGTCCCTCCTTTGGTGGCTTCAAGGGAAAAATCTGCGCAATTGCCATTCAATCGTGCCCATTACATGGGTCACGATAACATCAGATGCCAGAAATCGGGGCTGGGGCGCTCACTGCCTTTCGGAAGTGGCTCAGGGCAGATGGAATTCCCCTTCTCAGGGGATTGTCTCCAACATACTGGAGCTGAGGGCCACTTTTCAGGCACTCCTGTCATTTCGCCATCTAATAATGAATTTGTCAGTAATGCTCAGGTTGGACAACACAACTGCGGTAGCTTACTTAAGGAAGCAGGGCGGAACTCGCAGTTGGTCCCTGATACAGGAAGTGGAGCAAATAATGAGCTGGGCTCAGAAGAACTTGTCCAACATCTCTGCGGTTTACATTCCAGGGATTCAGAATGTACAGGCAGACTTCTTTTCTTGTGTTCAAATGAACAACAATGAGTGGTCTCTCCACAGTGAGGTGTTTGAGTGGCTTCTGACCTTGGGAGTGTCTCCAGAGGAGGTTTCAGAAAGCCTATGCCTTCCCTCCGGTATCGGTGATTCTCCAATTTCTCTGGAGGCTCAGAACAGAGAAGGTGGAAGTGATTCCTTTCTGGCCCAACAGGCCTTGGTTCCCTCTTTTGACACTTCTCATTTATCAAGACCCATTTCCCCTGCCTCTCAGGTCGGATCTACTGTCTCAAGGCACAACGTTACACCCGTGTCCATCTTACCTACATCTCAGGGTTTGGTTCTTGAGAGGGGAAGGCTCGAAGCACTAGATTGCCCTGAAGAAGCTATTCCGACCCTTGTTAGTGCCAGAAGGAAAAGTACCAATAGGGTATATAAACATATATGGTCCAGATTCACTGATCACGTCTTCCAGTCTGAATCCTTGTAACACCCCAGCAGTTCAAGACATCCTTAGTTTTCTACAGTCAGGACTTGACCTGTCTCTGGCAGTCATCTCACTGAGAGTGCACGTATCAGCCATCTCGGCCTTCACTGGAGTTTCATGGGCAAATCATTCTCTGGTCCATCAGTTCTTCAAAGGAGCCATCAGGCTTAGGCCTCAGAGGAAACCTAGGTTAACCCTAAAGTGACCTCAGTCTTCCATGAAAATCAAGAGATTGTGCTTCCCACTTTTAGGTCAACAGACAATCAGGAAGTTCATCCTCTTGTCGTAGGCCACACTCTGAAACAATACCTGGAGGTCACGGCTCCTTTCAGACAATCAGAGTTTCTCTTTGTTCTTCTCCATGGTAAAAACAAAGGAATGCGGCTTCGGTCAGATCAATTTCTTCCTGGATTGTGCAGACCATTCAAAGAATGTACAGGGCAAAGGGCTTGGCTCCTCCTGAGGCAGTGACAGCTCATTCAACTCAGAGTATCTTGACCTCTTGGGCAGCTTCTGGGCATGTCGCACCTGAAATCTTCTGTAAAGTGGCCTCTTGGTCTTCTATCAACACATTTGTTTCTCACTACGGTGTTGAACCAGCTGCTTTGTCATCCATTAATTTTGGTTTACAAGTATTGTCGGTAGACAATGTTAAATACCTTTTTGGTTTATTTGCTCAACATTTTTGCCCACCCGGGTGTGTATGGCGAGTTATTTCCCACACGTTGCTGCCATGGAGTCTGTCAGGAAAATGGAAAATTTCCTATCAAATACTTACCATAATTTTCATTTCCTGATAGACTCCATGGCAGCCAGAGTTCCCTCCCAAATATCTGGAGTAGGCTAGTTATGGAACATGGATAGCAGCCTAGAGCAAAGATTTATGGGAGAGGGGTCCTATTGGGTAGTTATGGAGGCGGGGCTAACCCACACGTTGCTGCCATGGAGTCTATCAGGAAAGGAAAATTATGGTAAGTAATTGATAGGAAATTTTCCATTTTATCACCTTTTCTTTATTGATCTGTATACAACTGTCGAATTGTATTTAAATCTGTTTTGATTTACTTTATGGTTACATGCAAAAATAAAATAAAAAATACCAATAAATTGCCTTTTAAAAAAATAAATGTATGTGTATACCCTGATTTAGTCGCACACTCAGATACTATATGCATATGCTAATAAAATACAAATAAGCATCATTTCACTGTGCAGTCTGTAAGCATCTAAAAAAAAGCTGAAGTAGTAAAGACAATGCAAATTGTGCAAGTGAGAATTAAAGTTTTCATGATTGTGATAGCTGTGATAACAGTAAGAAACTGTTTTTAAAGTGATTGTAAAGGGTATTTTTTATGTCAAATAAAAAATATGTTATACTTACCTGCTCTATGCAAAGGTAATCATTAGCTGTCCCTCACCAGTGCTCTCCTCTCCTCCTTTCTCTGGGTGCCCCATTCAGCAAGCTCTGTATTATAGGAGCACCCATGCAGGCATGCTCTCAAGCTGGGCTGTTTCTATCCATACCATGTAAGCCATGCCCCTGCCCCCTACTCAAAGAAGTTTCACTGACAGCAGTGGTAGCCTATGGCTATGGCAGTTTGGACATCACTGGATCACTAAAAGGAATCAGGTAAATGTTTAAGGACAGTGGGGGGAAGGGAACAGGCATTGGGTAACTTGGGAAAAGTTTAAGCTTTAGAACCACTGTTTGTCCTGGCATATAATGAGCTGTAATTCTTGCCAGAGGGTTGTACAGTATGTGTAGGATCTGCATTGATCTTCTCTACATGTTTCCTGACTCTAATCTGAAAATCATAGTAGCCTGGAGATTCCTGACATCAATACTTCATGCAGTAGATGCGTGAATTTTCTTTAACTCCATACTTGTTCTAAATAGTGAATCAGAAAGCATTTACGTTATTTGAAAAACATGACAGCTAGGCAAATAGCATTTTCAAAAGAGGTCAGAAATTGTAGTAGACATGTTTCTCTCATGACAGATGTATTGTAAGAAATTTCACAATTCAGTAAAGGAATTTTGGGACCTTTTGACTTTGGCAGCCTAAACGTTCTTCGGTTTTTCTCTTTCAACCAGTAGGTTCAATATTATTATCTGATTCCTCCATTTACACATTTGATGCCGATGGGGAAATCCTCCCACTGTGCTATTGTGTTCTGATGGCGAAGAGTGTTCCTTGCCATCAGAATACAATTATTAATGCAGCCGGCTATAGCTGGTGGCACTGATTAATCAGGAAGAACTCGACGGGCTGGTTGTACAGAAGTACTTCAGTAGTCCGACTTCCATACAAGCTGGGTGCCCATACATGGATCAAAATTCATCTGGACCCTACTGAATCTGACCAATTGTCATCTATGTATGGCTGGCTTTAATTTATACTGGCTAAATGCATCACACATGTTTTAAAAAGAAGGTTTTGAAGATTTTAAGTTTATTTTTTTAAGCAATCACAACCTGAGTAGAAACCAATATCCCCTGCCATCTTGCTTCAGAGACTGACCCTTTCTTTCTGTGTAGATGGAGTGGTCTCCCAACAGAACTTCAATATACCCCCTGCTGAGTCAAAGTTTTCAAACAGCAGGGAACATGTGACTTTCTAATTAGAGAGCTAAATTCCAGGAAGGAGAGTGATTGGTTCTCTGAAGCTGGGTTCACACCGCAGCATGAAGTGGCGCACAGCAGGGGTCCGGTGCGTCCCCATTCACTGTTTCAGATCCGATTTTAGCCCAAATTTTTGGCTAAATTCAGACCTGAATTAGACCAGAAGACGTATAGGACTCCTGTGGAATTTGTACTAGAATCACTCCAGATATCTGTGAACCGGCTCCATTGAGAGCCATTCACAATCTCCTGACATGCTAATTGGATATGGGGAAAGCCGCATCCAATTCGCAATAGTGTGAACCCAGCCTGAAGGGGACCATTGCTTCTACACAGAGAACAAGGTCCTTCTGTACAGCAAGCCTGCAGAGAACAAGTTTTTCTGCTAAGGCTGTGCCCGTTTTCTAAAGAAAACAAACTGAAAGTCTTAAGCAGGCCATAGATAATATGATTTTCCCTTGGTTGCAGAAAAGAAAATCGCTTCATTCACCCATCAACACAGTAAATGTTGATAAGGGAATCCCTCCCATGGAGCTATTGTGTTATACCAGTGGGGTGGGAGGAGGGGGTTGGGGAGCCACCTGGCCTGGCAGAACACAGTAAATATTGCTAGTAAACCAAAAAATATATAGAAAACGGGATTTTAAAGGTACCCCTGATATAGGAAAAGACATTATCTACTAAAAATATATCAAATATTTATTAAAGCAGTTTTACAAAAAAAATGTACGATAAAATGTGAGAACAGTTTTACATTCACAGTCAAAGGTATACATCCTCAACCTAATATTGACAATGAAAAAAACAGTGGTCACCAAGAGTTCAAAGCATAACCACGTCCACATAATTTCAACATGTTTCGCCCAGAAGGGTTCATCAGGAAAATGGATGAGGCTTTTCAATTATTCAACAACAATATTCACGATAAAAACAACCTTGGATGTTCAAAAGAGAAAGAGAAAAAAAGGTAAATACACAGAAAAAATATACATAAAACATTCACATTTATGTAGCTTGAAAGCTCTTTAGCTTGTGCAACCATAACTCCACCAAAACCACCCTCCAGAAACAAAAACAAAAACAGGAACAAAAACCATCCCACCCCCCATCCCACTCCCCCCCCCCCAAAAAAAACACCCAAACACCCCCCATCACACAGGCTCACACCCAACCCTCCCCTAGTACTCCCACCCAACACAACCACCGCGTCAACTCCATACCTCTGTTATAGAGTTCTGGGGAAGTCGCAGAATACGAGGCGTCAGCTGAGAGAAAAGGGGAGGAGGGGTGCCCCTAGAAATGACTCCCCCTGTGTAGTTCAGATGGATGCCTGATCACCCGTAGGGAGGGATGTATATTCTCTTGTGATGATGATCATCACAAGCAAAAAGGATGATTACGGTATCTGTAACAGATATCATAGATAATAAAATTTCACACATATTGCGGGTGAAGAGAGAGGTAGACCACAAGACAAACTAGACAGTGGACACCACTCACCAACCCCCCGAAGAGTAGAAGAGTGTTTGTATTGGGAGCTCATGAGGACTGAATGGCATAATATCAATTGTAATAAAGCACCTGTGCAGGTGAAGACAAAGCTGCTCCACAGTTTCTGAAAAAGTATATAAAATGCATGTAGCTATGTTAAACTTCAATGCAACGAGGAACATATGTACGCTGCAGTTTTAAATCTTCAAGAGCACCTGCTCACCTTGAAAAGATATCACATCGTTATGTAAGAAGCTACGTCACATTTCTGAAAGGGCACCCTAAAGTAGTGGGCCAAAAAAGATAATCACTTCCTATATTTAGAGAGAGAAAAAAAAAAAGGCGGTTTGTTTAAAAGGAAATAGAGCACCAAAAGTGGTGCTTTAGTTTACAATTAGACATATCACAGAGTGCTAGACCGATTAACGGTCAATGTTTAGTTTTACCTGGTGCCGGCGTCCATGTTTAGCATGAGCTCCCTGACTGCTAGCAAGCATCTGAATGTGTGGGGTTTAAATATCCCCCCCATGGCACCAAAATGCTGTGCGTGTCATCACACTGCACCTGGAGCCAAGCGGACGCAAAAGGGAAGATCCTGGTCCAAGGACTGATGACCCGGAACCGGAAACGACAGACCGGAAGTAAAACTACTTCCTGTGTGCCCAAAACAGCACTAAGACTCCCTTTGGAGACAGTGCTGAGCCAAGAAGGAAAACTTGGACAGTTGGAAAGATGGCTGTGGTATACGGTTATACCGGTATGCCAAGGACTATAAGGAGACCTCAAGGCGGGCGTATACCGGGTTGGCAACCCCCAGGAAAGAAAAGCCCAAGGGGGATGTGTGTCCAACCTAGTATACACCCTTGGGCGTCCATACGGGGATCAAATGGCACTGAACTGGGGGGGGTAAAAACGAGGGAAAATAGAGCCTTGGGAGGGGTAAAAAAAAAAAAGGGAAGAGGGGTTCCCCAAGGTTTGGGTGTGGTCATGATTGCACATTACAATAATTTGTCTACAACATTGTACCACTAATTTACATCCACATATGAAAAGCTGTATCAATATGCACATCATTGCAGCTGACTCAATATATGTTAGTATCCCTTTTCTAAAAGATGTATTGTTTCTAATAGGGGCAATTCTGGCCTAGACAACCAATCCAGAATTAGTCACGAGAGGAATCGTAAACATCTGGTGATCTCATGATATTCAAACGCAGTAAATGTTAACAAAACAAAGAAAGGGAAGACACTCAATGGGGCACATACTCCCAAGGAGACAGGAGTGACCAGATCACAAAAGGGGGGTGATGTTTATAGAAAAGGCTTATAGCTAATCCCCTCATTGAGGCCGGGGGACCGAGTGGCCTGTAAACAATAAATCCATCTCGTCTCCAATTGGAGAAGTTTATTGTCTATATCACCTCCTCGTTCATGTTCTGGTATGTGTTCAAGGCTGAAAAAGACGATAACTTTTAAATCGAAATTGTGGTATAGCCCCACATGATGGCTAATAGGTGTTTCCATCCTATGTTTGGAGATAAGGGACACATAGTCCCTGATTCTACAAAAAAGTGGGCGCTTAGTTTTTCCCACGTAAAATGCCCCGCAATGACATTTTATCAGATATACAGAACCAACCGATTGACAGTTTGTTCTATGTTTCTGGGTCCTGGGATGGAAACACCTATTAGCCGTCATGTGGGGCTATACCACAATTTCGATTTAAAAGTTATCGGCTTTTTCAGCCTTGAACACATACCAGAACATGAACGAGGAGGTGATATAGACAATAAACTTCTCCAATTGGAGACAAGATGGATCTATTGTTTACAGGCCACTCGGTCCCCCAGCCTCAATGAGGGGATTAGCTATAAGACTTTTCTATAAACATCACCTCCCTTTTGTGATCTGGTCACTCCTGTCTCCTTGGGAGTATGTGCCCCATTGAGTGTCTTCCCTTCCTTTGTTTTGTTAACATTTACTGCGTTTGAATATCATGAGATCACCAGACGTTTACGATTCCTCTCGCGACTAATTCTGGATTGGTTGTCTAGGCCAGAATTGCCCCTATTAGAAACAATACATCTTTTAGAAAAGGGATACTAACATATATTGAGTCAGCTGCAATGATGTGCATATTGATACAGCTTTTCATATGTGGATGTAAATTAGTGGTACAATGTTGTAGACAAATTATTGTAATGTGCAATCATGACCACACCCAAACCTTGGGGAATCCCTCTTCCCTTTTTTTTTTTTACCCCTCCCAAGGCTCTATTTTCCCTCGTTTTTACCCCCCCAGTTCAGTGCCATTTGATCCCCGTATGGACGCCCAAGGGTGTATACTAGGTTGGACACACATCCCCCTTGGGCTTTTCTTTCCTGGGGGTTGCCAACCCGGTATACGCCCGCCTTGAGGTCTCCTTATAGTCCTTGGCATACCGGTATAACCGTATACCACAGCCATCTTTCTAACTGTCCAAGTTTTCCTTCTTGGCTCAGCACTGTCTCCAAAGGAGTCTTAGTGCTGTTTTGGGCACACAGGAAGTAGTTTTACTTCCGGTCTGTCATTTCCGGTTCCGGGTCATCAGTCCTTGGACCAGGATCTTCCCTTTTGCGTCCGCTTGGCTCCAGGTGCAGTGTGATGACACGCACAGCATTTTGGTGCCATGGGGAGGGATATTTAAACCCCACACATTCAGATGCTTGCTAGCAGTCAGGGAGCTCATGCTAAACATGGATGCTGGCACCAGGTAAAACTAAACATTGACCGTTAATCGGTCTAGCACTCTGTGATATGTCTAATTGTAAACTAAAGCACCACTTTTGGTGCTCTATTTCCTTTTAAACAAACCGCCTTTTTTTTTTTTTTTTTTTCTCTCTCTAAATATAGGAAGTGATTATCTTTTGTGGCCCACTACTTTAGGGTGCCCTTTCAGCAGCGCCAATAGAAATGTGACGTAGCTTCTTACATAACGATGTGATATCTTTTCAAGGTGAGCAGGTGCTCTTGAAGATTTAAAACTGCAGCGTACATATGTTCCTCGTTGCATTGAAGTTTAACATAGCTACATGCATTTTATATTCTTTTTCAGAAACTGTGGAGCAGCTTTGTCTTCACCTGCACAGGTGCTTTTTTACAATTGATATTGTGCCATTCAGTCCTCATGAGCTCCCAATACAAACACTCTTCTACTCTTTGGGGGGTTGGTGAGTGGTGTCCACTGTCTAGTTTGTCTTGTGGTCTACCTCTCTCTTCACCCGCAATATGTGTGAAATTTTATTATCTATGATATCTGTTACAGATACCGTAATCATCCTTTTTGCTTGTGATGATCATCATCACAAGAGAATATACATCCCTCCCTACGGGTGATCAGGCATCCATCTGGACTACACAGGGGGGAGTCATTTCTAGGGGCACCCCTCCTCCCCTTTTCTCTCAGCTGATGCCTCGTATTCTGCGACTTCCCCAGAACTCTATAACAGAGGTATGGAGTTGACGTGGTGGTTGTGTTGGGTGGGAGTACTGGGGGAGGGTTGGGTGTGAGCTTGTGTGATGGGGGGTGTTTGGGTGGTTTTTTTTGGGGGGGGGGAGTGGGATGGGGGGTGGGATGGTTTTTGTTCCTGTTTTTGTTTTTGTTTCTGGAGGATGGTTTTGGTGGAGTTATGGTTGCACAAGCTAAAGAGCTTTCAAGCTACATAAATGTGAATGTTTTATGTATATTTTTTCTGTGTATTTACCTTTTTTTCTCTTTCTCTTTTGAACATCCAAGGTTGTTTTTATCGTGAATATTGTTGTTGAATAATTGAAAAGCCTCGTCCATTTTCCTGATGAAGCCTTCTGGGCAAAACATGTTGAAATTATGTGGACGTGGTTATGCTTTGAACTCTTGGTGACCACAGTTTTTTTCATTGTCAATATTAGGTTGAGGATGTATACCTTTGACTGTGAATGTAAAACTGTTCTCACATTTTATCGTACATTTTTTTTGTAAAACTGCTTTAATAAATATTTGATATCTTTTTAGTAGATAATGTCTTTTCCTATATCAGGGGTACCTTTAAAATCCCATTTTCTACATATTTTTTGGTTTACTACTTTAGGGATGATGGTACACACATAAAAAACGTTTGTAAACACTGATCTCTACCCATATAGCCTATTTAAATATTGCTAGTGGCTATAGCTGCTGACAATAATTGCTTCCTAAAAATCCAACATGCTGGTTGTACCCAAGTGGAATAAATGTATCTAATTTCAGCTGAGATTATAAATGAGCGTAAAGATTATGTCACCTGACCTTGCTCAAACTGAGTCTTATCAGTTTCCAAATAGTTCCATAGGAAGTTGGGCAGTAGAAGCAGTCTATCCCACCATTATTCTATCAGACAGAATATAAATCAGTACAGAAGGTAGCAGTATTATGGATGCTGGGCAAACATTGGCACTTATGTTTCAGCCTGATGATGACTTTATCTGGGCACATTTTTCTTTTTTAATGTATATACATTAGTTACTAGCAGTCTATTCTGGAACTTTCCCGTTACAAATAGGCCAGTATCAGAAGGAACTTTATAACCACTACTACTTTATAATCATTAATGTAATCTTAGTAAGGACATTTAAATTAAATTGCTGTTCATCATTCTCAATTGCATTCTAACTGAATCCTACAATATAAAGAATACAATACAGAACACTTTCATTTTCTTAAGAGGTTATTCACTCTTATATTTATTATATTTATGGTAATAGATAGGCAAATCATTTTTGTAAAACACACTTTCTCTGTCATGAACTTTCATTATTAAATCGTGCCCATGCTTGAAATTCCAGGAAGCATATATGTCACAAATAGAGGAAAGACACAGTTTGCAAATTCATGTAGGAGCAGTATTACTTTGGAAAAACAAAGTCAAGAAACATTTTTTTTTTTTTTAGCTTTTTGGGATATTCATAGCTTTGCACACAAAATCAGCTTCTCGATAATAATCATACCGCTTTCAGGGCATTCGTCCGATAATCTGATCATTAGTACACAACTTTTAAGTGCCAATCTTGACAGTTCATGCAAAAATATCCGAAGGGACAAGCACAACATTTTTTCTCATAAAGTAACAGAGTGAACAACTTTTGTGTAATTAGTATGGTATTTGTACGAAAAAATTTGTGTGACCAAGACCACACTATATGAAAACAGCGTTGTGATCCCTGAAACACTGAAATCAATGTCTGCTCATAGAAATAGTAAAAAGCAAAAAGTATTTCTCTTTTCCTCCACCCAAGATCACACAAGATAAATTGAATAAGAAACGAATTTGTGGGTGGGAAAACGCACTGTTATGGATGACAATGAGTCCTAACTACTGTCTACAGTTTGAAGATCACTTGAGCTCAGTTGAGAACTAACACATCTTTCAGTGAAGTACTTTAGTAAAAATATGCAGAGTTTAAAGGATACATTAGGAGCATCCAAATAATAAAACATGATGTGATCATAGTTAACTTGGACCAACAAGCTAAAAAGCTCACCATCAAGCCCAATAAGGATAAAATCCAGAAATTGATTAAATGTATGTGCTTATCATAGAATCAGAGATATGGTGTAAAACAAGTTTAAAAAATGTAAAAATCTGAAACATGCAAAGGCCCAATATGCTTTTTAGATATGAACTAGTAAATTAATTTTCACATGCGGTTATGGCAGATCAAGATGCTTTATTTATGATGAATGCTTATGGATAATGGGTGACCTGTACTGGTATTCGCATCATTTAGATGCCACATCTGTACATACAGGTAGATTCCTTTCTATCTAGTAAAAAAGCTTTCCAACTGCCTGCAACAGTCAGGCAGCAGGAGTGATGAGCACAGACACTCCCATCAAGCTTAAAGACACTAGTGATAGCTATTAGGTTCAAATGTTTTGCAGTTCAGCATCATCTGTACTGTAGAAAAGTGGAACAGAGACTGCAACTGTACTGCTCAAACTAATTTCAATTTTAAAACTATAAGTGGCCTTCTGTGTCTGTATTTTAGAATAAGACATTGATTTTAGTAGTCTGACACCTTGTAATGTAGAATTTATAACAGAACAATAGCAGTTTAAAAAATATTGCAGAAGAGACATACTCTGGAATTGATATCCTGAAGGCAAGTAGGCTGTTTACTTTGCAATTGAATTTTCAATTAGATTAGGTGAGTTTGGTAAACAAGTAAAAAAAAAAAATAATCACTTTGCAAAGAATAACCTGTAATATGCAAGAAAAATAAAACAAAGTGTTTTTGCTTGCACGTGATTTGATGATGGAAGTCAGTAGAGCTTCACCTCTTTCACTAAGTTAAGTATGAATTCCCTTGCAAAGTGAATAGCTTATTCATCTTTAGTATATCAACCCCTATGTCACCCACAAAAAAGGCCTGTAACCTTACTCTTTGCATTCTTCTATTGTTTGTACACTGAGCTGTGAACATGCAACTCATTGTACAATCCCAGCATCTGTCGGGTGCCACAATATATAAACTCCCAAGTGTAAAAGCAAGTGTTCCATTTACCTTATCCTAGGCCAGTCAATCAAGATGACTGAAGATTTAAAGCACAGAAGAAGCTGGAGGTGGAGGATGTTGGCACCAGTGGGGGAGTTCATGGACATCACATTGCTGGTTATGCTTAAAATAAATATTGTATTAGTGTCTGGGACTGTTGATCAAAGTTTTTTTACTAAGAAGCAACACACACGATCGGACTTTCTGACAACAAAACTGTGGGATTTTTGTTGGAAGGATGTTGGCTCCAAATTGTCTTGCATACACACAGTCACACAAATCTTGGCCAATAATTACGAACGTGGGAATGTGGTGATGTACAAGACGTACGACGAGCCGAGAAAAAGGAAGTTCAATAGTCAGTGCGGCTCCTTCTGCTTGATTCCGAGCATGCGTCGGACTTGTGTACACACGATCAGAAATTCAGACAACAAAGTTTTGTTGGTGGAAAATTTGAGACCCTGCTAGCCAACATTTGTTGGGGAAAAGTCCAACAACAAATGTTCGATGGAGCATACACACAGTCGGACTTTCAGCCAACAAGCTCACATCCAACATTTGTTGTTGGAAAATCCGATCGCATTAGAATAACAAAACTGACTGTGCTTGTAACCTTGCATTCACAAGAATCTGTTAGGCTGTGTTTGCAGGGGCTGATGTGCCTTGTTTCCCCAAAGCACATTGGCTTCCTCTAATACCTTTTTTTGATAAACACTTTGATTTGACCTTTTTGTGTCATTAGGAAGAAATATCACTTCATTTTTCAAATCTTCTTTATTAAGAACCAATTTGTTATGGCTTGCTGCACTATGACCACTTTATACACACATCCAATATGAAAGCCCCTGTGTAGAAGATATAAACATTATCTTAAACCCTTTTGTGCAAAGTATCTACAGTATATAGATACACAAAGGAATAGATAAATACTTACTTATGTAAATGTAAGTAATTTTACCCTCCAGTCCCAATTCTTACACTTTTATTCTCTAGTCCCTGCTCTCATACTGCATGTTTATTAGGCTAATTGCAGTATTTTATTAAAAAAAGAGAGAGTAAAAATAAAAAAAATAATTTACAGATACCTGTAAAGACATATAGAGGGAAATAGGACATTTGTCCCCCTATAGCTGTATTATTAATAGGGAAGTATTTAATCCATTTATTCTGCTATTGTATGCCTTGAAATGTTAAATTTAAACATTACTCCCATACATTTTAAAGTGCCATTGAAGCATGCTGTTTAAAAAAAATGAAGTGTTATAGTACAAATTTGTTTTTATTTTATACTTGATAGAATACCAATCTGGAATGCAAAAGACATAAAACAATAAAAACACTACACTACACGAGAGAAGCCTAAAGCAAAACAATTTTTTTTAACCAACCCAAAAAATGGCCAAGTAAAAGTAAAAAAAAAATAAGCAGCTTTTGCTGCAATACTGATCTTCAATCTGAAGCTGTATAAAAATATTCTTTTGAGCACTAGATGCTGCTAGTCTTCTGAGAAAGGATGTCCATTGTCATTCAACCCATTTTGTCTGAGCTCACACAGGGCTCCAAGGTAAAGGGTTGCATAACTATGGTCATTATGGGGGGGGGCGTGTCCGGACATGTATCAGAGAGGATGTGTGGATGCTGAGCTCCACATAGGCACAGTAAATCCACTTCCATCCCTGTCCTAATCCTCCTTTGCGAGGGTCCAGCACACCTGCTCTGCCTCCTAGACCCCCCCGTTACAGTCTTTGTTAGTTTTGGCTGCCTAATCTCTATCGGGGCATGCGGCCCGACCCGCACCGAAGACGCCCACCGCCATCTTGGGGCCTGTTGGCCGTTCAGAATCCTCCGCCTCTGGTTCCAGGGATCCAAAGAACAAGCGGACGCTCTGCCCTGATTGACTGGCAGCTGAGTTGTCAGAGACCGAGAGACAGGAGAGCGAGGGAGGAGGGTTGCCTGCAGATCCCGTCCTTCTGCTCCAGATCCCAGCGGCCTGATGCCATCTTGCGGCCTGCCGGCCCGACCCCCTCCCGGATGCTGTGAGTAACAGCTCTCCCCCCTCATTGACGCCCCGGGTAGAGGCCTCACTCTGCAGCAATACCGGGGTCCCGAGGCCTGAGCCCGGAAGTACAATCTAGGACCTGTGAAGAGTGGAGCTTACCCAGCGGGCTGTCCCCATCAGGAATGTCTGCAGCTTCGGTCTAGTTCTGGAAGTAGGCGGCCATCTTGCTACTCCAGTTACATTCATTTCCACCCTATTCCACCTTAATCTTCCATCCGCACAGCTCCCTCCCCTCCAGGTTTAGAGACTATTAATCATCTCCCACAGTAACTTACGGGGTCTTCTTTGCAACTCACTCCCACGTTTGGTTTTCCATAATACGGCCACAATATATATGTAAACAGATGTGAGTGAGGGGAGCCCTGTCCAGCTACCGGCCTTACAGCTCCAGCTATGCCCGCCAAGACACCTAAAACCCGCTCCACACTAGGTAAAAAATCCGGAAAAGGGTTAAAATCTCACACGGTTGCCTCCGGCTCCATCTAGCAATATTTAGCTGGCGAACGCAGTGGTCAGGCCAAAACCTCAAGACTGAGTGTCTCTCCCTCCTCCTATGCTACTTCTGTGAGGGAAAGCTCCCCTGCCTCTTCCTACTGCTCAGATCTCATGGATGATCCCGGATCCCCCGCTGGCTCTGAAATGACGACGCTGATGAGTGGTCTTAAAAAAGAACTTGCTAGAATGTTTTACAGCCTGGAGAAATCCATTAAGAAAGAAATTACAGTGGTGAGAATTGACATGTCTCACCTCCTGGTCAGAGTTGAAGAAACGGAACATCATCAGGACTCCCAAGCATCAGCTATAAAAGAATTGCAGGAGACTGTTACCCAGCTTGCTTTTGCTCACAGTGCCTCTCTCTACAAACTCAAGGATCTCGAGAACCGTAACCGTAGAAATAACTTACGTATCAGAGCATTACCAGAAGCAACCAGAGACAATGATCTAGAGCCATCGATCCGAGGTATTTTGAACACAATACTGGGAAATACAGTCACTGACCCACTGCGATTTGATCGTGTAAACCTCGCAACGCAAACTCAGACCAGCCCAGGGATGTCATATGTCGCTTGCACTATTTCAAAGACAAAAACGCCATCATGACAAAAATGCGTAACACTCCTAACATTGACTTTGACGGAGCAGTCATTACTATATTCCCTGATCTGTCCAAAGAAACCCTTGATCGCCGCAGAGCTTTAAAACCGCTCCTTGAACATCTGCGTACAGCGGGATTACGTACAGATGGGGTTTTCCGGCCTGCCTGATTGCCACCAAAAATGGCCGTTCCCACACTCTTCGCTTTCACGAGAAACTTCCTACCTTCTTACAGGATCTCCATCTTCCACCTGTAGAGCTCCGGGGATGGCAGGACCCCATCCCAAAATTCTCGATCCCCATAGACCCCCTTTGGCAGAAAACTCCGTCAAAGAAACAGCGCACGTCAATCCCAGGATCCGCACAAAAGCATGGCTGAGATATGTCTTTTTCTACTCATGCCCATTCTCTGTATGCTGATACCCACCTTTTCAATGTTCTATATGCCCTGTCGGACTCTTGGACCTCTTTATCAGCCTCATCGGCTTAGAGGATTCAATTCTTTTCTTTTTTCTTTTGGGTATCTCATTTTTCAAGTTCAGTTTCACTGGGCCGGATTGGTTCAGCTGCATACTTTCTTACAGGTTTTGTAAAGTTCAAGTTGCTGTTGATATTGTTATTGCCTTGGTTCTTATAATCCCCCTTTCTCCCTTTTTAGTTTTTCGCTGGAGCTCATTTCATATAACTATAATGTATTTTATTAACAGGCCGAAGGCTGGCGGGGCGCATTGCTCCTTCACGCTTCTTCCTCAGTACATCCCCCGCCCCCCCTCCCTTTTCGGGTTGGTGAGATCGGGCTGCCCACAGGGTTTCTAATCCAAACTCTCACTGGAGTACTGGATGGCTGCCCGCTCTCTCTCTGCCCACAGGGCCCACTGCAGATTTCTGCATGTCTCATTTGTATTTTCCACGATTGTGTTAATGCATATACATGTTTTCTTTATGTGCTTAATCCCTCTTCTTCTACTTCTCCAAACTATCTTTCCCCATCTCTCCCCCTCTTTCCCACCTCCCCGTTGGCATGCGTGGAAACATAGGCAGAGGATTCCCACTCCGCTGTACCAATGGCTACTCTGACAATTACATCTTATAATGTCCGGGGTCTTAATGTCACCGCTAAACGGCACCAAGTAGTACGTGAGCTAAGGCAAGCCGCCTGCTCTATTGCCTTCCTTCAGGAAATGCATTTAACCCACACCACACCGGTCAGAATGACCTCACCCCATTTTCCACAGTGGTACTACAGCCTCTCAGACACTAACAAGGCCAAGGGAGTTGCCATTGGGTTCAGCGGTAGGGTATCTTTTCGCTTATCTAATATGCTTGCAGATGGTTGTTTTCTATTTCTTAAGGGCTTCATAGGCAACACCCAGTGCACGTTTGCAAAAATCATTTAAACGCTTAGCTTTTGTTAAAAAAAGGCTCCTAGATTATCAATTAATAGATGTCTGGCGCCTGCTCCACCCTAAGGATAAAGACTTCTCACACTTCTCCGCGAAACACCAGTCTTATTCTATAATAGATAATATTTTTTTAGACCACTTTCATCTTCCTCTCCTCAAATCTACTCATATAGGAACCGCAACTATTTCTGACCATGCACCTGTGACAATGCGCATGACCATGCCCACCTTAACTCGTAGCACCAATAGCTGGAAACGTAATGATTCTCTTCTCTATAACCTGACTGAAGTATCCACATTAGCCTCCCACTTGACGCAATACTTTAAAGAGAACATCCCCTCTGTGGCTTCTCCATTGCTTGTGTGGGAGGCTCATAAGGCCACTATGAGAGGCCGATTAATTGAGCTTGGTGCGAGGGAAAAAAAGGGAGCATGGTCACCAAATTGCACAGGTCTTGCAGCAAATAACAGACCTTGATAAACAACATAAACTCTCCCTCCATAGCACACACCTCAATGTCCTCACACTTAAGTGTGAAGAACTGAAAAATCTTCTAGACTTAGACAATAAACGGAAATTTCAACGCATATCACAGAAATTGTATGAATGGGGCAATAAACCAAGCAAACTACTTGCTAGATCCCTTAGGGCTAAGCAAACAAAGTAATTTATTCCTAACATTAAACTCCCAACAGGGGAGCTTGTCCATGCAACCCCACACATTGCCAAAGCTTTTAGGGAATTTTATGCAGATCTTTATAATGTCACAAATGGTCTATCCCCCCTTTCTCCAACAGAGAGGCGTAATCGTATGCTTTCTTATCTGAAGGCGGCAAACCACCCTAAATTATCCAAGTCAGCCCATGAGGAAATGGAAGCGGATTTCTCAGTTGAAGAATTCCAGGCCGCTTTGAAATCCTCCCCCTTCAGGTAAGGCTCCCGGACCTGATGGGTTCACTATTCTATACTATAAAACATTCCAAGACATTTTACTCCCTCGCCTTACAGTCCATGCTAACTCAATTTCCCAATCCTCAGGCCTACGCCCAGAATCCCTTTCAGCCCACATTACTGTTATACCTAAACCCGGCAAAGACCCGCCCTTTGCAGCAGTTACAGGCCAATTTCATTGATAAACACTGATGTTAAACTATTTGCCAAAGTAATGGCTAACCGCATACTCCCCCTGATGCCTAGTTGGATCTCAGCAGATCAAACAGGTTTCATACCACATAGAGAGGCTAAAGATAACTCCTTACGTACAATTTCCTTAATTCAGTATGTTCAAAGACGTTCCCAGCCCACCCTACTCCTTTTCACCGATGCTGAAAAAGTATTTGATAGGGTGGACTGGGACTACCTTAAGATGACTCTACGTCACTTTGGATTAGGCCCAAAGATGTATCATTGCATTTCTTTTCTCTATTCCGCTCCCTCTGCGCAGATTCGCATAAACGGCTCACTGAGCGACCCCTTTATCCTACACAATGGCACTAGGCAGGGATGTCCCTCCTCTTTGCTATTACTGTGGAACCCTTCCTAGCCATGGTAAGACATAACATCAATATACACGGCATTCAAGTAGGTGACAGAATTTACAAATACGCCGCCTATGCCGATGACATACTTTTTTTTATCCAACAGCCACGTATCTCTCTTCCCAACTTAATGTCAGCTTTTTCTACCTTCCAAATGATATCAAACTTCAAAATAAACCTCTCCAAGTCCGAAATCTTGAACATTAACCTTCCCAGACCAGAGGCAGCCTCTCTAAAACCCTTCTTTCCCTTCAGATGGGAACAAACTCACATGAAATACCTGGGTATATTCCTCACACCTAAACTGCATTCCCTTTTCAAGTATAACTATATCCCACTGTTAAATGGTATCAAAGAGGACCTAAGAAAATGGGCTAGCCTATCACACTCCTGGCTGGGGAAAATAAACATCATTAAAATGAACATACTCCCTCACATACTATTTATTTTTCAGATGATCCCACTTGGTGTACCTGTGGGGTTCTTCACTATTCTGCAAGCGATGGTCTCCCACTTTGTTTGGAGGAACAGCCACCCCAGAGTATCCAGGGACGTTCTTTTTCATTCTAAGTGCTCTGGGGGACTAGCACTCTCCAAATTTTAAGACATATTATCATGCTGTTATACTATCTAGACTTACAGACTGGAAATATGCTATTAACTCAAAACTATGGGTGCAACTAGAATACTCTCTGAGTGGTGTAGATCTCTCTGCTGTCCCCTGGATACCTCAAGCTTACAGGAACATTACCCACACTGCTTTTGCACTCACCACGTCCTCACTAGACATCTGGGACGCCCTACATAGGAAACGTTCCGGAGATATGACTCCCCTCTGATGCCCCTCTTCAATCACAACTATTTTTTACCAGGCCTATTGGACCCAGGATTTAAATCCTGGACCTCAGAAGAACCTCTATTGTTACATCATGCCCTCCATGCTAATGTAATTAAACCACTTCCTGAGATCCTTTGCTCTAAACCGATCACATTTCTAGAAAGTGGAGATTTTACCAATTACAGCGCTTTCTACGATCCTTCCCTCACCCGTTAAGAGGCTTACAGGATCTAAATAACATAGAAGAAATATTTTACCCAAAAAACCCCCCCTTACACGCTATTTCGCTATTTTACAAAGCTCTTATTGACTTCCCTAATTCTTCATACCCGCACTTCCTGGCTAAATGGGAAATAGATTTAAACCCCCCCTTAATAACACTCTGAAAGATAAAGTCCTAAAATTCGCCCATGTCTCCTCACCCGCTTCAAAAATGGCAGAAGTCAACTACAAATTACTTACCAGATGGCACTATACCCCAGCCAAATTGCACCAAATGTTCCCTGACAGCTCCCCATTGTGCTGGAGGAGCTGTGGGAACAAAGCCACTCACGCTCACATTTGGTGGCGCTGCCCATTCATTCGTTCCTTCTGGACCAATGTTCTCAATCTTATATTACAGATTTCAGATGTCAACCTCCCAAATGATCCCTGAACCATCCTATTTCATGCTACTAAAGAATCAATTGGTACCTATAAATGTTCACTCATTCCCCATCTGCTGAACACAGCCAAGGCCCTAATCCCCGCTCTGTGGGGTCAACCCACAACCCCGTCCATAAAAAATTGGTTACAAAAGGTCGCAGAGGTTCACCATATGGAAGACATAACTCATAGCATCAGAGGTACTTCCCAGAGGCACTCTTTAACATGGGCACCCTGGATAAAATTGACATCTTCATCCTATTATAAGGACATCATAACACAACCAGTATGAGTCTAAGTCTATCTCTTTAACCACTGGTTATGGTCTTTTAACTTAATTTCAGAGATATATCTTCTTCTGAATGTGGCTTATTCTTCTCCTGCATAACTTTATAGCAATTGGTATTGTTACTCTAAAGTATGACGACACACATGCCAACCCCCCCCCCTGTGTCCCACTCTATACCCTCTCTCTCATCCCTACCTCCTTATCTTCTTTCCTTTTCCTTACCCAACCTCTCTCTACCTTTCTTCTTGTATATATTTTCTAATTATCCGTTCTATCTAGTTATAATATTAACCACTTAAGGACCAGCCTCGTTTTGGATTTTAGGTGTTTACATGTTTAAAACAGGTTTTTCTGCTAGAAAGTTACTTAGAACCCCCAAACATTATATATGGTTTTTCTTCTAACACCCTAGAGAATACAATGGCGGTCATTGCAATACTTTTTTTTTGCACCGTATTTGCGCAGCGGTCTTATAAGCGCACTTTTTTTGGAAAAAATTCACTTTTTTGAATAAAAAAATAAAACAACAGTAAAGTTATCCCAATTTTTTTTTATATTGTGAAATATAATGTTACGCCAAGTAAATTGATACCCAACATGTCATGCTTGAAAATTGCGCCCGCTCGTGGAATGGCGTCAAACTTTTACCCTCAAAAATCTCCATAGGTGACGTTTAAAAAATTCTACAGGTTGCATATTTTGCGCTACAGAGGAGGTCTAGGGCTAGAATTATTGCTCTCGCCCTACCGGTCGCGGCGATACCTCACATGTGTGGTTTGACCACCGTTTTCATATGCGGGCGCTACTCGCATATGCATTCGCTTCTGCGCGCAAGCTCGTCGGGACAGGGGGGTTTTAAAATTTTTTTTTTTATTTTTATTATTTATTTTACAATATTTTATTTATTTTTACACTGTTTAAAAAAAAAAAAATTGTGTCACTTTTATTCCTATTACAAGGAATGTAAACATCCCTTGTAATAGAAAAAAGCATGGCAGGATCTCTTAAATATGAGATCTGGGGTCAAAAAGACCTCAGATCTCATATTTACACTAAAATGCAATAAAAAAAAAAAGTCATTTAGAAAAATGACATTTGAAAAAATATGCCTTTAAGAGGCGTGGACGGAAGTGACGTTTTGACGTCGCTTCCACCCAGCAGTGTCATGGAAACGAGTGAGCGCCATCTTGGCCTCACTCGTCTCCAGACACACCACGGCACAGGACGCGATCGCCTCCGCCGCTACCGACGGCTCCGGTAAGCGGCGGAGGGCCCCGGATCGCGGCGGGAGGGGGGGGCCCTCTCCCGCCACCGATAAAAGTGATCTCGCAGCGAATCCGCCACAGGGACCACTTTTATCTGAAAGCCGGCCGCCGCACGAAAACGGGGATACCGGGGTTATGGCAGCTAGCTGCTGCCATAACAACGATATCCCCGTTCAAACTTAGGACATACATAGTCGTGCGGCGGTCGGGAAGTGGTTTTAATATCTGAATTAAATATTTGGTTCACATAGTTGTAAGCTTCTGTTTAGTCTATGGTTTTATCTGTTTGTTCAACCCTTTCTGCACTTACAGGGGCAATCATTTGAATACTGTTGTATGCCGAGATTATGTGCACATTGAAACCTTTGTATTTTGCTCATAAGCTTGTTTAGCATATGTTATGTGTCAACTTTATCTTTTACATTACTCTTTAATAAATAATTATTAAACAAAAAAACTATAGTTATTATGTGAAAGGCATTTAGTGCAGCTGTTAGGACCATCTCATGTCCCTATCGGAGAAGCAGAGGAAGGATCTGTGATGTCTCCAGATCAGCCAGAAGACCCTGGTAAAAATTTCAGGTTTATTTTCTTTTAAAGCTCAGCTTTAAAGTGTATCTCTGGATAAATTAAAAGTTACATACTGTATATAATGCTGTCTGCCACTAGCATTATCTAGATTCATTTCAGACATAGTTTTAATACTTTTTGATAATTCCAGTATATCTTATTTTTTCCACATCCTGTAATAGTGTGACAACAATGTTTATTACAGTAAAATAACACATCAGTGTTGTCTTGGTTGGATATAGTTTTATATAGACTTGGTGGTTGTAAAACCTTACATGTACCCAGTAAAATGACTGACCTTAGGCAATACACAGGGATGAAACAAATCCTTCTAAATAAGTTGTGCCTGTTTATCTGCAGTCTTCTCTTCTCTACAGCCAAAGTCCAGAATTTATACAGCTTGTCTGAGCTTTCAGAGAGCAGGAGGCAGGGAGTGGAAGTTACACTCCGGAAAACTCAGTGAGAGCTCCCCTACCCCCATACAGCACACAGGATCAGAGCTGAGGCTGTCAATCACAGATTGTGTGCTGGAGCTCCCTCACCATCATCTTTTTCCTCTTGGTTTCCAAAAGACTTGTCAGAAGAGACTCATGCAGATATCAGAGGAATGAGGCAACAGAAAGAAATAACACTTGGTGCTCTGGACTGAGTACACACTATAGTGCAATAGACTTTGCTCCTATTTCCTGTCTGAGGTTTACAACCATTTTAATGTTTCAAAATCTATAAAATGTAACAAATACAAATAAAGGTATCTGGTATGGTAAAAGGGTACACAATTAAACTAGAACTCAGGGCAAAAATAGTAAGATTAAAATGAATAGCCTTTAAACATTAGAATTCCCTACAGTGCATTTTTATTGCCACTAAATGTCCCCAGTTTGATGGTCCGCATCATTCAACCCACTTCCTCTGTTTCCAGGTTGTTCTGGACCTACACCAGCCTCTTAAAGGAGAAGCAGCACACTTATGAGCTCATATCTCTGTCCCTCTGTTTCCGTGTTGTGTGCTTTTTATCAGCACAAAACAAAAACATGTCAGCTTCTTCCTCTCACACTCCAGCTCTGCTGCACAGGGACTGCAAGAGGCTGATATAAGGTTAAATTAAGGCTTTTACACTGCTTGCATTTGTGTATTAATAATTATAGAGTTGAAATAAATGTGTCTTTTATATTTGTCTCAAGCTCAGCTGTAAGCACAACTTTGCTATAGTTGTTCAGTTGAAATGCTAAAGCTAAAATTAATTTACAGTTTCCAGTATAATAGGCATGAACACCCAACCACACAGCAATGTTAAAAATGTATAGCTGATATATATATAGAACATACTCTGTGTCCTAGTTTTTTTGTTATTTCAGATCCTTGCCAAGTAACAATGCAATACGTACATTTGTCTGACTGTACTTCAAGACCTCAACTTGAGTACTTTCATTATATTTCACAGCAGAATGATTTTTCTGCAAGCTTTCTGCAAAGGTCAGAATTTTCTCATTTTCTTCTAAAACAGAATGGATAGTGCATGTGCTGGGGTTTCCAGAGTTGTCTAAATATTAAAGCAAAAAAAGTACTCACTAACCTTAACATGTCCTGTATCCTGCATCTATTGACATGTCTGGCATACCTAGAGGCACAAGGACAGTTTTTCTCCCAGCAGGTGAGTACTTTACAATTTCTGATCACTTTGGCAGTTTTGTATTCAGTTTCTGTTTGAAAGTGTGTTTTTATATGTTTTTATTCAAGGGCATATGCTCTCAAATGAAAGACTTTTTAAAAGCTCACAGTTTGCTTTCAAGTTGTGACTTTGTAAACGCTTTTAAAATAAAAATGTACTATTTGGAAAAATTACAATGCTTCGAACCTGAATGTGACATGATGTTTAGTTTAATATATATATATATATATATATATATATATATATTGTGGGAAGATTAGCTCATCATTTTTTCTGAAGGACAGTCAGCAAACGGGCACTTTCTTAAAAATCTGGCGGATGCCAGGTTTATTTACAAGGAGCTTTGCAAAATAATAAACAAAACAGTAAAATAAGCCCTTGCCGTCTGGCGCTAACTAAACAAACAGTATCCTCTCTAGACAGTGTGGGGCTGGTCCCGTCACCCACAAAACATGTGGTAAAGCAAACCATATAGTCCAATAGCCAGAGCTCCTCTCACTCAGGTTCCTTCCTGAGTCTCAAAATCAAAGCGACCTGCTGTGCTCTGCCTGGATATTTAAAGACCAGTTGACTGTGGACTCCAGTGAACCAGAACATCTGGACCGGAACCCAGCCTGCCACTAGAGGCTGGTAAAACCGGGCCGGATTCCGGTTCAGTCCCTTACAATGGAACGAATGCGAGGTGAAATGTACCTATTATCGTGTATCTCACCTCGCATACCGTCATATTTTATATATATATATATATATATATATATATATATATATATATATATATATATATATATATATATATATATATATATATCAGGGGCGTAGATAAGGGGGGGGGTCAGGGGTGTTCAAACCCCCCAGAGCATCCTGGCAAAATGCACAGACAGTGTCCCTGCTGTTTAGCCTTTAACCTCAGCTTTAGCACAGCAGAAGCAATCAGAGTTTCAGAGTGCAGCAGCCAGCCCCCCATCTATTATGCCCCACCCCCTCAAATTAATAAGGGGTCCCCCTGAAAAGCATGAAATTACTGCGAGGTCTCAGATGCTGGCAATTGACAGTGCACGGTTGAGGGAACTTCTAGACTTCTCCTCAAGGTATCATATGACACAGCTGAAGGGAGACTGGGGATGTAGAAGTTTTCCTACTTCTGTGCCATGCTGAATCTGAGGTCTAGTAAGTGGGGAGGCATCAATTTTCTGTTTTGGGAAGGAGGAAGTGAGAATTCTAGCTGGGGGGGGTTTGTGTGGGGGATTAAGGAAAGGGGGTGGGTTTGCTTTTGGAGAAGGGGGGGTTTATTGTAGAGAAGTTTACAAGGGGTGGTTAATGGCAGGGATTTGCTTCTGGGAGGGAGTTTGATTGGATGAAGGGAAATTTTCTTCATAATTAGGAATCTTTGCCGGGGGAGAGGGTGTTGACTGTGGGAAATATTTTTGCTTTGGGGGATCGGTTTAGAGACGGGGGTTTAATTTTTGGGGGGATATTTGAGGGAGGGAGATATTTTACAGTGGCAATCTTTGCTTGGGGAGGGAGGGCTCTTAGGAGGGAGAGGGGGATTTTTGTTTTCCTTTTAAAGAGATTTTTTTTTAAATTATACTTACCCAGGTGGATAGAGCATTGCTCCAATGTTGAATCTGTTCCCAGCTGCTTCTAAGACAAACAACAGAGAGATCAAAGACCGCCGATCACTCAGCTTTCAGCCTTCAGTGAGCAAAGAGTGGTGACTGTCAGTCCCTGGCTCTGCCCCTCCTCCCCCAAGCTCACTGGAATGCCAGGCTGTGGAGGGGGCAGGAGTGGCTGGCTAGCTGCTACTCCAGGCATCTGGGTGAATCCTGACTTTAAAGTTAGGATCTTTCCACAGCCTGGACCTGCTGATCGATGTCAGCTGACAACGGGCTATAGCTGGCTGTCGGCTAAAAATGGGTCACCAAAGTGCAGAACAAACTGCACTCCCCTCCAGAAGAAGTACAACCAAGCAGTATGCCGTCCCTTCAGAGTGCATGCACGGTAACATCACAGCTGCTTTCCATGTGAATATCTCCTAAACATTACAAGTTTAGGAGATATTCACTGTACCTACAGGTAAGTGTTATTATAGGCTTACTTGTAGGTACACATTCAAAAGCTGGGTTTACTACATTAGGACTGAATAAAAGCCAACCATATTGACCAAGTGCAAAGGAAACCATCCTGTGGTAGGCAGTGCACAAGGCTTTAAGGGATTAGTTAATTAGCTCTTGGTAATTTGGTAATTCTGTTTCTGGTTACAGGTCTATTGTTTGAGTAATATGAGCAGGAGGGCGGAACCTCCTCTTTTACTGGTATATAAGACTTGTATTTTGGTTCTAATAAAAGAGTCCATGTTCAGAAACTACACAAGTATCGTCTTGTTTTGTGCTTGTGAGCGGTTGGAATATCTGATATTTATATTCAGACTGGAAGGAAGCGGTATATGTTAAAAACACTCAAGCGGAGTGTGGGGACGTTTCATTACAACATGTATCTGCACATCCAGTGATTACCTGCAGGTAGTGATACATTTTTGCCCTTGGATAAAATCTCTCTGCACCCAGGGTCAGAAATTTGTCCCTAACAGCAGGAAACCACTGTGACCCACAGTTTGTTAGTGTGTCGCTCAGGTTCAATCAATGTGGGGAGCAATGTAGATTATACTGAATGTGCTGCAGGAGTGCCGGCAAGGGAGCCGGCTCCCAGCTCCTGTAGTCACTGAAGGGAAGAGAGAAAAAAAATCCCTGGTGCCACACATCCACAGAGTCCTATGGTAATGTAGTAGTGATGAGAAAGACTACCTCAGCCCGGGTTCCCGCCAGGCCACACCCCAACGTGTTTTGCTTTGTCCCCCGGAGCTTAAACATGGGGACCATTGGATGTACAGATACATGCAGTGGCTCTTTTCAGCCCATCACTCAGGTGAACAGGCTGAGCAGCTGAAAAATTGGAACATCTGGGATCCTGGCTGTAGGTATTCATGGTATATTTGCAATTCCATGGCCATTTAGAACATATGAATGAGATCTAAAGTCTGGTTCACACGGTAAGTTTTTTTTAGTTCAACCAAGCGGGCTAAACGAAAAAAAAAAACTAGGGAGCTTAAGAGGAGCTTGCTGTACTAATGAGTACACTACCACACCACAATTGCATGCATTGCGTTCTATTCAGTTGAATGGGGATAATTTTTGGTGCGCTGCATTGCAAAGTCTTATGGCCCCACTCTGCTGTCACATGTTTTTACCATACCCCAACATAAAAGTGTAAATGATGCCTTTAAGTTTGAAAGACCAGCACCCCCCAGAAAAAAAAATGTATATATTGTGTGTATGTGTATATATATACACACATACACACACACACACACACACACACACACATTATCTCACAAAAGTGAGTACACCCCTCACATTTTTGTAAGTAATTAACTATATCTTTTCATGTGACAACACTGAAAAAATTATACTTTGCTACAATGTAAAGTAGTGAGTGTACAGCTTGTATAACAGTGTAGATTTTCTGTCCCCTCAAAATAACGCAACACACAGCCATTAATGTCTAAACTGCTGGCAACAAAACTGAGTACATCCCTAAGTGAAAATGTCCAAATTGGGCACAATTAGCCATTTTCCCTCCCCGGTGTCATGTGACTCGTTAGTGTTACAAGGTCTCAGGTGTGAATGGGGAGCAGGTGTGTTAAATTTGGTGTAATCGCTCTCACTCTCTCATACTGGTCACTGGAAGTTCAACATGCCACCTCATGGCAAATAACTCTCTGAGGATCTGAAAAAGAGAATTGTTGCTCTACATAAAGATGGCCTAGGCTATAAGAAGATTGCCAAGACCCTGAAACTGAGCTGCAGCCCGGTGGCCAAGACCATACAGCGGTTTAACAGGACAGGTTCCACTCAGAACAGGCCTCGCCATGGTCAACCAAAGAGGTTGAGTGCACATGCTCACCATCATAGCCTGAGGTTGTCTTTGAGAAATAAATGTAGGAGTGCTGTCAACATTGCTACAGAGGTTGAAGGGGTGGGGGTCAGCCTGTCAGTGCTCAGACCATACACTGCACACTGCATCAAAATTGGTCTGCATGGCTGTCGTCCCAGAAGGAAGCCTCTTCTAAAGATGATGCACAAGAATGCCTGCAAGCAGTTTGCTGAAGACAAGCAGACTAAGGACATGGATTACTGGAACCATGTCCTGTGGTCTGATGAGACCAAGATAACCTTATTTGGTTCAGATGGTGTCAAGCATGTGTGGCAGCAACCAGGTGAGGTGTACAAAGACAAGTGTGTCTTGCCTACAGTCAAGCATGGTGGTGGGAGTGTCATGGTCTGGGGCTGCATGAGTGCTGCCGGCACTGGGGAGCTACACTTCATTGAGGAAACCATGAATGCCAATGTGTACTGTGACACACTGAAGCAGAGCATGATCCCCTCCCTTCGGAGACTGGGCCGGAGGGCAGTATTCCAACATGATAAGGACCCCAAACACACCCCAAACACACCTCCAAGATGACCACTCCCTTGCTAAGGGAGCTGAGGGTAAAGATGATAAACAGGCCAAGCATGTCTGCAGACCTAAACCCTATTCAGCATCTGTGGGGCATCCTCAAATGAAAGACGGAGGAGTGCAAGGTCTCTAACATCCACCAGCTCCGTGATTTTGTCGTGGAGGAGTGGAAAAGGACTCCAGTGGTAACCTGTGAAGCTCTGGTGAACTCCATGCCCAAGAGGGTTAAGGCAGTGCTGGAAAATAATGGTGGCCACACAAAATATTGACACTTTGGGCCCAATTTGGACATTTTCACTTAGGGGTGTACTCACTTTTGTTGCCAGCGGTCTCTAGAGAGAGACAGATATACACACCCCTGATTTTCACATATACAGTACTTAATTTGCATATTTAAAAAATAACACCTTGTTGAAGCTTTTTAACTACCCTGTTTCCCCGAAAATAAGACCTAGCTTGATTGTCGGTGATGGCTGCAATATAAGCCCTACCCCCCAAATAAGCCCTACCCTGTTTCCCCGAAAATAAGCCCTACCTTGAAAATAAGACCTACAGACCTTTAACTAGGGCTTATTTGGGGGGTAGGGCTTATATTGCAGCCATCACCGACAATCACACTAGGTCTTATTTTCGGGGAAACAGGGAAGTTGCCGCCCGCCCACTGTCAAATGTCAGCGTGGCGGTGCGGCACTCGGCGTCCTAAATTACAGTGTCCCAGAATGGACATGCAGAGTGGCAATCGCACCCGCTTCATGTTTCTAGGACACGGCGCGACCCCGATCTCTTTAAAGAGCCACGTCCGCCCATTAGTGATACCAGTCAGTGCTGGCTATCAGTGCCGCCTATCAGTGCTGCCCATCACTGCTGTCGATCATTGCCCATCAGTGATGCCCATTAGTGCCACCCATAAATGCTCATCAGTACCTCATATCCGTGCCGCCTATCAGTGCCACATATCAGTGCTCATCAGTGCCACATATCAGACCACCTATCAGTGCCCATAAGTGCGGCATATCAGTGCCTCCTCATCGGTGCCACCTAATCATGTGCCCATAAGTGTTGCCTCATCAGTGCCACCTCATCAATGCCCATCAGTTCAGCCTACCAGTGCCGCCTCATCAGCGCACATCAGTGAAGGAGAAAATTACTTAGTTACAAAATTTACTGACAGAAACTAAGTAAAAAAATATGTTTTTTCAAAATTTTTGGTCTTTTTTTTTTTTTTAGTAAAAAAAAACCCAGCAGTGATCAAATACCACCAAAAGAAAACTCTATTTGTGTGAAGTAAATGATAAAAAAAAAAATTGTTTGGGTACAGTGTAGCATGGCTGCGCATTGTAATTCAAAGTGCGACAGTGCTGAAAGCTGAAAAATGTCCTGGGCAGGAAGGGGGTGTAGGTGCCCTGTAGGCAAGTGGTTAAACTGAATGCCAAAAACAGCAATAAAAACAATAAAGTATCACAAGATAATACTGCTGGTATTACTGCTGGTGATACAACCCAATACTGCTTTTTGGTTACCATGAGTGCAGTTAACTTATCCAGTATAGTTAAGGGGTCTACTTTATAGCTGCTCAGCCACCTACACAACATAGAGGCTGGGTTCACACTTATGCAAATTGGATGTGTGTTTCCCTGCATCCAATTCGCATGACAGGAGAGTGTGACTGGCTCCCAATGGCCACAGAGCGCACAGCAGAAGGGTCCTGTGCATTTTTTGCTCCATTTCAGGTCTGAATTTTGGCAAAAATTTTGTACTTGAAATGGTGAACGGGGATGCACGGGACCCCCTGCTGTGCCCACGGCCGCACATTGTGTGAACTCAGACTAACAGAAAGGGTTGATTTACTAATAATAAAAAGTGCAAAATCTAGTGCAGCTGTGCATGTTAGACAGTCTGTTTCTAACTTCAGCTTGTTTTATTAAGCTTTGCCAATAACACCCGGAAGCTGACTGGTTTCTATGCAGAGCTGCATCACATTTTTTACTCTCCAGATTTGGAAAATCAACCCAAAAGTGCCTGTAATTCTTTGGTCTGATATAGCCATACCCGGTATGTTTATTTAATGAAATACATTTATTTTTCTATCTCAGAATAAATTTGTGGGGCATTCTGTTTGATTTCCAGGCTGAACTTCCAGTTGGATAGTGTAAGATATTGGGTTAATTCAGCTCAAGTGGTGTATGCAATTTGAAGAAACACATGTCAGTCCAGACTGCATTTTCAAGGGCATGGCAGCCCACTTTTATTTAAAGGAAGCAAAAAGTTCAAATCAAACAGAAATTTCCCTTCCAGACAGTTCCACCATTATTTCATCATGGTTATTCAGCCTCCTGGCTTACCTACTGATGACACAGCTGCTTCAGGCCTCACGCCTAGATCATAGGTCTGTTCTTCAGACCCGTATGTTTGGTTCAAGCTCTCTCCTAGCTTACCCAGGGTTCAGACAGCCACCTGTAGTCTCTATAAAGAACATGGGTGTCTTCCCAACACTCACACACAAACTAGTGTGTGTAGGGCGGAGTCCTCCTGACTCCTCAGTGAAACTTCCTGTCTCCTTGGATGGAGCTGTCTCGTGGGAGCCCTGAGCTCTATCCCTGGGATGTTCATGAACCCAGCCCACAGGTGTGCAATCAGCATGCCTCTGTTTACAAGAACCAGGGTGAAAGTGCTAATCCACACAGTGAAACGGGGTCCCCTCTCCACAATAGTTAATACAGCTTTTTTCCAGAATAAGGTTTGTCTTCTGTTTGTGCTTGTTCTCCAGGCTTGAGCTCGCTTTTTGTGGTGATGCCCCAACTGTTCAAAAACCATTTGTTGAAGAAGTTTTATTATTTTGAGTCACTGCCTGGTCATTCATGGTAAATTGACTGATTGGTAAACCACAATTCTTTGTTGCGTATATTTTTTTTCTTTGTGATCAGCCTTAAACTGTCAACGGGCTGTTCCCAGTCCAACATTGTGTTGGTAAATAAACTGCTATTTCACTAAGAAAAAAAAATCTACCATGCATTTTTCACGTTTGTCTTTTATACTCTTATCTGTACAGACTTCCAAATGTGTGTTCAAGTCAAAATGGGTGTAATATGTATGGGAAACCTAACAGGGAACAGTTTTATCTACAAGATTAAAAAAAAGTAACCCTGCAAAAGCCAACAGATTTGTTAGTCCTCTTGAATTTGATATAGTTATATGTACAGTGTTTCAGAATGACTGAATCTGGTTGACTTTACCTGACAACAGACTATGGGATATTCTCTAAAGAATTATGAGCAAATAGAAATCTGCTCATCCTTTGTAGAAAGACCCACTGCTTATAGCACAACTTTCCAGAGGAGTGGGAACAGCACATGTGGTCAGGTATCTTTCCTCTTCTTTTTGGGAACAAATTGGAACATTTAATTGACTATTTATTAGTTCTTCCAACAATCAGCACTGATTAATAATGTCTCCTAGGGTAGCCCTAAACATCTGAATGCTCACCGAAGTGTCATATCAGGAACAGGAATTTGGCCAATTAGGGCCATGCTTATGTCACTTATTATGTACAAGTTAAAATAATGTTTATAAGGCTTTACTGTGCATAGTTTAAGTAAAAATAACTAATGGTCCACCGCAAGATAATTTGAATGCCAAAAATATAAATATACATGCAAGGTGATTTGGTGCAATAACGCATACCAATAATGCCAACAATGTATGGCTTTTATTTGTTATTCTTATTTATTAATCATATTAGAGTATAACTAAAGGAAAAACTTTTTTTTTGTTTTGAATAAAGAGGGATTAAAATCAAGTTTTTATTGCTGTCTGTGCCCCAATGAGGGTCTTGTTTATTTGTCGGGATTCCCTCAATATATTTTGATTTCTCACATCTGACAACATATATTTTTTTTTTTTTTTTTTTTACTTTAATGTAGAATCTTTTTTTGTGTTTCTCTTTTTATTTTTTTTTTTTTTTTGGTGATTTTGATTTGTACTCCCGAAAATGTTTGTGTGTTTTTTGTGACAAGTTCCCACAACACCATTGATATGTTGTTCTATTTAATCTGTAGGAGGAGATTGTTTGGTGTTGTTGTCCCTTGTTAATTTCACATTGTACTTTAGAAATGTACCTGAATACTCACCAGCAAACTGTCCTTTTTGGATGAAAACACACACAGGAGAGTAGAATTTACCTAAAAATATTTTATTAAGGGGTCACAACTATAAACAAAGAGGGAGGCAACGCTGGAGAAACTGCAGAAGTGGGCGAAGCCTTGGACCCCCGGGGCAGACATCAATTATTTAAAAGCAAAATTGGTGGCCTGAGGAGTCCATATCTAAGGGAGGGCAGTCTGGTCCAGAAGTCCCAGAGATCCGGAAACCAGCAGATGACATCTGTGTCCCCAGGCTGTGGTCATACAAGAGACTGCATCTTCTGTCAGACCAGACTGAACCCAGGGCAATCACTCTTTGGTCTTCCTTCCACGCTTCCTTCCAGCCTTTGGCTGTGGTGGTGGAGTTGTGGCAGCAGGAGGAGGAGGAGGAGGAGGAGGAGGATGGTCCATCTCAATGACATCCGTCTTGGGTGTCAGTTCCCCACTCTCCCCCTTACGAAGGACTTTATAAATCAGGTCCTCAGAAATCTTGCATTGGCCCTCCTGCATGCCCTGCAATTTGGTGGCAGCCATGCAGGCAAAGGCCTCTTCAGGACTGGGGAAGGCTCGGAGGGACGCCGAAGCCTCCTGGATCAGCCTGTACGCTGAATCCTGCACAGGACTGGGAGTGGCCTTCCTGGCCCTTTTATATGGCAGGCGGAGGGGAGGAACCTGAGACTCAGTCAGGCTGCGACTTGTCCCTGGCTTCTCTTGGCTGACACTTAGCCCCGCCTCCTCCTGGCTGCCACTAATCCCCGCCTCCTCCTGACTGCCACATTCCACAGCCTCCTCCTGGCTGAGGTCTTCCTGTGTATGAAAAAGGGACATAGTTTTAGTATTGTTTTCAACAATCACACACAATTTTCACCTCCTGACTGCTGCAAATTGAATGTTAACAAATATAACAGACTATCCTTCTGAGCCCAGCATTTTGCATTCTTGTCCCAATTTTGGGTGCCCACTACTGTGTATTGATATGTAAAACACTTTCAAGCAGCAATTAGTGATCAATAATAACATCTAGTAAACATCATTTATTTATTGGCCAGAAATCTGTAGAAGAATGCTATACCTGACTCCAGCTGGGCTCCTCCACTTCTTCCTGGCTAGAAGGCCCAGGTTGGACATCGGAAGCCTCAGCTGGTGTGGAAGGAAGCGTGGAAGGAAGAGTAGAGAGGGATTCCCTGACTTCAGTGTGGTCTGACAGAAATCGCAGTCTCTCATAGTACCACAGCCTGGGGACATAAACGTCATCTGCTGCAGCTCCGGACCTCTGGGAATCCGTGACCTTCTTGCACTCCCTAAGATACGTGCTCCTCAGGCCACCAATTTTAGCTTTTAAATAAGGGATGGTTGCTGTGGGGACCACCGGCTTCACCAACTCCAGCAGTTTCTCCAGCGCTGCCTGCCTCTTCTGTTTGTGGTTATAGTGGGGGTGTCTGACCTGCCACAGACAGGGCAGCTCTCTGTACTTGTCAATAAACAGGGGCAGGAAATTGTGGTCGTTGAACCCATCCATTTTCTCTGCAAGACACAACACAAGACAAACCCTAATGTCAGGCCAAACTCCCCTAATCTTGTTACAATATAGGCTTCCATTTCGAAGCAGTATAGGCCCAAGTTTAGATCCTACCTTCGTTAGCACGATCGGCGTCTCCGATGCTCCTTCCTCCGCTCACAGATCGTACGTAAGACGCGCGCGTTACGATTTATACACACTGCGCATGCGTATAACTCCGCCCGCCCCTGACGTTCTTTCTATTCTATTCCCCGCCCCTTTTTGTTCGGCGCAGTGGAGGAAGAGCACATGGCGGATAGACAGCAGGATCGTGCTAATTACAGCAACGAGGAGGAGGAGGAGGAGGAGGAGGAAAGGCCGGAGCCTGAAACGTCCCAATCCAGAAGGAGATTAAAGAACTCAAATATGTCCTTTGGGGAGATGTTGGAAATGGTGGACATCCTGAAGAAGGCCAACTATGATGGAAAGTATGGGCCTTACCCCAACCACAATGTCCGAAAGGCCAAGATCATGGCGAAAGTGGTCAGGAGTCTGCACCGGAAATTCGGGGTACGACGATCGAAAGATCAGCTCAGGAAGCGGTGGTCGGACCTGAAATTACGAGAACATGAGCAGTACAGAAAGATCCAGAGAGTGCTTCAAAAAAGTAAGTAGTTGTGCTGTGTTCCTATTGTTCTTGTGTTTATTACGTTCGTGCTGCTCCATGTGCTTTTAGGAACTGTTGTACAGTTTAAAATGGCAACGTTCATGTTAATGGGCACATTATTCGTTCGGATCACACATTTTTTTTTTTAGGACTATAAAATACCATTGTTTAGCCCATATGCATTTGGCCACCATTTTGAGGCCCTATACTTGTCTTCAAAGAATTGGGTTGTGTAGATGGCTTTGTTACTAGAATGAAATGCAAATTAGATTCTGTGTAAGGAGAGGACACTGAGCAGCTGTTTTCACATCTGGACACTGGAGCACTAGTGTGGGACCCCAGAACACCCTTTTTATTAGGGGGGCCACACAGGTGCTCCAGTGTATACTATAGGGGGGTCTCCATCTGTGAAGCTTGTACAAAACAGGTAAAGTATTGCAGCTTGACAAAGGACACTAAAAAAGCTACATCTTGGAACTCGGCTAAAATAGATCATTGTACCCCACTTCCAAGCAATGTTTCATCTTTATAGTTCTGACATTAAATATCTGTGTGCTAAGTATACCATTTTTGTTTTACATAGGGGAGAAAAGACTCGGAGGACACCCCTCATTCGAGGAGACCAGAGCCCCCCCCCCTCTGGAAGAAGGGGAAATCCACCCAACACAAGCTGAGCAGGAGGATGAAGACGTGGTGGAAGTAGTCACCACAACAGGTGAGTGTGTGCAACCACAGGCTCAGATAAGAGATGGATGGCGGCATTTTTTTTAGACCTAATTTATTTTGGGTTTCCTTTCTTTTTAGGTGATCGTGATGTTGTGGATCCAGATCCTTTCACATCCGAAAGTGCCCAGATCGTGATCGGGGAGATCATGGGGTGTAATTTACAATTGGAAAACATCAAGCAAAACATCAATGATGTTATTCCAAAATATAAAAACATCATTGATGTTTTGGGGCGAGTTTAAAGCCCCAAAAAATCACTTTCTTCTTTTGTGTGCTACAATGTGCGAAATGTTTTTGTGATTTTTTCCCAAAGCCAAATTTGGAGGATGCACACAGTGTGCCAACATGTGCTATCTGCCATCACGGGAGATCAATGGACGCGTTTTGGGGGTGCAACCCCTTCCTCAATAATAAAGTAGCGGTGAGGAAGGGCTTTCTCCCCAAACACACGTCCCTTCATCCCCCGTAATGGCAGATAGCACATGTTGACATTGGAAAATTTGTGTGCATCTTCCAAATTTGGCTTTTCCAGGGGTGATTTCCCCCCATCTGAACGCAATATCAAACACAGTTCCTAAATACTCATGTCTGATATTGCCTTCAAGTTCTACCAAATGTGAACTTTGTAAGATCAAGATTTGTGTCTTTCTTGTGGGTTTTACACAGGCCTGTTTTCTATAAAATGGACATTTTGATTTTGGATAATGACACCACAAAAATTGGTATACAACAAACATGTTGGTTTGTCAGAAAAACCTTTGGTAAATGCACATGTGATTGTGCAGGTATTAAAAAGATTGTTCATCAAGAATGTGTGGATTATTGTCTCAACGCTACAACACTTTTGGGGTGATGTAATTGTTGTTTTATAAGAAAATGGGGGTTATTTCCTAAGGGCAAATCCACTTTGCACTACAAGTGCAGTTTCAGTGCAGTTGCAAGTGCACTTGTAGTGAAAAGTGTCTTTGCATTTAGTAAATAACAGCCAACAGTGCTTTGTATAAGGTTACACAATCACGACATTTTCTGCACTCCACACATTTCTGTCAGGGTCAGCTAAAACAAACACAAGCAGTAAATGTCCACAAAGAAGAGCCTGGGGGGAGATGCCTGTCGAGAACTTGAGGTCCTGCAGACTTCTCCCTGTCGCCAAATACCACAGGGTAGCGACCAACCTCTGCTCCGGAGTGATGGCTTGCCTCATGCAGGTATCCTGCCTGCTGATATAGGGGGTCAGCGAAGCCAACAAACTGTGAAACACGGGGTCCGTCATCCGGAGAAAGTTCCTGAAATCATCAGGATTATTCTCACGGATCTCACGGAGCAAAGGCATATGACAGAACTGGTCACGCTGAAGCAACCAATTCTTGGTCCATGAACTCCTCCTCGCCCTGTTCATGGACTGGACTTGTGTCAAGGTCAGGACCCCAACACCAAGCCCCCGCACAACACGAACTGTACGAGGAGTACGCATACGAAACATGGCTAGAAAACGGTCGGCTGCTCAGAACGAAGTAACAGAACGCACTGAAGAACAGCAAGGCCTGTGAAGAGCGACCTGAAAAACAGCAACGAGCGGACAAGATCGCACAGAAAACTCCGATACGAACTGACTGCACGCACTGAAGAGCAAATACAAACCCACAAGCACAAACTGAACGGCAGAAAACGATCTGAAAGCCACGAGTCTGAAAAAGCGCGAATCGTCTCTCACCAAACTTTTACTAACACGAGATTAGCAAAAGGAGCCCAAAGGGTGCCGCGCTTGGTTCTGACCCGGCCTTTTCTAGTCTCGTCGTACGTGGTGTACGTGACCGCGTGGTTGTCGATCGGAAATTCCGACAACTTTGTGCGACCGTGTGTAGGCAAAACAAGTTTGAGCCAACATCCGTCGGAAAAAATCCTAGGATTTTGTTGTCGGAATGTCCGAACAAAGTCCGACCGTGTGTACGGGGCATAATAGAGGAAATTTTTTTCCAATGGGGACACCAGTACTAATGGTTACTGCATTTTTCAAACTGCCATTTTATTTTAAAATGCAATAATAAAATGTTTAAAACAAAATGTAATATATTTATGCATATGTACCAGTCCTTAAATGTGGTGACTGCATTAATCGCTTTTTTTTCTTTATTTTCAGCTGGTGATCTATCCAGGAACACACACTGGGGGTTGGTGCACAAACTGGTGTGTGCAAGATCTGGTGTAGCTGTGCATGGTAGCCAATCGGCTTCTAACTTCAGCTTGTTCAATTAAAGAATATATGAACACAACATTTCATATCTCTGATATGCCTGCTGTACCATGTACTTGCATGAAAAAGGATCCTGTTCTCTTTGTATTGCTTCCTTTGAGTAAAATCCTTGGGGTTCCTGCCAGTCCCTCTGTTTTCCTATTACAAACTTACCACACTAAGCAGGAGAACGCACTGTAGTCAGTTCTCTAGTTATGCCTACTCCTCTCCAAAGATCAGACTTGTCCTGACACCCTCACTCCTACACAGCTGTTCAACGGGAAGACCAGTGTGATGCTGCTTCTCCTCCCACCCAGATCTTATGCAGCTGAGAACAGAGAATATATGATCACTTATAAAAAAAAGAGAGAACAGTGGCATTTATAATTTTTTTTTTTTTTTTATATCTATACACAAATGTTTTGCCTTCCATTTCTATTTTAAACTATGGGTTGTTTTACAAGGTGATTGTTTACAATCACTTTAAGCTTTGACTATAAAACCTGGAAGCTGATTGGTTTCTATGCAGAGCTGCATCAGATTTTGCATGCACCAGTTTTAGGAAATGTCCTCCCTTTTTGTCTTAGGGTTGCTCTGCTCTCTGGAGCAATGGAGCCAGCCTTGGACATCAGCACTGTCAACCTGTCAAGAGGGTGGAGTTAGATGCACAAGCAAATTTAGATTAGACTTGACTAGGAATGAGCCAAACACCCCCCGGTTCGGTTCGCACCAGAACCTGCGAACGGACCGAAAATTCACACGAACGTTAGAACCCCATTGAAGTCTATGGTACTCGAATGTTCGAAATCAAAAGTGCTAATTTTAAAGGCTAATTTGCATGGTATTGTCCTAAAAAGGGTTTGGGGACTCGGGTCCTGCCCCAGGGGACATGTATCAATGCAAAAAAAAAAGTTTTAAAAACGGACGTTTTTTCGGGAGCACTGATTTTAATGATGCTTAACCACTTCAGCCCCGGAAGGATTTACCCCCTTCCTGACCAGTGCACTTTTTACAATTTGGCACTGCATCGCTTTAACTGCTAATTGCGCGGTCATGCAATGTTGTACCCAAACAAAATTTGCGTCCTTTTCTTCCCACAAATAGAGCTTTCTTTTGATGGTATTTGATCACTTCTGCCGTTTTTATTTTCTGCGCTATACACGGAAAAAGACTGAAAATTTTGAAAAAAAATGATATTTTCTACGTTTGTTCTAAAAAAAAATCCAATAAACTCAATTTTAGTCATACATTTAGGCCAAAATGTATTCAGCCACATGTCTTTGGTAAAAAAATGTCAATAAGTGTATATTTATTGGTTTGCGCAAAAGTTATAGCGCCTACAAACTAGGGTACATTTTCTGGAATTTACACAGCCTTTAATTTATGACTGCCTATGTCGTTTCTTGAGGTGCTAAAATGGCAGGGCAGTACAAAACCCCCACAAATGACCCCATTTTGGAAAGTAGACACCCCAAGGAAATTCCTGAGAGGTATGTTGAGCCCATTGAATATTCATTTTTTTGTCCCAAGTGATTGAATAATGACAAAAAAAAATTACAAAAAGTTGTCACTAAATGATATATTGCTCACACAGGCCATGGGCATATGTGGAATTGCACCCCAAAATACATTTAGCTGCTTCTCCTGAGTATGGAGATACCACATGTGTGGGACTTTTTGGGAGCCTAGCCGCGTACGGGGCCCTGAAAACCAATCACTGCCTTCAGAATTTCTAAGGGCGTAAATTTTTGATTTTACTCCTCACTACCTATCACAGTTTTGAAGGCCATAAACTGCCCAGATGGCATAAACCCCCCCCAATGACCCCATTTTGGAAAGTAGACACCCCAAGCTATTTGCTTTGAGGCATGTTGAGTCCATGGAATATTTTATATTTTGACACAAGTTGCGGGAAAGTGACACATTTTGGTTTTTTTTTGCACAAAGTTGTCACTAAATGATATATTGCTCACACAGGCCATGGGCATATGTGGAATTGCACCCCAAAATACATTTAGCTGCTTCTCCTGAGTATGGGGATACCACATGTGTGGGACTTTTTAGGAGCCTAGCCGCGTACGGGGCCCCGAAAACCAATCACGGCCTTCAGGATTTCTAAGGGTGTAAATTTTTTATTTCACTCTTCACTGCCTATCATAGTTTCGGAGGCCATGGAATGCCCAGGTGGCACAACCCCCTCCCCCAAATGACCCCATTTTGGAAAGTAGACACCCCAAGCTATTTGCTGAGAGGCATGGTGAGTATTTTGCAGCTCTCATTTGTTTTTGAAAATGAAGAAAGACAAGAAAAAAATTTTTTTTTTTCAATTTTCAAAACTTTGTGACAAAAAGTGAGGTCTGCAAAATACTCACTATACCTCTCAGCAAATAGCTTGGGGTGTCTACTTTCCAACATGGGGTCATTTGGGGGGGGTTTGTGCCACCTGGGCATTCCATGGCCTCCGAAACTGTGATAGGCAGTGAAGAGTGAAATCAAAAATTTATGCCCTTAGAAAGCCTGAAGGCGGTGCTTGGTTTTCGGGGTCCCGTTCGCGGCTAGGCTCCCAAAAAGTCCCACACATGTGGTATCCCCATACTCAGGAGAAGCAACAGAATGTATTTTGGGGTGTAATTTCACATATTCCCATGGCATGTTTGAGCAATATATCATTTAGTGACAACTTTGTGAAACTTTCCGGCAACTTGTGTCACAATATAAAATATTCCATGGACTCGACATGCCTCTCAGCAAATAGCTTGGGGTGTCTACTTTCCAAAATGGGGTCATTTGGGGGGTTTTGAACTGTCCTGGAATTTTATGCACAACATTTAGAAGCTTATGTCACACATCACCCACTCTTCTAACCACTTGAAGACAAAGCCCTTTCTCACACTTTTTGATTACATGAAAAATTTTTTTTTTTTTGCAAGAAAATTACTTTGAACCCCCAAAAATTATATATTTTTTTAAAGCAAATGCCCTACAGATTAAAATGGTGGGTGTTTCATTTTTTTTTTTTTTTCACACAGTATTTGCGCAGCGATTTTTCAAACGCATTTTTTTGGGAAAAAACACACTTTTTTAAATTTTAATGCACTAAAACACACTATATTGCCCAAATGTTTGATGAAATAAAAAAGATGATCTTAGGCCGAGCACATGGATACCAAACATGACATGCTTTAAAATTGCGCACAAACGTGCAATGGCAACAAAATTAATACATTTTTAAAAGCCTTTAAATGTTACCACTTTAGATTTACAGAGGTCTACTGCTAAAATTACTGCCCTCGATCTGACCTTCGCGGTGATACCTCACATGCATGGTGCAATTGCTGTTTACATTTGACGCCAGACCGACGCCTGCGTTCACCTTATCGCGAGAGCAGGGGGGACAGGGGTGCTATTATTTTTTTGCTTTTTTATCTTATTTGTAAACTGTTCATTTAATTTTTTTTTTAAATCATTTTTATTGTTATCTCAGGGAATGTAAATATCCCCTATGATAGCAATAGGTAGTGACAGGTACTCTTTTTTGAAAAAATTGGGGTCTATTAGACCCTAGATTTCTCCTCTGCCCTCAAAGCATCTGACCACACCAAGATCGGTGTGATAAAATGCTTCTCCAATTTCCCAATGGCGCTGTTTACATCCGGCGAAATCGAAGTCATAAAATGCTCGTAGCTTCCGGTTTCTTAGGCCATAGAGATGTTTGGAGCCACTCTGGTCTCTGATCAGCTCTATGGTCAGCTGGCTGAATCACCGGCTGCATTCTCAGGTTCCCTGTTGAGACAGGAGAGCCAGAGAAAAACACGGAAGACGGTGGGGGGGGCATTCCCTCCCACTGCTTGTAAAAGCAGTCTAGAGGCTAATTAGCCACTAGGATTGCTTTTACATGAAAGCCGACCGCTGGCTGAAAAGAATGATACCAAGATGATACCTAAACCTGCAGGCATCATTCTGGTATAACCACTCAAAGTCGTGAATGGCGTACCTGAAGACAAAAAAATGGTTAACAATAAAGTACAGTAAACGGTAAAGTATAAAAAATTGCATACCTGAAAAGCAAACATGATAAAACATAATAACAATAAAACATTGCAGAATAGCATACAGTAAAAAAGAGCAGAACAATAGAGAGAGAGAGAACAATAAAACGACGATTTTTTTTCTATTTTCTATTTTTGTTTGTTTTTTTTGTTTTTTACACTTTTTTTTGTAACAGTAACTTTTATAACTGTAACCGGTTCCAGGTTCGGGTCTCTCAAAATGCGATGGCATCTTGGGAGACCCTGTGAAATGGCGCCTAGTGTGTGGAATGCTGTACGCTACGCTAATACTCAACTAGTGTATGGTAGCGTTCAAAACATTCACCAATGCAAAGACCAAGATTGTCAGGACAGGAGGGACAATAATAGCGGGTGTCACGCCTATATCCGCGCTCGCTGCAGACACAACATCTTTTTTGGGGGGGTTCGTTGGGTAGGGGTACTCGGGAGGACATAAAGAAAATGCCTCTCATGCAGCCGACTGCATTTGGTTGGGGATGTAAATGGGGGAAGTACGGGTGCTGCAGAAGCGGTGGGTTCCCAATTAGGATTGGTGAATGCAGCAGGAAGGGCATTATGGGCACGACGGGCCTGTGTTTGTCTTCTTCTTGGTGGCAGCAGGACACTACTTGTGCTTGCCACCTCACCAGCTTGAACTGCACTTATGGGACTCGCCACGTCACCACATGTTACTGCAGTGCTGGTTTGACTACGACCGGGGTGTACTAGGCCGCTGGTGCTTGCCAGTTAACCAAAACGCTACCAAAAAACTGTTAGCGATCGCAGGGATCAGGCCTGACTCTGCCAACGCTGCAGTTATGCGTTTAGTGTTTTGTAAGTGTCAGTGATCGATCGATACTGCACTTGGGTGGGCTGGGCCGGGCGGAGGGGCAAAACGCAGGTGCTAGCAGGTATCTGGGCTGATCCCGCTAACACTGCATTTTTGGGAGCCCTTAACTGCTGGGGACGCTAGTATAGATCTGATCGGATCAGATATTGATCCGTTCAGATACTATACCACTAAGGGAGGTGTACGGTGTGTGCGTGGGTGTTAGCACTACTGGCGCTAACCTGATGCTGCTTGGGGCTGGTGCTTGCCAGTTCACCAAAACGCTACCAAAAAAACTGTTAGTGATCGCAGGGATCAGGCCTGACTCTGCGAACGCTGCAGTTATGCGTTTAGTGTTTTGTAAGTGACAGTGATCGATCGATACTGCACTTGGCTGGGCTGGGCCAGGCGGAGGGTAAAAACGCAGGTGCTAGCAGGTATCTGGGCTGATCCCCCTAACACTGCATTTTTGGGAACCCTAAACTGCTGGGGACGCTAGTATAGATCTGATCGGATCAGATATTGATCCGTTCAGATACTATACCACTAAGGGAGGCGTATGCTGCGTGCGTGGGTGTTAGCAGTACTGGCGCTAATCTGAGGCTGCCTGGGGTGACCCATATCACCGCCGGGCGATCAGGGGGCTAAACCTTTATTTGGTAATAAGCGGCGGGTGCTCTGACACTATAAAAAATAAACGAACTAACCAGTGTCAACCGTAATGGTTATACGGTGATCAGTAGTGAAAGGGTTAACTAGGGGGCAATCAAGGGGTTAAAACATTTATTAGGTAGTATATGGGGGTCCCTGTCGCTATAAAACGCTGACGATGAACCTAAATATTTACGTTTCCTAACTAGCGTCACCAGCGACACTAATACAGCGATCAGAAAAATGATCGCTTAGCGACACTGGTGACGGGGGGTGATCAAAGGGTTAAAACTTTATTAGGGGGGTTAGGGGGGTACCCTAGACCTACAGGGGGCTAACACTAACTGCCCTACCACTTCTAACTGTCACAAACTGACGCCATGCAGTAATCAGAAAAAAAAAAAAAAACTGGTTGGTGTCAGTGTGACGGGGGGGGATTGGGAGTGATCGGGGGGGATCGGGGTTGTAAAGTGTGCCTGGCATGTTCTACTGTGTGTGTGTGTGTTTGTGCACTCACTCAGATGTCTTCTCTCCTCGGCGCCGGAATGGAAACTGCCGAGCCGAGGAGAGATGACATCACATCCTCTGCCTGTGTGTACTCCCCCTCCCCCTCATCTCTGAACGCTCCCAGACCAAAGCCGACCGCCTCTGGCACCGGGGGGGTCCGATCGGACCCCCCGCCCGCGGGAAGGCAATCACGTACCAGGTACGTGATTTTGCCTGCCCGTGCCATTCTGCCGCAGTATATCTGCGTTAGGCGGTCGGCAAGTGGTTAAAGTGAAAAAAAAAGTGAAATATTCCTTTAAATATCGTACCTGGGGGTTGTCTATACTATGCCTGTAAAGTGGCGCGTGTTTCCCATGCTTAGAACAGTCCCTGCACAAAATTACATTTTTAAAGTAATAAAAGTAATTTAAAACTGCTTATGGCTTTAATGTAATGTCCGGTCCCGGTAATATGGATGAAAATCAATGAGACAAACGGCATGGGTACCCCCCCCAGTCCTTTACCAGGCCCTATGGGTCTTGTATGGATATTAAGGGGAACTCCGCACCCAAATTAAAAAAAGGAAAGGCGTGGGGCCCCAGGCCCTCTGAACAGCAGTATACAGGTGGTGCAAACAAGACAGGGACTGTAGGTTTGCTGTTAAGTAGAATCTGTTTGCAATTTTGAACTGGTACGTTTTTAAAGTGTAGCTCCAGCCAAAAAATCTATTTTTAAGCTTTTTGGAAAACATAGGGAAGGATTATCACCCCTGTGACATTTGTTTTGCTGTCTGTGCACCTCTTCAGAAGATTTTACCTCACTTTCTGTCCCAATGACAAATGTTTTTTGACAATTTGCGGTTTTTAGTGAAACAAGGATTGGTGATAAAGCATCAGTGGAAAGGAGACATGTTTTTCCCATATTAACTCTTACAGGAGAGAATTTCCCTTCCTAGGGGTAGATTTCATCTCACTTCCTGTTGTCTACTTCCGTTTGCAAGTAGGAGTCGTTTGTAAGTTGGATATTTGAAAGTAAGGGCCTGCCCTATATACTCTGCAGAAATTGGGGACTTAGGTGCAGGGGCGGATCCAGAGTCTTGTCTCGGGAGGGGCACTGTCAGAAATATGTTTTTTTTTGGGCAATTTATCGGGGAAATGGATGATGTTGGCGCTTCATTCATCACAGCACCATGGTTGTTATAGTGTCAGGATGATTGAAGCGCATTATTTCTATTATTAAATTGTAATATAAAATGAAATAGTTTAACTCACCGTAATGCAGAATCAGTGGGAGCCCTGAGTGTGTCACTTTCCACCGTCGCCTGCCACACATTGAGAATTGTCACTTGCCTGCCACCAGATGCAGATTGTCACTTGCCACGTCACCTGCCACACATTGCGGATTGTCACTTGCCACATCACCTGCCACACCTTGCGGATTGTCACTTGCCATGTCACCTGCCACACCTTGCGGATTGTCACTTGCCACGTCACCTGGCACAATTTGCGGATAGTCACCTGCCTGCTAAGGTGGTGTTTTGCTTGTTTCTTGCTGTGTCCCAGACTCCCAGAGTCAGGCAGCAGAAAGATAATGTAATCTCTCTGCTTCCCATGCTGCCTGCACAGTGAGGGCAGAAGTTACTGCAGGGATGCAGGGCGGTGAGAGATGATCTCATCTCTCTGCTCTCCGTCCTTCGGCTAGCTGATTGGCCAGCTGTGCACTCACGCCGAGCCGCCCACACACTTACGCGACGGCCCGCCCCGCCCACAAACTGCACTGACCGCTCGCAAGCCATGCCACCCGGTTCACCCGCGGAGAGACCCGCGGAGCCGCCCGCTCTCTCATCTGCCAGGCCCGCAACAAATTTCTCGGGGGTGGCAATTGCCCCATTGCCCCCCCGATCCGCCCCTGCTTAGGTGTTGGTGTTACCACAACACTGTAAGCTCTCACAGTTACTCTTGGTGGGCACAGGAACAGGCTCTGCTGTGAAATATTAGATCAAGAATTGTAATTACATGCCCCTGGTGAACAGGGGCAGAAAAATTGGGCCTTTGGTGGGGGTGGTGCTGGTGCCACAACACTGTAAGTCCTCAGTTACTCTTGGTGGGAGCTGGAACGGGCCCTGCTGTGAAATATTAGATCAAGAATTGTAATTACATGTCCCTGTTGAATAGGGGCAGAAAAATTGGGCCTTAGGCACTGGTGCCACATCACTGCAACCCCTCACAGATACTCTAGTTGGAGCACAGGAATGAACGCTCCTGCAAAATATTGCATCAAAAATTGTAATTACACACCCCTGTTAAACAGGGGCTGAAAAATTGGGCCTTAGGCACTGGTGCTGGTGCCACAACACTGCAACCCCTCACAAATACTCTAGTTGAGTGCAGCAACGAACCCTCCTTGCAAAATTTTGCATCAAAAATTGTAATTACACGCCCCTGTTAAACAGGGGCTGAAAAATTGAGCCTTAGCGACTGGTGGCAGTGCCCAGAACCAAAAATATTCTTACAAGTTATCAGCATGATCATTGAGGAGGAAGAGGATAGTCACTCAGCATAACAGGATAGTCACTCAGCATCAGCATAAGCAGCCTTGAAAGGATCTGACATTTCAAAAAAAATTATTCGGTTACATCAGCATCAGGTGCTTGGTAGCTGGTGGTGATCCAAGACTGATTCCTTTTTATGAAGGTCAGTCGATCGACCGAGTCGGTGGACAGGCGCACCCTGTGATCGGTTACAAAACCTCCTGCCACACTGAATGTGTGTTCCGAAAGAACGCTGGATGCAGGACAGGCCAGTAGCTCAATTGCATACTGTGCAAGCTCTGGCCAGTGATCCATCCTCAAGACCCAGTAACCCAGAGGATTTTTGGTGGGAAAGGTGTCCAAGTCAGATCTTGCCCCTAGGTATTCCTGCACCATGTAAAACAGACGCTGGCGATGGTTGCTGGAACCGATCATACCTTGGGGCTGCGGACTAAAAAATTGTCTGAACGCATCAGTCAGACGGCCACCTTCTCCACCGCTCCTTCTTTGACTGACCGAAGCCTCAGCAACACGTTGTCCAGGAACAGGAGTTTGTAACCTCCCAGTCCATGGGAACGCATTGCACAGACCTTTCTGCAAGGCCTCCCGAAGATGTTTCATCCTCTGCTCCCTCTGCGACGGCAAGATAAGGTCCGCAACCTTACCGTTGTAATGTGGATCAAGGAGGGTTGCCAGCCAGTATTGATAACTCTCCTTGATACCACGAATACGAGGATCCTTTCCCCAGGCTTTGCAGGATCAGGGAAGCCATGCAGCGTAGGTTTGCTGAGGCATTCGGTCCGGAGTCCTCTGGGTCACTAAGGACGACATGATCCGCAGCCACGTACAAGTCCATGGGTTTCTTGGGACTGTAAATGATCGCTTAAAGACTGCTGCTGATGCTGAGTGCCAGGCTCCTCCTCCATGCTGACACAATCCTCTTCTTCCTCCTCCTCCTCCTCGTCCTCTTCCTGTGTGATCGGCGGGCACGCAGGAACACTGTCTGGATAAAGGGGCCTTGAGAGCTAAGGAAGTCCTTCTCTTCCTGCCTCTGTTCTGCCTCAAGTGCCCTGTCTATTATTCCACGCAGCGTGTGCTCCAACAGGTGGACAAGGGGGACAGTGTCACTGATGCATGCACTGTCACTGCTCACCATCCTCGTGGCCTCCTCAAATGGTGACAGGACAGTGCATGCATCCCTGATCATGGCCCACTGGCGTGGGGAAAAAAAACAAGCTCCTCTGACCCTGTCCTAGTGCCATAGTCGCACAGGTACTCATTGATGGCCCTCTGCTGTGTGTGTGCAGCTGCTGCAGCATGGCCAACGTTGAGTTCCACCTGGTGGGCATGTCACAGATTAGGCAGTTCTTGGGCAGGTTAAATTTCTTTTGGAGGTCAGCCAGCCGAGCACTGGCATTATATGACCTGCGGAAATGCACACAGACTTTCCTGGCCTGCCTCAGGACATCCTGTAAGCCCAGGTATCTGCCCAAGAACTGCTGCACCACCAAGTTAAGGACGTGAGCCAAACAGGGCACATGGGTCAGTTATCCCTTTCGGAGAGCGGGGAGGAGGTTGGTGCCACTGTTGCAAACCAGTATACCTGCCTTAAGCTGGCATGGCGTCAACCACCTCTGAACCTGCCCCTGCAGAGCTGACAGAATCTCTGCCCCAGTGTGACTCCTGTCCCCCCAAGCACACCAGCTCAAGCACCACACGGCATCTTTTGGCCTGCATGCTTGCGTAGTCCCTTGAACGCCTACGGAGCACCGCTGGTTCCGAAGTCAAATCAGCACAGGAAGAGGCCATGGAGGACAACCTCCAACACTACTGCACCCAGTCCTGCATCCTTCCCAGCTGCCAGAAGAGTCACCCAGTGCGCGGTGAAAGATAGTTAACGTCCCTGTCCATGCCTGCTGGACCATGAGTCAGCACTAATATGCACCTTACCACTGACCGCCCTGTCCAGCGAGGCCAAGACATTGCCTTCCACATGCCGGTAGAGAGCTGGAATCGCCTTCCATGAGAAAAAGTGGCGTTTGGGAACCTGCCACTGAGGAACCGCACATTCCACAAACTCACGGAAGGGGGCAGAGTCTACCAACTGAAAAGGCAGCAGTTGAAGTGCTAGCAATTTAGCCAGGCTAGCATTCAACTGCCGGGCATGTGGATGGCTGGGAGCGAACTTTTTTCGGCGGTGAAGCAGCTGGGGCAGGGAAATTTGCCTAGTACAATCTGACGTCGGTGTACCGATAGCAGATTGCCCCCAAGTACTTGGCTGTGACACACCTAATTCTACACCTTCATTCCTCTCAGTGCAGGTCTCAGAGAGGACTGAAGGTATAGTGGGGTTGGAGATCCCAGCTGATGAGGAGCAAGGAGAGGTCCTCTTTGTACTTTGCTGTGGGTCTTTTGGGTACGCTTGCCAACGAACTGCATGGCAGGTCAACATATGTCTGGTCAAGCATGTGGTGCCCAAGTGGGAGATGTTTTGGCCATGAGAGATACGCTTGAGACATATGTTGCAAATAGCAGTAGTGGGATCTGATGCACTCATCTCTAAAAAGGCCCACACCAAAGAACTTTTGGAATAACGCACAGAGACAGCAGCGACCTGCACATGCGGAGCTCTGCGGTGTGCTGCCCTTAAGCTGGCCCCTGGAGGGCATCCTGCCTCCTTGGTGATGTGCCTCCTTCTCCTCCTCTCTCCTATCAGGCACCCACGTGGAGTCAGTGACCTCATCATTCCCTCCCTCCTCATCACTGGAGCAAAGCTGGCAGTAAGCTGCAGCTAGGGGGGGAACATGCCTGCCAGATTGCTGTCCTTCTTGGGCACCCCCTCTCTCTGTGCTCACGTTACTGCCTTCCTCTAGCTGGGTACCATCATCAGAGCCTTCAAAATGCTGGGCATCCTCCTAGAACATGTACCCAACACTGTGGTCAAACAGTTCGGGGGACTCCTCAGGAGGAGAACCACGTATCCAAAAAGAAAAAAAGGGGGGACTCCAGTAGTGCAGATAACCAAAATGAATATATATATTGGTTTAAAGCTGAATGCTGGCCATTCATCTAACCACATTGAAATCTTAAAGCTAGGAAGTACAAAATCTGCTGCAGCTCTGCATAGAAACCAATCATGCATTCGATTTGAACACGAAGCTCATCCCTAGACTTGACTGACAAAATTAAAGTCAAACTCTAGCTAACACTTTTTCTGCAATTACAGCTATACATTTTCCTTTTGGGATAAAGGTTTTTCATAAATGAATAAAAGATAACTATTATAAGCACCCCTGTCAGTGTTAGATAGTTTGTGTCAACCCACTGACTGCCATTTTTGCTGGACAGCTTGGTATGTTAAAGGAAGTTGGAAAAAAACAAAAAACGTACTGGTTGGATCATCCGAGAAAAATAAAGGAAAAGAGCTTTTAAAAAAAAACTAAGGTGGCTATCACATTTAAAAAGTAAATCCAGTTTTGTTGAGAAAGAAACATTCCCCTCTGAGTGAATCATTTACATTGCAAGGATTTTAACAAAATTGGTTGCATGCAGATTCCCACCTTTTTGTTTTTGTGAATAAATAGTTGTTTGCTTCTCTGTGTCCATGTGGAAAGTGAATGGAATGGGGTGATTTTATAATTCTCAATCAGCTGCTGCACCTACAGGGTTCTAATGAGGAAAGTGGCAGGGTCTGCATCTCTTTAGATGTGATTTCACTTTGGGAGTATCTCACCAAAAATTTAATTTTTTGTTGCAGGGGATGCCCAAAATCTGACTTGTATCCTGATCAAAATCTATGCAGACTGGGGGTTGCCATATTGCATTTTGCAGAAATATACAATGCCGCAGATTGAAAATGAAAGGTAATTTTTAATAAAATGTAATTTTAAATTACAATATGACTTGTGTAGCAATTTTATATGCTATATTATTTTTTTGTATTTGCTATTTTTTTTCTACAAAAGTGGAGTTACCCTTTAAGTAAGGTAAGCTGCAATATACAAAATTATTGCTTTTTGGTTTAGATACACTTTAAATAAGCCCATTTAGGCAATAGTTAATATGTAACTAATATATACGTTTGGTAGCATTGTAATATGATGTTCTATCTACAATTGTTTAACAATTAAAGCATTTTCAAAATTATTACATATTTTTAAAATTCTTGAATATATACGATGGAGCTGTTAACAGTCCAAGAACGTTATTATGTGAAGCTGTTAATCTTTAGACTAAGATTTGGCAATGAAGATTTGTTCAATATTTTCATAATTTATTGCAGAACAATTTTGTCTGATCTTGAGTGTTTGGCATGATTTCAAGGTTGCTGTTGTCATTGACATACCACAAACAATTTCCGAATCACTATTTTTTTACCTATTAGAAGCTGAGAATTGGCTGGGTGGCCATTTCCAAAGAAAAAAAAAAATATTTGTATCTTATTAAAAATGTTTTTATTTCCCTAGGACAAAATAAGATGAACTGTAGACCTTGCAGACCAATGATATGCAAACAACCTTATGGATAATTTATACAAAATTAAACTGTGATGTATATGACATTGCTGCAGAACTTGAAAGTGTTTACTTGGAATGCTGCCTTTTCATTTTCTTTTCCTTTGCATTTTTTTTCTTACTTACAACAAGAAATACCTCACAGGTTCAGGATAGCAGATGTTCATTCACGTATAAAGGTTGTTAGATATACTTCAGTGGGCTCTGCTTCATTTTGTAGTTATATACTGAGGATACTGGGGATTAATGTATGTTTCAATGATATCTGTGCACCGTGCATGTGTAACTTCACCTTCAAACAGCAAGTACAGTTGTGTTATAATACCTCTGTGGCTGCAGATGGCTTTCTGCTCTGGGCTGCTTTCGCATTGACAATTTTCCACAAAGACTGAATGATGGTAAAGTAGGAGACAGGCAAGGACTTTATTCTCTACACTGTTCTTTGAGAATGAACACAGTGGGGATTTTTATTGAAAACTGAAGGATAGCAAAGGTGGGACCTTTGTCCAACATAACCAATTGAAACAAATTTCCAAGCCTCCAGGGATCACATGTTTTTACTGAAATGTAAAGCTCAACTCCATGCAGCTATGACAGGAACAAATTAGTGAAGCACTGCAATCATAAATACATCATTCAATCTACTTTTGAAAGAAGTATGAGTACGTTGGTGTGAAAAGGTATTAGCCTCTTGCAGTCTAATGTACAGTCAGTACAACAGAGCTAAGAGATGGGGAGGGAAAATAAATACAAGGGGCTAGCCAGGTATTCTGCAGTGCAAGGAGTCATGCTGTTAGGAGAGCGTGAATGGCTCATCAGTGTGCTACAAATTGTTTCACTGTCCAGTTACAGGGTGGGGGTGAAAGTAAAAGTAAAATTGTAGCAGGATTAAAATGACATCCCTCCCCCCTACTAGACAGCGCTATGCTTTGTGGCAGAACTATATTAAATCTCAAGACCGGATGGACAGAAATAAAAATCTTTTTTTGGTTGCTAAACTACTTGCTAATGTCCAGCTAACCACTTGCCCTCTGGATCCTGTTCCCTCGCAAAAGCTATGTTCACCCCCTGGCTCTATTCTACACTCTCTAACTCACATCTTCAATCTCTCCCCCTCTTCTGGAATCTTCCCCAACTCTCTATGCACTAGTCACCCCCATACTTAAAAAGCCCTCACTGGACCCAACCAATCTTAACAACCTACGCCCCATCTCCTTGCTCTGCTTTTTATCCAAACTCCTTGAATGTCTGGTCTACAACCGAGTGACCACCTTGCTGAGAATAGCCTTCTTGATCCCCTTCATTCTGGATTTTGTCCTCACATCACACAACACAGAAACTGCTCACTTAAAACGAACAAGCAATCTACTAATGGCCAAAACCAATGGACACTATTCTGTACTCTTACTCGGGGACCTTTCTGTTGCCTTTGATATGGTTGAAATGTATAGTTATTCCTGCGCTACCATGTAAATGAAGGGCAATGAACGTTGAACTGCTGCAAGCACCGAATATAGGTCAAACTCAGCCCATACAGCAATAGAAATAAGGTATGTAAAAATTGGTGCTGCGATGTTCTTTATCAAAAAAAAAACAAAAAAACTATGCTGCTAGAGGTAGTAGTACAAAGGTAAATGAACACGTAAAATGATATAAACATATAAAAAAACAGAAACAATATAAGAATAAGTACAATCAATATAAAGCACTTCTATACCCAATAGGTGCAGTGTAATATTCCACAATAATCGGTAGTAATAGCAAAGTGCAAGAAAATCATTCAATAAAGACTTAAGGCCAGATGTGATAAGTATCTTACTGGAAACACTAAAATCAATATACAATCACTAAAAACCTCAATGGATCATGCAAGTGTGCAAAAAACAGCAATTAATACATTAAATGTGCAATCAATATGTGCAAAAATCGCAAATGCAGTGTATAATAAACATATAACCAAAATAAGTCCACTGTAGAACTTGTGAAAATTCAAACAAAGGCAAACATGTAAAAAATATATAATGGGACTGGGAATGTAGTCCAATGCGATTAAATCCTCTTAATGTGGCTAATCAGAAAATGTGCAAAAAAGTGCAATAAGGTGCTGAGAGCATGGGGGTGATCTCCTCTTCGTGCACAGGACACACAGTGGTGTGAAGTGGCCTCTTACCTTGCGGTAAAGAGGTAACCGCATAAAGTTGCTTGTAATGGCTGCTTCTCCCTTGTACTCCTAACTGCCTCTCACTTAAATTCCTGGGCTGGATGGAGCTGTTAGTGGGTCTTTGTCTTGCGGTAAAGAGGTAACCGCATAAAGTTGCTGGTAATGGCTGCTTCTCCCTTGTACTCCTAACTGCCTCTCACTTAGATTCCTGGGCTGGATGGAGCTGTTAGTGGGTCTTTGTCTCTCAGTGGAGCAGGAGGGGGATTAAAGGAAAGAAGGGGCCAAATAGTGTAGTATTTCAATCAGAGGTTCTTTTTTATCAAAACAATGGTGAGGGTACTCACTTCACTTACAAGAAAAAAACACAGAAAACGTATCTCCTACGAGCGGCGAGCTCATTTGCATATATCAGTCTTGGATGCCTATCCCATCCCTACGCGTGATGTCACAGTACGTACTTTTATATGGTTGACCACCCCCTCCTCCTTAAAAATTCCCTTGCTTTTGGTCTCCATGACTGTACTCTTCACTGGTTCTCTTCCTATTTATCCAACTGCACCTTTAGCATTACTTACAATTCTACTTCCTCCTCGCCTCTTCCTTTCTCTGTTGGGGTCCCCCAAGGTTCTGGTCTTGGACCTCACCTATTTTCAATCTACACTTTCTCCCTTAGCCAGCTAATAGCCTCCCATGGCTCCCTAAACCATCTCTATACTGACGACACCCAAATCTATTTCTCTACCCTTCAGCTCACTCTCTCCGTCTCCTCATGTATCACTAATTTACTAACAGATATATCAGTCTGGATGTCACACCACTTCCTCAAACTCAATATATCCAAAACGGAACCTATCATTTTTCCTACCCCACATGCCCCTCCCCCTGGTCTCTCTGTCAAAATTGATGGCACGACTATAAGCCAAACCCTGCATGCCAAGGTCCTAGGTGTAGTCCTGGACTCTAAACTCTCCTTTAAGCACCACGTTCAATCACTGTCCAAATCTTGACACCTCAACCTCCGCAACATCTCCAAAACATGTCCCTTTCTAACCAATGACACAACAAAGCTCTTAATTCACTTCCTGGTCATCTCTCGCCTCGACTACTGCAACTCCCTTCTCATTGGCCTACCTCTAAATAGTCTATCCCCCTTCAATCTATCATGAATGCTGCTGCCAGACTCATCCACCTTACCAATCGCTCTGTGTCTGCTACTCCTCTCTGTCAATCCCTCCACTGGCTTCTGCTCACCCAACAAATTAGATTCAAAATACTAACCACTACTTACAAAGCCATCCACAACTTAGCCCCCAGCTACATCACCAGCCTAGTCTCAAAATACCAACCTAATCATTCTCTTCGATCCTCTCAAGACCTGCTCTCTAGCTCCCTCATCACCTCCTCCCTTGCTTGCCTCCAGGACTTTTCCAGAGCCTCTCCAATCCTATGGAACGCCTTACCACAATCTGTCCGATTTATCTCCTACTCTATTAGATTTTAGACGATCCCTGAAAACCCTATCGTACCCACAGCTAATAACTGTATTTTAATTTTCTCCATCAGCTCATCCCCCACAGTTATTACCTTTTGTTTCACTTGACCCTCCCTTCTAGATTGTAAGCTCTAATGAGCAGGGCTCTCTGATCCCTCCTGTATTAATTTGTATTGTAAGTGTTCTGTCCTCCCTCATGTTGTAAAGCGTTGCGCAAACTGTTGGCACTATATAAATCCTGTATAATAAATATAATAATAATAATAATATTTTGGTAGGTAAAACAGCTCTCATACTGTATATATATTTTTAGTCTGTGTATTTAGGAATACAGTTAAATTATTTGAGAAAATCAGATCTATAACAGCTCAGTCCAATCAGAGCAATTTCAATTTTAAGACACATGGTCATTGGTCAACAGTGGCTTCAATGGTTGCCATTGCAGTTTGATCATACAGAAAATGTACACTTCACTATAATCCTATGTTATTATCTTAGTTACTTTTGTTAGTTACCAGATATCTTTCTCATGACTGATTTATCTGCATTATATTACTGTATTAATGTAACTATAATACAATGCTTATTTCAATATATACTTGTATTTCTTTTTGTAAGGGAAGGCAAATGCAACAAAAGTTGTAAGCAAAACAAAATGAAATGGTAGTTTTCAAGGAGGGAGAGATTATCACATTTGTAAATGTGAAGGAGGTTTCATATCACTTTGAGCACCTGTATGGTTGCCAAATGTCTCTAGCTAGCAAGGCATTAATGATGGCACATTTAATGAGAATAAAGTTGTTCAGTTTCCAATTTAACTTTCTGTATCAGGCGATTCCAAAATAATAAAAATATCAACCATGGGTGTGTTTTGTAACTATACACAGTACCAACTACACAAAGGATAGTTAAGACATGAATGATATGAATCTTGCACTGCATTCTCTAATCCACAAATCATACATATAAATAAAATCACAAAGTGCTTATACAGGGTTATTCAAAAGATCAAATTTCAACTTTTATTTCAAACAAACTGTAAGGGATAGAGGAAGGTTCAAAGTTAAAAGCCCACCTACTGTACCTTCAGGCTGGGTTCACATGTCTGCGGCAGCGATTTCCAGCCTGGGGTCTGGTGTGTTCCTGTTCACCAGTTCAGGTGCAATGCAGGACTGAATTTTTGTCTGAATTCGCACCTGAACTGGACCCAAAAATGCACAAGACCCTTTTGGAATTTGTACTGCGGCCGCCCTGGACATATGTGAACTGGCTCCATTGAGAGCCGGTCACACTCGCATGTCATGCAAGTTGAATGCGGTGAAAACCACTTCCAATTTGCACATATGTGAACCAGGCCTCAGTTTTGATGTTTGTCGCGCAACACATGGTTGAATGCATACAACCTCAAGGACCATAGCACTTTGAACCTTCCTCTATCCAGTGATGTGTGGAATGTGCTTCTATCCATTACAGTTTTTTTTAGATAAAAAGTTGAAATCTGCTCCATCTTTTTGAATAACCCTGTATAAAGCATAATGAAAAATATGTGAAACATATGTGTGAAATGTCCTTCCACATCAAATACATGGTGTAAAAATTAATTATAACAGTTTATCATAAATCCTTCCATATGTGTATCTCTACCACATGCCACAAATATTCCTTCTTCCTGCAAATCTTTCACTTTGTGCACCAAATACTGTACATAATTATATCACCCTTTACCAGATCTATGACCACTATTTCTATGATAATCATATCATGCTAGATGATTATAAGGTAGTTGACTGCTTTCAGCACCCCTCAGTAGGGCTCTAGTTCACGCCAGCACCTCTCTGGGTCACAGCAGCTCCAGTTCTACATTACTACCAGCTCTCTAGTGGACACCTTATTAAATCAAGCCTCCACTCAATATAAAGATATAAGCTCTCATGCACAGTGGATGATTTAAAAAGCTCCTCTCAGCATCCAAGATCTTAACAGGAAAACGTTGCACAAAAAAAAATTACATTTCGCAGCGTTTTGCACATGCGTTTATACTCATTAGTGTTTACAAGTGTTCTTTCATAAAACTCTCTGCTAATTTTTCACTGTCAAATGGCCACATTGCATTGTAAAAAGAATATATATTTACAGTGGCAGCCAGTGGTAACATTTTCCGGGGGGGGGGGGGGGGGGGTGGCAAACAGCATGCTCTGCGACCCAAGCCCACCCTATTTTGAAGCCTATTAGAGCCTCTGACTCTAATCAGGTGCTTAAAAAAAAACCTGGCCGCTATAATTCATGCGCCTGGTGCCCTGAAAGGGACCGGATGCATAAATAGGGGGTGGCTGCGGTGGCCATGGATAGATTCAGCTATGCCTGAATCTATCCAATGCATATAGGGGTGGCCTGGAGAGGGGGGGCGCGCGGGCACCCCTAATGGACGGGCCGCCACTGTATATTTACAGTCTGGGTGCCATTTTACTGAGGGTAGAGAGAGACAGAGAGAGCTGAGAGAGATAGCTATCTGTTTTTCCTGGCCATGTTCATGGATCCTGTCCTTAACAAAATTTATGAAGCAATTCTGCTTCTTTATTAGCTGTGGAGGGAGAGGAAATGAAGACAATTGGATGACAGGAGAACCCGTTGTTGTGCTGGACTCATCCCTTGACGGTTAACCTTGTGATACTTCGCCAATAAAAACTAATAAATTATTTTAAAAAATCAAAATAAAAAAAAATATAATTATAACCAAATGTTATGAAACTACTAAAAAAAAAATGCAAGCTTACATTCAATCATCAAATACTCCTAAGAATATATTTCCTGCCTCTTTCTTGCCACAAATGAACAGCAAAGAAAAGCTGGAAGGCTGTATTTATGCTCCCTTTGGGGAGCTGGAGGTCCACTCCAAGCTCCCTTTTCTTCTGCCATTAGGTCCCACTGGATGCAATCCTGCAGAGACTTTCAAAGGGTATGCAAGATTTTTTTTCTAAAAAAAAAATATTTTAAAAAGTGTTCTGTTAAAAACATTACATACAAGTGAAAAGATTAATACACATTATAAAGCAATATGCACTTACCCCTTTTCTTCTTCTGGCTCCATGATAACTAGTCCTAAGGCGGCATAAGATTGGCCACCATATCAGTCCATATCTTACTCTTGTGGATCCTGTCATTGTATTTCAGGTGGGAGATATCCCACATCTCTGGATGGACCTCCAGAGCAGTAATAAGTTCCTTCTGAAATACACCAGGCTGTAGTGAGGGAGAGCACACATCTATATACACACACCAGAAGAAATCAGCAAAGGACACTGGGAACTTCCTGTACAGACAGGATTTTTCCAGATTCTCATAAATATTCACTGCACAATATTGCAGTGTCCAGTAAAATGCATTAACGCGCCTAAATGGCAGATGCAGCTAGACACACCTAAACATAAAAAGCCACATTTACATGTGTTCAGGCAACATTTTTTGCCGCTAAATAGCTCCTGGCCCTCTTTTTTATGCCTCTATTTGCCTTTTGCCTTTGCAAACCAAGATGGCCCCCCCTGGCACTTCAGGCTACCTACAGGATCTTATGTTATGTTCGTTGTCTGGTATAAAACACTCTGGGGCAACAAAGTGCTAATGAAATGAATGAATGAATGAATGAATGAATGAGTGAATGAAAGAAGATGGCTTCATCAGCAGTGGTTGGGAGGAGATTGGCAAGCTTGACACTAGAGATGGCCATACACAGTTGCTTTTTTATCTTGCAATTTGCCAAAGAAGCATTGAATGGAAGCATACAGTATATCTGTTAATATTTTGCATAGACATTTAGGAATTTATTTTTATAAATTTTTCATTTGTGAATGTCTCAAACATTGTTGCAAGCATAACAAATGATACCTGTAATGTTTGTAATGCAGTATGTGTTTAATAGTTTCCTTATTTCCTTTCACTGGCATTTGATTCTAATAATAAAGTATTAGAAGAACATTTGACCATGAGAGTTAACATTCCCTTATAGAGAAAATAGTTTTAGGAAAAAAAAAATCCTGCTCCAGCTGAGTGATGGAACCAGGTAGGCTGGGGAATGGACTCCTCCCAGGGGTGCTAGTCTTGGCTCGTCAGCCGTGCAATTTGAATAAAAGGAATGGATGGCTGCACACCAAGGTAGTGATGAATCTCTTTATTGTAAAATCTGTAACATGAATAACACCACAGGACAGGCAAACAGGTACAGATAGACGTGTTTCACACAGCGATGCTGCGCTTATTCATTAATACAGTACAGTGGCCACCCTGCATAGTCCAAATTGTCTGAATGTCCTGAAACAGAGAATATAACTTCCTAAAGTACAATTTTAGGCAAATAAGTTAAACCCAGGAACTATTAATTCTATCCAGCAAATGCTACAACCTCATAAAAGTTCAGTCAACCTCAAGAAAGCTCAGTCAATCACGTAAATGCCAGTTTTGTGTAAACCCATGTACCCAGCTCTCTATGTTGCTCTAAAAAAATCAGTAGGAGTGTACTTCTTGAAGTCTGTACTATATAACTTCCTCTGCTTCCAGAATTCTATTATGAGTATTTTTGTGCGAAGCAGCAGAGAGCCTTCTAGTATGACAAGCAGGTGTGCATATAAATCACTAGAGTACTCACAGCAACACTTGGATAATAATAAATCAAGGATGGAAGAGTTAAACCGTCCTAACTGTAAGCCAAATTAGGATTATTTTCCAATTTTTAGTTTTGTGTACCTCCCTACCTAGATGGTTTGCTGGGTCTTTGGGCCTTCTCTGTGGGGTGGGGTGTCTGAGGGGATGTAGGTCCCACCTTTGAGACGTCTGCTTACAATGTGATAATGTCAGTGTGTGCCACTGCTCATGACACCATGACGTTGCTCTATCTTGGGGTGTGCCATGGTGGCTAGGCACGGTGTCATGGACAAGGCATTAGGTATAAAGTGAGGCCACAACTTGGCCAGGAATAATTGTGGCATTGATGTGTATGGAGTAGTAACACTGTCTTCTGGTTTAGACTGAAGAACACCTTCCTCTCGAATTAACTTTATAACAAAGAGAGGATGTGTTCAGTAGTTCACACAGCTAATAACACTGCTTAAAGTAGAACTCCGGTGAAAAAACTTTTTTCCATGTCCTTTTTGCTGATCTCCTACCTTCACCGACTATGCCATTCATATTCTTCTGAGCTCTGTAATTCCTCTGCAATAGTCTGATGATCTTGCTGAAAAAACATTTTTGCTCAGTGATTTCCTGTAAGACAAAGAAATAAAAAGAGAAAAGGGCGCACCAGCCATGTGCATTATCTTTTGTAAAACATTTATTGAGTAAAATGATAAAGGAAATTACTCACAAGCAGTAGTGAATCATGTGCCATAAACCTTGGACATCAACTTGCAACAAGTGGTTAAAATGATGAACAAAGCCTTCCAAAGGTCTTTCAGAGGAATATATAACACTGCTCGCTTACGCGTTTCGAAGGGCTCGTCCCTTCTTCATCAGAGCTCAGCAGTGAACCCTCCTTCAGTAGGCCCTGTATATGTAGTGAATGCCAAAAAGGCACAATCAATGGATGGGGCAGGGCACATAGGGCTCCTCCCTTTCTGGGAAATCCTCCCTCCTACACTCTTCGCCTGTACAGGTGGATAGCCCATCATGGTTTAATTAGTTGATAAATAAATTGATGAATAGATTCATTCATTAATAGATATAGTAAAGAAACTGATGAGTGTTGCTGTGGTGTAATACAGTTGGAATCCAGCAGAGGCTAACCATAGGAGTGCATGATCAGCAGTGATGGATGTATACATGTATAAACATACATATATAGTTGGGCGCAGAAAGGTGCAGAGTGACATGGGATGGATGCATCTGTTTGGCAAGGAAGGAAGTATCATGTTAGTAGGCTGACATACATAGAGATGGACACTATACCTTTGGTGTCCAATTCAATCTGATCGCTGTGTAGCTGCAGTGTGTGTGAGAGAGCGGCCCGCCGGTCCTATCCGGATGTACAATCGGTGCTGGAACGCACGCCAGTGCGTTTGCGTTCCAGACAGAAGGAAGGGGCGCTGCGCGTCATTTCCTCTGTGCCCGCTGCCGCTTACCGATGACGTAAGCGGCAGGGGATAGCGCGGCGCCATATTACTAGAGGCAGACGCTCGAGGGGGCGAGGCCGGCACAATATAAATCACGGGTCTGCCCTGCAGACAATAACACGGAAGCAGTGCATGAATCAACCGGCTGTCGCACAGCTGGCTGATAGTGGACAGAGGGGATCTCACAGCCCCCGGTCTGTGCCGCCCATAGAGGTGGTGTCCTCTTCCTCTGCTTCCTCACACACCCTACTTATTCAGATTTATAGATCTGCAATCAGCAAAGCTCATGATCTCCACTGATTGGAGGGCTTTGGCTCTGACGTAGCAAGGTATGTGTCACACATATGCAAAGGGATCACTGCTTCTCCACAGAGAGCATGGGTTCTGTTCTGCAGCATGTTGGCTAGATACAGACTTTTCTTCTTAGATTGTGGTTGATTCTTAAAGAAAATGAATATTTTGTACTGCTGTTTTTGCGAGCACCTGTTATGTATTAAGCTCATTTAAACTTAAAGTTCAATTGTGCTTTAAGATCAGATCCATTAGGGGCGGAGCTAGCCAGGGACCATGATGGACACCTGATAGCGGATCTCTGGTACCAGCGGGAACACAGTGGCTCACATCGACCCAAAAGGGCAGCCTATCAACACCCCACAGCGGCGTTCTAGTCCTACAACACCTGGGAATGCTGAGGCATCAAGATGAGGCCCAGGAAAGAGGGTACCCATCCTCAGAAGCTGACGGCCTTCTTCAACCTGGGGGCCTAAACCCGGGGTGGATGACCGGTTCATCATCCAACCCGGTCCCTTGCTCTGCACAGCATACTACTCAGAGGGGCACAACTTAGGAAAGGAGCAGCCCACCTAAAAGCTTACAAACCTCGCCTGCTACACCAGCTTGTGGAAGCCCAGAAAAGGCAAAATTCAGGATGGATGCCTTGGATGCAGAACACGAGGTAAGCTCTCTCTATGATTTAGGGGATAACACTAGGGAGCTGCCAGACTATTGACCTTTTCCCCACAATCAGCCCCTCATGGATACTGTTCTCAAGGAGATGCTAGTCTCCTTGAGGAGTTCTCTCCAATTTAACATGATCTCATGTGTACACAAGTTCAGCACAGAATTACAGTCTGTATCAACCAGAGTGATACACATAGAGACTAAGATGGGGGACTATGCAGCAACAATTAATGACCAGGTGGATGCTAATGACAGTAAAGAGGATGACATAGAAGTGATCAAAGCTAAAATGGCAGACATAGAGGACAGGTCCTGAAGAAACAATGTAAAGATAAGGGGGATCCCTGAATCTGTCCAACAGCAGGACCTACGCAAGTACATCACCCAGCTGTACAATACGTGCTGCCTGATCTTTCTGCCTTAGACCTCACGGTGGATAGAAATCACTGATTACCTAAACCTACATATCTCTCTAATAATATATCTAGAGATGTCATCTTGAGATTACATTTTTACCACGCTAAGGAACGTCTAATGGTGGTATCCAGACAGAGGGATCAAATCCCTGCTTCATACTCTACACTGTAGTTTTATGCTGACTTGTCCCAATACACGGTCCAAAAATGCAGAAACCTGAATAACATCACAAAAGCACTCAGAAACCAGAAAGCTCAGCTATAAATGGGGATTCCCAACAAAGCTCATTGTAACCAAAGATGGAGTAGAGCATGTGATGGATACGGTTAATAAAGGCATGGCCCTGTTAACTGCATGGGGCATTGTTCCTGAATACCAGTCACAAACCTGACAAAGTGGTAACCACATCAGAGCTGATCCTGAATGGCGCACAGTGACCAACAAGAATGCCCGTATTCATGCATAACCTGGCTAAGGGTAGTGTTTTCCCACAAACCTACGCGCTCGGAAGGATTTTCCTCTGATCCATAATTTGTTTTCCCCCTCTACATTTCTGAGTGGCTATGTGCCACACTCAACTACTGTTTTTCGCTATTTGGCTATGTGCCACTTTTAATCTATGTTACTGTTCAAACCTTACTTCCGTTTTTCTACAGTCAGAAGTGATTTTCTTCCTCCCTATGCACCTACGGGTTATCAGTGAGAAAACAACATGGAGACCGGAGCCATATCAGATTACAATCTGCCTGCCTCTACTGTTCGAGATGCCAATGATCGTAAGTGAAACTCTTGCATCATGCACCACTCAACTCTACACACCTCTTCTTCCATGGCAGAGAACTTTCTAACCATTAACTCCAAAGGCATCAATCACCCTGCAAAACACAGGTCCTTTCAAAAGGAGGCCCTTCAGCATAGATGCAACATTCTCTGTGTCCAAGTTATGTATTTTCATAACTAGGCACCTCCTAAATGCACACACCCCAAGTTCCCCTTCATATACACAGCCAATGTGGATACAAAAAATAAGGGAGTGATGGTGGCAATACGGGACACAGTAGCTTTTAAGCTCCATAAGGTGCTCACAGACCCTCAAGGTCGTTATATAATACTTGTTTTGTGAAATCAACTCCACTACCTACACTGTGGCGAATATATATGCGTCTAATACCTGACAAATTGGTTTCTTCCACAAGGTTATGGAAAAACAAAACAATTCCACTCCTAAGCAATAGCTGATGCTTTCAGTCATTATTATGGGTCACTATACAACCTTAAAAATGATTCTGCCATACCACAACCCTCACCAGCTATCATAAAACCATTCCTAGACGCAATTAAACTACCCAAGCTCTCCACTGAGCACCTTAACACCTCAACTCCTGTCACGTACCTTACAGCAGAGTCCAAAATGCTGAGGGTGGCCTCTTGCATGGTTCCAGTCCCAACACCCCTGGTAGTGAGAACAGGGAGTGCTGGGGCAACGAAAGGGTGCAGGTGCCTGCAGGCTGAAGGCTGGAGCTTGGAGATATAGGATCCTCTTGGAGGAAGGCGTGAAGACTGATCACCAGAACTGTTCAGCAGAAGCCAGGCAGGTAAATATGGATTCAGGAACAACTGCAATGTCAGAAACAGACAAAGGTTGGCAACTGGCTGGCAACAAGGTACATAAACGGAAGGCAAGTTCATAGTCAAGGACAGGCAGAGGTTGGCAAAGGGCTGGCAGCGAGGTACAGAATCAGGAAGCAGAACCGTAGTAGAGAATCCAAGTCAAGGTCTGTATAATCAGTAAAGGTAGATAACAGGCAGGGGTAATCCAAGAGAATGGTCAGGGAAGCCGGGTTTGTCAGGAGCAAGGTAACAGGTCAAACAGCAATCAGGAACTCAGGAACAAGCTGAAGATGATCCAGCACTGGTATCAGGCAGAGACTCCGTTTATATAGGGCGCCATGTGCCAGGATTGGTGGACGTGAATGTGTGAACGTGAGTGTGCACACACGTTCCCATGGGTGTGCCAGTGTGCGCACATGTTCGTATGGGTGTGCGAGTGCTCACGTTCGTTCCGGAACTCATTCGCCTCTGTTGGGGACACTGCGCATGTCCATTGGTATTAGAGGAATGGGAATTAGCCACTGCTGCACAGAGATGGGCATTAGCACTGTGAGTTCTCTGACATTGCCCCCTCCTTAAGGGCAGCCTCCGGATGCCTGTTCGAACCGAACCCTCTGGGCGGGAATGATGAAAGGCCCGTATGAGTCTCTGAGCATGGAGATTTGTTTCGGGCTCCAAGGAGTTTTCTTCTGGGCCAAAGCCTCTCCATATGATTAAATACTGGTTCTGCCCTTGTCGTTTCCTATGATCCAAAATGGCTTCAATCTGGAATTCCTCCTCTCCATCCACCATTATAGCTTCTGGAGGTCCTACCTCACGATCCGGTAAGGAATTTGGTACATCGGGCTTAAGTAGTGAAGCATGAAATACAGGGTCGATCCTAAATGAGTCGGGGAGTTCAAGTTCACGGGCTACTGAATTGACCTTCTTCTTAACTGGGAAGGGCCCCAACTATCTGGGTCCCAGTTTCTTGGAAGGGCATGCCAGTTTTAGGTTTGTAGTTGAAAGCCATACACGGTCACCAACTTTTAAGTCCAATTCCCCCCTTCTTCTCTTATCGAATAATTTTTTATTATCTTCCTGTGCCTTAGAGATGGTTTCTCTAAGCACCCGATTGTTCGTGACAAAGAAATTCAATCTATCCTGGATAGCTGGTACAGGAGAGTCTGGTACAAGCGTTGGCAAAAAGGAGGGATGAAATCCGTAATTGGAGAAAAATGGTGATGGATTTGTGGTAGAGTGAGTAGAGTTGTTGAATGCGAATTCTGCCAAAGGCAGTAACGAGGCCCAATCTTCCTGAGAAAAAGAGGAGAAGCAACGTAGGTACTGCTCCAATGTTTGATTAGTACGTTCAGTATGCCTGTTGGTCTGGGGGTGATAGGCTGAGGAAAAACTGAATTTGATGCCTAGTGCTTCACATAATGATTTCCAAAATTTTGATGTGAACTGTACTCCATGATCAGAAACAATGTCACTGGGGATTCCGTGGAGTCTAACAATTTCTTTAATAAAGATCCTGGCAGTCTCGGTTGCTGACAGGGTCCCTTTCATGGGGATAAAATGTGCCATTTTAGAAAAACGATCTACTACCACGAAGATGGTTGAAAACCCCTCAGAGGGAGGGAGCTCGACAATGAAGTCCATTGTGATCTTATCCCATGGCCTTTCAGGGATAGGCAGTGGTCTCAATAGTCCCCATGCTTTATTTTTACCGTTCTTATTCTTGAGGCAGTTCAGGCAAGAATTAATGTAGTTCCTGCAGTCCTTTGCAAGATTGGGCCACCAGAAGTGCCTTTTGAACTAGGTCCATAGTCTTGTGACCCCCAAAGTGACCTGCCATGGGGTAGTCATGGCAGACCTGTAGGGTGGTGGTGCGCAGATTTTAAGGGACAAAAATTTTATTTCCTCGCCAGAAGAGCCCATCCATTTCTTGGAGGTTTGTACCTGGGGGTAGTGATGTTTTTAGGGATGCATGACAGATTTATGACACAAAACTAGATTGGGTTAGTAAGAAATTTCCAGCTTGCAGGATAGTATCTGGTGGGGATGAAACCTCAGCCTCCGTGAACATGCGGGATAACGCGTAGGGTTTGATGTTGTTAGACCCTGGCCGGTAGGTAATATGGAAATTAAAATGAGAAAAGAAAAGAGCCCATCTTGCCTGTCTGGGTCTGAGGCTCTTGGCAGTCCTGAGATATTCTAAATTTTTATGATCTGTGAAGATCAATATTGGGTGTGCTGCACCCTCCAGGAGGTACCGCCATTCTTCCAAGGCCGATTTTATCGCCAGGAGTTCTCGGTCCCCTACGTCATAATTTTTTTCCGATAAACCTAATTTTTTGGAAAAGAAAGCCACAGGGTGCATTAAGGACTTAGGTCCTTGGCGTTGGGAAAGGCGTTTGCTTCCTTGTGAGCTGCGTGATAGGTGCTATGATACTGGAGAAGTTTTTGATAAACTTTCTGTAGAAATTGGAGAACCCAATAAAACGTTGTACTCCTTTTTTATCGGTTGGGGATAGCCAGGACATAATGGCTGAGACCTTCTGAGGATCCATTGCCACACCCCCAGTTGATATTACCAGGCCGAGAAAGTGAATGGTCTGGCGCTCAAACTCACATTTCTCGGCTTTAGCGCAAAGTCCGTTTTTTCTCAATCTGTGAAGAAGTTGTTTCACATGGTCATGATGTGCTTCTAGGGAGGTCGAGAATATCAAAATGTCATCCAAGTAGACAATCACGAATAAGTCCAAAATGTCTCTGAAAATATTGTTTATAATATGTTGGAAAGTAGCTGGTGCATTACAGAGTCTGAATGGCATAACCAGGTACTCGAAGTGGCCAAAGCGTGTCCGGAAAGCAGTCTTCCACTCATCCCCCTCACGGATTCTGATTAAATTGTAGGCACCCCGTAAATCCAGCTTTGTGAATATCTTCACCGAACGAAGTCTCTGGAACAGTTCTGGGATCAGTGGGAGAAGATAGTGGTTTTTAACTGTTATTTTATTCAAGTCCCTGTTTATTTATTTATTTTATTTATTTATTTCAGGTACTTATATAGCGCCGTCAATTTACGCAGCGCTTTACATATACATTGTACATTCACATCAGTCCCTACCCTCAAGGAGCTTACAATCTAAGGTCCCTAACTCACATTCATACATACTAGGGACAATTTAGACAGGATCCAATTAGCCTACCAGCATGTCTTTGGAGTGTGGGAGGAAACCGGAGTACCCGGAGGAAACCCACGCAGGCACAGGGAGAACATGCAAACTCCAAGCAGGTAGTGTCGTGGTTGGGATTCGAACCAGTGACCCTTCTTACTGCTAGGCGAGAGTGCTACCACTACACCACAGTGCCGCCCGCACATGGGCGGAGGGAATGATCTTTCTTCTCGACGAAGAATATTCCAGCACCAAGGACCAAGAGTTCAGGTTCCGACAGAGGAGAGATCCTTCCAAAAGGAATTTCTGTCCCTGGTAATAGTTTGATTGGGCAATCATAAACCCAGTGAGGGGGGAGAGTGTCCGCCTTCTGTTTATCAAATACATCAGGAAGATATGGTATACAGATGGGACCAGTTTTTGGGACTCAGTTGCAGATTTTAAGCAGCCGATGACTGGGACCATATGGTGGAAGGCCTTGAGGCAGTTCTGGAGATAGTAGGTAGACTGGAAGACCACCTCACCGGTAACCCAATTATTTGAGGGTTATGGGCTTGCAGCCATGGCATCCCCAGAATGATTGGAAATAGTGGTGAGGAGATGACGTCCAGGCATAGTAGTTCCTGATGGTCGGGTAGTATGTTAGCGGATAGTGGTTGGGTTTCATGAGTAATAGGCCGGGATTTGATATTTGACCCATCTGCTAGCCATATGGAGAGTCGTTGTTGCTTGGGTTTTAATGGAATGTTGTGTTGCAGGACGAAGGCATGGTCAACGAAGCAGCTGCAGGCGCCAGAATCAATTATAGCCTGGACCCGGAGTGTTCCTTCTGGAAGCTGTAGTGAGACAGGGACAGCAATTTGAGCGTATTTAGTTAAAGTCAATGCACAAGGTTCATGAGGCAAGGAGTTAAACTTACGGGTCTTATTTGGGCACATATTTGCATAGTGGCCGGCTTCCCCACAATAGAGGCAGAGGTTGTTCTGGCACCGATGCTGCTTTTCTTCTGGTGACAGTGGTGAATGGAGCAGGCCTATCTGCATTGGCTCCGGAGCCTCAGAGGTGGCAGCAGGTGAGGCAGTAATAGGAGGATTGCTAGGAACTTTAGGCAACATCCATGTTGTATGAATTTGGATGGTTCTCTCAGATCTCCGCTCTCTTAGATGACGATCTATCTGGATGGACAATTGGATCAGGTCCTCCAAAGAACTGGGAATACACGGGCCAACTCATCTTTCAGTGCCTCAGAGAGTCCAATGCAGAACTGATAGCGGAGGGCGGCATCGTTCCATAGTGTATCGGAACTCCACCGCCTAAAGTCTGTTACGTAGTCCTCCACTGGCCTACGACCCTGTTGGAGGGCATGGAGACTGGCCTCCGCGGTTGTGGCACACTGAGGGTCGTCATACAATGTGGCCATTTCGTTCAGAAAAGAGTCCATAGTGTCTAATCGCTGTTCCTAAATTGCCCTGTATTTCCACATCCGTGATCAGGTCTGTATTGTTGGTAATCAGTAGATCCAGTAACGCTTTATTTCTAGTTGGTGCGTCTACCACCTGACCTATAAAATTGTCCTGTAAGACATTTAGGAACTGGCGAGCCTTAAATGAATGCGCGGTTCCCTCCACCCAGTCTATGTCTGGATAATTAAAATCCCCCATTATGATAACACTTCCCATCCTTACTGCTAATCCAAATTGTGATAGAAGATCTGTCTCCCCTTCCTCCCTCAGGTTAGGGGGCCTATAGAATACTCCCAGTATTATTTTCCCCTTAGCTTCATCCCTTTGGAGCTCTACCCATAAGGATTCCACCTCTTCCCTAGCTCCCTTAGTGATGTCATCTCTTAGATTCACTTGTGCATTATTCTTGATATATAGGCATACCCCTCCCCCTTTCTTACCCTCTCTATCCTTGCGATAAAGGGTATGCCCTTGAATGTTTGCCAGCCAATCATGAGAGCTGTTGAACCAGGTCTCTGAAATTCCCAAAAAATCCAACTGTAGGGACTATATCCCCTAACCATATATATATTTAACCCACAGTGGAGGAAGAGTCAAACCATACCTGCCACACTTTATGGAATTTTTTTCCGCAACTCCTTGACTTATACGTTACTCAATAAAGATGGATCACAGAGTTTACCAGTCCCTTCCAATATGACAGCGCAGGAGCAACTGGCTTTTTCCATTGTAGCAGGATAGCCTTCCTACCATAAAATAACCCTATATTTAGCAAGGTGCGATGTGCCAGAGAGGGAACCACCTCCTCTACAAAACCAAGAAGACAAACCCTTAGTGTCATAGGGACCGGAACACTGAGGACCTCAGAGATACAGGAGGTGATCCCAGACCAGAAACTCTGTATCTGTGAGCAGCTCCAAAAGATATGTTCTGCATTTGCCCAACATTCACCACTAGAGGAGGGGTAGATGAGTGACAACCTGGCCGGGATATAGTAAATTCCAAGTGCTTGAAGGGGTGGTCCCACATATCATCCCAATCGTCCCCCTGGATATCTGTGATTTCCCTCTCCCACTTTTCTCGGCATCTGGATACCCCTGGAGGTGTTTTCTTAAATAGAGGTTTGTACCTTGTTGATAGTGGTTTAACCAAATCCTCACTGGATAAAAGATCCTCAAGAGCTGAAGGGAGATACTCGACCTTTTGGCTACAGAACTGTGCCTGAAATGTGTGGCGCAGCTGCAGATAACAAAAGAAGTCTGAGTTGGGTAAGTTATGTTTTGCCCTCAATTGGTCAAAAGTTATGAGGTCACCCTACCTGGTGATGTCCCCCAACACCTTAACCCCTCTACTGGCCCAAATCATGGGATCTGGTAGGGAGCAAAAATGAGGGCTTCATCCACAGGGGGCCGAGGGTGTAACTCCCACAAAGCGAAGACATCAGGGCTGTGGTAACCTCCCATGCCGTAATAGTCACTTTCATTGACTCAGTCAGAGGTAGGCTGGATTTTGGGCCACTATACAAGGCCAGTCATAAATTCTCATATGACCCCAACTGCGCAGCTTCCAGGACTGTGGCAGAGTCCCCATCATCCGCCAACAGCCAGCGCCTAGCAAAGACCATATGACCAACCAGGTAGTACTTCTGCCAATCTGGGAGTGCCAACCCCCCCTGTACCCAGGGTTCCTGTAGTACCTTGATGCTTAGAAATCTACAGAGGAGAATGATGTAAAAAGCATCAAATTACTGGCAAAATCTTCATCTTAAGAAGGCTGATACGCCCCAATAAGGATAAGGGCAATCACTTCCATACCTGGGTCCTTTGGGTGAGTTGTGCTACCAGAAGGAGAAGGTTTAGGGACATGTAATCTTGAATGTTGGCAGTAATTTTAACACCCAAATAAGTGATGGAGGAGACCCACCGCAATGGAAGGCTACCATCTGTTTGATTCCTTAATTCAGGTTCCCAGTGGTAGTTTGGATGACTTGCCCCAATTCACCCACAGGCCCAAAAAGGAGGCAAATATGTTAAGTATTAATAGGGCCACTTGGAGAGATGGTCTTGGGTCCCTGAGGAACCGGAGCAAGTCATCAGCGTATAGTGCAAGACATTCTTGAATGTTTCCCACCCTAATTGCTCCTACCTATGTGGATTGCCTAAGAACTTTTGCTATGGGCTCCATCATTAGAGCAAAAAGAAAGGGGGAGAGAGGGCAACCTTGCCTAGTGCCTCTACCTATAGCAAAGAAATCATAAAGGGAGAATCCCAGCTGAATTGGTGTCCAAGGGTCACTATTCAGCAATGTGCTCCAACGGCGGAAACCCGTACCGAAACCCATATTTTATGACACATTATGCATTTATTCCTAATAGACAGAATCAAAAGCTTTTTCAATGTCTATAGAGATAATAACTTTGGCTGGGGAGTCTGGGGTATCCAGCTGCAGATGCGTGAACAGGCTCCTCAAATTCATGTTTGTCGACATCCCAGGCATGAATCCTGTCTGGTCAATGTCCACCAAGGACGGGATGACCTTGGCCAAACGGAATGCCAACACTTTAGTGAGGATCTTCAGATCCATATTGAGTAGTGCTATGGGACGATAGAAAGAACATTCCTGAGGGTCCTTGTCCGATTTCAAGAGTAGTACCATATAGGCCTCCATCATTGAAGTCAGTAGGGCCCCTTGATCTAAGCAATGAGTGAAAAGCATGTTCAGTCTAGGGGCTGTTTCATGCACAATTTGTAGAAGTTTTTTGGAAATCCGTCCGGACCCTTCTGGGGTGGAAAAGCTAGTATGGCTGCTGCAATTTCCAATACTGAAATACTATCATCTAGGAGATCAATATCAGAATCTGACAGTCTAGGAAGGGAAAGCCCCTGTAGCAACTCATCCAAGTCTTGGGAGTCATATGAGGGAGTAGAAGAATATAATGAACAGCAATAGTGCACAAATTCTCCCAAAATATCAGCCGGATCTGTAACCAGTGTCCCACCCGCGTTTTTAATAACAGGTATGCTAATGGGAGTTTTATGGTCTTCCACCAAGTTGGCCAGTAGCTTGCCATTCTTATCTCCTTCAGCAAAGATAGACTCCGCCCTCCGCCTAGACTCAGTATGTGCAAGATTTGTAAAATGCAGTGACACATTGGTCTCTGATGGGGAGTCGGCATGTACCCTCGCACTCTTCCTTTCCTCGGCCAGGAGAAGCTCACCCTCCTGATTATGTTCCTTCCTGGCTGCCTTTATTGTAGAGATACACTCTCCTTTCGCCACTGCCTTAAATGCATCCCATATCAATGGCGGCTCAGCCGAGTCCGCATTAGTTAACCAGTGTAACGAGCCCCTGCTCGCTCGGTTCCACTCTCCCGACACTCCTCTGTGGCTATTAAATCAGATTGCAACGTCTGACGGTTCGGTCATCCGATGCTCCGGGAATTGAACTACAGCTATGTGCCGTTCAAATCCAGTTGTGATAGCTCAGAACAAACACCAGGCAGGCTGTATGTAAGTTCAACCAGGAATCTCTTTTTTTGAAAGAAATACAGGCTCTTTTATACAGTAAAAGAGGAGGTGCATACCTCCTGCTCATATTACTCTGAACATACACCTGTGACCAGAAACCTAATTAACATGGGCTAATTAACTAATCCCTTTAGACAGCCTAGATGACTCAGTCATGACCTTTAGGCCAGACTGTAGCTCAGAAAACCCAATCAACATTATCACAAATCAACACAGAACTCTTTTTCACACAATAGCAGAGTTAATTAACACAAACAACAATGGGGATCTAATGACTCTTAGATCCCATACTAAACTTATTTACAATAAACACATTCTAGCAGTCAACAGACAGACAGGTGGCTGGAATTGACATCAGCATCTCCTAACAGTATTTGTCCCAGCATTATGAATCAGCCACTATTTCTAATATGGCAAATCCAGGGTCCTCAGAGTCTGTGTCTCTTGGGGGGATATGGACCTGAATCCAAAGTAACACCACCTCAAGGGTCCTCAGGCATACAGCTCACAAAGAGCACCATTCCTCCAAATGCCAGGGCCCACGATCGATCGGCAAGAGGTTAGCATTCAGTCCCCTCCAAAAGTCTCTCTCCCAGCTAGGTCTGTCACAACCAGTATGTCTCAATGGAAGATTGTACTTGGGAGACCACCTGATCTTCTTGCAGCCACCCTGGCAATAGTTTCCAGGCTCCCCTCCTCCCCCTAATTGGAAGAGTCAAGGTGACAGAGAGTGGGCTGTGATCCGAGGTTCCCCTTGCCAAATATTCTGAATCATGTAAATACATTAGCAAGGGAGCATTGCCAAATGCTAAATCAATAAATCAATTCTAGCTCAGGATTTATGCGAGGAAGATAAATGAGAATAGGACGTGACATTAAGATGCTTCCCATGCCATTGTTCAGTCAGACCTGACATTGATACCCAGGAGCAGAGGTCTACCGAGGCTGGCCTATTGGCATTGGAGGAGTCTAATATAGGGTCCAAGATAGCATTGAAATCTCCCATGAGTAGCATAGGGAGATGGACATAAGGTGCCAGTGTAACCATCAAGTCATACAGCAATTGTACTTGAAAAGGAGGGGGTAAGTATATGTTTATCAGCAAGATTTTATGATAAAAGATGTCCAGTATTACAGCCACATATCAACCTCCCGGATCCGTAAACACCTGGTGGACTGTACATGGAACAGCCTTGCTGACCAAACTGAAGACCCCCCTAGCATATGTGGAATACGTGGAGTGAAATGCCTTTTCAATCCAGGGTCTGCGTAGGGACAGAATTTTACTCCCCTCCAAATGAGTTTCTTGCTTAACTTGAGGACAATATGTGGCTTAACCCGTTTGAGATACTGGAACATTACAGCCCTCTTAAATTTGTTATTTAGACCTCTCACATTCCAAGACACTACCTTAAGCCTACTATCCATTGTAAAAATGTAAAGTGCAAGAAAACCAAGGAGGATGAAATAGATTGATAACCCTCACATAAAGACATGTAATTCCTAGTTAAGATTAGTGCAACATTTGCATAGAAACAAGGGATTAACCAATGCAACCTTCTAACCGCAGGGCAAATGTGTGCGCCATAGAAGAAGGGAGTGCAAGGAGACATATGCCCTGTACACACGGTCGGACATTGATCGGACATTCCGACAACAAAATCCATGGATTTTTTCCGACGCATGTTGGCTCAAACTTGTCTTGCATACACACGGTCACACAAAGTTGGCGGAAAATCAGATTGTTCTGAATGCAGTGACGTAAAACACGTATGTCGGGATTATAAATGGGGCAGTAGCCAATAGCTTTTGTCTCTTCATTTATTCTGAGCATTCGTGGCACTTTGTGCGTCGGATTTGTGTACACACAATCAGAATTTCCGACAATAGATTTTGTTGTCGGAAAATTTTATAGCAAGCTCTCAAACTTTGTGTGTCAGAAATTCTGATGGAAAATGTGTGATGGAGCCCACCCACGGTTGGAATTTCCGACAACAAGGTCCTATCAAACATTTCCCGTCAGAAAATCTGACCTTGTGTACAGGGCATTACAGTTCTGCAATGATCCGCACTCTGCGAGTTTCCCGGGGCAAAAAGCACAGGTTAAGAGCCCCAGTCTGGTGCCCTCATTAGGAGGATAAATCAAAGACAAGCAGGGAAATCAGCAGGTGCCGTAGAAAGAAAGGTGTTCAGAAAGACATCATGGGTTTTGATCCAGCCAATCACAGGCATCTTGCAGGGTATCAAAAAATTTCACTGCACCCTTGTACTGCACCGGTAGTTGGCTGGGGTAGAGCATGCTGTATTTTAATTCTCTTTCTCTGAGCCTTCTCCTGACATCCATAACAGAGTGACATTTTCTTTGTGTCTCAGCAGAGAAATTTGGGAACAGCATGGTTCCTGCATTTTCAAACTTCAAATCCTTTTGCTTTCTTGCTGCAGCCAGCAGCATGTCATGGTCTCTGTAATTAAGAAACCTGACCAGGAATGGCCATGGTGGGCATTGCTCCGGTGGGAGGGTATTGCTGAGGCATTGCTCCGGTGGGAACTCTGTGAGCTCTCTCTACAACTTATGTGGGTGGGAGATCTCCCAAAGAAAGCAAAGTTTTAAAGAACTTTTTGGCAAAAGTAGTTGTGGCAGCTCCCTCACCCCCCTCCAGCAACCCCACCACTCTCATATTGTTCCTACTCTGTCTGTCTTCAGCGTCATCTGCTCTATGTTGGAGCAATCTTACCATATCCCTGAGCTCCGCCAGCTGTGAGCCTTGGGTATGGGAGACATCCTCCACTTTAGAAATGCGATCCTCCGCCGTGGTAAGTCTGCCTTTAATCTTACCTAACTCATGCCTGATGATGTTGCATTCGGAGGCCAGATAATCAATACATCCTACAAGCTCATATTTAGATGCTGCAACAACTACTTGACATAGTCAAGTGTAAAAACTAACACAGCTTGGTTGCAATACAGGAGCTTGGAACCAACGTGCTTTCCACTAACCGGGGCTCTGCAACCGTAATAATGTGAGTGCGTACTAAGCCCCTTCTTACGCGTTTCGTCATAGGGCGTCCAAACTCCTGTATTGCAACCAAGCTGTGCTAGTTTTTACACTTGACTATGTCAAGTGGTTGTTGTTTTTTAAACTTTTTAACTGTAATAAAGCCATCCGGATTTACACTACGAAGTACCCATCTCTTTTGTCCATGAGGGTAATCTGTGGTTTACCACGGAAAATGCAACTACTATAACCTAATCTATTGGGAACAGCTTATCTCCGGAGGAGTATAAGGATCTGGATATCCCATTGCGTGTGGAGCTAAGGAGGAGGTAAATGCCCTGAGGACTACCACTACACTCACTGCATGCAATTTACCCCTACAGGGGTGCAGGGACCTGGTGAGTGGGGAACTGAAGGGGAGCATGGAAGTTGCCTAAGCAGTTACATAGGCACGAGTCACTTTTGGACAAGCACAAGTTACTTCAAATTTTGTCACTTTTTGCACTACTAAAAGACTGATTTTATATCAACCACCATTTTTATATGTTGTTTTTTATGTTTTTTTTATGTGTTCTTTTCTATAGAGAAATTCTTTATAATAGAATTTTGTTGCTAGCTGCTGAGAAAAATTGTTTAGGATAAAATCTGATCACAATTGCTGATTGGGCGGGAACACCCAATATTACACTAAGCACACTCACTTCATATCGCAGACTGACACATCAGTTTGCAAATAGTGTCACCATTAGATATTTTCTTATTTGTTTTTTATCAACCATTTTTTGTATAAACCTGCTTTAAAACAAAGTGGGAACACCTGTCAAACGTTTCTCTTGTGTGGGAACAACCACACTACACAGCACCCACCACTTAAGAGTGATTCAATGTGGAGGTTTATCCTCAGGTGATGGCAGTATTTTTTAATGTGTGTTTTTTTTTCACTTACTTATTGCACATTCACCTGGGAAGAGTGACCCATTGGAGGAGCACTCTCTAGGTGATGGGCAATGCCATCCACCCCTATTTTTATACACTTTTACAGAAATTAGAAATGATAGAAATTCAATTCTATCACCATGCAGCGTCTCCTGACTAGGCCTACATCTCCGGTCTCAATTTCCCAGGAAGACCCGATCGAGCATATCCACATCCTTATGGCCGAGTCCTCTTCTCAAATGACTCCCCCCTGTGCAGCAGACCTCCTCCTTCCAATCGCTATTAACCCCTGAGATGCTGGATGAAAAGCTCCAGTCATTACTTCTCCAGCTAACCCGCAATATATCTCAGGAGGCTGGGAAGCTATCTCAGGAACTGTGGGGAGAGATATACCAGATTGGGGAAAGCACAGACATGCTGGAAACTAAGTTTGATGATATGATTCAATATGTGCATGTTCTGAAAGAGGAGAATTCATACCTCAAACATTCAGTGTCACAATTGCAATTACATCAGGAAGATCTGGAAAAAGAGAAAGACACCAAAACCTACGCATTCGTGGGGTGTCAGAAAATTTGCATGACAACAAGAAACATCCCTATCTCTTGGGTCTGTTTAATCACCTGACCCCTGATGTCACTGATATAGACTGGCATTTGGACAGGGCGCATAGGTCCCTGGCCCCTAAACCCCCTGCTGGAGCCAGGCCAAGAGACATAGTGGTACATTTCCATTACTATGACAGCAAAGCCCTCAGCCTAGCAACTCACAACCGTAGTCGCAATGAGTACAAGGGAGATAAAATTCAGATCTTCAGCGATCTTTCTCCTATTACCTTGGCGAAAAGGCGCAACTTACGACCCATCACCACACATCTACAGTCTCACAAAATTCCTTATTATTGGGGTTTCCCATTCCGCCTGAGTGTCATGAACGATGGAACACCATGTTCTGTGAGATTTACATGAAGGTGAAGCCTTCCTCAAAGGTCTGGGTCTTCCACCTCTTCCAGTGGAGGACTTACTTCCACCGCCCTCTACTCTACGGGCCCCGTCTGCTCACTCTAGGCTCTGGACCCCAGAAGACGCACTTCTGCTCAGAGGGTTTCTTTTAATACGCCTCTAGGTGCTTCCCCCACTCCTACATGGTGCCTGACTCATCTGGCAAGGCCGGAGTAGCAATACTGATTAAACGCACCTGTCCTCTCTGGATTAAGTCCACTCGCCTAGATCCTCAAGGTCGCTATGTGACTTTGGAATGTGAATTTATGTCAACCACTCTTACGCTAATGAATGTCTACACCCCTAACTCAGGTCAGATAAAATTTCTCCCTGAGGTATTTGAGGTATTACAACAATACTCCCATCCTTTTACACTTGTTGGTGGTAACTTTAATGTTGCTTTCTCCCCCTTACGAGATAGAAGATCCCTGTTCCACACCAACCTTTCCCCTCAGATGCAGGCTCTAGCCACTTCTTTTTGGAAATGGATCCGCTCCCATCACTTGTTTGATTCTTGGAGAATCAAACACCCTACCAGTAAACAGTTCTCATTCTACTCTCCTCCATATAAGATGTTTACCTGGACTGGATTTTTTCTTTGTCTCGGGCCCTATTTTGAATAACGTGGTGTCATCTGAACTGGGCTCAATAACCTGGTCTGATCATGCCCCATTATCCCTAGATTTTTCCCTCTCAAAGGCCTTCCCTAAAACCTGCCAGTGGTGACTGAACAAATCCCTTCTAAATCAGCTGGACACTAAAGAGAAACTTTCTCAGGCCCTGACTGAATTCTTTCAGCTTAATACCACCCTATGGGAGGCTCACAAGGACTTTTTTCGAGGGCAATGCGTATCAGAGGACTCTCACTTAAAAAGTAATGCAGCAGCCCAAAAAATATCCCTCTTAACTAAACTACATTCTGCTAAACACCTCCTTGTGTCCTCCCCTACGGTGGCTCGTCTTAGTGCAGTGACATTCCTACGCGAACAACTCAAATCCATAGCTATGTCTGCTACCGCCAAGTTTTATGAATACTCTAATACACCCCATAGAATGTTGGTGTCTAAACTTAACCCACGTCCTTTTCACTCCTACCCTGTTTTTTTATTACTGCCTAATGGTGCGCATACCCATTGTCCCCAGTTTGTGGTCGGGGTATTTGGAGATTTTTATAGTAAACCCTACAACTGCTTAACTCCATCTCATCACCCACCTTTTAATCAAGAGAGATTTGACCGCTTTCTAGCAGACTTTCAATTACCTAGGTTATCCACCTCTGATCTGCAAAAACTGAATGCCCCTATTACAGTGGAGGAACTTTCTTCTACTGTTAAGTTATTACCCAGTCACAAATCCCCTGGCCCTGACAGGTTTCCCTATTCATACTTCAAAATCTACATACATGTCTTAGCTCCTCATATGTTATCTCTCATTAACTCCCTACTCGATGGTAAGATGCCCCATTCCTCTTTCACACATTCCTTTATCTCAGTCATACCAAAACTGGGCAAAGATCCCTCCCTTCCAGATAATTATAGTCTGATAGCTCTCTTGAATTAGGACTACAAGATTTTTTCGAAAATCCTTGCCAACCATCTGTCCCAAATGATATCCGAACTGATTGATAAGGAACAGATGGGTTTTGTCCTGGCCAGGCATGCAGGGGACAATACTAGGCGTACCATTGACCTTATAGATATGTTAAACAGAGTCCATTGCCATTGATCTGCTAAGTTGACCTCATGTTCACCACCTTATCTCATTTTGGATTTCGGGCCCTTTTACCTCTGATCTGGGGGGCCTCTACTCCAACCCCTCTGCTCAAGTTCGGATGTCTTCCTTTCTGTTGCAGACCCTCCCGCAGTCCAATGGCACTAGGCAAGGGTGTCCATTGTCATCAATACATTTTATTCTATGTTTAAAACCTTTAGCTGCTGCCATACATGCCCATCCAGACATCTGGGGGTCCCTATGCGACAGAGGGAATACAAGCTCTCCCTATTTGCAGATGACATCCTGCTTACCCTAACCCATTCTCACCTTTCTCTTCTGTCCTTAGATGCCCTAGTGACAGAATTTAGCCTCCTGTCTGGATATAAAATTAATACCTTTAAGACAGAAGCTTTGCTTATCTATATCCCCCCTGAAGATCTTTCCCCCTTACAAAAGTCGTATCCATACCACTGGTGCTCTCTTTCCCTTTAATATTTGGGTATACAAATTAGTCCTAATTACTTGTCTCTATATTCTGCAAATTATGTGCCTCTATTCAGGGACATCAATGACATGTTGAAACATTGGAATCTGTACCCTATTTCATGGTTGGGTAGGATTAATGTCTTGAAGATGTCTATCATGCCTAAATTGCTATATTTCTTTGAAACACTGCCAGTATCTGTGCCCATGTTTTTAATTAAAGGTGCTTAAATGATGGTTTCTAAATTTTATTTGGGGCAACAAAGCACATTTGTTGGCCAACTCTGTGGTCTTTTCTCCTAAACACTCTGGTGGCTTAGGTGCACCTGATGTTCTCAAATACTATTTTGCTTCCCACCTTAGATTGGTCCTGTCCTGGTCTTCTCAGGCAGCGACAAACAGATGGTCGGAAATCGAAATGGCCAACCTATACCCTGCCCCTCCTTGCTCTCTACTTTGGTCCTCTTAACTACGCCAAGATCCAAAACTACCGGGATTATGTCTGGCCTCAATGCTCTTTAGTTTGAAGATTTGGCGTACCTGCATCAGTAGGTTCTCTCTCCCTTCGCCATGCCCTCCCTTGTCCAACATGCTCTTTAATCCCATTATCCCGGATAGTTTATCCTTTGCTCATGTATCACCTTGGGCCAATGCTGGTTTGTTTCAACTTTGTCGATTTGTCCACCCAGTCACCTGCAGATCTCCTACATTTATTAATCTCCAGACTAAATATCACATCCCCACACATATGTTTTATTTTTACCTCCAAATTACATCCTATCTCTCCACACTTTCACCTTCTCTTATACTATCTAAACCTACCACCTTTGAACTTATCTTTGCTCAAGGCCCTCACCAGTTGCATCTGCCACCCCAATTTCTGTGGATCATCATGCATATATGCGTAAATGGTCTTCTATTCTTAAATACCCCATCACTCCCCCTTGCTGGAACAAAATATGGACAATCACTTCCAAAATATCTAGATGTGTGGCGCAGAGCGAGAGACGGCTTATAAAATCCTTATGTTCTGGTACAGAACCCCTGAAGTATTACACTGTCAAGATCGCTCTCAATGTTGGCATTGTGGTAAAGCTAGAGGTACCCATTTCCATATCTTTTGGCAATGTGTGGTTATTGTGCCTTATTGGTCTATGGTAATGTCTCTGATCCAATGAGTACTTGATCATTCTTTATTGCTGGATTCGCTACATTGTCTTTTTGGCCTCCCTTTCTCTAGTATTGGAAAGTCTATGAATAAGCTTGCTTCTTTTATTTTGTTAGCGGCCAAAAGAGCTATTCCACTACACTGGTTATCCACTACTCCCCCACTCTCAGGCCCAACTTTTAACAGTGATTTGGGAAATACGTAGAATGGAATATATGATGGCTAAGGTGGGAGATGCTGTAACCCAGTTCTACAGGATATCTGATTTCTGGGATACCTCTGAATTTGGTACCCCTCCGGGTCTCGATTGAGCGAGATAGGTAAGGGATATCAGTCTTAAGTTTTCTTTTTAGTCCTTCCATCTCATGTCTCTGTTCTCTCTACGCTGACCTCTGGTGTATTTTTCTTATAGGTTATAGCTGTATGTCACAATTGCATTTACTTTCCTTTTTTTCCTTTATTTTTTGAACATGATATTTGTTATAGTTATTAACGATTTGTAACCCACTTTAATCCTTGCCTCCACTTTTGGTTCTGTTTCCATCTGTGGTGTTTTCTATGTATGATCTATTTTTGTAATTTTGTAAAACTTTAATAAAAATACAATAATAAAAAAAAAGAAACCCATGACTGACTCAAATATATTTTATTGCTATCAATCATCCATACCAAGCAATACGTAAATCAATATATTAAAGCTAACCCTGATAGTAACATTTAGTAAATGTGTTCAAACAAGATGATTCTAAGTGTTAACATTTTGTACTTACAGTATGTACTATAAGCATTCTTACATTTCCTTTCTTTGTGTAGACTAATCCCCACCTGAGGTTGTTCCAATGAAAGTCTATAGATTAAGAAAATCTTCCATTAGCAACTCAGCCTCTCTCAGCATGATCTATTGAACCTTAATTAATTTTTGTACCTTGTCTAGGACTTGGATTTTGCCACTAGCGATATACATACTTGTGCTGTTAACTCTTTTTAATCTTTTGATTGCAGATATTTGCACATTAATGCTATATGAATTTACTGAAATCTGCTGAAAAGGGGGCCTGTCTAACAAGGACAGCAAAAAAGGTAGCGGGACTTTAAAGGTGCTCTACCCCTCAAAATAAAATTTTAGAAAATACATGCATGCATCAATTAAAATTCAAGGATTTCTTTATATTGCATCATTCCAGCAGAAAAAACTGTCTGATTATATTTGAAAACCACATGCACAGAGAAAAGCTTTTTAAAACACCATTGGGGTTATTTACTAAAGGCCAATCCACTGTGCACTACAAGTGCACTCAAAGTACACTTGGAAGTGCAGTCGCTGTAGATCTGAGGGGGACATGCAAGGAAAATAAAAAACAGCATTTTAGCTTGCACATGATTGGATGATAAAATCAGCAGAGCTTCCCCTCATTTCAGATCTTCCCCTCTGATCTACAGCGACTGCACTTCCAAGTGCACTTGCAGTAAACTTGTAGTGCAAAGTGGATTTTCCTTTAGTAAATCAACCCCCATGCATCATAAACACAGATCTAAACAAAAGCAAGTATGTAAGATTGCCCAATGTAAAAATGTGCTCTCCTTGCTATAAAATTGATTGCCAAACGATTGGTATTGTTATGTATATCTTATGACACATCAATGTGGTGCCTTTTACATTAGGCAAAATAAAGCGCCCATTTTAAAAGCATATTTATGACCATCTTTATCTCATTCGAAATGGTAAAATTGTTTGCCCTAATAATTGATATAGAGGCTTTTACCACCGGTTTGACACTGCATTTGCTTTTTTGCTTTGTAACATATGTCCCCAAACATGAGGGGGGATACTGTTTAGCAATTGCTCCAATTTGAAACCCATTGGGTTCAATTGTTATAAGCTACAAATAAAACAGGGCTGAATGAGGTTCTAAGCTTAAATCTTTTCTGTATGGAATGCTCCACCTTCTTTTGGATGGAATGCCTCTCCCTTGCTGGAATTTTGTTCCAGTAAGCATTCTTCCTCCTCCAAACACAGCAAGTTGAGTTGATGCCAAAAAGCTTGATTTTGGTCTCATCTGACCACAACACTTTCACCCAGTTCTCTGAATAATTCAGACGGGCCTGTTCATGTGCTTTCTTGAGCAGGGGGACCCTGGGGGCGCTGCAGGATTTCAGTCCTTCATGGCATAGTGTGTTTTCAATTGTTTTCTTGGTGACTATGGTCCCAGCTGCCTTGAGATCATTGACAAGATTCTCCCGTGTAGTTCTGGGCTGATTCCTCATGATCACTGAAACTCCACAAGGTGAGATCTTGCTTGGAGCCCCAGACTGAGGGAGATTGACAGTTATTGTGTTTCTTTGCAAATAATTGCACCAACTGTTGTCACCCTCTCACCAAGCTGCTTGACTATGGTCTTTGCCCCCAAGTCTTCTCTCCCTTTAAGAGAGTGCTCCTAATCTCAGCTTGTTACCTGTATAGAAGACACCTGGGAGCCAGAAATCTTGCTGATTGATAGGGGGTCAATTACTTATTTCACTTAATAAAGTGCAAATAAATTTATAACTTTTTTAAAATGAGTTTTTCTGGATATTTCAGTTGTTATTCTGTCTCTCACCGTTAAAATAAACCTACCGTTAAAATTATAGACTAATCATTTCTTTGTCAGTGGGCAAATGTACAAAATCAGCAGGGGATCAAATACTTTTTCCCTCAGTGTAGAATTTTATGTTATGAGATTTTGCATTGTTTTTACATGCATCAATATGTAGGCATGATTCCTTTATGTGGTGGTCAATGACTTAGTAATGGACAATTTTTAGCATTGCTGTTTTTTTGTTTTGATAGGTGTAATACCCACAGCTTGGGCTATTTTGCTACCGCCAGGTTCAGGACGAATGACTCACTAGGTTTCCAGCATGTCGTGTTTTTTTTTTGGAGGGGGGTTCATTGTTGGCTTGGTTGTTTTGTTTGTGCTTTTGTGTCCCTGCAAATGTCCATTTCTGGGCCATGGCGTGACCTGATCCTCTTCTTGAATGTTGGGTGGAAGATATGGGGAGCAGTGTCTTGCCTGTGGTGGGGTGTCTACTGCTCTGTGTCCGCAGATTATGGCTCTGTTTACAGCTTCCAGGGTCCTTGGGGAGGTGCTTCCTCTTTTAGGGGGTTTCCCCAATCTCCCACTGCACTGGGCATGCATGAACCCATTCGTATGGCAGGACAGTCCAGGTGCATGCACGGTTCCTTGAGCCAGTGCTATCTTTTCACTGGTGGCCTAACATGTATCTATGCAGTGTGCCTGATAGACAGCAGCAGATTATACCTTACAGTGGCCTGAATTTGTGTACTGCACTCTGTCCTGCCTGTAGTTGGGGAGGGGCAGTGGAGGGGGTTGGTGGAGAGAGTGTCAGGGATGAGGGGTGCCCTACTTAAACAGCCTCACTCGGGTAGTGTGTGCCACGTACCTTATAGCAGAGCCTGATGTGTAGAGGGAGGCCTCTCTTACAGCCCTGGCTCAGGGACCACTGGTGATGAGATTGTAGCTGTGAGAGCACAAAAAGGTACAAGTGCCTGTAAGGTGTCCAGCTGACCTCAAAGGTAAGTAACCGGTGCTAAGCATGTACAAGCTATTGGGATTTGAGCAAAGGTATATCTTGTCTCTGTTGTAATGCAGGTCAGTGACCAGAATACTCTAAGTAGTGCAGCGCTAAAATAATAAACAACTAAAATAATCAATAAACGAAAAGTCCACAAGCTTCATATGTAAGAACACACATGTAGATGGAAAACCAAAGATGTCAGCGGTGATAAAGGGTGCTTCATGCAACAGTCAGACGTGCTCCTTAGTCCGTGCTTAAACCATTTGTTAGCCAAACTGCTCACCTTGCATCATAGACCCCTGAGCTAACAGGAAGGTCATAAGGGCATTCACCACCTTCGGTGGTTATGGTAAACTTGTAGATGGAAGCCGGGCACACTTTAGACTCCGCAGATAAACTTGTCTCTCTCCCGTATCAACATAAAATATAAAGAAAAAATCTAGTGCTCTCTGTATAGCTTAAAACAGGTATCATTTATTAAAAAGACAGGTACTCACAGCAATAGCACTTACTCCAAGTGCTAAGATAAAAAGACATATGGTGACTGGTAACAGCAAAGCAGGTAAGGTGGCTGCAGTGACATCCAGGGGAACACCCGCACGCGTATCGTCCGAAGGACTTCCTCAGCGGAGATGGAATCCCATGGTGCCACTGTGTCTTTTATAAAAACCCCCTTATTGCAATCATCTGTGTAATTAGAAAAACGAGCGGTACGCATCCAATCAGGACGCACCACTCAGAAGTAGGAAGTGTACACCTGGTACCGTTACCATAGTAATCCCTAAAGCATGTCGTGCGATGAGGGACATAAATATTAAACCGAATATGGGATTGGAGAGAAGCGAGCGGTCTGCTTCCAATCAGAGCGCACCGCTCAGGCTTAGACAGCATTTGATAGGCTGTGGCTCCAAGATGGCCACTAAACAAATGACGGTGCGACGGCGGGTCACATGGCCGTCCGCGTCAGAGGGCCCATCCCATCTCGGACGGAAGTAAACTCCATCCGGAGGATGTGTAGTCATTGCCATGGTGATCCGGCGTCGCAATCACACGGCAGCCGGTCACATGACAATCTGCGTCATCACATACCGCCCACCTGAGACGGAGGAAACGTACAGCCTCAAGAGTGTATGGTTGTCACAGCAACCAAAGGAGGCTGAACACCCACCACGTCACTAGTAGGGATGAGCCGAACACCCCCCGGTTCGGTTCGCACCAGAACCTGCGAACGGACCGAAAGTTCGCACGAACGTTAGAACCCCATTGACGTCTATGGGACTCGAACGTTCGAAATCAAAAGTGCTCATTTTAAAGGCTAATTTGCATGGTATTGTCCTAAAAAGGGTTTGGGGACCCGGGTCCTACCCCAGGGGACATGTATCAATGCAAAAAAAACTTTTAAAAACGGCCGTTTTTTCGGGAGCAGTGATTTTAATGATGCTTAAAGTAAAAAAAAAAAAAGTGAAATATTCCTTTAAATATCGTACCTGAGGGGTGTCTATAGTATGCCTGTAAAGTGACGCGTGTTTCCCGTGTTTAGAACAGTCCCTGCACCAAATGTCATTTTTAAAGGAAAAAATCTCATTTAAAACTGCTTGCGGGTTTAATGTAATGTCGGGTCCTGGCAATATGGATGAAAATCAGTGAGACAAACGGCATGGGTACCCCCCAGTCCATTACCAGGCCCTTTGGGTCTTGTATGGATATTAAGGGGAACCCCGCACCCAAATTAAAATAAGGAAAGGTGTGGGGCCACCAGGCCCTATATACTCTGAACAGCAGTATACAGGCTGTAGGTTTGTTGTTAAGTAGAATCTCTTTGTAATTTTGAACGGGTACATTTTTAACGTGTTTAGCTCCAGCCAAAAAATCTTTTTTAAGCTTTTTGGAAAACATAGGGAAGGGTTATCACCCCTGTGACATTTGTTTTGCTGTCTTTCCTCCTCTTCAGAAGATTTCACCTCACTTTTTGTCCCAATGGATTGGAAAGCATCAGTGGAAAGGAGAAATGTTTTTCCCATATTAACTCTTACAGGAGAGAATTTCCCTTCCTAGGGGTAGATTTCACTTCCTGTTGTCTCCTTCCGTTTGCAAGTAGGAGTCGTTTGTAAGTTAGTTGTTTGAAAGTAGGGTCCTGCCCTATATACTCAGCAGAAATTTGGGCCTTAGGTGTTGCTGTGGCCACAACACTGTAAGCCCTCACAGGGCTCTGCTGTGAAATATTAGATCAAGAATTGTAATTACATGCCCCTGTTGAACAGGAGCTGAAAAATTAGGCCTTAGGCACTGGTGCTGGTGCCACAACACTGCAACCCCTCACAGACACTCTAGTTGGAATGCAGGAACGAGCCCTGCTGCAAAGTATTGCATCAAAAATTGTAATTACACGCCCCTGTTAAACAAGGGCTGAAAAATTGGGCCTTAGGCACTGGTGCTGGTGCCACAACACTGCAACCCCTCACAGACACTCTAGTTGGAATGCAGGAACGAGCCCTGCTGCAAAGTATTACATCAAAAATCGTAATTACACGCCCCTGTTAAACAGGGGCTGAAAAATTGTGCCTTAGGCACTGGTGGTGGCACCCAGAACCAAAAATGTTCTTACAAGCTATCAGCGTGATGATTGAGGAGGAAGAGGATAATTACTCAGGGATAGTCACTCAGCATCAGCATAGGCAGTCTTTGAAGGGATCTGAGATTTCTAAAAAAATTATTCGGTTACATCAGCATCAGGTGCTTGGTAGCTGGTGGTGATCCAAGACTCATTCATTTTTATGAAGGTCAGTCGATCGACCGAGTCAGTGGACAGACGCACCCTGTGATCGGTTACCACGCCACCAGCAGCACTGAATGTGCGTTCCGAAAGAACGCTGGATGCAGGACAGGCCAGTAGCTCAATTGCATACTGTGCAAGCTCTGGCCAGTGATCCATCCTCAAGACCCAGTAACCCAGAGGATTTTCGGTGGGAAAGGTGTCCAAGTCAGATCTTGCCCCTAGGTATTCCTGCACCATGTAAAACAGACGCTGGCGATGGTTGCTGGAACCGATCATACCTTGGGGCTGCGGACCAAAAAATTGTCTGAACGCATCGGTCAGACGGCCACCTTCTCCACCGCTCCTTCTTTGACTGACCGAAGCCTCAGCAACACGTTGTCCAGAAACAGGAGTTTGTAACCTCCCAGTCTCTGGGAATGCGTTGCACAGACCTTTCTGCAAGGCCTCCCGAAGATGTTTCATCCTCTGCTCCCTCTGCGATGGCAAGATAAGGTCCGCAACCTTACCCTTGTAACGTGGATCAAGGAGGGTTGCCAGCCAGTATTGGTCCTTCTCCTTGATACCACGAATACGAGGATCCTTACGCAGGCTTTGCAGGATCAGGGAGGCCATGCAGCGTAGGTTTGCTGAGGCATTCGGTCCGGAGTCCTCTGGGTCACTAAGGACGACATGGTCCGCAGCCACCTCCTCCCAGCCACGTACAAGTCCATGTGTTTCTTGGGACTGATCCCTTAAAGACTGCTGCTGATGCTGAGTGCCAGGCTCCACCTCCATACTGACACAATCTTCCTCCTCCTCCTCTTCCTCCTCGTCCTCTTCCTGTGTGATCGGCGGGCACGCAGGAACACTGTCTGGATAAAGGGGGCCTTGAGAGCTAAGGAAGTCCACCTCTTCCTGCCTCTGTTCTGCCTCAAGTGCCCTGTCCATTATTCCACGCAGCGTGTGCTCCAACAGGTGGACAAGGGGGACAGTGTCACTGATGCATGCACTGTCACTGCTCACCATCCTCGTGGCCTCCTCAAATGGTGACAGGACAGTGCATGCATCCCTGATCATGGCCCACTGGCGTGGGGAAAAAAAACCAAGCTCCCCTGACCCTGTCCTGGTGCCATAGTCGCACAGGTACTCATTGATGGCCCTCTGCTGCGTGTGCAGCCGCTGCAGCATGGCCAACGTTGAGTTCCACCTGGTGGGCATGTCACAGATTAGGCGGTTCTTGGGCAGGTTAAACTCCTTTTGGAGGTCCGTCAGCCGAGCACTGGCATTATTTGACCGGTGGAAATGCACACAGACTTTCCTGGCCTGCCTCAGGACATCCTGTAAGCCCGGGTACCTGCCCAAGAACCGCTGCACCACCAAGTTAAGGACGTGAGCCAAACAGGGCACATGGGTCATTTGTCCCTGTCGGAGGGCAGAGAGGAGGTTGGTGCCATTGTCGCAAACCACCATTCCTGCCTTAAGTTGGCGTGGCGTCAACCACCTCTGAACCTGCCCCTGCAGAGCTGACAGAACCTCTGCCCCAGTGTGGCTCCTGTCCCCCAAGCACACCAGCTCAAGCACCGCATGGCATCTTTTGGCCTGCGTACTTGCGTAGCCCCTTGAACGACTACGGAGCACCGCTGGTTCCGAGGAAGAGGCCATGGAGGAAGAAGAAGAGGAAGGGGTGGAGGAGAGAGGTGTGTCACAATCATTAGCATTTTGGAGGCGTGGTGGCGGAACAACCTCCAACACTACTGCACCTTGTCCTGCATCCTTCCCAGCTGCCAGCAGAGTCACCCAATGCGCCGTGAAACTTAGGTAACGTCCCTGTCCATGCCTGCTGGACCATGAGTCAGCGGTAATATGCACCTTACCGCTGACCGCCCTGTCCAGCGAGGCATGGACATTGCCTTCCACATGCTGGTAGAGAGCCGGAATTGCCTTCCGTGAGAAAAAGTGGCGTTTGGGTACCTGCCACTGAGGAACCGCACATTCCACAAACTCATGGAAGGGGGCAGAGTCTACCAACTGAAAAGGCAGCAGTTGAAGTGCTAGCAATTTTGCCAAGCTAGCATTCAACCGTTGGGCATGTGGATGGCTGGGAGCAAACTTCTTTCGGCGGTGCAGCAGCTGGGGCAGGGAAATTTGCCTGGTACAATCTGACGTCAGTGTACCAAAATCAGATTGCCCACAAGTACGTGGCTGTGACACACCTAATTCTACACCTTCATTCCTCTCAGTGCAGGTCTCAGAGAGGAGTGAAGGTCTAGTGGGGTTGGAAATCTCAGCTGATGAGGAGCAAGCAGAGGTCCTCTTTGTTCTTTGGTGTGGGTCTTTTAGATACGCTTGCCAACGAACTGCATGGCAGGTCAACATATGTCTGGTCAAGCATGTGGTACCCAAGCGGGAGATGTTTTGGCCACGCGAGATACGCTTGAGACATATGTTGCAAATAGCAGCGGTGCGATCTGATGCACTCGTCTCAAAAAAGGCCCTGCACAGACTGCAGCGCCCTGCACATGTGGAGCTTTGGGGTGTGATGCAGTCAATGTGCTGCCCTTAGGCTGGCCCCTGGAGGGCATCCTGCCTCGGTGATGTGCCGCCTCCTCCTCCTCCTCCTCCTCTCTCCTATCAGGCACCCACGTTGAGTCAGTGACCTCATCATCCCCTCCCTCCTCATCACTGGAGCAAACCTGGCAGTATGCTGCAGCAGGGGGAGCATGACTGCCAGATTGCTGTCCTTCTTGGGCACCCCCTCTGTCTGTGCTCGTGTTACTGCCTTCATCGAGCTCAGTATCATCATCAGAGCCTTCCAAACGCTGGGCATCCTCCTGGAGCATGTACCCAACACTGTGGTCAAACAGTTCGAGGGACTCCTCAGGAGGACATGGTGGGGCTAGGGAAGGAGTCACTGATGACATTGAGCCAAGGGAAGAGGCCGCTGCTTTGCCAGACAAAGTACCCTGGGCATGGGTGAGAGAGGATGAGGAGGATGAGGACGGCTTGGTCATCCACTCGACCAAGTCTTCCGCATGTTGCGGCTCAACATGGCCAGCTGCCGAAAAAAAGGCCAAGCGTGTCCCATGGCCACGTGCTGATGAGGATGCACCGTCTCCACGACCAGCACTAGACACAGAGCCTGCTTGCCCTCTCTTATTGGCTTGTGACTGTCTGCCTCTCCTTCTTGGCCTTCCAGACATACTAATGGCCTGTAGCTGCACTAAGCTGGGATATATATATATATATATGTACTGATACTGCAGCTAGCAAAATCAACTGCCTGCCTGTAGTATGAGAACACCACCAACCTTCTACAGGTAGCTTTAGCTGAACACTGTGAGGTGGACGCACCCCACTAACTTGTAGGTTTAGCTGAACACTGTGAGCAGGGCGCACCCCACTAACTTGTAGGTTTAGCAGAACACTGTGAGCAGGACGCGCTGCACTAACTGTAAATAGTCTAGCTGCCTGACTGTGGTACTAATAGGATCAAAAGAACACCAGCAATTTTATTTAAAATACTGTAACAAGACAAGCCTGCCTGTCAGTAAGAAGATAACAGGAACGGATCTAGCTGAACACTGTGAGCAGGACGCACCCCACTAGCTTGTAGGTTTAGCTGAACACTGTGAGGTGGACGCACCCCACTAACTTGTAGGTTTAGCTGAACACTGTGAGCAGGACGCACCCCACTAACTTGTAGGTTTAGCAGAACACTGTGAGCAGGACGCACTGCACTAACTGTAAATAGTCTAGCTGCCTGACTGTGGTACTAATAGGATCAAAAGAACACCAGCAATTTTCTTCAGGTAGCTGTATTTACTGTAACAAGACAAGCCTGCCTGTCAGTAAGAAGATAACAGAAACGGATCTAGCTGAACACTGTGAGCAGGACGCACCCCACTAGCTTGTAGGTTTAGCTGAACACTGTGAGGTGGACGCACCCCACTAACTTGTAGGTTTAGCTGAACACTGTGAGCAGGACGCACCCCACTAACTTGTAGGTTTAGCAGAACACTGTGAGCAGGACGCACTGCACTAACTGTAAATAGTCTAGCTGCCTGACTGTGGTACTAATAGGATCAAAAGAACACCAGCAATTTTCTTCAGGTAGCTATATTTACTGTAACAAGACAAGCCTGCCTGTCAGTAAGAAGATAACAGAAACGGATCTAGCTGAACACTGTGAGCAGGACGCACCCCACTAGCTTGTAGGTTTAGCTGAACACTGTGAGGTGGACGCACCCCACTAACTTGTAGGTTTATCTGAACACTGTGAGCAGGACGCACCCCACTAACTTGTAGGTTTAGCAGAACACTGTGAGCAGGACGCACTGCACTAACTGTAAATAGTCTAGCTGCCTGACTGTGGTACTAATAGGATCAAAAGAACACCAGCAATTTTCTTCAGGTAGCTGTATTTACTGTAACAAGACAAGCCTGCCTGTTAGTAAGAAGGTAACAGAAACGGATCTAGCTGAACACTGTGAGCAGGACGCACCCCACTAGCTTGTAGGTTTAGCTGAACACTGTGAGGTGGACGCACCCCACTAACTTGTAGGTTTAGCTGAACACTGTGAGCAGGACGCACCCCACTAACTTGTAGGTTTAGCAGAACACTGTGGGCAGGACGCACTGCACTAACTGTAAATAGTCTAGCTGCCTGACTGTGGTACTAATAGGATCAAAAGAACACCAGTAATTTTCTTTAAAATACTGTAACAAGACAAGCCTGCCTGTCAGTAAGAAGATAACAGGAACGGATCTAGCTGAACACTGTGAGCAGGACGCACTGCACTAAATGTAAATAGTCTAGCTGCCTGACTGTGGTACTAATAGGATCAAAAGAACACCAGTAATTTTCTTCAAAATACTGTAACAAGACAAGCCTGCCTGTCAGTAGGAATATAACAGGAACGGATCTAGCTGAACACTGTGAGCAGGACGCACTGCACTAAATGTAAATAGTCTAGAAGATAACAGGAACGGATCTAGCTAAACTGAATACAGTGTATATATATATATATATATATATGCAACACCTGGGATGCATATATATACACAATACACTTTAAGTGAAGCTAACTGACTGACTGTCCTGCCTAATCTAGCTAACTCAAATGAAATGACACTCTCTCTCTCTCTCTCTAAGCACACCGGAACACACTGCACAGGGCCGCCGTGCAGGCGGCCTTATATAGTGTGGGGCGTGTACTAAATCCTCTGAGCCATAATTGGCCAAAGCCTCCTTGGCTTTGGCCAATTATGGCTCTCTGTTAAGGCGGCGCTGTGATTGGCCAAGCATGCGGGTCATAGTGCATGCTTGGCCAATCATCAGCAAGCAATGCACTGCAATGCCGCAGTGAATTATGGGCCGTGACGCGCCACACGAATTTGGCGCGAACGGCCCATATCGTTCGCAATTCGGCGAACGATCGAACAGCCAATGTTCGAGTCGAACATGGGTTCGACTCGAACACGAAGCTCATCCCTAGTCACTAGTGTTAATCAATGCCATTCCTAATATATTTAAAACATAACCAGGCGTAAAGGTAACCAACCTACATAGTAGAGGGGTCCCCTGAGAACTAGCCTGGCTAAAACCCCTATAACTCGGAAGTGAAGTCCAGTATCTACAAAGTCTAAGGTCATTCATGGTCACCCCAAATCCATATGAAACCTCAGAGTTAGACAAAACGGAAAAAACTAAAATATAATAAAGGAATAAAATTTATTTATTAGAAGAATTAGTCACCATAGCAAAAACAAAAATAACTAAACAGATGTCGATCACAGACATCCTTCATTAAAAAATTATTAAAATATGTTGGTCACTGCAGCCACCTTTTACAATCACCCAAAAAAATACACAATCACCAATTAAATCAAATGGGACAAAAAAAAAAACTACCGGTCGGAAATAAAACAGTTCAAATCAAACTCAACATTGAGCCCTGTAGGTACTCCCACATGTGTTTCATATACCCAAAAAGACTCTCGGCGGCTCAATTGTCTTATAAAATTGCCGCCCCTCCAATGGGGTGTTACTTTTTCTACTCCCCAGAACTTTAATTTAGCAGGACTACGTTTATGAAAGAGTTTGAAATGTTTGGAAACATTGTGGGAATCTAGGCCTTTCTTAATATTGGTGATATGTTCACCAATACGAATATGCAGGGACCTGGATGTTCTCCCTACATATTGTAGGCCACATTCGCATTCCATAATGTACACCACTCCTGTTGTCGAACACGTAATGAAATCCCTAATTTGGTAAACCTTATTCGTAGCTGTAGCTATAAACTCTTAACGTTTTTTAATATTGCCCTTAGTTTGTTTACATGGTGGGCAACGCCCACAGGCATAAAAGCCTGTCAAAATATTCGAAATCCTGTTCTCAAATGAGAGTGGTGGATCAATTACCCCCAGGGCCAATTTGTCTCTTAAGGACGGTGCCCTCTTGTAAACAAACTGGGGGTGTTCTGGGAGTACAGGGCCCAGAATTTTGTCCTGTTTGAGAATGGGCCAAAATTTACGGACTATTTTTTCAAATTTTTTATATTGAACATTGTAGTCCAAGATAATTCTAATATTACCTGTACCATCTTTTTTGACCCTAGGGCCATTGGATACCAATGACTTTCTCTCTAAAGCTCGAACGGTCTCAATGTGCTTATCAATATCAGCTTTGTTATAACCCTTTTGAACAAAACGGGCAGATAAAACCTCAGACTGCTCAAGGTAGTGATGCTCATGCGTACAGTTACGCCTAATGCGTACAAATTGCCCCTTGGGAATGTTACACAGCCATTGAAGATGGTGACAACTCCCAAGGGGGATGTACGCATTTCGGTCCGTGGGCTTAAAATGATTTTTTAACTCCAACTGATTGTCCTTCAAATAAATATCTAGATCCAAGAAGGTAACATGATCTTTATCTATATTCCAGGAGAGAACAATATTTCTATTGTTCTCATCAAGTTTCCGCATAAAGGCATCCAAGTTAGATCTGTTTCCGTCCCAAACCATAATGATGTCATCAATATAACGTTGATAACATATAAGCTCAGGGGGTGTGTCCTTATAGATAACCTCTTCCTCCCAGTGTGCCATGAACAGATTGGCAACACTGGGGGCAAAGCGGGCACCCATCGCCACACCCCTGGTTTGGAGAAAAAACGTCTATTAAACCAAAAATAATTTTTGGATAAACAAAACTTTAAACAATCTAAGATATAATTTTTATGTCTTCTGGTAAGATCCGATGTTCCAAAGGCCCATCGAACTGATGCTAACGCATCTTCATGGCTAGTAATTGTATAGAGGGAACTAACGTCCGCCGTTATTAACAGGCAAGAAGAGGAAAAAGAGAGGGCTTCTAGAGTTTGAATAATAGATTTAGTATCCTTAATAAAGGAACGAGTTCCCATAACCAAGGGTTACAAAAAAAGTCAATGTATTGACCCAGTCTCGAAGAGACTGAGTCTATACCATTGACTATAGGACGGCCAGGTGGATTGGTACTGTTTTTGTGTATTTTAGGTAAACAATAAATAATAGGGGTACGGCAGAACAATGGATCTAGATACGAAGCTTCTTTGGTATTGAGGACTCCAATATGTTTGCCTCTTTCCACAAGAAAATGTAACTCCTCTTTATATTCAAACATCGGGTCTTTACTGAGTAAGACATAAGTGCTATAATCATTGAGCATGTTCTCCATTTCGTTGTTATAATATGTTTTACTCAGAACAACCAAGCCACCCCCCTTATCTGCTGGGCGTATAACGAGATCCCTCCGATTCTCTCCTAGAACTATTGGCCCATTCTCAAACAGGACAAAATTCTGGGCCCTGTACTCCCAGAACACCCCCAGTTTGTTTACAAGAGGGCACCGTCCTTAAGAGACAAATTGGCCCCGGGGGTAATTGATCCACCACTCTCATTTGAGAACAGGATTTCGAATATTTTGACAGGCTTTTATGCCTGTGGGCGTTGCCCACCATGTAAACAAACTAAGGGCAATATTAAAAAACGTTAAGAGTTTATAGCTACAGCTACGAATAAGGTTTACCAAATTAGGGATTTCATTACGTGTTCAACAACAGGAGTGGTGTACATTATGGAATGCGAATGTGGCCTACAATATGTAGGGAGAACATCCAGGTCCCTGCATATTCGTATTGGTGAACATATCACCAATATTAAGAAAGGCCTAGATTCCCACAATGTTTCCAAACATTTCAAACTCTTTCATAAACGTAGTCCTGCTAAATTAAAGTTCTGGGGAGTAGAAAAAGTAACACCCCATTGGAGGGGCGGCAATTTTATAAGACAATTGAGCCGCCGAGATTCTTTTTGGGTATATGAAACACATGTGGGAGTACCTACAGGGCTCAATGTTGAGTTTGATTTGAACTGTTTTATTTCCGACCGGTAGTTTTTTTTTTTTGTCCCATTTGATTTAATTGGTGATTGTGTATTTTTTTGGGTGATTGTAAAAGGTGGCTGCAGTGACCAACATATTTTAATAATTTTTTAATGAAGGATGTCTGTGATCGACATCTGTTTAGTTATTTTTGTTTTTGCTATGGTGACTAATTCTTCTAATAAATACATTTTATTCCTTTATTATATTTTAGTTTTTTCCGTTTTGTCTAACTCTGAGGTTTCATATGGATTTGGGGTGACCATGAATGACCTTAGACTTTGTAGATACTGGACTTCACTTCCGAGTTATAGGGGTTTTAGCCAGGCTAGTTCTCAGGGGACCCCTCTACTATGTAGGTTGGTTACCTTTACGCCTGGTTATGTTTTAAATATATTAGGAATGGCATTGATTAACACTAGTGACGTGGTGGGTGTTCAGCCTCCTTTGGTTGCTGTGACAACCATACACTCTTGAGGCTGTACGTTTCCTCCGTCTCAGGTGGGCGGTATGTGATGACGCAGATTGTCATGTGACCGGCCGCCGTGTGATTGCGACGCCGGATCACCATGGCAATGACTACACATCCTCCGGATGGAGTTTACTTCCGTCCGAGATGGGATGGGCCCTCTGACGCGGACGGCCATGTGACCCGCCGTCGCACCGTCATTTGTTTAGTGGCCATCTTGGAGCCACAGCCTATCAAATGCTGTCTAAGCCTGAGTGGTGCGCTCTGATTGGAAGCAGACCGCTCGCTTCTCTCCAATCCCATATTCGGTTTAATATTTATGTCCCTCATCGCACGACGTGCTTTAGGGATTACTATGGTAACGGTACCAGGTGTACACTTCCTACTTCTGAGTGGTGCGTCCTGATTGGATGCGTACCGCTCGTTTTTCTAATTACACAGATGATTGCAATAAGGGGGTTTTTATAAAAGACACAGTGGCACCATGGGATTCCATCTCCGCTGAGGAAGTCCTTCGGACGATACGCGTGCGGGTGTTCCCCTGGATGTCACTGCAGCCACCTTACCTGCTTTGCTGTTACCAGTCACCATATGTCTTTTTATCTTAGCACTTGGAATAAGTGCTATTGCTGTGAGTACCTGTCTTTTTAATAAATGATACCTGTTTTAAGCTATACAGAGAGCACTAGATTTTTTCTTTATATTTTATGTTGATACGGGAGAGAGACAAGTTTATCTGCGGAGTCCAAAGGGTGCCCGGCTTCCATCTACAAGTTTACCATAACCACCGAAGGTGGTGAATGCCCTTATGACCTTCCTGTTAGCTCAGGGGTCTATGATGCAAGGTGAGCAGTTTGGCTAACAAATGGTTTAAGCACGGACTAAGGAGCACGTCTGACTGTTGCATGAAGCACCCTTTATCACCGCTGACATCTTTGGTTTTCCATCTACATGTGTGTTCTTACATATGAAGCTTGTGGACTTTTCGTTTATTGATTATTTTAGTTGTTTATTATTTTAGCGCTGCACTACTTAGAGTATTTAGTTCAAAAGGGTTTATATATTTGCCTTTAGTGTTCAGCTGCTGTCAGTAGGTATTGGGTTTTGCGTTGACTGTTTGTTTCTGATTGAGGTCAGTGACCAGGCCTGAACCTAGTAGCTACCCCACACCCTGTGTCTGTATGCCCCATGTTGGCATGGTGTCCACCATAGCATTTTCAGTGGCAGAGTGGTGTAGGACTGGCCATAAGAGGGATTACTTTGATGCAGTTGGCCAGCTTAAACATTCATTGCAATATGTGTGAACTTAAAATCCCTGTTTTTCATTGCATACTGTAGTTTGCTGGAAAGAGTGTATAGCAGTGTGCAGAGGGTTCATCCAGAATTTTAATGTTAACATGTGGTTACTACCCTGATTATCTGTGTAGATCTCCCCTGTGAGGAAATGCTGCTGACCAGTTCTCCTCTCCACACAGGCTGTCAGTGTGAAGAAAGGAATGCCGATAACCAGCATTTCTTTGTTTACATGTGATCAGCTGTGATTACCCATGTGATCAGAGCTGTGTCCAAAGATCCTCGTCAATGTCTTTTCACAGAGATCGGGTCAGAGAGCTTTGGACATGACTGGTTATCCTACGTTTATCTTTTGAGTGAAACCAGACTGGGTTGTATAAAGTGGGATATGTGTCAGCTATAAGCCTGTTGAGTACATTCATGTACTTTAAGCTGCACATTAGTGATAAGTATTGATCAGGATTTATATGACAGTACTATATGACCTTTTTTTCTTTTGAAAGATTCTCCACGGGTGCCTGCTCTTTCCACCATTTCCTGGCAGTGGCTGTCACCCACATTTTAACATTGTAACCTTATCCACATCTTTCTAATAAAACATATCATATCACCATATTTAGTACAAGTTTCTGTGGTGTTGTAGGGGGCACAGAGCACTAATCTGCCGGGTGCCCTGACTCAAAAAACACCATTATAATATTCTAGTAGCATTTTTATTTTGCTATTTTCTGTCTTGAGTATATATTAGCTATTATTTTTCTTATCTATTTATATTATCTAGAATACCCCTCTCTTAAAGTATGTAAAAAGAATTGTAAAAAAAGAAAAAAACATACTATCACCAGTCAGTATCCCTGTTTACCACCACACCAGTCATATGATGATGCTGTACTGCACTGGTGACAGTATGATAAAATTATTGTAAAGAAGACAAATTTTATTTAATTTCTTAATTTTTCAACAATTGTGACAAAAAAATTAAAATTTCAAAAACTGACCCTGCCTATTAAATCTCAGACAGTCTACTTTTCAAAAGGGGTAATTTGGGAAAGGGGAGGGGATTTGCACTGCTCTGGCATTTTAAGCCCTCAAGAAGTGAGATAGGCCATCAGTATATTAGGACTGATCAATGTTTAAATATATATACCGTAGTTTGTAGCCGCTATAGCTTTCACACAAACCAATGAGTATACACTTACTTATTGGTATTTTTTTTTTTACCAAAGAGATTTAGCAGAATACATTTTGGCCTAAATTTATGGAGACAGTTGATTTTATTGGATATGTTTTATAATATAATGTAGAAATTATCAAAATATACCAAAATCAAAATATATTATTTAGTCTGTAGGAAAGTTACAGGGACACTAACTGGTGATCATATGTAAAAAAAAAATGTTAAAATATTTCTTTTTTCTTCTTTTAAATTTTTTTTTTACTGTGACCATAGTAACACTGTACTACGCTGGGGAGGTGATTAGTATTTGTTTTTCTTTTTTTGTATGCTACTGTGATTATCTGTGATTGGCCACACCTAATCACATGATACAGATTGGCTGTGGAAGGCCCTGTCTGTACCATGTAATCACTGTGACCGATCACAGAGAACTGAACAATGGTATGAATAGAAGCCATCCATTGTGTGCAATTGTTATATGATCTGCTGTGATTGGTTACATAGATTACATGGTAGCAACAATGGCCCAATACACTGATCTGTCATCCGCTGTGTCCAGCTGACACAGTGAGTGACAGCTAGCAATGTAGGGTGGCCTGTGGGGTGCACAAGGTGCGATCCTAGGAGGAAATCATATGATGTCCACCCAGGATAACAGAGCTTCCGCCCAGCCATTGTTTATCTATAGGCCAGACAGGAAACAGAGTCCCTCTACCCTTTTTTTGCTGTCCTTGTTAGACAGTCACCCTTTGTGCTTTATTTTGGGATGTGGTGCCAGATTATATCTGTGTGAATCCTTGACACTTTTTGAAGCTTGAAGTCTAGTGAAAGAAGGCTACATTTATCCCATGGCATAATTGTGTCTTTTGTTTGTACTGTACAATATAGTAATAACTGCATTCTTCCACATTCAATTAACTTATGAAATAATTCTGCTGAGATGTATTTGTATTTATTTTGGCAAGTTAAGTAACACAGTAACCATTTCAGGAAGAAAAAAAATATGATGTAAAAATAATTTGTATGGCATTTTTATTCTCCAAGTGTTCCACATGAATGTAAGGATTAAAGTGTAAGTAAACCCCCCCTATCGTTTTCAGCCAACGAAGCTGCCATCTTTTTCCCTCTGTTTAATCTACAACTGCCATGATGCTGCACATGTTATCAGTTATGACACCAGCCATTGCATGGTTTAGCAGTTTGGTTGAGAGCACAACCAATGGGAGTGTTACATTTTCGGCACGTGCCGGAAATAAAACTTTTTTGAAACTGGTAAATGGATGTGTTTACTTCTGCTTTAATGTTGTATCTCCTAAGCTTGATTTTTCTCTCTCTTTAATATACCATATCATGATGCAACAGAACTTTTAGAAAGTTGAGTTGAATATGGGAACAGACTGAAGCGCCATACTGACTAAAATCATCATCAGCATAGTTGTGTATTGCATTGTAGTTAGCTCTTTTGGGTTGTAAGACAGAGTTCATGGCTTTAGTTCTCAGAGGGACACTATTGGTGCAGAGTCACCAAATATTTGTCTGGCTTTCTTTCCAGAGCCACAAAGTATATTTTTCACCAATATTTATGTTTGTATGTGTTTTCATCACTGTGTAGAGACATTAAAGTGGTTCTAAAGGTTCAAGTTTTTTTTTACCTTCATGCATTCTATGTGTGAAGATAAAAAACCTTCTCTGTGCATCAGTCAATCCTAAAACTTAACTGAGGCCCATTGCAATCCAGCTATGTGCACGAGAGCCTCAGAGAGAACCTTTCCCTTCTGAAACAGCTGTGGGTGCCATTGACTTTAAGTATTTTTTCTCAGTGTTCCTTACTCCTAGGATTTTATCCAATTTAATATCATGTAGCATAGAGCGCAGTTTAGGCAAATTGGCTCTTTTGAAATTCAGTGTACTTGTATTACCCTTGTGCTTCTTATTTCTGTTATTTATACTGAATGCAATTAACCTGTAAGTTGCTTCATATTTCCACATCCATCAGGTCTGTGTTGTTTGAAATCAGTAGGTCTAGTAATGCATTAACTCTTGTTGGTACATTCACCAACTGACCCATGAAATTGTTTTGCAAGATATTTAGGAAATGGTCAAACCTTAGATGAATGAGCGGTTCCTTCTGCCCAGTTAATATTGGATAATTGAACTACCCCATTATAATGACATTGCCCTGCCTTGCCGCCATTCCTAGCTGTGATAGGAGGTCAGACCCCTCCTTATCCCTTAGGCTAGGGGGCCTTTAGCATACACCCACTATTACTGTACTTTCCCATTTGTTTCCTCCCTTTGGAGCGCCAACCACAATGCTTCCACTTCCTCCCTTGCTCCATTAGTAATGGTGTCCCTCACGTTCTCTTGAAAATCATTCTTGATGCACAGGCATACCCCTCCCTTTTCCTACCCTCCCTGTCCCTATAATATATCATCAAAGAATACCCTCCAATAGAGTAGGGACTATTATAGGCATGTCAGACAAAAACTCCAAAAACAGGTATTAAAAAAATATACATTTTATTACATATCAGCTTTAAGTCATAGGTATATAACAGATCAACAGTATAGTATGGTTACCAAAAACCTCATACAAAATAAAGTGGTGAAATGAGACGTGTTTCGATATAGAGCTATTCAGGTCATATACTGAATACTGGCTTCACAAGGACAAACCAAGATTTATAAAAGCAAGTGGTTGTACCACATCAAATGTGCTCAGGGTAGGGTAAAGAGTGCTGCAGTTCAGCCTGCAAGGCCACAGGGGGCATTCAAATTAAGACCAGGTATCCTCAGAGGGATCAATGCTGTAATACTGGTGATATCGTTGCTATGCACAAATGGCAGCTCAGCTGTACCCATACAGCTTGCTTTTATGATTCCTGGTTTGTCCATGTGAAGGCAGTATATATGACCTGAATACCTCTATGCCTATTATATGAGAATCCCTGAAGAACACTGTAAACCCTCACTTCAGAAATGTGTCAGTGATCTAATTTCACCAATTTATTTTGGTTGAGGTTTTTAATTTATGTTTTTTGGAGTTTATTTTACCTGACATGCCCATAATAGTCCCTACTCTATTGGAGGGTATCCTTTGATGCTTTGATTGGGATAATGGCATTCTCACAGATTTCCACTCTTAACACTTGTCCCTACGATATGGGGAATACCCCTGAATGGTTGCCAACCAATCATGTCAGCTGTCAAACCAAGTCTCTGAAATTCCTACAAAATCCAAATCCACCTCGTAAATTAGCAGCTCCAGTTGTCCCATTTTATTAGCTAGAATGTTATCATTGGTGAAAATGCCTCGTAATTTTGTTCAGTCGCATACTATTTTCTTGTTAGTTGTTATGAGGCTGTGGTTTTGCCAACTTGCTTACCTTGTGTTTTGGTATTCTAGTCACCACTAGGGATGAGCCGAAAACCCCCCCGGTTTGGTTCGCAGCAGAACCTGCGAACGGACCGAAAATTTGCACGAACGTTAGAATCCAATTGAAGTCTATGGGACTCGAACGTTCAAAATCAAAAGTGCTAATTTTAAAGGCTAATTTGCATGGTATTGTCCTAAAAAAGGTTTGGGGACTCGGGTCCTGCCCCAGGGGACATGTATCAATGCAAAAAAAAAAAGTTTTAAAAACGGCCTTTTTTTCGGGAGCAGTGATTTTAATGATGATTAAAGTGAAAAAAAAAAAGTGAAATATTCCTTTAAATATCGTACCTGGGGGGTGTCTATATTATGCCTGTAAAATGGCACGTGTTTCCCGTGCTTACAACAGTCCCTGCACAAAATGACATTTTTAAAGTAATAAAAGTCATTTAAAACTGCTTACAGCTTTAATGTAATGTCCAGCCCCGGTAATATGGATGAAAATCAGTGAGACAAACGGCATGGGTACCCCCCCCAGTCCATTACCAGGCCCTTTGGTTCTTGTATGGATATTAAAAAATCTATTTTTAAGCTTTTTGGAAAACATAGGGAAGGGTTATCACCCCTGTGACATTTCTTTTGCTGTCTGTGCACCTCTTCAGAAGATTTTACCTCACTTTCTGTCCCAATGACAAATGTTTTTTGAAAATGTGGGGTTTTTAGTGAAACAAGGATTGTTGATAAAGCATCAGTGGAGAGGAGACACATTTTTCCCATATTAACTCTTACAGGAGAGAATTTTCCTTCCTAGGGGTAGATTTCATCTCACTTCCTGTTGTCTCCTTCCGTTTGCAAGTAGGAGTCGTTTGTAAGTTGGATGTTTGAAAGTAGGGTCCTGCCCTATATACTCTGCAGAAATTTGGGCCTTAGGTGTTGGTGTTGCCACAACACTGTAAGCCCTCACAGGGCCCTGCTGTGAAATATTAGATCAAGAATTGTAATTACATGCCCCTGGTGAACAGGGGCAGAAAAATTGGGCCTTTGGTGATGGTGGTGGTGCTGGTGCCACAACACTAAGTGCTCACAGTTACTCTTGGTGGGTGCTGGAATGGGTCCTGCTGTGAAATATTAGATCAAGAATTGTAATTACATGTCCCTGTTGAACAGGGGCAGAAAAATTGGGCCTTAGGCACTGGTGCCACAACACTGCAACCCCTCACAGATACTCTAGTTGGAGTGCAGGAATGAGCCCTCCTGCAAAATATTGCATCAAAAATTGTAATTACACGCCCCTGTTAAACAGGGGCTGAAAAATAGGGCCTTAGGCATTGGTGCAGAAAAAATGGAGAAAGGGTCCCCCAGGGGGATTTTTAGGCAGCTAACTATAGATATGAATAAAAAGATTGATAAATGAGTGTTGAAATATGAGCTCAAATGGGAATATGCCCATGCCAAATACAGGTAATAGCAAACATTGAGGTTATACATAGCATAGGGTAATGACTATTGCATAACAAATTCTGACGCGTTTTGACCCATTGTGTTGGGGTCTCTTCAGAGGATGAGTTTGCTAAAAAAACAAAGTTTATAATAACATATCAAATTCATTTGAAAGGGTTATAATGTATGCAAAATTGTTAAATAACACATTTTATTCTTATTTAATTTTGATTTACACGTATATTAGCTTTGGATGTTGTAGAGTTAAATACTCCGCAACATCATATACACTTCATTTCAATTGCACCTCACATACATATTCATTGTTTTTTCACTTCCCACTTGCTTTCCCAACAATCACTCACATTGCCTTCATTCTTTATGTACATTTATTTTTCCTCACCACCTAATCATTTGCGTGTATTTTTAGTATTTTTAGTTTTGTTTTTTCTTGTCAAAAGAAGTTTATTGAGTATACAATGTTATAAAGATACATAAAGTAAGTTTACAAGGATCTATAAAGTAAGCTCATTGTTTTACAGTAGGGTTTATATAGGTAAATATCATGAAATTTCAAATATTAAACATTGGGTTCACGTAAACCTAAATTAAAGATATATATCATTTCTTTAGTTACTTTTGTAGGTATTTAAATGATTTATACCTACTATACATATTGTTTACAAGTAGAGTGTATATAGGTCAAATAAATTCTGATAATGAGCTTTAATCGTAAGGTGGAGAAAAGGAAAGAGAAAGAAGAAAAAGGGTTGAAAGGTAGAGGTATGGTCCACAAGGTTGTCCCGCTCGTCAGTTTATTATTCTTTTTAGTTCTCTTTGAAGCCTTAGAATGGGTGTCTCTGTAAGTCATTTAATCTGTTACCATGGCAACAGGACAGAGTCATTGAAGTTTGACAGGAACTGTTGTTTTATCCAAGGATGCCAAAGTTTTTCAAATTTTGGAATTTGATTTTGATCGATGGCTACCATCTTAGCATGGGACATTGTATTATTCATTCTGTGAATTGTTTCTGCTAGTACCAATGTAGGAGATTTCCATGCCTTGGCCACTGTTTGTTTTGCAGCCGTTATTAGTTGGATCATAAGTTTGAATTGAGAGAGTGTTAACCATTCCGGTTTTAGATTAAGTAAAGTTAAATATGGATCTGGTTGTATTATTTTTTTAAATATTTTAGATGCAATCACGAAGACTTCCTTCCAGAAGGTTTGGATTACTGGGCACGTCCACCATATGTGTAAATATGTGCCTATTTCTGGGCATCCTCGAAAACAAAGAGCTGAGGTATTAGGTGAATATTTTGCCACTCTAGCGGGTACAAGGTACCAGCGAGTTAGGACTTTATAATTTGTCTCCAGTGCTAAGATGTTGGGTGAAGATGACTTAGATGTGAGCCATATGTTAGACCAGTCTGTGTCTTCTAAAGTTCGTCCCAGGTCCTCCTCCCACCTCTGAACGTAAGAGGGTCTATTAAGATTTGCTACTCCATATAATTGATTATAAAGTGATGAAATTGTACCTTTAGCAAATGGATCTTTTGTACAGATTGATTCAAAAATGGATAATTGGGATAATGGTGTATCCCCTTTTAGGAATGGTGTATAGAAATTTTTGATTTGGAGATATCTGAATATCTCAGAGTTTGGTAGATCATATTTTTCTCTAAGCGATGGGAATGAAAGGAATGATTTAGATGCTATGAAGTCATTTAGTGTCTGAATGCCTGATGTTGTCCAAGCTTTAAAAGAATTTGGGTAGATCCATGCCGGATAAAAGGCCGGATTTCTGATAAAAGAAAGGAGAGGATTGTGTGGAGATTGTAACTGATATTTGGTTTTTAGTTTATCCCAGAGAGATAAGAAGTGTTTAGTTATGGGATTATGAATTTTAAAGTGGTCTTTAGGATCAAGCCATAACAAATGTGATATTAATAGAGGGTCATTTTCTGAAGCCTCTATAAATACCCATAATGGGATTTCCTGTTTTGCATGGTATTTGGACAGACTGGCCAAATGTGCTGCTCTGTAGTAGTTAGTAAAATTAGGGTATCCCAGGCCTCCTTTATTTTTGGGAAGATGTAGTGTGTGTATAGGTATACGTGGTTTAGAAGAGCCCCATATAAACGAAGTTGCTCTTTTTTGTACTATTCTCAAAAAATAGGAAGGAATTGGAATAGGGAGGACTCTGAATAGATAAAGCAATTTGGGTAGAATAGTCATTTTGATTGCATTAATCTTCCCTATCCAGGATGAAGGAAGTTGCGACCATTGTTTTATTAGATTTGTGATCTGTCTTAATACAGGAGGATAATTGGTTGAGAATAAGTCAGAATGAGATGCTGTTAAATGAATTCCAAGATATGGGATTGATTTTTCTGCCCATGTGAATGGGAGTGCAGCCCTACCCGGGATCAATTCCATGTTTGTGAGTGAAATATTAAGCACTAGGCATTTCTTAGGATTAATCATAAGGCCGGATAGGGCTGCAAATCCATCAAGAGCTGGTATTAAGTTAGGACCAGAGAACTGTGGTGATGATAGAAAAAGTAATATATCGTCTGCAAATATACATAATTTGTGTGTAATACCTCCTACTTCGATGCCAGTTATAGTTTGGTTTGTTCTGATGTATTGGGCCATGGGTTCGAGTATAAGGGCAAATAATAAGGGAGATAATGGGCAACCCTGTCGGGCACCTCTTTCGATATTAAAGGCTTCAGATTTGTATCCAGCATATTTTATATAGGCTTTGGGTTTATTATATAATGCTTTGATCCATGTTAAAAAGTGGGGTCCAAAACCCCATTTTTGTAATGAATATTGCATATATTGCCAGGATACTGTGTCAAATGCCCTCTTAATATCGAGAGATAGAAAACATAAAGGGATTTTCTGTTTTTTAGCAATATGTGCCAATAACACTGCCCTGCGTATATTATCGCCTGCCTGTCTATTTGGCATGAAGCCTACTTGATCTCTATGTATTAATTTTCCTATAATGCTATTGAGGCGTTTTGCTATTATTTTTGCTAATAATTTAATATCGAGGTTTAACAGAGAGAGAGGCCGATAATTCACACAGGAAGTATCATCAGAAAGGGGTTTTGAGATCATACAAACAATTGCCATTAGTGTTTCTTGCCGAAAAGAATGTCCATCTAGAAGTTTGTTAAAAGCTTCAGTGAGAATGGGAGAGAGTATTTCTGAGAATGTTTTATAGTATAAAGCCGAGTAGCCGTCTGGGCCTGGTCTTTTGTTAAGTTTTAGGTCTTTTATGGCGTTAGCAACTTCATCTATAGTTATAGGCTCATCCAAACTGATTTTTTGATTCTGAGATAACTCAGGTAAGGTTATTTTTGAGAAGAAGGATTCAGCCTCTGTAGGATTAAATTCATTGTTTGTCTTTTATAAAGTTGCGAGATGTGAGTGAAATTTATGGACTATTTTAACTGGATTACAAGTGTAAACATTTTTTGATAAATTCAAACGTATTGGTTTGAAAGATTTGTTAGTTGAATTTAATGCCCGAGCCAAATATGTACCTGGTTTGTTTGTATTCATGTAGAAATTGTGTTTGGAGCGTTTGAGGGATTTATCAACTGACTCAGTGAGAAATAGATCGTATTCCAATCTAGATTTTTCCAGATGAGATTTTGTACTCTGAGATGGATTATCTTGAAATGATATGTAGGCTGCATTAAAATTGAGTTCTAGTTTTTTTGCTAGATTTTTGCGTTCCCTTTTAAATAGTGCCATTTGTCTTTGTATTGTACCACGCAAGACAGGCTTATGAGCTTCCCACAGTGTTATTGGGGAAATGTCTGTTGTATTATTAATTGATATGTATTCCTTTAAAGCTTGTTCAATGGCCATCTGATGTAGTGGGTGTTTGAGCATTATGTCCGGTAAGTACCACGTTGGGTCATGCGCTTTTGGTATGGCTGAGGCTATAGTAGTGTATACTGCATTATGGTCAGACCACGGAATCGGAATTATATCTGATGCAATAATTTCTGGTATCATTCCTATTGTTAGAAAAATATGATCTATTCTGGTGAAGGTTTGATGAGGGTGCGAGAAATAAGTGAATTTCTTTTTCGTTGGGTTACTTTTTCTCCACGAATCTACCAGATTGTATTTGGAAAGAAGCTGAGAAAAAGGTAATCTAGAGGTTATTTTGGATGGTGTAAAAGGTGATTTATCTAGAAATGGGAGGAGGACCTGGTTCGAATCCCCACACATTATCACTGTTCCTATTTTGTGTGTATTAATCACTTGTAATATATGTGAGAGGAATGGTGTAGGTTGTTTGTTAGGAGCGTAGTAGGAAATCACCGTGATTGCTGTATCCATTATATAACCCATGAGTATCAGCTATCTACCTTCTGGGTCTTTAATTTCTGATGATAAGGTGAATGGTGTGGATCGGTGAAATGCAATTAGAGTTCCCCTTTGCTTGGTACAGGCAGAAGCCGTGTAAATTTGTTGATAAAAAGGAGAAATATATTTTGGAGTAGAATCTTTGGTGAAGTGTGTTTCTTGGAGGCATACTATGTGAGCTTTCTTGTTATGGAAAGTACGGAAGGCTTTGGTCCTTTTTTGAGGGACATTTATTCCCTGAACATTCAGGGAAAGTATATTCAGTGGTGCCATGGCAACAGATCAAATAGTTTTGACTTACTTTTTGTTATGCAGAGCTGACTGCGCAGATCAACCTGTGTGGACTGAAGAGATGAATAGATAGAAAAGAAACCAGTGAATTCTGGAGTAAAGAGTAAACAAAAAACATATGAGATTAGATGATACATTGTATAAATTATTTTTTGCAAGTAATCACAATTTACCCGTGAAAGAGAATAAATATCTCTCACAGGGGAATAAGTGCCTTCGTCACACTCCCACATAATATGGTTGGGAGAATGAGGAGGGCTAATGGGGGTACACGGATCTTCCGCTTACAGGAGAGAAGTGCTATGTCAAAAGACATCAAAATGATGTTTCATTAATTGGAGTGCAGAATATAGTTTTTGTTGAAATTATTTATTCCAGGGTGGTTGTATATGGTTAGTCTTGCCCTAGGCTAAATAATTCAGTTAGAAAGGTACTGTTAATAACTTTGGTATTGATGAAGATAGTTTGAATTATTTTGGGATTTTAGCCCTTTTAGAGTAAACAATTACATATTTTATTCATATGTAACTGTTTAGATATGTTAACTCATAAAATAGAGGTTGTTTTGCTTCAGATTAGAATAAACAAAAACATAATTCTAGGAACTAGTTAGGTAATAATATATTTGTTTTAAGAAAAGAAAGAAAAAGCTTCCATTACTTCTGGATTATTGAATATATTTGTCCTAAAAAGTAATAAATCTATTGTTATTACCTGATAATATATAACTGAACAAGAATTTCCTTATTTCACTTATATATTCTAAGGCTATATGAATCAGAAGTAATAAGAAATATAACTGGAATGTAACATGATACCACACAGTGTGTGACTATCAGAATGCAGTTACATTCAGTTATAAATACAGGTTTTTTATAGAGAACCATCTCTTAGTATAATAAATGAAGAGATATCAGGAATTAGGATGTCAGTCCATTGAATCTTCTTGGTCCATGGATGATGTGGCATAACGGCCTCTTTTGTGAGAATGATGATTCCCATTTTGTTCTGAAATTTTCTGGGTGCTGCCTGAAGGTGAAGATGATGCCATTCTTCTGCGTGTGGGAGTGTTGCTGCTTGTGGGTTCTGTCAGATTTAATTTTAAAAGTGTTTGTTGTAGTTCATCTGCTGATCTGCTTCTGTAAATTGTACCTTGGTAGTTAAATCTGACTGAAAAGGGGAAGCCCCATTGATACATAATGTTGTGGCGTTGCAGTTCCATTAGTTGGGGTTTCATGGATCGTCTTTTAGTAATAGTAAGTTGGGATAGGTCAGCAAAAATTTGATAATTGTGTCCTTGAAAATTAAGTTCCTTTTTTTCTCTTGCAACAATTAGTATTTGTTCTTTCGTTCTGTAATAATGAAATTTTGTGATTATATCACGTGGGGGTCCATCTTTCTTTTTGGCTGTGAGGGCTCTGTGTACTCTGTCCAGTTCTAAACGTTCAATAGGGATATCTGGCTTTAGTTCTTGTAATAGAGCAGTAATAGTAGATTGCAGGTCTGTCACAGTTTCAGGTATTCCCCTTATGCGCAAGTTTGAACGTCTGGCTCTATTTTCGTAATCTTCGAGCTTAGTTTGAAGTATTAAATTCTCTTTTTTTAATTGTTCCAATTCTGTTATATTTTCTTGGGTTGTAATTTCAATTTCATCCATTTTTATTTCTAAGGCTGCGGTGCGGTTTCCCAGCTCTCTTATTTCTTTGGTTAGGCTTTTTGTTATTTGGTCTGAGGTTTGTTTTAAAGCCTTATGAAGCATCTTTTCAAATTGTAATAATATTACTGGGGATACTGAGGAGGCTTGTGGAGAAGTTTGTGAGAGGATTTGTTCTGTATCTGACTCAAATGGAGAGTCTTGCTGTGACATTTTCTGTCTGTGAGAGCGCCCTGATGCTGTATCTTGTGAGGTGACTGGAGCTGCTTCAGCTGCAGTAAGTGCCTGTGAGCTCTTTGTGAGGTGATTTTTATTTCTGCCACGGTTTCCTCCCACTACCATATTTCCTGCCCAAACTTTCACAGTTTGTTCCCTGGGGCAAAAAGGTTCAAATGGATACCTTTTGAGCCTGCAGGCTCTGCTTTGTCCTTCTCTTCTCTCCTCAGCGGTGTGGAGCTCTAACAATGCATGTCTGCTCTGCTGGGCTCCGCCTCCTGCCCCCTTAGTTTTGTTTTTTAACCATTTTCACATTCTTCACCAGCTCACTGTGCCTATATTTCACACTTTTAACTCTATTTCTTATCACTGTTAGTGTCAGAGTTCAAAGACAAGGTCATCTCTGGCATATTCTATATCAATTATATGAATACAGTCATCATTATTATATTAATATCATTATTTTCTTTTACTTGATAAATCACTATAATTTGTAAGAGATCATTGGAACATTTTCTTACCACCCAATAGATTAATATTATAACTATAAATTAATATGGGTTTATTCATGAGCTAACGCTCTGATAATTGTTCTGGCCCCACCCCCCTCGGGCCGTTGGGTGGGGGACACGGATACGTGTGACTCCCTGTAAGTCGCATTAAGTGGATCCTTGACCCCCTCTGGGGGGGTTTTGGCGTGCGGGTGCACTGGATGGTCTGACGGCTATGTGGGGAGGGAGGCTCTGAGCGAGGGGGATATCCAAATTCAGTGGTAATTTTGTGCAATGTGTTATTTAACAATTTTGCATGCATTATAACCCTTTCAAATGAATTTGATATGTTATTATAAACTTTGTTTTTTTAGCAAACTCATCCTCTGAAGAGACTCCAACACCATGGGTCGAAACACGTCAGTTTTGGTATGCTATAGTCATTACCATACTGTATGCTATGTATAACCTCTATGTTTGCTATTACCTGTATTTGGAATGGGCATATTCCCATTTGAGCTCATATTTCAACACTCATTTATCAGTCTTTTTATTCATCATTTTAATAAAGAATTTCAATGCTTTATCCAATTTTTTTTGCTCATATCTATAGTTAGCTGCCTAAAAACCCCCCTGGGGGACCCTTTCTCAATTTTTTCTGTTCACATTGGGGTGAGCAGCACGTATATCTCTCCTTAGTGTGTCTTCCCTTTGCTTAGGCACTGGGGCTGGTGCTACAACACTGCAACCCCTCACAGATACTCTAGTTGGAGCGCAGGAACGAGCCCTGCTGTAAAGTATTGCATCAAAAATTGTAATTACACGCCCCTGTTAAACAGGGGCTAAAAAATCGGGCCTTAGGCACTGGTGCTGGTGCCACAACACTGCAACCCCTCACAGATACTCTAGTTGGAGCACAGGAACAAGCCCTGCTGCAAAGTAGTGCATCAAAAATTGTAATTACATGCCCCTGTTAAACAGGGGCTGAAAGATTGGGCCTTAGCCACTTGTGGCGGCGCCCAGAACCAAAAATATTCCTACAAGCTATCAGTATGATCATTGAGGAGGAAGAGGATAGTCACTCAGCATAACAGGATAGTCACTCAGCATCAGCATAGGCAGTTTTAAAGGGATCTGACATTTCAAAAAAAATTATTCGGTTAGATCAGCATCAGGTGCTTGGTAGCTGGTGGTGATCCAAGACTGATTAATTTTTATGAAGGTCAGTCGATTGACCGAGTCGGTGGACAGGTGTACCCTGTGATCGGTTACAAAACCTCCAGCAGCACTGAATGTGCGTTCTGAAGAGAAACGCTGGATGCAGGAAGGGCCAGTAGCTCAATTGCATACTGTGCAAGCTCTGGCCAATGATCCATCCTCAAGACCCAGTAACCTAGAGGATTTTCGGTGGGAAAGTTGTCCAAGTCAGATCTTGCCCCTAGGTATTCCTGCACCATGTAAAGCAGACGCTGGTGATGGTTGCTGGAACCGATCATACCTTGGGGCTGCGGACCAAAAAATTGTCTGAACGCATCAGTCAGACGGCCACCTTCTCCACCGCTCCTTCGTTGACTGACCGAAGCCTCAGCAACACGTTGCCCAGGAACAGGAGTTTGTAACCTCCCAGTCTCTGGGAACACATTGCACAGACCTTTCTGCAAGGCCTCCTGAAGATGTTTCATCCTCTGCTCCCTCTGCGACGGCAAGATAAGGTCCGCAAGCTTACCGTTGTAATGTGGATCAAGGAGGGTTGCTAGCCTGTATTGATCCCTCTCCTTGATACCACGAATACAAGGATCCTTCCACAGGCTTTGTAGGATCAGGGAGGCCATGCAGCGTAGGTTTGCTGAGGCATTCGGTCCGGAGTCCTCTGGGTCACTAAGGACGACATGATCCGCAGCCACCTCCTCCCAGCCACGTACAAGTCCATGGGTTTCTTGGGACTGGAAATGATCCCTTAAAGACTGCTGCTGATGCTGAGTGCCAGGCTCCACCTCCATGCTGACACAATCCTCCTCTTCCTCCTCCTCCTCCTCCTCCTCCTTCTCCTCTTCCTGTGTGATCGGTGGGCACGCAGGAACACTGTCTGGATAAAGGGGGCCTTGAGAGCTAAGGAAGTTCTCCTCTTACTGCCTCTGTTCTGCCTCTGTTCTGCCTCAAGTGCCCTGTCCATTATTCCACGCAGCGTGTGCTCCAACAGGTGGACAAGAGGGCAGTGTCACTGATGCATGCACTGTCACTGCTCACCATCCTCGTGGCCTCCTCAAATGGTGACAGGACAGTGCATGCATCCCTGATCATGGCCCACTGGCGTGGGGAAAAAAACAAGCTCCAATGACCCTGTCCTGGTGCCATAGTTGCAAAGGTACTCATTGATGGCCCTCTGCTGGGTGTGCAGCCGCTTCAGCATGGCCAACGTTGAGTTCCACCTGGTGGGAATGTCACAGATTAGGCAGTTCTTGGGCAGGTTAAATTCCTTTTGGAGGTCAGCCAGCCGAGCACTGGCATTATATGACCTGTGGAAATACACACAGACTTTCCTGGCCTGCCTCAGGACATACTGTAAGCCCGGGTACCTGCCCAAGAACCGCTGCACCACCAAGTTAAGGACGTGAGCCAAACGGCACATGGGTCAGTTGTCCCTGCCGGAGGGCGGAGAGGAGGTTGTGCCATTGTCGCAAACCACCATACCTGCCTTAAGCTGGCATGGAATCAACCACCTCTGAACCTAACCCTGCAGAGCTGACAGAATCTCTGCCCCAGTGTGGCTCCTGTCCCCCAAGCACACCAGCTCAAGCACCGCATGGCATCTTTTGGCCTGCGTGCTTGCGTAGCCCCTTGAATGCCTATAGAGCATCGCTGGTTCTGGAGTCAAATCAGCACAGGAAGAGGCCATGGAGGAAGAAGAAGAGGAGGGGGTGGAGGAGAGAGGTGTGGCAGAATCACCACTAGTAGTATTTTGGAGGCGTGGTGGCAGAACAACCTGCAACACTACTGCATCCTTCCCAGCTGCCAGAAGAGTCACCCAGTGCGCGGTGAAAGATAGGTAATGTCCCTGTCAATGCCTGCTGGACCATGAGTCAGTGGTAATATGCACCTTACCGCTGACCGCCCTGTCCAGCGAGGCCAAGACATTGCCTTCCACATGCCGGTAGAGAGCCGGAATCGCCTTCCATGAGAAAAAGTGGCGTTTGGGAACCTGCCACTGAGGAACCGCACATTCCACAAACTCACGGAAGGGGGTAGAGTCTACCAACTGAAAAGGCAGCAGTTGAAGTGCTAGCAATTTAGCCAAGCTAGCACTCAACTGCTGGGCATGTGGATAGCTGGGAGCAAACTTCTTTTGGCGGTGCAGCAGCTGGGGCAGGGAGATTTGCCTGGTACAATCTGAGATTGGTGTACCGATAGCACATTGCCCCCAAGTACTTGGCTGTGACACACTTAATTCTACACCTTCATTCCTCTCAGTGCAGGTCTCAGAGAGGACTGAAGGTATAGTGGGGTTGAAGATCCCAGCTGATGAGGAGCAAGGAGAGGTCCTCTTTGTTCTTTGCTGTGGGTCTTTTAGGCACGCTTGCCAACGAACTGCATGGCAGGTCAACATATGTCTGGTCAAGCATGTGGTGCCCAAGCGGGAGATGTTTTGGCAACAAGAGATACACTTGAGACATATGTTGCAAATAGCAGCAGTGGGATCTGATGCACTCGTCTCAAAAAAGGCCCACACCAAATAACTTTTGGAATTACGCAGAGACAGCAGCGCCCTGCACATGCGGAGCTCTGCGGTGTGATGCAGTCGGTGTGCTGCCCTTAAGCTGGCCCCTGGAGGGCATCCTGCCTCCTTGGTGATGTGCCTCCTCCTCCTCCTCTCTCCTATCAGGCACCCACGTGGAGTCAGTGACCTCATCATCCCATCCCTCCTCATCACTGGAGCAAAGCTGGCAGTATGCTTCAGCTGGGGGAACATGACTGCCAGATTGCTGTCCTTCTTGGGCACTCCCCCTCTCTGGGTTCACGTTACTGCCTTCCTCTAGCTGGGTACCATCATCGGAGCCTTCAAAATGCTGGGCATCCTCCTGGAGCATGTACCCAACACTGTGGTCAAACAGTTTGGGGGACTCCACAGGAGGACATGGTGGGGCTAGGGAAGGAGTGACTGATGCCATTGAGCCGAGGGAAGAGGCCGCGTTGGCAGCTGTTTTGCCAGACAAAGTACCCTGAGCCTGGGTGAGAGAGGATGAGGAGGATGAGGACAGCTTGGTCATCCACTCTACCAAATCTTCCGCATGTTGTGGCTCCACGCGGCCAGCTGCCGAAAAAAAGGACAAGCGTGTCCCACGGCCACGTGCTGATGAGGATGCACCGTCTCCACGACCAGCACTGTTGCCTCTAGACACAGAGCCTGCTTGCCCTCTTTTATTGGCTTGTGACTGTCTGCCTCTCCTTGTTGGCCTTCCAGACATACTAATGGCCTGCAGTGAGATGTAGCTGCACAAAGCTGAGGTGTGTGTGTGTATATGTATGTATGTATGTATATATATATATATATATATATATGTGTGTATAATATATATATATATATATATATATACTGATACTGCAGCTAGCAGAATCAACTGCCTGCCTGTAGTATTATTAGTATGAGAACACAAGCAATTGTCTTCAGGTAGTTTTAGGTGCACACTGTGCAGAGGACGCAGTACACTAACTGTAAATACTGTAACTGCCTGCCTGTGGTATTAATAGGAGCAGAACAACAGCAATTGTCTTCAGGTAGCTTTAGGTGCACACTGTGCAGAGGACGCAGTACACTTACAGTAAATACTGTAGCTGCCTGCCTGTGGTATTAATATAGGATCAGAAGAACACCACCAATTTTATTCAGGTAGCTTTAGGTGCACACTGTGTAGAGGACACAGTACACAAACTGTAAATACTGTAGCTGCCTGCCTGTGGTATTAATAGGAGCAGAACAACAGCAATTGTCTACAGGTAGCTTTAGGTGCACACTGTGCGGAGGACACACTACACTACCTGTAAATGCTGTAGCTGCCTGCCTGTGGTATTAATAGGATCAGAAGAACACCACTAATTTTCTTCAGGTAGCTTTAGGTGCACACTGTGTAGAGGACACAGTACACAAACTGTAAATACTGTAGCTGCCTGCCTGTGGTATTAATAGGAGCAGAACAACAGCAATTGTCTCCAGGTAGCTTTAGGTGCACACTGTGCGGAGGGCACACTACACTAACTGTAAATGCTGTAGCTGCCTGCCTGTGGTATTAATAGGATCAGAAGAACACCACTAATTTTCTTCAGGTAGCTTTAGGTGCACACTGTGCAGAGGACATAGTACACTAACTGTAAATACTGTAGCTGCCTGCCTGTGGTATTAATAGGAGCAGAACAACAGCAATTTTCTTCAAGTAGCTTTAGGTGCACACTGTGCAGAGGACACACTACACTAACTGTAAATATTGTAGCTGCCTGCCTGTGGTATTAATAGGATCAGAAGTACGCCACTAATTTTCTTCAGGTAGCTTTAGGTGCACACTGTGCAGGGGGCGCACTACACTAACTTGTAAATATTTCAGCTGCCTGCGGTACTGTACTAATAGGATCAGAAGAACACCACTAATTTTCTTCAGGAAGCTTTAGGTGCACACTGTGCAGAGGACGCACTACACTAACATGTAAATACTGCAGCTGCCTGCGGTACTGTACTAATAGGATCAGAAGAACACCACTAATGTTCTTCAGGTAGCTTTAGGTGCACATTGTGCAGAGGACGCACTACACCAACTTGTAAATAATTCAGCTGCTTGTGGTACTGTACTAATAGGATCAGAAGAACACCACTAATTTTCTTCAGGTAGCTTTAGGTGCACACTGTGCAGAGGACGCACTACACTAACTTGTAAATACTGCAGCTGCCTGCGGTACTGTACTAATAGGATCAGAAGAACACCACTAATTTTGTTTAGGTAGCTTTAGGTGCACACTGTGCAGAGGACGCACTAAACTAACTTGTAAATACTGCAGCTGCCTGCGGTACTGTACTAATAGGATCAGAAGAACACCACTAATTTTCTTCAGGTAGCTTTAGGTGCACACTGTGCAGAGGACTCACTACACTAACTTGTAAATACTGCAGCTGCCTGCGATACTGTACTAATAGGATCAGAAGAACACCACTAATTTTCTTCAGGTAGCTTTAGGTGCACACTGTGCAGAGGACGCACTACACTAACTTGTAAATACTGCAGCTGCCTGCGGTACTGTACTAATAGGATCAGAAGAACACCACTAATTTTTGTTTAGGTAGCTTTAGGTGCACACTGTGCAGAGGACGCACGAAACTAACTTGTAAATACTGCAGCTGCCTGCGGTACTGTACTAATAGGATCAGAAGAACGCCACTAATTTTCTTCAGGTAGCTTTAGGTGCACACTGTGCAGAGGACGCACTACACTAGCTGTAAATACTGTAGCTAATAGGACTAATGGGATCATAAGAACACCAGCAATTTTCTTCAGGTAGCTGTAAATACTGTAAAAACACCTGCCTGCCTGTCAGTAGTAGGAAGAGAATAACTAGGATGTATATATATACACTATATATACACAATACACTTTAAGTGCAGCTAACTGACTCGCCTGCCTACTCTATCTAACTTAAATCAAATGACACTGTCTCTCTGTCTATCTATCTTACTCTCAACGCTGGAACACACTACACAGGCCCGCCGTGCAGGCGGCCTTATATAGTGTGGGGCGTGTACTAAACCCCCTGAGCCATAATTGGCCAAAGCCACCCTGGCTTTGGCCAATTACGGCTCTCTGTACAGACGGCGCTGTGATTGGCCAAGCATGCGGGTCATAGTGCATGCTTGGCCAATCATTAGCCAGCAATGCACTGCGATGCCGCAGTAAATTATGGGCCGTGACGCGCCACTCGAATTTGGTGCGAATGGCCCATATTGTTCGTAATTTGGCGAATGACCGAACAGGCAATGTTCGAGACGAACATGCGTTCGATTTGAACACAAAGCTCATCCCTAGTCACCACTAAGGCCCCCAATATAACCCGCTGAACCTTGCTTATTGCTGGCTAGCACTACATCTGGTTCCTCCCCCCAACTCCTAGTTTAATAGTCCCTCTACTTTCTGGCCATCTTTTCTCCCTCCCCATTTTCCTCTAACCTTGTCATTGGTACCAACGTGTACCATGACAGCTGGGTCCTCCCCAGCCCCACCCAATAATCTGTCCATCTGATCCACGATGTGCCGAACTTGAGCGCCCGGTAAACAACATACCATGCGGCGATCACGGTCTTTGTGACAGATTTCCTAGCAGCTCTTCTTGTTCCATTTTACCTACACCATAGCCACCTCTAAACCCCATTACTGAAACTGATCTCCCACAAAACTCAAGGCCTTAACTTTCCAATAAAGCGATGCATGGCTTTTCAATACTATTATTCGCAATAGGCGGACATTGTTTTTTTGCAGGAAACCCATTTTCCTATGTCCGATAAGCCATCTTTTTTCACAAACATTTCCCACAATTTTATACTGCTAATGCAGAAAATGAAGGGAGCAGCTATTCCCTTCTCCCAAAAAAGTCCCCTTTTCTTTGATTCATGAAATGAAAGAACCCAAGGGCCGCTATATTATACTAAATTTCCATATTGGCTCTGTGTTAAACACTTTTCTCTCCAACTATGCCCCTTATATTGGTCAGGCAGCTTTCTTCACCAACCTGTTTCACACTCTTTCCCCACATTTTGAGGGCCTTGTGGTGTGTGGAGGTGACTGAAACCTTGCTGTGGATCTGAGTCTGGAAAAATCTTAACCTTTGCATGCCCAATTACACTGCCCACTCAGGGCAAGCCTTCAAGTGGCTAAATTCCTCTACTCTCTGTGCCTAGTTGTAGGAAAAACACCCCTCTGTGAGGGACTACACCCACTACTCCCATGCTCATTGGGGGTTATTTACTAAAAGCAAATCTACTTTGCACTACAAGTGCACTGCAAGTGCAATTGAAAGATCTGAGGGGGACATGCAAGGAAAATAAAAAATATAGCATTTTAGTTTGCACATTATTGGATGATAAAATCAGCAGTGCTTCCCCTCATTTCAGATCTTCCCCTCAGATCTACAGCGACTGCACTTCCTTTCAGTGCACTTGTAGTGCAAAGTAGATTTGCCTTTAGTAAATAAACCCCATAGTCTCTATGCCATGATAGATCATGTCTTTGTGCGCTCCTCCCTTGTCATTTATATTCAGCAAGCGATTATTAGAGAAACAACTTGGTCTGACGACACTATTGTTTCAATCTCTATTATGAATACCTCCTCTGGTAATAGGCCTTTCAATTGGCATTTGAACAAGTCCATACTGAGTAACCCAGTTGGGTGCACTGAGATAGAAAAGGGTATCATGGAATATTTCCAACAAAACTAATCTGATTCAGTCTCGCCGGTTGTTGTATGTGCTGCTCATAAGGCAAAGCTTTGGGGCGTTGCAAAGTAAACTTGACATAGAGAGCCTGGACAGGGAGCTCGACTCACTTTATGGGGTGCATAAGTGCCGTCTGGACAGTGCTACACTTAACCGCATTGAATCCACTAGCCTGTCCCTCAACTTATTACTCACTTCCAGGGCCGAAAAAACCTGCATTGGTTGGGGGCAAAGTTCTGCATGCAGAAAGACTGCATTGGATCTATGGTAGCAATGAAACTTAGCCCTAAACTGAGACATTTTTCAACCCCTAAAATTTGCTGCTCATCTGGCGCTTATACTCAAGATCCACAGAGGGCCCTGGGGAAGATCCACAGATTCTATCCTAAACTTTATCAATCTGTTATCCTTGTAGACACAGATGGCTTGCTGCCTTTTCTTTCGATAGTCAAAACCCCAAAGCTTACGGCTGCTCACAGGGAGTTGATGGATTAACCCATCACAGTGAAGGAAGTCCTCCAAGGCATTAAACTAATGAAGCTCCTGGCCCAGATGGGTTCTCGGCTATATAGTACCAGAAATTTGTGAACACTTTAGCTCTTTAACTCCCTATGAACTGGCCATGACCTTGACTCGGACATGCACGCAGCATTTATCTCTGTGATCCCAAAACCAGGGAAGGACCCCAGAGAGGTTGAAAATCAAAGGCCAATTTCCTTAATCAATAATGACTTTAAGTTGTTAACTAAACTTATGACCAACAAGCTTGTGTCCTGCATAAATTCCTACATTCATAAAGATCAAGTGGTGTTTATTCCTGGGAGGTAACCTTATTACCCTATTACAGTTGGGATGAACGGGGGAACAGGCCCAGACTGGAATGTTCTTGTTCATCAACCTCCAAAAGGCTTTCGATTCAGTCTCTTGGCCATATGGGCACCTGGAGACGTGGGGCTTTGGCGCCGACTTTCTCACCTTGTTGTGAGCACTTTATACAAATCCAATAGTGAAGGTAAGGCTTCAGGGATTCCACTTTCACCCTATCACAATTGCCAGGGGCACTCAACAAGGGTGTCCCCTCTAACCCCTCATATTCGCCCTATCGATCAAGACATAAGTGATTGGAATCTGACCTAATTGCAATGTCCTTAGGGTCGATTGTGATGGACAGACTCACAAGTGTGCATTATTTGCCGATGATTTACTCCTTTTCATCACCTCCCCCTTAATCTCTCTTCCTAACGTAATTCGTCTTTTGCATTCTTTATGAAGGGCTTCTGGCTTGCAGGTGAATGAAAACCAATTGGTTGTCATGAATGTTAACCTCCCTTTGCTGTTGGTTTCTCGACTGCAAGATGCATTTTCATTTGCCTGGAGGTTAGATTTTATCCCATACTTGGGGAGCCGTCTGACACCCTCTGTGTCTTCCCTTTATAAGTCTAACTATCCACCTCTATATAAGAGACTGGAGGAGGACATATAGGGATAGGCAGGTCATGATATGTCCTGGATGGGGAGAATTCACTCTATAAAGATGACGCTTTTACCCAATATCTTATACTACTTCTGCTCCTTAACTATTGCTATCATTCAATCAGACCTTACTAAATTTTAATCTAAAAGTGTATGTTTTGTGTGGGGTGGTAAGGGTCATAGGCTCTCAAAACAAGAGGGGACTGGGTCTTCACCACTTGGCTTAATACTATCAGGTGGCACAGGTGCCCCAGCTGTCAGCTGTATATGCTTGAATCAAAAAAGCCTGATTGGATAGTTATTGAAAGGTGAGCGGTTAATGGAGTCCCACTGGATTTCGTTAAATGGCAAATAGCAAAGTGTAGTGAACCTATATTGGCCCCCACTCTAATTCTTTAGTTGTCTGGGATTGAGTACCAAACAATAAGTGGCTAGTCCCACTCTTCCACCTCCTTAATCACCCGTTTAATAATCCTGCTTCCCCCTGGTCAAGACCCTGTGGCCTTTCATTGGTGGCTGAATAAAGGCCTGTACAGAATTGGAGATTTCCTGACAACTTGAGGTCCATTTGCATTACCTCATTGTAGGTCTAAACTAAAAATGCCTCCATCGGAAATGTTTTGCTTTCTCCAAATGTCCCATTTCCTGCATTCTTTAGGAGATACAGAGAATGACGGACTGAGGATTAACTACAGAGAGAGCAGAGATTTCGGTGACAACTGCCAGAACAACAAACCCTTTACCATTGAACGCTGTTTTTCTACAATATGAAGGTGAGGGTCCTAAGAGACCATTAGAGGATATACCAACAGCAGGGTCACGCACCCAGTCTACCTTATGCATCATAACTAAATAGAAAAACGGCATTTATTTATAGACTTTCTCATTTTACAACCCATTATTCTCCAATAGCACTTTATCTTCCATTTTAACAGAGTGCTGATGAGTATTTTCTTTTAACCTACTATCTCTCATGAGATTATGGAGTGATGTCCCAAGTTTTATATACATATGTTTTATATCCACTTGCACCAATTTTTTTATTATGCTTTAATTAATGGTTACTTATTATAATTGTGTTTTCATACACGCTATGTTGCTATTAATCAATCACTATTAGAAGATAACAATTATAGCTAGATGCTACAATATAGAGATAATTTATCCTTTGTAGTGATAGCTCACTAATTAGCACCTTTCTTGTCACGTTCTATTTCGTTTACTATGCAATTTGCACATGTATGATACACGTGAATATATTTATTCATTTATCCATTTATTGTAATTTCATTTAATATTGCGCAAAATCTTTATATATTTTACATTATATAGGCAAAAGTTATCTTGGATTATGCTTAATGAACAAATTCCAAGTGTGGTGACAGAATGACAGAAAAAAGCAATTTGAGGTCATCTTGAGCCCCTGGACTGAATATGTACCTGTGAACCTGTGGGAGACCTGACCTTGTTATGCTCACTATGAATCCCTTTTCTGTCCTCTCTCCAGTTTGTTTCCCTCCTTCTACCTTTCTTTCCCCCCTTTTTTTTTCTTTCTTTCTGTTTTGTCCTTCCTAGGGTTCCCTATAACTGGGGTGTACTTATTCTGACATGTTACAATCAGAGGTCATAACACTCTTCTTGTGTTAATCTAGAACAATGAGAGGTTTAGCCCGGTTGAATTGCTCTCCTCACAAGGTTGGTAATAATAGCTCATGGTTTTTTTCTTGTTCTAGTACTTGGGATGTGTCTTTTACTTGTTGTTTCTGTAAGCCTGGGTCAAGGCTCTGGCTGCTGTAACAGTGACAGAGGGACATATGTCCCTCTGTCTCTAATATTACATTTTCAAATACAAAATATTGAAAGTAAAATGTGGTGATAAGTGTCATGTTTTGTTTATCCAGTATTAATGTCCTCATTATTTCAAGTACACCTGTCATAAAATAATTTTCTAGATGGGCAGAGTTGTACTCTCAGAATAATAAGATCCTAACTGTGATGTTTATGCTTTGCCTTCACTACTTTATGAGTCTCTGACAAATAAGAAAGATTAGGATTCTGATTAGGGATGAGCCGAACACCCCCCGGTTCGGTTCGCACCAGAACCCGCGAACGGACCGAAAGTTCGCACGAACGTTAGAACCCCATTGACGTCTATGGGACTCGAACGTTCGAAATCAAAAGTGCTCATTTTAAAGGCTAATTTGCATGGTATTGTCCTAAAAAGGGTTTGGGGACCCGGGTCCTACCCCAGGGGACATGTATCAATGCAAAAAAAACTTTTAAAAACGGCCGTTTTTTCGGGAGCAGTGATTTTAATGATGCTTAAAGTAAAAAAAAAAAGTGAAATATTCCTTTAAATATCGTACCTGGGGGGTGTCTATAGTATGCCTGTAAAGTGACGCGTGTTTCCCATGTTTAGAACAGTCCCTGCACCAAATGTCATTTTTAAAGGAAAAAATCTCATTTAAAACTGCTTGCGGGTTTAATGTCATGTCGGGTCATGGCAATATGGATGAAAATCAGTGAGACAAACGGCATGGGTACCCCCCAGTCCATTACCAGGCCCTTTGGGTCTTGTATGGATATTAAGGGGAACCCCGCACCCAAATTAAAATAAGGAAAGGTGTGGGGCCACCAGGCCCTATATACTCTGAACAGCAGTGCAAACAAGACAGGGACTGTAGGTTTGTTGTTAAGTAGAATCTGTTTGTAATTTTGAACATTTTTAACGTGTTTAGCTCCAGCCAAAAAATCTTTTCTAAGCTTTTTGGAAAACATAGGGAAGGGTTATCACCCCTGTGACATTTGTTTTGCTGTCTTTCCTCCTCTTCAGAAGATTTCACCTCACTTTTTTGTCCCAATGAAAAATGTTTTTTGAAAATTTGGGTTTTTTTGTGGAACAAGGATTGGAAAGCATCAGTGGAAAGGAGAAATTGTTTTCCCATATTAACTCTTACAGGAGAGAATTTCCCTTCCTAGGGGTAGATTTCATCTCACTTCCTGTTGTCTCCTTCCGTTTGCAAGTAGGAGTCATTTGTAAGTTAGATGTTTGAAAGTAGGGTCCTGCCCTATATACTCAGCAGAAATTTGGGCCTTAGGTATTGCTGTGGCCACAACACTGTAAGCCCTCACAGGGCCCTGCTGTGAAATATTAGATCAAGAATTGTAATTACATGCCCCTGTTGAACAGGAGCTGAAAAATTAGGCCTTAGGCACTGGTGCTGGTGCCACAACACTGCAACCCCTCACAGACACTCTAGTTGGAACGCAGGAACGAGCCCTGCTGCAAAGTATTGCTTCAAAAATTGTAATTACACGCCCCTGTTAGACAGGGGCAGAAAAATTGGGCCTTAGGCACTGGTGCTGGTGCCACAACACTGCAACCCCTCACAGACACTCTAGTTGGAACGCAGGAACGAGCCCTGCTGCAAAGTATTGCATCAAAAATTGTAATTACACGCCCCTGTTAGACAGGGGCAGAAAAATTGGGCCTTAGGCACTGGTGCTGGTGCCACAACACTGCAACCCCTCACAGACACTCTAGTTGGAATGCAGGAACGAGCCCTGCTGCAAAGTATTACATCAAAAATTGTAATTACACGCCCCTGTTAAACAGGGGCTGAAAAATTGGGCCTTAGGCACTGGTGGTGGCGCCCAGAACCAAAAATGTTCTTACAAGCTATCAGCGTGATGATTGAGGAGGAAGAGGATAATTACTCAGGGATAGTCACTCAGCATCAGCATAGGCAGTCTTTGAAGGGATCTGAGATTTCAAAAAAAATTATTCGGTTACATCAGCATCAGGTGCTTGGTAGCTGGTGGTGATCCAAGACTCATTCATTTTTATGAAGGTCAGCCGATCGACCGAGTCGGTGGACAGACGCACCCTGTGATCGGTTACCACGCCTCCAGCAGCACTGAATGTGCGTTCCGAAAGAACGCTGGATGCAGGACAGGCCAGTAGCTCAATTGCATACTGTGCAAGCTCTGGCCAGTGATCCATCCTCAAGACCCAGTAACCCAGAGGATTTTCGGTGGGAAAGGTGTCCAAGTCTGATCTTGCCCCTAGGTATTCCTGCACCATATAAAACAGACGCTGGCGATGGTTGCTGGAACCGATCATACCTTGGGGCTGCGGACCAAAAAATTGTCTGAACGCATCGGTCAGACGGCCACCTTCTCCACCGCTCCTTCTTTGACTGACCGAAGCCTCAGCAACACGTTGTCCAGAAACAGGAGTTTGTAACCTCCCAGTCTCTGGGAACGCGTTGCACAGACCTTTCTGCAAGGCCTCCCGAAGATGTTTCATCCTCTGCTCCCTCTGCGATGGCAAGATAAGGTCCGCAACCTTACCCTTGTAACGTGGATCAAGGAGGGTTGCCAGCCAGTATTGGTCCTTCTCCTTGATACCACGAATACGAGGATCCTTACGCAGGCTTTGCAGGATCAGGGAGGCCATGCAGCGTAGGTTTGCTGAGGCATTCGGTCCGGAGTCCTCTGGGTCACTAAGAACGACATGGTCCGCAGCCACCTCCTCCCAGCCACGTACAAGTCCATGTGTTTCTTGGGACTGATCCCTTAAAGACTGCTGCTGATGCTGAGTGCCAGGCTCCACCTCCATACTGACACAATCTTCCTCCTCCTCCTCTTCCTCCTCGTCCTCTTCCTGTGTGATCGGCGGGCACGCAGGAACACTGTCTGGATAAAGGGGGCCTTGAGAGCTAAGGAAGTCCTCCTCTTCCTGCCTCTGTTCTGCCTCAAGTGCCCTGTCCATTATTCCACGCAGCGTGTGCTCCAACAGGTGGACAAGGGGGACAGTGTCACTGATGCATGCACTGTCACTGCTCACCATCCTCGTGGCCTCCTCGAATGGTGACAGGACAGTGCATGCATCCCTGATCATGGCCCACTGGCGTGGGGAAAAAAAACCAAGCTCCCCTGACCCTGTCCTGGTGCCATAGTCGCACAGGTACTCATTGATGGCCCTCTGCTGCGTGTGCAGCCGCTGCAGCATGGCCAACGTTGAGTTCCACCTGGTGGGCATGTCACAGATTAGGCGGTTCTTGGGCAGGTTAAACTCCTTTTGGAGGTCCGTCAGCCGAGCACTGGCATTATATGACCGGCGGAAATGCACACAGACTTTCCTGGCCTGCCTCAGGACATCCTGTAAGCCCGGGTACCTGCCCAAGAACCGCTGCACCACCAAGTTAAGGACGTGAGCCAAACAGGGCACATGGGTCATTTGTCCCTGTCGGAGGGCAGAGAGGAGGTTGGTGCCATTGTCGCAAACCACCATTCCTGCCTTAAGTTGGCGTGGCGTCAACCACCTCTGAACCTGCCCCTGCAGAGCTGACAAAACCTCTGCCCCAGTGTGGCTCCTGTCCCCCAAGCACACCAGCTCAAGCACCGCATGGCATCTTTTGGCCTGCGTACTTGCGTAGCCCCTTGAACGCCTACGGAGCACCGCTGGTTCCGAGGAAGAGGCCATAGAGGAAGAAGAAGAGGAGGGGGTGGAGGAGAGAGGTGTGTCACAATCAGCATTTTGGAGGCGTGGTGGCGGAACAACCTCCAACACTACTGCACCTTGTCCTGCATCCTTCCCAGCTGCCAGCAGAGTCACCCAATGCGCCGTGAAACTTAGGTAACGTCCCTGTCCATGCCTGCTGGACCATGAGTCAGCGGTAATATGCACCTTACCGCTGACCGCCCTGTCCAGCGAGGCATGGACATTGCCTTCCACATGCCGGTAGAGAGCCGGAATCGCCTTCCGTGAGAAAAAGTGGCGTTTGGGTACCTGCCACTGAGGAACCGCACATTCCACAAACTCACGGAAGGGGGCAGAGTCTACCAACTGAAAAGGCAGCAGTTGAAGTGCTAGCAATTTTGCCAAGCTAGCATTCAACCGCTGGGCATGTGGATGGCTGGGAGCAAACTTCTTTCGGCGGTGCAGCAGCTGGGGCAGGGAAATTTGCCTGGTACAATCTGACGTCGGTGTACCAAAAGCAGATTGCCCACAAGTACTTGGCTGTGACACACCTAATTCTACACCTTCATTCCTCTCACTGCAGGTCTCAGAGAGGACTGAAGGTCTAGTGGGGTTGGAAATCTCAGCTGATGAGGAGCAAGGAGAGATCCTCTTTGTTCTTTGGTGTGGGTCTTTTAGATACGCTTGCCAACGAACTGCATGGCAGGTCAACATATGTCTGGTCAAGCATGTGGTACCCAAGCGGGAGATGTTTTGGCCACGCGAGATACGCTTGAGACATATGTTGCAAATAGCAGCGGTGCGATCTGATGCACTCGTCTCAAAAAAGGCCCACACCAAAGAACTTTTTGAATAACGCGCAGAGACTGCAGCGCCCTGCACATGTGGAGCTTTGGGGTGTGATGCAGTCAATGTGCTGCCCTTAGGCTGGCCCCTGGAGGGCATCCTGCCTCGTTGGTGATGTGCCGCCGCCTCCTCCTCCTCCTCCTCCTCCTCCTCCTCCTCCTCTCTCCTATCAGGCACCCACGTTGAGTCAGTGACCTCATCATCCCCTCCCTCCTCATCACTGGAGCAAACCTGGCAGTATGCTGCAGCAGGGGGAGCATGACTGCCAGATTGCTGTCCTTCTTGGGCACCCCCTCTGTCCGTGCTCATGTTACTGCCTTCATCGAGCTCAGTATCGTCATCAGAGCCTTCCAAACGCTGGGCATCCTCCTGGAGCATGTACCCAACACTGTGGTCAAACAGTTCGAGGGAATCCTCATGAGGACATGGTGGAGCTAGGGAAGGAGTCACTGATGACATTGAGCTGAGGGAAGAGGCCGCTGCTTTGCCAGACAAAGCACCCTGGGCATGGGTGAGAGAGGATGAGGAGGATGAGGACGGCTTGGTCATCCACTCGACCAAGTCTTCCGCATGTTGCGGCTCAACACGGCCAGCTGCCGAAAAAAAGGCCAAGCGTGTCCCATGGCCACGTGCTGATGAGGATGCACCGTCTCCACGACCAGCACTAGACACAGAGCCTGCTTGCCCTCTCTTATTGGCTTGTGACTGTCTGCCTCTCCTTCTTGGCCTTCCAGACATACTAATGGCCTGTAACTGCACTAAGCTGGGATAGAACACCTGTAATTTTCTTCAAGTAGCTTTATATACTGTAACCAGACAAGCCTGCCTGTCAGTAGGAAGATAACAGGAACGGATCTAGCTGAACACTGTGAGCAGGACGCACTGTACTAAATGTAAATAGTCTAGCTGCCTGACCGTGGTACTAATAGGATCAAATAGAACACCTGTAATTTTCTTCAGGTAGCTTTATATACTGTAACCAGACAAGCCTGCCTGTCAGTAGGAAGATAACAGGAACGGATCTAGCTGTACACTGTGAGCAGGACGCACTGTACTAAATGTAAATAGTCTAGCTGCCTGACCGTGGTACTAATAGGATCAAATAGAACACCTGTAATTTTCTTCAGGTAGCTTTATATACTGTAACCAGACAAGCCTGCCTGTCAGTAGGAAGATAACAGGAACGGATCTAGCTGAACACTGTGAGCAGGACGCACTGTACTAAATGTAAATAGTCTAGCTGCCTGACCGTGGTACTAATAGGATCAAATAGAACACCTGTAATTTTCTTCAGGTAGCTTTATATACTGTAACCAGACAAGCCTGCCTGTCAGTAGGAAGATAACAGGAACGGATCTAGCTGAACACTGTGAGCAGGACGCACTGCACTAAATGTAAATAGCAGGAACGGATCTAGCTGAACACTGTGAGCAGGACGCACTGCACTAAATGTAAATAGCAGGAACGGATCTAGCTGAACACTGTGAGCAGGACGCACTGCACTAAATGTAAATAACAGGAACGGATCTAGCTGAACACTGTGAGCAGGACGCACTGCACTAAATGTAAATAGCAGTAACGGATCTAGCTGAACACTGTGAGCAGGACGCACTGCACTAAATGTAAATAGCAGGAACGGATCTAGCTGAACACTGTGAGCAGGACGCACTGCACTAAATGTAAATTGCAGGAACGGATCTAGCTGAACACTGTGAGCAGGACGCACTGCACTAAATGTAAATAGTCTAGAAGATAACAGGAACGGATCTAGCTGAACACTGTGAGCAGGACGCACTGCACTAAATGTAAATAGCAGGAACGGATCTAGCTGAACACTGTGAGCAGGACGCACTGCATTAAATGTAAATAGTCTAGATAGAAGATAACAGGAACGGATCTAGCTAAACTGAATACAGTGTATATATATATATGCAACACCTGGGATGCATATATATACACAATACACTGTAAGTGCAGCTAACTGACTGACTGTTCTGCCTAATCTATCTAACTCAAATCAAATGACACTGTCTCTCTCTCTCTCTATCTCTCAGCACACCGGAACACACACTACACAGGGCCGCCGTGCAGGCGGCCTTATATAGTGTGGGGTGTGTACTAAATCCCCTGAGCCATAATTGGCCAAAGCCACCCTGGCTTTGGCCAATTACAGCTCTCTCTACTGACGGCGCTGTGATTGGCCAAGCATGCGGGTCATAGTGCATGCTTGGCCAATCATCAGCCAGCAATGCACTGCGATGCCGCAGTGAATTATGGGCCGTGACGCGCCACACGAATTTAGCGCGAACGGCCCATAACGTTCGCAATTCGGCGAACGATCGAACAGCCGATGTTCGAGTCGAACATGGGTTTGACTCGAACACGAAGCTCATCCCTAATTCTGATGGTTTTCTGAAACTCATTTACAGCAACCATATTAAGAGTCTGTCATTCAAGAAGCATTGAACCCAGAGACAGTTGGGCAACAAGTATTTTCTGAAGGAATATACTAATGGCAGCTCCTTTACTTTTTTAAAGGTGTACTTTAATGTGAAAGTTCAGCTAGAGTGACATTCTACATTGAACTAACAGGCCGAATGAGTAATTAGCTTCCTATGTCTCTCAAGTACTGCAGTTCTAGTTAACTTTCACATTATTTCCTCTTGTCATAGAGTCTCACTCTTCTTACTGATCCTGCTGAAATAAAGCTCATCTGAAAGTAAGTGATTTACTATTTAAAACAGCAGCATCTCTGTAGACCTAAAACCTGAAATGTAGACATCTCGCTACTGGGTTTAAGGAATTAATCTATCATTAAAGCAAATATAAACTGATAATACTTCACCTATTCTTAAAACATTGATATTCACAAACTTAATTATATTGTGTTTTTCTTTATTTTCAATGCACATCAAATTGTATAATAGAAAATAATATGACTTGAAGGTGTTCCAAATCAATTACAGTTAGGCAGAGAATGTTCCTGGCCTTATCTTTCCTCTTACATTCCAGTAACTAACTTAGCTTCAGCAAAGTGTGTGGCTTCTCACAGGTTTCCCTAAATACTATAACACATCCCTTTCCTTTAGATAGAAAAAATAATCATTCCTCTTTTGTATGATATCACATGTGAAACATCTGCTTGACAATCATCGTATTCCACTATCCTTATTATAAGAAAAATGGTTTTCTAGAAATCATCGTAATTCTTTCCATGGTGGGTTAGAACAGATTAGACAGCTGCTAAGACATTGCTATTATTCTCAACAATATATTTAATGTCTTTTCTGAGTTACGAGTTATTGAAGAAATAACAGCACCGCCTTTTCATTCTAAAGGTATGTAGGCTTCATTTTCCTGATGAGAGAGATTTACTTGCAAATTATCAGAGCAAATACTATTCATATTTTATTTAATATGTGTTTGTTCTCTGTAGCTGCATGATGAACTGAATGTAGCTTCACTAAAAAAAACCAAAAAAACGAAATGACTAAATACATCTTTTCCAATATAGGAACTCTTAAGATGCTACTATCACTCTTTCCCTAAAGGACTTTCATAGCTAAAATAATGGCGACTTTATATAATAGCAGGCAGAGCAATACAAAGTACAAAATACATATATCATTTGCATTCTGTATGATATCATAATGCAACATGATGCAATCTTAAATTAGACTTTATGCTTTTTAAAGTATGTAATGAAAATTTGTATGTTCTGTAAATACTGTATTTATTGGCGTATAACACTCACTTTTTCACCATGAAAATTGGGTGAAAATAGTGTGTGCGTGTTATACGCCAATACTTCAGTTTTAGCTGCCTCGGAGGGGACAGGGAGGGGGGGGCAAGACGAGCACCATCAGATTACATAAAGTGAGAATCTCCTGTTTACTTGGCAGCCTCTGTAATAGGAACTCCCGTCTCCTGGGCCTCCATTGGACCACTGTTCTGTCTATCATAGGAGATTTTCACTGTATGTAATCTGTATGTAATCTGTCGGCGCTCATCCCGCCCCCCTCCCTGTCCCCTCTGGGCTGCAGATGGGCATCGATCAGGCTGCACTGATGGCAATGGTGAGGCTGCTGCATTGATGGCAATGGTGAGGCTGCATTGATGTGGATTGATGAGGCTGCATTGATGGCACTTGTGAGGCTGCAGATGGGCATTGATCAGGCTGCATTGATGGCAATGGTGAGGCTGCAGATGGGCACTGATCCTTATTTTGCTTCAAAGTTCCTTATTTAAAATTTAAGTTTTTTTCCTGAAACTTCCCTCTTAAAATGAATGTGCGTGTTATATGCCGATAAATACGGTAATTGTATTCTATTTTGTATGTATTGCACATTGCCCTAACTGTGCACACAGCACTAATAATGTTTTCAGTACATGTTTACATTCTTTCAAGTTCTGATTAGAATTAGCCTGCCTATGTAACGCCCCTTGTTACCATAAACGTACAATTGTAATATTAATGTGATACCTACGTAATCATGTATATAGAACCCTTCAATTGCGTCATAAGGCAGAACAGTTATTTGGAAACATGCTGAGTAGGGATGAGCCGAACACCCCCCTGTTCGGTTCGCACCAGAACATGCGAACAGGAAAAAAGTTTGTTCGAACATGCGAACACCGTTAAAGTCTATGGGACACGAACATGAATAATCAAAAGTGCTAATTTTAAAGGCTTATATGCAAGTTATTGTCATAAAAAGTGTTTGGGGACCTGGGTCCTGCCCCAGGGGACATGGATCAATGCAAAAAAAAGTTTTAAAAACAGCCGTTTTTTCAGGAGCAGTGATTTTAATAATGCTTAAAGTCAAACAATAAAAGTGTAATATCCCTTTAAATTTCGTACCTGGGGGGTGTCTGTAGTATGCCTGTAAAGGGGCGCATGTTTCCTGTGTTTAGAACAGTCTGACAGCAAAATGACATTTTGAAGGAAAAAACTCATTTAAAACTACCCGCGGCTATTGCATTGCCGACAATACACATAGAAGTTCATTGATAAAAACGGCATGGGAATTCCCCAAAGGGGAACCCCGAACCAAAATTAAAAAAAAAAAAATGACGTGGGAGTCCTCCTAAATTCCATACCAGGCCCTTCAGGTCTGGTATGGATATTAAGGGGAACCCCGGCCAAAATTAAAAAAAAAAATGACGTGGGGTTCCCCCTAAATTCCATACCAGACCCTTCAGGTCTGGTATGGATTTTAAGGGGAACCCCGCGCCAAAAAAAAAAAAAAAAAACGGCGTGGGGTCCCCCCAAAAATCCATACCAGACCCTTATCCGAGCACGCAACCTGGCAGGCCGCAGGAAAAGAGGGGGGGACGAGAGTGCGGCCCCCCCTCCCTCCTGAACCGTACCAGGCCACATGCCCTCAACATTGGGAGGGTGCTTTGGGGTAGCCCCCCAAAACACCTTGTCCCCATGTTGATGAGGACAAGGGCCTCATCCCCACAACCCTGGCCGGTGGTTGTGGGGGTCTGCGGGCGGGGGGCTTATCGGAATCTGGAAGCCCCCTTTAACAAGGTGACCCCCAGATCCCGGCCCCCCCCCTGTGTGAAATGGTAAGGGGGTACATAAGTACCCCTACCATTTCACGAAAAAAGTGTCAAAAATGTTAAAAATGACAAGAGACAGTTTTTGACAATTCCTTTATTTAAATGCTTCTTCTTTCTTCTATCTTCCTTCATCTTCTGGTTCTTCTGGCTCTTCTGGTTCTTCTGGTTCTTCCTCCGGCGTTCTCGTCCAGCATCTCCTCCGCGGCGTCTTCTGTCTTCTTCTCCTCGGGCCGCTCCGCACCCATGGCATGGGGGGGAGGCTCCCGCTCTTCTCTTCTTCTCTTCTTCTCTTCTTCTTTTCTTCTTTTCTTCTCTTCTTCTCTTCTTCTCTTCTTCATTTTCTTCTCCGGGCCGCTCCGCAATCCATGCTGGCATGGAGGGAGGCTCCCGCTGTATGACGGCGCTCCTCGTCTGACAGTTCTTAAATAACGGGGGGGCGGGGCCACCCGGTGACCCCGCCCCCCTCTGACGCACGGTGACTTGACGGGACTTCCCTGTGGCATTCCCCGTGATGTCACAGGGAAGTCCCGTCAAGTCACCGTGCGTCAGAGGGGGGTGGGGTCACCGGGTGGCCCCGCCCCCCCCGTTATTTAAGAACTGTCAGACGAGGAGCGCCATCACACAGCGGGAGCCTCCCTCCATGCCAGCATGGATTGCGGAGCGGCCCGGAGAAGAAAATGAAGAAGAGAAGAAGAGAAGAAAAGAAGAAGAGAAGAAGAGAAGAGCGGGAGCCTCCCCCCCATGCCATGGGTGCGGAGCGGCCCGAGGAGAAGAAGATAGAAGACGCCGCGGAGGAGATGCTGGACGAGAACGCCGGAGGAAGAACCAGAAGAGCCAGAAGAGCCAGAAGAGCCAGAAGAACCAGAAGATGAAGGAAGATAGAAGAAGCATTTAAATAAAGGAATTGTCAAAAACTGTCTCTTGTCATTTTTAACATTTTTGACACTTTTTTCGTGAAATGGTAGGGGTACTTATGTACCCCCTTACCATTTCACACAGGGGGGCCGGGATCTGGGGGTCACCTTGTTAAAGGGGGCTTCCAGATTCCGATAAGCCCCCCGCCCGCAGACCCCCACAACCACCGGCCAGGGTTGTGGGGATGAGGCCCTTGTCCTCATCAACATGGGGACAAGGTGTTTTGGGGGGCTACCCCAAAGCACCCTCCCAATGTTGAGGGCATGTGTCCTGGTACGGTTCAGGAGGGAGGGGGGGCCGCACTCTCGTCCCCCCCTCTTTTCCTGCGGCCTGCCAGGTTGCGTGCTCGGATAAGGGTCTGGTATGGATCTTTGGGGGGACCCCACGCCGTTTTTTTTTTTTTTTTTTGGCGCGGGGTTCCCCTTAAAATCCATACCAGACCTGAAGGGTCTGGTATGGAATTTAGGGGGAACCCCACGTCATTTTTTTTTTTAAATTTTGGCCAGGGTTCCCCTTAATATCCATACCAGACCTGAAGGGCCTGGTATGGAATTTAGGGGGACCCCCACGTCATTTTTTTTTTTTAATTTTGGTTCGGGGTTCCCCTTTGGGGAATTCCCATGCCATTTTTATCAATGAACTTCTATGTGTATTGTCGGCAATGCAATAGCCGCGGGTAGTTTTAAATGAGTTTTTTCCTTCAAAATGTCATTTTGCTGTCAGACTGTTCTAAACACAGGAAACATGCGCCCCTTTACAGGCACACTATAGACACCCCCCAGGTACGAAATTTAAAGGGATATTACACTTTTATTGATTGACTTTAAGCATTATTAAAATCACTGCTCCTGAAAAAACGGCCGTTTTTAAAACTTTTTTTTGCATTGATCCATGTCCCCTGGGGCAGGACCCAGGTCCCCAAACACTTTTTATGACAATAACTTGCATATTAGCCTTTAAAATTAGCACTTTTGATTTCTCCCATAGACTTTTAAAGGGTGTTCCGCGGCATTCGAATTTGCCGCGAACACCCCAAATTGTTCGCTGTTCGGTGAACTTGCGAACAGCCAATGTTCGAGTCGAACATGAGTTCGACTCGAACTCGAAGCTCATCCCTAATGCTGAGCGTATCTTTTATGTCTGTTCCCTACTGCAGTAGTTATTATTAATTTGGAACCACTAATCAATATGAGGATAGGAGTTGCCTAATCACCAATTTAACCGAGTCAAGTAATAGGGATGTTTTGGAGTACCCTATAAATGCCCAACTTGACCTGCTTTAGGGAACATCCAATTTGTTTGTTTTTTGACATTCTTTATTTAAACAAAGGAGTACACCTCATACATACAGTACATACAGAAAAGCAATGTGCAAATCAAATTATTTTAGAAGAACAGAGAAAGAAGCATGATAATTGTGCAGGTTAGAAGGCATCTGTTGGCTTACACAGCTCAATGCTATCTGAGGTTCCACATACATTCTAAAGTACCAATAATGAAACAAAGATATATTCCCAGTGTGTAGGTGTCTCCAGATTTTTATTTGAGAAACAAGAAAATCTATAGTTGGGAAGATACCCCAGCGTAGCAGAAGGAATAGATGCTAGTATAGAAGAGAAGAGGAGGAAGAGTAAAACAGTCTTCTGGTCACGGTCCACAGCCCCTGGACTGTGTTCGGTCGAGGCTGAGTTTGGGATTTGGGTGAAAGGAGGGGGAAAAAAAAGGGAAGGAGGGGGAAAGAGACCAGAATGATATGAGGGAAAGAGTAGGGTAAGAAAAGATGAAATGATAATAAGAAGGGATCCATTAATAAGCATCATCTATAATCAGAAAAAAATTATGGTTCAAGATACCATCCCATACTTCTCCCCGTCACAACTCCGAGACATGAGGGATAAAAATGTAAAAGGACTATTGTCCAAGCAAACAGTAATCAAGGACTCACAGCTATTGATTGTATCTGGAAGAGTACTTACAGTTATTCCAGTAAAACCATTTCTGGTTTATTTCAGAGGTCCTATCCCCAAGGGCCACCATAGAGGCCCTCCATTTCCTGGATATCATTTACTCTGGCAAGCCACTGTCCCACAGTCAGAGGAGAGCTACTTTTCCAAACACAGGGGATGCAGGCCTTAAACAGGAACAGGTGCACCTGAGCTACTACCTCCTGTGCAATGCCTGGTGGGCCTTAAGAACACAGCACCCAGCCTGTGAAGTCTCTGTAAACCTCCATATAGTCCATGCAAAAAAGGAGAAAGGCTGGTACCATGGAAGATGGTTAAAACATAATTTTATTATTGTATGTGAACAACAGTCAAAAAGAAAGCCTACGCGTTTTGGCTGTAAGGCATTAATCATGGCTAACAAATAAGTGACACAAAACACCTTAAATAGTGTAGACTAAATCACATTGTCAACCCCAAGGGCCACATGACCCCCAACAAAAAGGGGTGACTACAAATATCAAAACATACAAAAGAAAAGAACTATAAGCATACAATTGTACATGAATGTATATAAAAACATGTATCACAAAAATAATAAAATAAAAAGGGAACAGCTTTAAATATTATGAAAATGTTGTTGAAAAAGTATACTAAAAAAGTATATACCTCCAGATGTCTGTTTCTATTTAAATTTCTTATTTGTATGTGTTAGGTGGTCATTCTGGCTTCTACTTTTTTAGTATACTTTTTCATCATACTTTTTCATTATATTTAATATTGTTCCTTTTTTATTTTTATTATTTTTGTGAAATATGTTTTTATATACATTCATGTAAATTGTATACTTATAGTGCTCTTCTTTTGTATGTTTTGATATTTGCCTCCACTCCTTTTTTGGGGTCATGTGACCCTTGGGGTCAGCCATGTGATTTAGTCTACACTATTTTGTTTAAAAATGTTTTTATTGGGGTATAACATAAAGACAGGGTGTACAAGCACTGTGAGGACAGTAAGTACATTCAAAGAGTAGAATAAGACATCTCACATGTTACCTTTAAGATATACTAATACAATACACAATGAACCCATTAATTGGGAAAGAAAAAAGGATGCCAGATTCGGCAGTATATTGTACATAATAAAGTAAGCATCACAAGTACCTACCGAGCAAATTATATCTAACAACTGTTAGTTCAACTGTGCATCTGAGGCAGGAACTGAGGGATCCTTGAGTCTGTTGCTAAGCAGGTGGGTTGTCCAGATGTTCCATTTACGGTTGAAAATGTGCATGGAGTCCAGGAGAGTATGGTGTATTCTTTCCATTATCCTAATGGACTCCATGCGTAGAATCACCTGCGACCATGATACATGGGGGCGTTTCCAATTCATTGCGATTGCCCATTGGATAGCGCTAAAAAGAGTGTGGACTAATTTCTGTTGTGGGGGGGACTGCTGGGAGCTCTGCAAACAACAGACACATTTGATAAGTCAAGGTAACAGATACTCCAGATAGTAGGGCTATGAGAGAGGCTGTTTTTTGCCAAATGATTCCTAAAACCTTACAACTCCAGAATGTGTGCAAGAGCGTACCCCTGTCCTGGCATCCTCTAAAACATGTGCCAGGAACCAGTGGGTATATTCTGTGAAGGAGATCTGGGGTGTAGTACCAGCGGGTGTGTAGTTTGAGTACCATTTCCTTTATGGATGGATAGAGAGTGTACATTTGTGCATGTTGTCAATTAGGGATGAGCCAAACACCCCTCTGTTTGGTTCGCACCAGAACATGCAAACAAGCAAAAAAAAATTAGTTTGAACACGCGAACACCGTTAAAGTCTATGGGACACGAACATGAATAATCAAAAGTGCTAATTTTAAAGGCTTATATGCAAGTTATTGTCATAAAAAGTGTTTGGGGACCTGGGTCCTGCCCAGGGGACATGGATCTATGCAAAAAATGTTTTTTTAAATGCCCGTTTTTTTGGTAGCAGTGATTTTAATAATGCTTAAAGTGATACAATTAAAGTGTAATATTCCTTTAAATTTCGTACCTGGGGGGTACCTGGGGGGTGTCTATAGTATGCCTGTAAAGGGGCGCATATTTCCCGTGTTTAGAACAGTCTGACAGCAAAATGACATTTCAAAGGAAAAAAGTCATTTAAAACTACTCGCGGCTATTAATGAATTGCCGGTCCGACAATACACATAAAAGTTCATTGATAAAAACGGCATGGGAATTCCCCACAGGGGAACCCCGAACCAAAATTAAAAAAAAATGACGTGGGGGGTCCCCCTAAATTCCACACCAGGCTCTTCAGGTCTGGTATGGATATTAAGGGGAACCCCGGCCAAAATGAAAAAAAAAAAATGGCGTGTGGTCCCCCTCAAAATCTATACCCTTCAGGTCTGGTATGGATTTTAAGGGGAGCCCCGCGCCAAAATTAAAAAAAAAATGGCGTGGGGTCTCCCCAAAAATCCATACCAGACCCTTATCCGAGCACGCAACCTGGCAGGCCGCAGGAAAAGAGGAGGGGACGAGAGAGCACCCCCCCTCCTGAACCGTACCAGGCCACATGCCCTCAACATTGGGAGGGTGTTTTGGGGTAGCCCCCCAAAACACCTTGTCCCCATGTTGATGGGGACAAGGGCTTCATCCCCACAACCCGTGCCCGGAGGTTGTGGGGGTCTGCAGGTGGGGGCTTATCAGAATCTGGAAGCCCCCTTTAACAAGGGGACCCACAGATCTGGCCCTCCCCCCTGTGTGAAATGGTAAGGGGGTACAAAAGTACCCCTACCATTTCACAAAAAGTGTCAAAAATGTTAAAAATGACAAGAGACAGTTTTTGACAATTCTTTTATTTAAATGCTTCTTCTTTCTTCTATCATCTATCTTCTATCTACCTTCGGTTTCTTCCTCCATCTTCTTCTTCTTCTGGTTCTTCTGGTTCTTCTGGTTCTTCCTCCTGTGTTCTCGTCCGGCATCTTCCTCCGCGGCTCCGTCTTCTTCTTCCTTTCGTCTTCTGGGCCACTCTGCATCCAGCATGGTGGGAGGCTCCCGCTGTTTAACGCTTCTCCTCTTCTGACAGTTCTTAAATAACCGAGGGCTGGGCCACCTTGTGACCCCGCCCCCTCTGACGCACGGGGACTTCCCTGTCTGCCCCCCTCTGACATCACAGGGAATGCCACAGGGAAGTCCCCGTCAAGTCCTCATGCGCCAGAGGGGGGCGACCCCATGCCATTTTTCTTTTTAATTTTGGTGCGGGGTTCCCCTTAAAATCCATACCAGACCTGAGGGGTCTGGTATAGATTTTGAGGGGGACCCCACGCCATTTTTTTTAAATTTTGGCCAGGGTTCCCCTTAATATCCATACCAGACCTGAAGGGCCTGGTATGGAATTTAGGGGGACCCCCACGTCATTTTTTTTTTTTAATTTTGGTTCGGGTTTCCCCTGTGAGGAATTCCCATGTTGTTTTATCAATGAACAGCTTCTATCCATAACCGAGTGGGCAACTAGGTTAAAATCCCCCCGATTAGTAAGTGGGGAGAGTGGAACCTGTCTAGGACCTGAAAGAAATTTTAAAAAGATGTAGCCTGTGATGCGTTAGGCGCATAAACCGAGGCCAAGGTTATTTGTTTATCCTGTATTAAGCCTTTGACTATCACAAAGCGACTCTTTGGATCCCTATATATTTGTTGGGTCTGAAACATCACTGAGTTTTAAATGAGGATAGCTGCCCCTCTTGACCTGTACTCATAGGTGGAGAAGTAACATTGTCTGAATGTTTTGTCTAAATATGATGGGTGGTTATTGGTGGAGAAATGCGTCTCTTGAAGTAGGAGGATATCAGCTCCTAGAGATTTGTAAGCTTTAAATGCTTTTCTCCTCTTTTGGGGGGCATTAAACACCTTTATATTGTGGGAGATTACTTTGAGACCCATGGTATATTCATGGTGGGAGATTGAGGATCAGAGGGGAGTCCAGGCCGAGAGGGGCCCCCAAACAGCAGTACACATCACCCCTGGGAGTACATACAACAAGTATAAGAAACCCGTTAAGGGGATTTTCAGTATCTGATAGACACAACTGGAGGAATATCGACATTTTTATCACATTTATGGAATCAACTGGGGTTGGTAGCATAAAAAGAATTAGAAAAAAAAAGCAGAGAACAAAAAAACTGTAAAACTAGTAACCATAAAACTGGGCCATAGAATGGCAATGCATAGTCTTGGGGGGTCAAAGGGGAAGACTCCCCAATGACCCAAAGAGTAATGTCCATTTGGACCAAGGGGTCCAACACTCTAAACTCGTGGTCCATAGACTGCATATATTGAAATTTATTGTGTTTAAATACCTGTGAGGGGCCCACCAGCTCGGACACCACTAAGCAGATGAGAGGCCAACAGGCCCCAAACGGTGTAGGGTGGAGGGACAATCAAGTGGACGCAACTACAAATCTGCAATGAGCCGGGAGAGTCCGGGTGCTTCAAAGCATGGCGGGAGTGATCCATTGTACTTAACCTTGAAAAAGGGACAAAAAACAAACAGAGGAAAGAAAAGTAAAAATGAGAAGAGCAGTTAGTCTCGATGTTGATCCCGGCGATCTCTTCTGGGAGGTCGGGTGGCCCAAATAGCTGAATGACGAGGAGTGGATGGCATCCTGGGCAGGGCCGCTGCATCTAGGAGGCGTAGCTTTACCAACAGTTCCTTGCCTTCTGCGATCGTGGTAACGGTGGAAGTTGTGCCATTATGAGGAACCTGGAGCTTAAATGGGAATCCCCATTGGTAGCAGATATTTGCAGACTGGAGGACAGACGTAACTTATTTCATCTTCCTGCGCTTGTCCAGGGTAGTGGGGGAGATATCCGGGTATATTTGAATGGGGGTTCTCTCCAAGCGAATGTTGGGAGTGTTCCTTGAGGCCCTGAGGATGTCCTATTTAATTAGGAAGTCCTTGAGGCAAAGCACTATATCTCTAGGGGGCTTCTCAGGAGGAGGGGGTGAGCGCAGGGCCCTGTGGATCCTGTCACAGGAAAAGGCTGAAAGAGGGGAGTCGGGTAAGAGGGACTGAAATAGCTTCTGGATCGCAGGTAGTAAATTGGTCACAGACTCCGGTACTCCCCGCACCCTAAGATTGTTACATCTGTTCCTGTTGTCCAGGTCCTCAATGTGGGCTTGAAGCTGCAGGACTGTCTCGGACAAGGACTCATGCTCTTTTCTGAGATCTGAGCAAACCAGGGTCAGCTCATCATGCTTAGTCTCTAATAAGTCAGTTCTGCTGCCCAGAGCTGCAATCTCCAGAGAAAAGGTGTTAGTATATTTGTGCAGCTCTGATTGAAATTTCTGGGCAATTTTGTCATACATCAGGGTAAGACTTTCATCCAGATCAGCCTTGGTAAGTTGCAATGAATACTCACAATCTCCCAGGTAGTGTGACGGTGAGGAGGCTGCAGTTGTAAGTGACTTTTGGGCCGGTTTGCTGCGGCGATTTTTCGGCCCTGGCATGCACTAGATGTTCTGCCAGGGGTGCAGGGAGGAATCAGCAAGAAAAACTGTGGATATAGCCCCAGGGAAATGCTGTTCGTCTCCACAGCTCACAGAGCTCTCAGTCCTTGCTTCCTTCCTGGATCGCGCCGTGCATGTGCCCTAGTCTACACTATTTTTTTTTTTTTTTTATAATTTATTTATTTTTCTTTTATATAAACAGGAGAGAAATGAACAATCCTTCTGTATATTACATTCCATTTCTGCACATACAGCCAGACAAGAAACAAACAAAAAAAAAATACATGATAATAACTCGTTACATTCCATTCCTTCTACTCCTGTCTGTTTCTAATATATTATCCAATAAAGATGGATAAAAGAATGAAACCAAATAAACATAAAGAGATCACAAAAGAGGCAAAGAATACAAAGAAATAAGAGGAGTAATCTTCCTCTCTCATTTTCGCCCTCCATGTTGTTGCTTCTTGCCACGTCAGGAGGGGAGTGCTATCCCCCAGACCCGGCCATAATACTCCAACTACCTCTCAGCATTCCGACTGCAATTCCTATTTATAGTCTATTTCCCCCTCCTTTCCTTACCCCCCTCCCAAAAAAAAAAAAACATTTAACTTTCCTCCTCCCCCCCTCCCCCCCCTTTAATTTGTATCAATTCGTTTTTTCCCTTCCTTCGAAGAAATAAAACAGTTCCATGGCGACCACGTTTTTAAATAAATTTCCCTTTTTTTCTAGTTGTCCAGACTAGATCTTCCATCCTCTTTACTTCCTCTACTTTCCTAAGCCACATACTCACTGTAGGGGGTTGTGCCTGTTTCCACTTAAGCGGGATGCATGCTTTAGCTGCATTCACCAAATGACACAAAATAGAGTTCCTATATATTTTCCACGGAATTTCTGACAGATGCAAATAGAAAAAAGCTGGGTCTTCCTGTATTTCCACATCGCTAAATTTTTGAATTATCTCCCGGACCTCCCTCCAAAATGTTCTCACTCTGGGACAAGACCAAAAAACATGTAACAAAGTCCCCTGTTCTATCTGGCATTGCCAGCATCTATCTGATGCATTCAGGAAACATTTTTGAAGTTTATCTGGAGTTCTGTACCATTGTGAAATTATTTTATAATTAATTTCCTGTATTTTGGTACATATTGCTGTCTTAAATATTGCATGTATCATATTTGTTTTTTGTTCCTCCGAAAAGGTCCTCCCCAAATCTGTTTCCCATTTCCGGAGGAAAGGTAACTGATAGTTCTCTGATGGTTTAATCAACAACGCATACATTCTGGAGACAGCATGCTTTATTGGTTCAGTCTCCATACAATATTTCTCAAGTGGTAACAGATTCCGATCCAGAGGACTTGGCGGTACCCTAGTACATAGATAATGTCGTAGTTGTACCGCCGACCAAAAATCTAATTGGAAGGGGCCATTTCTGTCTACCAATTCCTGCACTGTTGGCCATCTGCCAGATCTCAGAAAATGCGATGCCTGGTACAGTCCCCGTTTAATCAGGACGTCAAAAGGTCCTTTTTGTGTTCCTAATATGAATTGCGTGTTCCCCAATATAGGTACTAAGGGTGATTCCTAGGTTGATAACTTACCCTTAAATAAGAGGTTATAACAGACACGGAGGGTAGGTCCTATTGTTGGGTGTGTCTTAGTTTTAGATGCCAACTCCTTAAAACACCAAGGGGCCCTATACAGTAATTCCCCACTCTGCGCTTGCTCCAATCCTGGCCAGATTTTAAGTTCTCCATGTCGGCACCAATCCAACAGGCGGCCCAGATGTACTGCCTGGTAATATTTATATATATCTGGGACAGCCAGCCCCCCCCCCGTTTTGTTTTGGTAGGGACAACAGTGTCCTCCTGATCCTAGGATGTTTGTGTGCCCAGATGAATTTTGTAAATAATGTTTGTATATTTCTAAAGAATCTTTTAGGGATTGCAATTGGGATTGCCTGAAGGAGGTACAGAATCTTTGGTAGAATATTCATCTTAATTATATTGCTTCTTCTAAACCAGGAATGTAATCCCTTATGCCATCTCTCCAATAAACCTCGCACCTTTTTTAACGCTGGCGGGAAATTAAGCTCATATGTTTTAGAAGGGTCCACTGCTATACAAGTCCCTAGATACTTCAGGAATTGATCTGCCCATTTAAATTTATAATTTGCTTTTAATGACATCATCATTTCTTTCGGGACAGCTACCACCAATGCCTCTGATTTAGAGAAATTTATCTTGAAAAAGGACAGTGTACTGTATGTCTCAATTTCTCTAAATAAGTTTGGGAGTGAGATTATGGGATTGGTCATTGGGAAGAGCATATCATCTGCATATGCTGCAACTTTATGTTGAGTTCCTCCTACCGTTATTCCCCAAATATCCTTATTAAGCCAAATTCTACATAACAGAGGTTCCAGTATCAGTGCAAACAATAAAGGGGACAGTGGGCATCCCTGCCTTGTCCCATTCCTTATCGCAAATGGGGGGGAGACTACTCCGTTTACCTTCACTTGAGCTTTAGGTTCTTTATACATGCCTGCAATCCATCTAATCATTTTCCCTCCCAGTTTTATGTGACGAAGGACTGCAAACATGAACCCCCATCCCACCCTATCAAATGCCTTCTCTGCGTCTGTTCCTAGGAACACACACTGAGTCTTAGTTGAGTTTGCTATATGCATCAAATTCAGGGTTTTGATGGTATTATCCCTTGCTTCTCCTGTTGGAACAAACCCTACCTGATCCTGATGGATCAGGAAGGGTAATTGCTGTTGTAGTCTTAAGGCTATAATTTTACTGAATATTTTTAGATCCGCATTCAATAAGGATATTGGCCTATAATTTCCACATTGCTTTGGATCCTTTCCTTCTTTTGGAATCACCGCTATCATAGCTCTTAATGTCTCTGAATGGAAAGAGGCTCCCTCCCCCAGCTCATTAAACATTTTAACCAGATAGGGTCCCAATATTGATGAGAATAACTTATAGTACTGGGCCGAGAGCCCATCTGGTCCTGGTGCCTTCCCCATTTTTGCTAATCTTATTCCTCTCTGTACCTCTTCTAAAGTAATTGGCGAGTCCAACTCCTCCTGCGCACTAGTTGTCAGGCACGGCATTCCACTTGCTTTTAGATACTCCCCCATCACTGTTCGATCTGGTGCGTCCATATTCAAATTGTAAAGTGAAGAGTAGAACTTGCCAATCACTTTGGCTATCTGTCCAGCCATCCCACCCTCCTCCCCATCTCTTTTCCTCACTGAGGGAATAAACGTCCTTGCATACATTTCACCTAATGCGCCTGCAAGTTGCCTGCCACATTTATTGCCCGACTCGTAGTTACATTTACGTCTTTTGCAATTTGTACAATTGTACAATTTGTACAATTTGTAATGCCATTTTGGCTCTATATTGTAATAGATCAGTTACTTGTCTACGGGTATTTAATAATTCTCGTTCCACTTCTGCAGTCTGAGCATGTTTATGTTGTGCCTCTAAGCCTTGGATTTTGGACAGTAGCATAGTTAATTTGGCTTCCCTCTCCTTCTTTATTCTTGCTCCGTGTTTTATCAGTACTCCCCGTATTACTGCTTTATGTGTTTCCTAGATTACTCCCGGGGGGCGTTCTGAATTATCGTTCATCTGGAAAAACCATTCTATTTCCCTCTGGACGTCCTCCCTTACTATGGGATCCTGAAGAAGGCTTTCATTACGTTTCCATAGCCTCGTGGATGTATGGTGTCTGTCTGTCAAGTTGTATTTTAAAAAGATTGGCGCATGATCTGACCATGTGATTAAACCAATAGAGGCCTCACTTACTGAGTGTAATTGTTTGTGTGGTACAAAAAAAAATCAATACGTGAGTATACTCTATACTCTATGTGGGTTGGAAAAGAAAGTATAATCTTTTTCCCTTAGATGGAATAATCGCCACACATCTACCATTCTTGCCTCTGCCATTGCTTGGGAAATGCCCTTCCTTACTTTAGGTGTCACTGAAGATACTCCTGTTGAAGTATCTTCTTTGGGTATCAGGGGTACATTTAGATCTCCTCCCATAATCAACTGTCCTTCTTTGAACCCCATGAGTTTTTCTACTATATTTTTAACAAAAATATCTTGCTGGGAGTTTGGGGCATAGTATGAAGCCAGCGTCACTGCCTCCCTACCAATGGTTCCCTTTATGAACAAATATCTTCCTTTTACATCTATCATGGAATCTTTATAATTCCAGGCCACTGTATTTGATATCATAATAGATACTCCCTTGGTTTTGGATTCAGCGTTACAACGGTGGTACACCATAGAATAATCTCTACTTCTTAAAGCGGGGGTCCACCTATCTATCGTTTTTTTTTTTTTTGGAGTTCATTCACAAACTTTTCTTCTCATGATTTTCTACTCATATGTTCTGTGTAATAAGTCCGCCTGTGTCCGATTTCGTTGTAAAGAATAACTTAAAAAAAATTCACTGAAGGCGGTTTCCATCTTCATTGTGGGCATTTGAAGCCCACAAGCATGTATTTCCTGGATGCTGTGAATGCTGTGCTCCCAGCATTCACCGAGATGTTGTGATGACGCTGTTGCACAATGCATGCTGGGAAGCCTGAGACTAGCTCCCAGGGGACTGTGGGAGGTCTGGGAGAGGCTAGAAACACGCCTACTCCCATGGGAGGAAAACCAAGAAGTGCTAAGAAGATTAGAAAAAAAGGTAATTACGGCGATTTAAATTTTTTTACACAGCATGTCAGCATCTAGGCAAGGAAGAGAATGCATAGAGATAATGTTCAAAATTTGGGTGGAACCCCGCTTTAACAGAGGAAGGTTATTTTCTTTAAAGTGTGTTTCTTGTATTACTGCAATATCTATATGCAGTCTCCTTAAGTCCTAAAGTAATGTACGTCTTTTTTCCAGAACATTTAGTCCCTTAACCTTAAAGGACATTACAGAAAGGTTTTCCATTTTCTCCTACTCCACCACCAACTCCACAATTTTGTACCCAAGAAGTAGGTTCTTTCCTCACTAATCCCTTATGAGGGTCTGCGTTCCAAAGATGCAGATGATAGTAAGGGAGATGGAGGGAGGAGGGGAGAGGAGAGGGGGGGGAGGAGGGGGAAAAAAAAAACCCAGTTCACTAAAAATGTAAAATAATTCCCTTCCCACTAAAGGGCCTCGAGACGGTCGTTTACCTTTGACCCCCCCGAAGATTGCTAAAGCACTACTGCTTTTAGCACTCAATTTCTGGATCTACGGCAATTTGAGTGTTGGCCTATTAGGGGGTTATGGTTGAGCACAGCTGCTCCAGTCCAAGCCTTCCGAGCCTACTCCACCAATATTAAAATAGCACACTTTGCTTATTCTCTGTACCATTTCCACTATAACTTCCTAGTGAGTCAAAAAAAAAAAAAAAGGGGTGGTGAGACCGGAGCGGAGGAAAAGTAACAATTCACCAATTCAATAATTCCTTACATCTTCTGTATTCCTCTATCCCTCTCTCTTGTACAACAGCCTACGTCTTATTTTACCCCCTTATCTTATATCTCCATTATACAATATGGGCACATGGACTCTTTATTATCTGTTCATTCCTTTCCTTATATTCAACATTCACCTAATTACATTACAGTGGGGTGCTCAATAAAAAGAAGATGGGAGGATCATTTAACAATAATCCCACTACTCTCTTTAATAAATAGGGATGGCGGGAGTAGGGCACAGATACTCCCCCCTCTACATTTGTGTATTATTATGTATTCTTTTATATATTCTATTCATTGTGTACCACTAACAAAAAAAAAAAAAACAAATACCAGTTACCCAAATAAAATATTAAATGAATTCCTTGTGACCTCCCCTTACCCTACCCCCCAATACTCCCAGTCTCTACTTCCATTCCCTATCCTCCCTCCCCTTCGTATTAGTGTCTACCCCTGTGTTTTATTCCTCTTGTGCATTGATCCTATCTCCTCCTCTTCCTGTTATACCTACCTCCTAACCTTTCTATTGTTCTGATTCCCCTAAGTACGATCACTGCACGTACTGTACAGTGAATACAGTGAAAAAAAAAAAAAAAAAAAACAGTGACATAACAGTGATATAACAGAAATATAACAGTGATAAAACAGTGATATAAAACATTGCAAACCAGCTTATTCAAATCACACCTTGCTAATTATCCCTTACCCCTTATGTGTTAGGAGAAAAAAAAGAGAAAAAAAAAAGAAGGAAAAAAGGGGTATGTTCCTTAAATCCCCCGCCCTCACCACTCCACCAATTCCTTTAATTATTCCCAATGATTCTACCTTTTTCTTTCATTTCTCACTCAATCTTCCAATCACCTTCTTTCACCTTTCATACTACTTCTATTCCCTGTGTTATTAATTATTTTTATATTATTCCCATGTCCATGTGTCCATATATCTTCCCCATTCTCTTCATGGATAGCCTTGGCTTAGTCTCTAATTGATTTGTTATTTCAATCAGCCCACTAACCCAAATATATGGAAGAAAGAAAGAAAAAAAAAAAAAAGTGTATACATATCCAGGGATAAAAGGGAGAAAACAAAAACGTGGGTGGTTCCTGCAGTTTCTTCTGGAGTTCCTGGAGTACCTAAAGCTACTACCTTCTCATACTAATGCCAGAAAAAACAAACATACTATTGTCTCTCCCCACCACTCTTCCTGTATGGCATCAGTATGGCATTAGTTTTATGTCTGCGGCAATGGTAATCACCAATTCGGTACCTCGAACGGTTCCACATTTAAGAAAGCAAACAATTTTGGGAGGTCACTATGTACTCATAAGATAAATGTTAGCAGGCCCTTCCTTATTGCTACTGTCAAAGGATACTTCCATCTATACGTGCCCCTTTCTTTCCATACACTGTCTAACACAGGACGGAGCAGGGCTCTACGTCGCAGTGTCGCTCGAGATAGATCAGGTAATATCTTCACCACAGTCCCTTCTATTTCAATAGTACCTGCCTCCCATGCTCTCCGGAGCAAGGTCTCCCTATGTGTATATCGGTGGAGGTGGCAAATAATGTCTCGGGGTGTCTGAGGGTCTGATGATCTTGGGCCCATCGCCCTATGCACCCTATCCAAGTCCATGTTAGCAGGGATTTTACCCTCTAATATTTTATGGAAAATACCCATTACCTTCTCCTTGAGGTTCTCCTGTTCTATGGCTTTTGGGACCCCTCTGAGCCGCAAATTTCATTGGTGGCTTCGGTCCTCAAGATCTTCGATCTGCAGGTGCATATCTGCCACCATCTCCTCATGTGCCTCTCTCTCCCTTTCCAACGCCTCCACTCTTTCCTCTAAAGAGGACACTGTTTCCTCAACTATTGTAAGGAGGTCTGTTATCTGTTTTATCTCGGTGTGTACCTGTTGCATCTCCATGCGGTGTGCTGTTTCCACTTTGTGAATGAGGGCCTCAATGTCTATTTTTGTAGGAAGGGCCTGTATTAGGGACACTAAATCCTCCTCCATAACATGCTGCTCCTGCCGGGGAAGTATCATTTCAGGGGCTCTTTCAACCCTCCGTGCTTGTGGTGTACTTGCCATTTCCCCGCCTCCTTCTCCCAGGACGGCTTTGTCCGCTCTCACTTGCTCCGCTCTTACTGGCCCCACTCCCTTCAGGCTTGCTAATCTAGTATCTGGTTTCTGTTCCTGTAAGGCTGAGAAATGTTGTTTGATTCCCAGCTGTATGTCACTATTCCTCGCTGCCTTGCGGGAAGTCTTGGTGTCCCGCTGTTTAGCTGAGCTCATGCCGAAAAATCCAGCCTCGGTGACTCTGTCTCAGCTCACTATCTCACTCTGCCTTGCTGTATCTGGTGGGGTGCTTGGAACTTGTGTGATGTACGTCCTCACTCAGCCATACTCAGGCCACCCCCTCAAAGGTTATCTCTTAAACAATATGATTTCTTAGTGAGTTTTCCTGGACCCTATAATATGCATCCACTCAGACTATTTTTGATCAAATTTGGACAGGCATCTGCCAGCAGCCTGTTGACATACTATTCTTAAGACAACTGAATTATAGTCCCTGAGTCAGTCACACAGTCCAGCAAACCGACAAGCGGTTATGATGGTTATTATAACAAATATCTGGAAGCAAGTTTCATATACTTAGCATAACTCCTTAATTTGCTGATAATATAATTGTATAATATAGTACCACAGAGCTGTGCTTTTGAGATCCTGGATATAACTGGATTCTTGTATGGTCAAGTTGTTGCTAGAGCAATATAACATACAAAACACCATATAGTGCTTTATAATACTGTTGAAATAAATTTCAGAGTTTTCAGAGTGATCTCCAGGGTAACACTAGATGGCGCTAGATAGCACTGAATAATGAATCCTATACGTTCTGAGTTCACTGACCCAGCTTATATAACAGCATGTATGATAACATTGCCAGTCTATAGAGTGTTATGTAAATTAAATTATACAAATTGTATATGAGTCACTAACTTTTCACAGCCTGAAACCAGTCCTCCAAGCACTGCTTTTAGCACAGGCAATCACATATACTGGAACCTTGTCCTCAGATCCAGCTAATCAAGCAGGCAGACAGGCGGCTTCTCCCCTCACTTCCCCCCTCCTCCTGATCTCAGAGACCAGCTTCAGATTCCAAGGAACTGCATATAAGTCTACACTATTTAAGCTGTTTTGTGTCACTTATTTGTTAGCCATGATTAAGGCCTGATGGCCGAAACGCATTGGCTTTTTTCTTATTAAATTTCAATTGGCAGCCTCTATTAAGATAGGTATCTTTATATAGTGGAAGATTATCGTTAACCAAACGTTTCCACTGGACATTTGTGGGGGGATAGGGCTTCTTCCATTGAAATGTTATGGTTTTCCTAGCGTAAAATAGAAGCAAGCCAATCATCGTGCGTTTAGCTACAGCAGGAACTAATTTTTTTATAAGGCCCAACATACAAATCTCCATAGACAGTGGTAGATTAGTGGATGCAATTTTATTGATTAGGCCTAGTACCTCCCCCCAGAATTGTTGTATCTTTGGACAATGCCAAAAGATATGGGAAAAATCTCCGGGGGTGTAGCTACATCTCCAACACTTAGGGGAGTGGGCAGGATTTATCAAATGAAGTCTGTGGGGAGTGAAATACGCCCGGTGGACTATTTTAAATTGGACTAACTTGTCACGTATAGAGACTAGCGAACTAAAAGGGAAGTCCCAAACACCATCCCAATCTTCGCCACTCAAAGCTGGAATGTCACGCTGCCAACGGGACAAAAGGCCGTCCAACGGAGGCAAGGACTCATAGATTAAATGCTGATATATGTGAGATATAGGTTTTTTTGTACAACCGGATCTAAGAGTAGTCTCCAGTTTAGACTGTATTAATATACAGGACGAACGTGGGAATTGGGCTTCGAAAGCATGCGAAAGTTGAAGATAACGGAACTGATAGTGCTGCGGAAGATTATACTGGGAGGAAAGCTGACAAAAAGAAAGCAGTGAGGTGCAAGACACCACTTGTGAGATTAATTTTATACCATATCTAGTCCATATCTGGGGGTCAATAGATTTGTAAAAATGTGGTAAATTGGGGTTTAGCCATAGGGGTGTATTAGGGGAAATTCCCATCTGGCTGTGTTTTTCAATAGCCAAGCCCATTTTCCAGGCCCGTAAAGTAGTAAGCATAGACGGAGTTAATAAGTGTGGGGCACATGGGCCTCTGTAAATTAGGTATTGAAGAGATTCCCAGGAGCCTGCCACAGTGGCCTCCAAAGCGGAGGCCACATTGGTTTTATCAGGATTTAGCCACCAGACCACTGTCACCAGCTGTGTCGCCAAAAAGTACTTATAGCAATCTGGAAAGGCCATACCACCCTGCGATAGTGGCCTCATTAATGTAGTTAACTTATATCTCGGTGGTAAGGAGCCCCAGAGAAACTCTGAAAAGCGTTGGTTTAGTTTAGTAAAGAAGGATTTAGGAATCCACTGCGGGGAATGGCGGAATAAATATATGAATTTGGGGATGACCTTCATTTTAAGCAAGTTGACCCTTCCCCATACCGATAGGGGGAGATTATTCCATGCCTTGAGTTTAGCTTTCATATCCCCCACTACCGGATCTAAGTTTAATTTAAGAAAATCTGAGGCTTGTGCAGAGACACAAACCCCAAGATATTTAAAGGAGTCAACCCACTTTAATGGGCTATCTGGAGAGGATGTCAATTTGGCTGCTTGATCTATTGGAAATAGAGTAGATTTTGGCCAGTTTACCCGGAGGCCCGTTACCATGGAGAAAGTGTTGAGGAGTGACAGAGCACCCTGAAGTGATGGACCCGCGTCCCCCAAAAATAAAACCATGTCGTCAGCATACAGGGCTACTCTCTCCTCCAGCATGCCTATCCTAAGCCCCTTAATATGAGGCGATGTACGGAGAGCCTCTGCAACTGGCTCTATAGCTAGAGCAAATAGAGCCGGAGAAAGAGGGCAGCCCTGTCTAGTTCCCCGAAACAGTTGAAATGGAGTTGAGAGTCTGGAGCCCAAACGAATCGATGAGATGGGACACCTATAGATCACCTGCAACCATGATATAAACCGTAGTGGAAAACCCATTCGACGTAGAGTCTCCCACAAAAAGGGCCACTCCACAGTGTCGAATGCCTTTTCTATATCTAGTAGGGCAATAGCTCTGGTACCGGAGTTATTGTGTTGGGCATGAATATTGGTAAAGAGTCTCCTAAGATTAACGTCGGTTGACCTTTTAGGCATAAATCCTGTTTGATCAGAGTCAATAACCGAAGGTAATAATGGATATAGACGGGTAGCCAGCAGTTTGGTTAAGATTTTCAGGTCATTATTCAATAGGGCTATTGGCCTATATGAGGCACATAGCTCTGGGTCCTTAAGGTCCTTATGGATCAAAGTAAGATAGGCCTGGTGCATTGAAAGGGGCAGATCACCCTTGGATAGGCAGAGGGTGTATAATTGGGCCAGGATGGGTGCCAAAAATGCTGCATGTGCCCTATAAAATTCTATAGGAAGACCATCCGGCCCTGGCGCCTTGCCCAAAGGGAAGGACCGTATAATTTTTAAAACCTCTAAGGCCGAAATAGGGCGTACCAACGATTCTCGTTCCTCATTCGACGGCTTTTTTCTTGACTGTTGTTCACGTGCGATAATAAAATTATGTTTTAGCCGACTTCCATGGCATCAGCATTTCTCCTTTTTTGGATGCAGGCCTTAGCCGCATTTAATAGCTGCCGAAGCAATGATTTCTTGTAATGTTTATGCAACATAGGGGTTCAATGAAGAAAGATGGCCACTGGATCATCTGCCAGAGAGAAGCCTTTCGTGTAATGTATAATCTCTAAGACTAGTCGCCAGAAAGCTTTTAAGGCCAGGCAATCCCAAAAGACATGTAAGAATGTGCCAACCTGAGTTCCACATCACCAGTGAAGCGTGAGATGGTGAGGGAAGAGCATGGCCAGTTTAGCTGGAGTTCTATACCACCTGGTGACAATCTTATAAATTTCTTGGTATTTATTACAAATTTACATCTCATGGGCAAAGATCAATATTCTCTCTTTTTGCTGTTCTGAAGAGTAACCCCTAAATCATTCTCCCATTTATGAAGGAACCCATGGTCACCTTGAGAATAAGCACGCAAAAGCTCTTTGTAAGAAATTGACAACACCCACCGCACTGGACCTGCAGCCGTGAACGTATTCTCAAGAAGCATTAAGTCCCTGAAGAACTGTTGCAGCACAGGGAGGGAGTGCAAAAAATGGGACAGTTGTAGCTATCGCCAGCAGGCTTTTGGGACCTCAAAACCTGTCAATAAGTGAGAGACATTGCCCCACTCTGTATCTGTTATGAAGTCCCTTGCAATAATGAGGCCGTTAGAAACCCACACCTTAAACAACCTATCAGTCCCTCCAGGGAGAAATGTTGGGTGAGTCAATACTGGGGTCAGTGTAAAAGGAAAGCCGCTGCTGCCTAATACGGTAAGATATCTAGACAGTTCCTGCAATATGGGTCCTATAAGCAGATGTTTCTGAAGAGAGAGAGAGAGAGAGAGAGTGGTGAGCTGACCAAACCATGGAAGTCCTGTCAAGGAAACCTGTGAATTGTCTTGTTCAAGTGAAACCATAATATGAATGCCTCATGTTTGTGCCAGTCGATAACTTGTGTCATATGAGAGGCTGTACAATATGTGACAGGGTCTGGAAGCCCACCCCACCTCTGTTTTTCGATCTTGTCAGCATGTCTTTACCAATGCAAGGTAATTTACTATGTCAAACAAAGTGGGTAAACGCAGTCCTAAGCGAATGGAAACATGACCAAGGTATATGAACAGGCGGGGTGTGAAGTAAATAGAAGATTCTGGGCATCACATTAATTTTTAACAAATTACAGCCTCTGAACCAAGATAAGGCTAGCGTTTTCCAAGAAAGCAAATCTTTATGGATCGTTCGTAAAATCTGTAAAAAATGTGCTTAAAAATCTGCTTAAAAGTCAGCAAGAATGTAGGTGCCCAAATATTAAGACCTGAGGGGCCTAGGAAGAGAACCCACTACAGGTGTCCGAGCCACAGAATCTCCTACTCCGTCAGTTGCAGGTGCTGGCTCAGTATGCAAATAGCATATGAATTTTTTTTTTTTCGATCCGGATGGCCACACTCCAACAAAAATGTCTTTATTGGTTAAAATCCATACAGCAAAAGATGGAATCACTTGCTAACATGTTTCACACCATAACTACTGGTGCTTACTCATAGCTGAGGAGCCCACCTGAAGGGAAAGTTAGGACACAAGGCTCTTACACTATCCTCTGACAAGTTGACATCCAAGGCCTCTGATTTTGAAGGTTTACTTTGAAGTTTAATACATTTTCCAAATGTCCTCAGTTCTCATAAGTGATGGGAGCTAAAGAATTATATTTGATATATAAAAGAGTAAGTTGTCTATGTAAGTAGCAACTTTATCATGGTAACCACGGGCTCTGAGACCAGTCGTGCAGACGTGCTGCAAAAAGGGTTCGAAGGCAAGTACAAAAATCTGAGGAGATAAAGGACAATGAATTAGGAAAGGAGACAAATCAGTAGAACCATGGCCAATAAAGTGCCTGGATCCAGGAACATCCAATTTGAAATAGGACCTGGCAGACTATAGCAATTACTGTATATATTTTGGATGGCTTTCGATCAACTCACAATCCGTATAAAGGATCTGAGTCAATGTTTAGGCAAGCCTGCTCAGTCTACTACCATAAATAGATTGACAATGTTTGCCCAATAACAGCTTAACAATCCAACATTCTTGAGCATCACTTAGGATGTCTGTGTGGTTTTCAACCCATTTAGGAGAAAGCAAGAGAGTAACAGTAAGCTTTTATGACACGCTGAGATTTACTGGCACTTTAAGAAATCTGTTTGACTGTAAGGGGTTAAGTTGAATAACCACACACACACACACGCACCTTACAAAGAATGACATGAGCTCATTGAGGAAGAACGGCACAAGCATAAGATAAATCTTGGACCCCTTCCATTATCTGATTAGGCAACACTAGACATGTGTTGTTGTACATAAGGCAGTGGTCAGACCGTACATGCTGTGTAAGAGCACAATAGGTAGGGTGGTGATTAATCCTGTTATGTTTGGCTGAAGTGGACTGCATGTACAAGCAACTGAATATTTTTGTGAGGTTCTTGTGATTGTCCCAGTGACATTAAGTGGTATAGTTGGAATACTTGATGGTAGAGTCAGATCCTATGACACAACAATGTGGTACTTAAGACCTTCAAAGTATGGTATGCATACTAAGCATTTTAAAGAACTGTTATTCTCCATTCATGGGACTGTTGTTTGCTGGAAAAGCCAATCAATTAGTACAAGGCTTGTTGGTCTGGTAGTAGAGCAGTGTTATCTATCATCCTTAACAAATGTGAACTGCCTAAACTGTGTTGTGACTATTCTACTTGTGTGCCATTGTTGCGTTTCCTGTGGGCAGGTGTTCTGTATTAGGCTATTCCATTCTGTGAAATGAAATGAAGCATCAGTTACAGATACTGAGATTTGTAGTAGATGTATGCAAAGTTTTCTTAGCTGCCTAAGAACCCGAACCCGAACATTACAACCCTATTCTCCAGCAATTGCCAGTTTTAGGAAGAAATTAGGGAAAGCATTCTGCTTGCAATCTTGTCAGACAAAAGAATACACAATACCACATGTCTAGCTAGTTCATACCACCATTAACTTTTAACTTTTACAGTGGGATGATATAGCAGCTCAGTTAAGAAACTGCAAGCTATAATTTTTGTTTTAAAATATCACTGATATAAAAAATACTTGCTTGAATCTCCCACCAGATTAACAAATCAACATGATATTTATTATTCGCTAACAGTACTTCTGTTCAGTGGCGGTGCGTCCATAAGGGTGCATGGGCGCCATTCCCTCTCTCCTGCCACCCCCTCTAGCACCAATAGATAGATTCATGCATTGCATGAATCTATCTATGGCCGCCTCTGCCACCCCATATTCAGGTGCCCTGCCCCTTTTCGGGCGGCAGGCGCCTGAATTACAGAGGCGGGGGTGTTTTTGAGGCACCTGATTAGAGCCATAGGCTCTAATAGGCATCAAAAAAGGTGACCTGCGAGAGCCATGCTTGGCGCTTGCAGGTCACTCAGTTGTGTTAGAAAAGTGAATGAATATTTGCTTTCCTAACACTAAAATGCCTCTCCGCTAATCAGGTGCTCCGATCTGTTACCCGTCACCTGATTGGATGAAACAACAGGTGCTGTGATTGGATGCCTATCAGGCATCCAATCATAGCAGAGGATGGGAAGAGAGGACGGGAGAAGACATTGAGGAGCATCGAGGAGCTGTCCCACCTAGACAGGGTAAGGGTGCAGACAGTGGGCACACTGGCAGCATTTGATATGGCACGCTGGCAGCATTTGATATGGCACAGTGGGAGCATTTGATGGGCACAGTGGCAGCATTTGATATGGCACTGTGGGAGCATTTGATATGGCACAGTGGCTGTGTTTGATGGGCACAGTGGCTGCGTTTGATGTCACAGTGGTAGCAATTGATGGGCACAGTAGCTGCGTTTGATGGCACAGTGGTGGCAATTGATGGGCACAGTGGCGGCAATTGATGGGCACAGTGGCTGTGTTGGGCACAGTGGCTGCTTTTGATGGGCACAGTGGCTGCCTTTGATGGGCACAGTGGCGGGAATTGATGGGCACAGTGGCTGCATTTGGCACAGTGGCTGTGTTTGATGGCACAGTGGCGGCAATTGATGGACACAGTGTCTGCGTTTGATGGCACAGTGGCTGCAATTGATGGTACAGTGAGGCTGCCACTGATGGGGTTTTTTTCAGAATTTTTCAGTTTGTTTGCACCCCCCAAAAAAAAAATTTTGAGCACCAGCCGCCACTGGTATGTACAGTATCTCACAAAAGTGAGTACACCCCTCACATTTTTGTAAATATTTTATTCTATCTTTTCATGTGACAACACTGAAGAAATGATACTTTGCTACAATGTAAAGTAGTGAGTGTACAGCTTGTATAACAGTGTAAATTTGCTGTCCCCTCAAAATAACTCAACACACAACCATTAATGTCTAAACCGCTGGCAACAAAAGTGAGTACACCCCTAAGTAAAAATGTCCAACTTGGGCCCAATTAGCCATTTTCCCTCCCCGATGTCATGTGACTCGTTAGTGTTACAAGGTCTCAGGTGTGAATTTGAAGCAGGTGTATTAAATTTGGTCTTATCATTCTCACTCTTTCATACTGGTCACTGGAAGTTCAACATGGCACCTTATGGCAAAGAACTCTCTGAGGATCTGAAAAAAAGAATTGTTGCTCTACATAAAGATGGCCTAGGCTATAAGAAGATTGCCAAAACCCTGAAACTGAGCTGCAGCACGGTGGCCAAGACCATACAGAGGTTTAACAGGACAGGTTCCACTCAAAACAGGCCTTGCCATGGTCCACCAAAGAAGTTGAGTGCACGTGCTCAGCGTCACATGCAGTGGCAGCCCGTCCATAGGTTAGGCACGGGCACCGCCCCCCCTCCAGGCAGTCACAAAAAAAACAATTCAAAAAAACATTTTTTAAACTGGCCCTTTAAAAAAAAATACAAAAAAAATCCTTAAGTGCACTGTGTTCGGACGCCGGACACAGTGCACTATGGGAAGCACCACGTCTATGCAATCACGAGATTGCAGACGCGGAGCTTCATTTGCGGGCTTTTGTCCCGCCTTGTGGCGCTTTCTGAAGTGCTGAGTGGCTTCCGCCCGGCGTTCATAGTATCTATTACTACAACCATGCAGTTTGATTGACATCTGAGTTAGATGTCACTTCCTGTTTTCTCTCTCCCATTGCGCCCAAGAGAGAGAAAACCGGGAGTATGAGAAGCGGACTCCTCCATCGCCACGGCCAGTGGAAGGAGACACCACAGAAGTGGACAACAGAGCAAGGTAAGTACCGCCATGCTCCAGTGGAGAAGTGGGGAGGGGGGTTTGATGTGACACAGGCTACATTTTATGTGACACAGACTGCATTTTATGTGACACAGGCTGCATTTTATGTGACACAGGCTGCATTTTATGTGACACAGGCTGCATTTGATGGGACACAAGCTGCATTTTATGTGACACAGGCTGCATTTTATGGGACACAGGCTGCATTTTATGGGACACAGGCTGCATTTGATGTGACACAGGCTGCATTTGATGTGACACAGGCTGCATTTGATGTGACACAGGCTGCATTGCATTTGATGGGACACAGGCTGCATGTAAGGAGGGACTCTGCTGGGGCACCTGATGTAAGGACGGATCTTGCTGGGGACACCTGATGGCATCTGGTGGCAGGCGACGTGGCTAGTGACATGCTCAGGGCTCCCACTGATTCTGCTTTATGGTGAGTTAAATGATTTCATTTTATTTTACAATGTAATAATAGAAATAATGCGCTTCAATCTTCCTGACACCATAAAAACCATGGTGCCGGGATGATTTAAGTGCTAACACCAGGTGTTTGGAGTATCTGCTAATTGTTAAACTTTCTAGAATACACATATTTTTATTGTTGTGTAGGATCTGGGCCTGCTGTCCCTCCATCCCTCGTTCATCTCAGATGCTAACCACACCACCTTAGAGCCACACCCACTATTTTGCTGAAACCACACCCATTTTCACCAAGTGGGAGGGGTCAAAAAGGATGGGCGGGGTCTGGTCCCCCCCATCCTAAAACTTTACCAGCCGCCCCGGTCATATCCAGAGGTTGTCTTTGGGAAAAAGAGGTATGAGTGCTGCCAGCATTGCTGCAGAGGTTGAAGGCGTGGGGGGTCAGCCTGTCAGTGCTCAGACCATACGCCACACACTGCATCAAATTGGTCTGCATGGCTATCATCCCAGAAGGAAACCTCTTCTAAATACGATGCACAAGAAAGCCTACAAACAGTTTGCTGAAGACAAGCAGACTAAGGACATGGATTACTAGAACCATGTCCTGTGATCTGATGAGACCAAGATATACGTATTTGGGTCAGATGGTGTCAAGCTTGTGTGGCGGCAACCAGGTGAGGAGTACAAAGACAAGTGTGTCTTGCCTACAGTCAAGCATGGTGGTGGGAGTGTCATGGTCTGGGGCTGCATGAGTGCTACTGGCACTGGGGAGCTACAATTCATTGAGAGAACCATGAATGCCAACATATACTGAGACATAGTGAAGAAAAGCATGATCCCCTCCCTTCGGAGACTGGGCCGCAAGGCAGTATTCCAACATGATAACGACCCCAAACACACCTCCAAGACGACCACTGCCTTGCTAAGGAAGCTGAGGGTAAAGGTGATGGACTGGCCAAGTATGTCTCCCGATCTAAATCCTATTGAGCATCTGTGGGGCATTCAGAAATGCAAGGTGGAGGAGTGCAAGGTCTCTAACATCCACCAGCTCAGTGATCAGTCATCATGGAGGAGTGGAAGAGGACTCCAGTGGCAACCTGTGAAGCTCTGGTGAACTCCATGCCCAAGAGGGTTAAGGCAGTGCTGGAAAATAATGGTGACCACACAAAATATTGACATTTTGGGCCCAATTTGGACATTTTCACTTAGGGGTGTATTCACTTTTGTTGCCAGTGGTTTAGACATTAATGGCTGTGTGTTGAGTTATTTTGAGGGGACAGCAAATTTACACTGTTATACAAGCTGTACACTCACTACTTTACATTGTAGCAAAGTATCATTTCTTCACTGTGGTCACATGAAAAGATATAATAAAATATTTACAAAAATGTGAGGGGTGTACTCACTTTTGTGATATATATAATGTGTATATATACACAGTGGGGACAGAAAGGGACAGAAAGTATCCAGACCCCCTTAAATTTTTCACTCTTTGTTATATTGCAGCCATTTGCTAAAATCATTTAAGTTCATTTTTTTTCCTCATTAATGTACACACAGTACCCCAAATTGACAGAAAAACACAGAATTGTTGACATTTTTGCAGATTTATTAAAAAAGAAAACCTGAAATATCACATGGTCCTAAGTATTCAGACCCATTGCTGTGACACTCATATATTTAACTCAGGTGCTGTCCATTTCTTCTGATCATCCTTGAGATGGTTCTACACCTTCATTTGAGTCCAGCTGTGTTTGATTATACTGATTGGACTTGATTAGGAAAGCCACACACCTGTCTATATAAGACCTTACAGCTCACAGAGCATGTCAGAGCAAAAGAGAATCATGAGGTCAAAGGAACTGCCTGAAGAGCTCAGAGACAGAATTGTGGCAAGGCAAAGATCTGGCCAAGGCTACAAAAAAATTCTGCTGCACTTAAAGTTCCTAAGAGCACAGTGGCCTCCATAATCATTAAATGGAAGACGCTAGGGATGACCAGAACCCTTCCTAGAGCTGGCGGGGGAGATGAGCCTTGGTGAAAGAGGTAAAGAAAAACCAAAAGATCACTGTCTGAGCTCCAGAGATGCGGTCGGGAGATGGGAGAAAGTTGTAGAAAGTCAACCATCACTGCAGCCTTCCACCAGTCGGGGCTTTATGGCAGAGTGGCCCGACGGAAGCCTCTCCTCAGTGCAAGACACATGAAAGCCCGCATGGAGTTTGCTAAAAAAACACCTGAAGGACTCCAAGATGGTGATAAATAAGATTCTCTGGTCTGATGAGACCAAGATAGAACTTTTTGGCCTTAATTCTAAGCGGTATGTGTGGAGAAAACCAGGCACTGCTCATCACCTGTCCAATACAGTCCCAACAGTGAAGCATGGTGGTGGCAGCATCATGCTGTGGGGGTGTTTTTCAGCTGCAGGGACAGGATGACTGGTTGCAATTGAGGGAAAGATGAATGTGGTCAAGTACAGGGATATCCTGGATGAAAACCTTCTCCAGAGTGCTCAGGACCTCAGACTGGGCCGAAGGTTTACCTTCCAACAAGACAATGACCCTAAGCACACAGCTAAAATAACGAAGGAGTGGCTTCACAACAACTCTGTGACTGTTCTTGAATGGCCCAGCAAGAGCCCTGACTTAAACCCAATTGAGCATCTTTGGAGAGACCTAAAAATGGCTGTCCACCAACATTTACCATCCAACCTGACAGAACTGGAGAGGATCTGCAAGGAGGAATGGCAGAGGATCCCCAAATCCAGGTCTGAAAAACTTGTTGCATTTTTCCCAAAAAGACTCATGGCTGTATTAGATCAAAAGGGTGCTTCTACTAAATACTGAGCAAAGGGTCTGAATACTTAGGACCAAGTGATATTTTAGTTTTTCTTTTTTAATAAATCTGCAAAAATGTCAACAATTCAGTTTTTTTCTGTCAGTATGGGGTGCTGAGTGTAAATTAATGAGGTTAATGAGGAAAAAAATTAACTTAAATGATTTTAGCAAATGGCTGCAATATAACAAAGAGTGAAAAATTTAAGGGGGTTTGAATACTTTCTGTCCCCACTGTGTATGTGTGTGTGTATGTGTGTGTATATATATATATATATATATATATATATATATATATATATATATATATATATATATATATATATATATATATATTAGGGGAACTATTTATTTTATTAGCCTTAAACACGCCGTCTGTCTGTGTACTAAGCAGTGTTAATTTATCACAGCTTAAAAAATTGACATCTCAGTGTTTCAGTGAATTTCTGGTACTGTAATCTCGTATAGTCTCATGAGATTCCAGCATCAGGGGTCTTTCTTCACTGTTTGAAACATTTGTAGATCACTTCACTCCTCCAAAGGAGAAGCGATCTACAAAGCTTCAATAACTGGTACACAGAGGAGAACGATCTCCTCTGAGAATGCCGGAGAATGAAGCAGTGACATTTTTTCACTGCTTCATAAACGGACACATAAGTATGTTTTTTAGTGGCTCATTGCATGCTAAAATAACATTGTCTTGAGTGGCAGTGTAGAATATTTGATATTTAATATTTATTCTTGTTAGTCATTGTGACACATTGTTATTTAGATAGATTTTGATAAATGTATTATATTTTTATATTGTGGTCCATTCATGCTACATCTTACAAGGTAACTTATTTTATTAGCAGCAGCAATTCTCTGTTGCTGCTACAGTTTTTGTATTTTGGAGGGTGAAATCCTCCACGATTGTACAAATCACTGTTCAGCCATCTCTGATCTACCATCCCCAATCACTGGCCAGGCCTGCCTGGGGTACACAGGGATGAGGGATTCAGGGATCTGTCCTGTCCATCCTGCCTGATGATTGCTGGCATAGACAGAGCTGGCCCTCACACACCAGACTCTTAGCCCCAGTTCACACTAGAACGTGGTGCAGGAAAACCACCATCCATGTGCATTTACCACATCACATTCAAATTGCATTGCCCTTGCAATCTGCAGTGGGTGTCAGTTAAATGTTAATGAGACCCCACATGTAGGTCACAAATGCAGTGAATTTGCCTGCACCTGATCACATGATACAAATGGACCATGCAATCCGGTTGCAGTGCAGTTCCAAAATAGGTGCTGCACAACTTTTGTGCAATGTGGTACAACTTGAGCGCATTCAAAATGAATGGGCTCAAATCACACCACACAGAATCTCATGTGAATTACATGCATTTTATAGTGTGAATCAAGGTTAAGTGTACCTGTCACATCTGTGTAGGGATGGCAGTCATGGATCTGCAAGTGTCAGTGATGACAGGCGACTGCACTGCACAATCAGAAAACTGAACTCAGGGGCGGACCCTGGGGGAGGGTCAAAATGAGGTTTCGCCTAGGGTGTCAAATATCCTTGCACTAGCCCTGCTACAGGGGTCTCTATTTTATAAGCCAAATCTGACAATACTTACAGGGTGACTATCTCTAGTGAATTGTGGTACACATCAGAATTCACTTTGGGCAGGGTTTGCATCTCCGTATTGTCCCATCGCACGTTGGAGAGCTCTAAGGGGTGAATGGAGAGTATGTATATATCCCCAAGCCACCATTGGCATATGGTTCACCGTAGTAGGGTTTTAGTTGGATGTATCGAGATAAAACAGGTAGGGTATTGAGCACACCTGCCAAATGGGCATTGGAACCCACGAGGATTGGCAAGAATGAAGACGACCCTGAATGCAAAAGATATAGATATATGTGTAAAAATTGGTATAGTTGCCAACTAGATATATAGTATATGAAGACAGGAACACACAATGTAAGTATACTAGTTATATGAGTGTAATGTGAATGCATGCACACAGATACATGTATGAGAGGGATGTCATGGTATAGGCATGATACTTTTAGCAGGTAGATGACCTGTAGAGTGCACCAGTCTGACAGTGCCCTAAACAACAGAGGGCAAAAACAGTCAAGATGATTGTGGGCGATCGTATGCAGAGAATGAGACATACTTAGGACTGCCTATATGGATGGAACTGCCTTCCCTGGAGGATTAAGCGATCCTGGCTGTGTAGCAGCTAGCTAGTGGTATACCTAGGTTATTTATGGGTAGGAAAATCATATAGTACACGCGGGGAGGAGATTTTAACAAGCTCCTCCTCCAATGTAAGCTAAGATGGATCTCGGACTTGAACACTGCCTTACCACATGGCCTAAACAAGGCTTTCAATTTTAAGCCATTTCTACAGGGCTTCTCATTGGGAGGCTTCGAGAGAGATATGCTCTTATGCCTCATGTGATACTCATATCTTGAGACATGTGCATCAACATGCCTATTCATATATCCCCATTGTGCCTCTGCATACTTGTACACTCATGTTACCCCTACTCTTACCACCCTTTGGGGAGTTTTGGTATTCCATCCTGCTTTCCTGCTGTTATCTTCTTGGCTCTACAAGTTATTTTTATGTATCTACGAATGTATCCTTTATAGTATGAAAATATAAGTGTTTACATACTTTTCCTCTATTGTTTTTCTTTTGAAATTACATATGTATTTTATTGTTATCAACCATATCTCTACTTTATATTATCCAGGTTTTGCGTCATCCCTTCATTTTTTTGTCCCCTCGCACAGTTTTTCTAGATACTCTCACAATTTTGTGTTGTTGCCAGTCCTGCCATTACTACCTTTTTTTGCATCAGAGCTCCCCAGCACATGGGGGCCCCCTGGCGCTCTGGTGCCTCAGGGCATCCTCTCTGGGCTCAGTCCTATATCTGTGCTGTGGACCGACATTTCACGCTGGTCTGCCCATGCGCTGCTTTGCCTTCTCCATTCTGACACGGATATTATTATAGTATTGCCCACTTTGCTTGTCGGTGGCCTCCTGACATCTGACATCACTGCGCTGTGTGCACGGTGATGCCGGACGCCGCTTGTGCCGGGGATCATCTGATAGGTCAACTCCCAGACATGCCTGTGACACAGCTGATCGGAGAGGCTTGTCAATTCCAGGATGGGCCCTCTGGTCACCTGATGTCCACCCGCACCCGGCATTGGACCTTATCCCTGTCTGAGGCGTGTACTATTTGATTTTCCTACCCATAAATAACCTAGGTATACCACTAGCTAACTGCTACACAGCCAGGATCACTTAATCCTCCAAGGACTGCAGTTCCATCCATATCGGCAGTCCTAAGTAAGTCTCGTTCTCTGCTTACGATGCTCCACAATCATCTTGACTGTTTTTGTCCTCTATTGTTTGGGACACTGTCAGGCTGGTGTACTATTCAGGTCATCTACCTGCTAATAGTACAATAAGTAAAAGCAAACAGGGTCACTTATCCAGTGCTCAAGATAAGAAGTAAATTAAACTAAGCAGCTGCTATAATCAAATATAACCTTAAGGAGAAAGCAAAAAAGTTCCAAAGAAATAGGTTCTTTCCAGCTTAAGCAGCACTCAAAAAAATAAATAAATAAAAAAAGTAAAAAAAAAATGCATATGAGTAACCAGCACTCTAAAAATATAAAAATTGTGACAGTCCAGGTGTTGAGTAATTTCTCAGGGGACAGTTCATATCACCACACCTTGTGCTTCCACTCCCTATAGAAATTGCACTCACCGGACTCTTAATTATCAATCGCCTTAGTGAATCAATCCAGCTTTATCTCAGCAACTAAAGGACATCAGCGTGCAATTTCAATAACAATCAAATAGACAGAGATATGGCATCCTGATCCTGAACATTCCAGACTGAACACAATCGTAATCCTCTTATTCCACTTAAGCATATAGAAGGAAAAGGAATCCTCATAGTGTGAAACAGCAAACTTTTAATGTCCCAAAAACACAAGACCCCTAAGATATTGCACTTAAACAAATATATATTTAAAATAGCATTCAGGTATAATATACACTGCTGGTTAAAGCAGTTCCGATAATTTCACCACCTCAGAAAGAAACAGATTGTTCGTGGTGGTTTCCCGGGAGAGACTCGGAACAAATCCCCAGTGCAGCAAGCCGTGTGGTCTCCTCTAGACGCGTTTCCACATTCTGCCCCCACCTATTGATGTTCAGGATCAGGATGCCATATCTCTGTTGATTTGATCATATCTAAAATCGCACGCTGATGTCCTTTAGTTGCTGAGATGAAGCTGGATTGATTCACTAAGGTGAGTGATAATTAGGAGTATTTTTTTTTTTTTTTTTTAACTTTATGTATATGTTTTTTTTTTGTTTTTTTGAGCACTGCTTAAGCTGGAAAGAACCTATTTCTTTGGAACTTTTTTGCTTTCTCCTTAATACCTAATAATAGTACCATGCCTATACAGTGACAGCCCTCCCATACATGTATCTGTGTGCATGCACTCGCATGACAATCATATAACTAGTATACTTACATTGTGTGTTCATGTATTCACATACTATATACCTAGTTGGCAACTATACTTTTGTGTTCAGGGTCATCTTCATTTTTGCCGATCCTCGTGGGTTCCGATGGCCATTTGGCAGGTGTGCTCAATGCCCTATCTGTTTTATCCCGATACACCCAACTAAAACCCTACTACGGTGAACCATATGCCATCGGTGGCTTGGGGATATATACATACTCTCCATCCACCCCTTAGAGCTCTGCAACGTGTGATGGGACAATACGGAGATGCAAAGTGAATTCTGATGTGTAGTATTGTCAGATTCTAACTGCCTGACCTATATGTATATTATGCTGTTCCTTACTTCTGTTCACACATTTGCATATTTATATACATTGTATTATTGTACATAAATACTTTTTCTGACTTGATTTTTTGCTCTTGTGTCACCAGATAATGCAGCTTGCTCTAAATCAGACTCTGAAGAAGGAATTAAACATTTAACTAATATTCCGAAACATGTTGGGATTTCTGTACCTTTGCACTCTGGCTGGCCTCCCACTATAAGACCAACGATGTGTTCCAGAACCTAGCTATATTGTATTATTATAGCATGACTATACTTTTTGCTTTTATAATATTTTATTCGGTGTATCTATGTGTTTATTGTAACCAATAAATTTTGTATTACTTTTTTACATACAATCTCTACTGTCTTATCTGGTCTCCATCTTTTGCCCATAAAATCCCTGGGGCACCTGCTTTGTGTTTTTAACACAGGGAGAGATTACACCTTTTACTCTCACACATAGAAAGTCTACTCCCAGATAGATCTGTCTCTTACTGATAAATATACTTTCCAATCTTTTTAAGAAACAAAAATTGGACCTATTACTTGGTCTGATCATGCATAACATTGAAATTGTTTCTGCCTAACCACACCAAAACGGGAATGATTTGGAGACTCAATACCTCCCTCATCTCACGTCATCATTACCGGAAACATAAAAAAAAAAAAAAAAAATGTTTTCATGCTGGATCTGTAAATGACCCTACTGTACTCTGGAATACACACAAGGCCTGTCTTAGAGTCCTTCTCATCAAGTCAGGGATCAATGAGAAAAAACAATACAATTCTTCTACTGACCAATTACATACACACTCTTAAACAAGTTAATAAACACCAACCCTCCCTCTGCCTTAAATCTGAACTGCACACAACCAGATGAGCCCTCAGCAATCACCTACACAATAATTTTGACCTCTACCTTAACAGCTTTTCTTACAGTTTTACTCTCAACTAGGGATGAGCCGAACACCCCCCGGTTCGGTTCGCAGCAGAACATGCGAACAGGCAAAAAATTTGTTTGAACACGCGAACACTGTTAAAGTCTATGGGACACGAACATAATCAATTAAAAGTGCTAATTTATTGCCATAAAAAGTGTTTGGGGACATGGGTCCTGCTCCAGGGGACATGTATCAATCCAAGAAAAAGTTTTAAAAATGGGAGCAGTGATTTTAAACATACTTAAAGTGAAACAAAAAAAAGGGGAAAAATTCCTTTAAATTTTGTACCTGGGGGGATGTCTATAGTATGCCTGTAAAGTGGCGCATGTTTCCCGTGTTTACAACAGTCCCTGCACAAAATGACATTTCTGAAGAAAAAAAGTCATTTAAAAGTACTCGTGGCTATAATAAATTGTCAGGTCTCGGCAATACACATTAAAAGTCATTGAAAAAAACAGCATGGAATTCCCCCACAGTCCATTACAAGGCCCTTTGGGTCTGGTATGAATATTAAGGGGAACCCCAAACCAAAATTAAAAAAAAAAATGCGTGGGGGACCCCCCAAATTCCATACTAGGCCCTTCAGGTCTGGTATGGCTATTAAGGAGAACCCCGCACCAAAATTAAAAAAAAAATGGCATGGGGTCCCCCTCAAAATCCATACCAGACCCCCCAAAGCACCTTGTCCCCATGTTGATGAGGACAAGGGCCTCATCCCCACAACCCTTGCCCGGTGGTTGTGAGGGTCTGCGGGCGGGGGGCTTATCAGAATCTGGAAGCCCCAGTTAACAAGGGGACCTCCAGAGCTCGGCTGTGTGAAATGGTAACGGGAATGTACCCCTACCATTTCACAAAAAAGTGTCAAAATGGTAAAAATGACATAACACAGCTTGGGGACAAGTCTTTTATTAAAAAATAAAAAAATAAAACTGTCCCACGAAGTCTTCTTCTTCTTCTCTTGCTCCACCGATGGATCGAAAAAGAAAAAAGAAACCCGCATGCTGCCAGCGATCCGTCTCCATGGGAGGCACCCACCGTAATGATCGTCCTCTCAGGTGACAGTTCTTTTATAACTGTGGGTGGGGCCACACAGTGACATTGCCGGGTGACCCCACCCCCCTCTGACGCAAGGGGACAACCCTATGGCTTCCCTGTAGTGTCAGAGGGGGGCGGGGCCACCCGGTCCGCCCCCTCTGACACACGAGGACATCCCTATGGCTTTGCAGTAGCATCAGAGGGGGCGGGGTCACCCGGTTATGTCACGAGCGGCCCCGCCACCCGTTTTTTTTTTTTTTTTTCTGTCCGTCAACGGACTGAATTAATCTGTATCTTTCTCTGTTTTGTTGCACAACTAGTTGTCGGATCATAGGTTCTTATGTCTAAAACAAATTAACCGCCACGTTCTTTCCTGAAGAAGCCATACGGCGAAACATGTAGAAAATATGAACATGACTGCAGTTAGTCATTGTCATTAATAGGATGCTTTGCACACACCTATGGCTATGATTACATTGTATGTATTGTTTTTATGACATTGTTCATTTAATACAATTTGTATAATTTTTTTACATATTGTTGTATCAATACGTTGCACCTATAAAGTCCGACATCTTCCAAATGTTTCCCCATAACAAACTAGGAGTTTACCTGGTTAAGCAGCTTAAACATTGACCGGTTCATATCAAAATTTCCTACCTTACTAGTCCACCTGGTACCCACCTTACAAACCACATTCCTATTGTCACTGTGGAATGCAAACCAAACTGTTTTGCTTTTTTTTCTTTACATTGTGTACTGTGGAAAATCTGAAATGAATTTAAAGCTACAAAAAAATGTATAAACTACTATAATATTTTTGAAAAGTGCTGGTTATAGCAGTAGGGTAAAAGACTGTTGCAAATGTAGTTGGAACTTCCATAGAGGGTAATTGTGTTTTATTTTGTTATTGCCGAAGGTAATTCACACAAAATGTACCTGCTTTGTTCCCTTGAGTATAGTGCAATGCTTTAACTGGTCTATCCCAGTATGCTCCAGTGGTCTCACTTTAGGGATTGTGCATTGTTCCGGGGGTGACTCTATCCCTCTGGGGGGATCTTGGGCTGATGGTTATGCCTGGATAACCATATGCATCTTGGTTTGAAATCTAGATGCTGATATGTATTGTTCCTTTGGCCACAAAATGCTTAGAGCTCGTCATTGACCCTCTTGTCCTTCCTCCTTGTAAAAAATGTATCTGTTTATAGAATTATACATGGTCCATTTTGTGACTGAGCAGTTTGCTATCTTGACTTACAACTGCAATAAATGTGTGGAGGGTTGGATATTTGTTTTGGTTACATTATTGACTGATTTTTCCCCCCTTTTTTAATACATTTTATGTAAAAAACATTTTTTTATATAATGCAAACATAAAAATATGTAAGTTTATATGTGGTTGTCATTTGTTTGATACCAGGTGCCTTAAAAGCCCAAGTGCTTAAGTGTTTTTGTGATTGTCACAGATCAGTATAATATATCATCCATGGGGCAACCTCGTGGAGATTAAAGGCAACATAATTTCTTATAGCAATAAGCACTCCCCCTTTTTTTTAATGACGGTGTTAGCAGTGAAGATATGAGGATATAACTTATTGATGTATTTGGATGTTTTTTGTGCAAGGAAGTGCATTTCCTGGATGCATAAAACATCTCCTTGAAGTTTCCTGTCTTTTTGCCACAAATCTCAGCTCTTAAAGGAACTATTGAGCCCATGGATATTCAAAGAAACAAATTTAAGTATCATGAAAATGTGGAGGCAAAATTACATCAGGCCAGGTGGTCTCAGATGTTTTTCAGGGAGCCAAAGTAATAGATACCTCTCATAGAAGTGGTAGGCAGGGATGAGCATGACACAGGTGGTGAAAAAAAAAAAGAAACATAAAACAGTCAAACAAGAACTGGTATCAAATTTAATAAAAAAACAAGAGAAAAATCTCTGTGTGCAATAAATACTGCAATATTAGAGTGGAGGTTTACTTCTCTCATGGGAGCAACACAGTCAAATGTGATGAACACATACCATATTCTTTCCTGAGGATAAGACTGTATAGTAGGGACTTCAGCCACCATTTCTTAGATTGTTCCCAAAATTGGTAATGGGCAGCCTGGGAAGAGTTTGAACAGAGAGAGTTCCTATGGGAATGAGACCCCATTTTTTTTAGCCACACATAAGCCCTTTTCCGCTGTCGGTATAGCAAAGGTGTGGCTCTCCCTGGCAATCATTAATGTAGTAGGGAAGCCCCGCCCCCCTCTGACACTACAGGAAAGCCATAGGGATGTCCCATGTGTCAGAGGGGGCGGGGTCACCCGGCAACGTCACTGTGTGGCCCCGCCCTCCATTATAAAAGAACTGTCATCTGAGAGGACAGTCATTATGGTGGGTGCCTCCCACGGAGTCGGATCGCTTGCGGCGTCTAGGTTTTTTTTTTTCTTTTTTGGTCTGTCGGCGGAGCAAGAGAAGAAGAAGAAGACTTTGTGGGACAGTTTTATTATTTTTTAATAAAGGACTTGTCCCCAAGCCGTGTCATGTCATATTTACCATTTTTACACTTTTTTGTGAAATAGTAGGGGTACATTTGTACCCCATTACCATTTCACACGGGGGGAGGCCGGGATCTGGGGATCCCCTTGTTAAAGGGGGCTTCCAGATTCTGATAAACCCCCTGACCGCAGACCCCCACAACCACCGGGTAAGGGTTGTGGGGATGAGGCCCTTGTCCCCATCAACATGGGGACACGGTGCTTTGGGGGGCTACCCCAAAGCACCCTCTCCATGTTGAGGGCATGTGGCCTGGTATGGTTCAGGAGGGGGGGCGCTCTCTCGTCCTCCCTCTTTTCCTGTGGCCTGCCAGGTTGTGTGCTTGGACAAGGGTCTGGTATGGATTTTTGAGGGGACCCCACGCCATTTTTTTAAATTTTGGCGTGGGGTTCCCCTTATTATCCATACCAGACCTGAAGGGCCTGGTATGGAATTTGGGGGGACCCCCCACGCATTTTTTTTTTTTTAAATTTGGTTCGGGGTTTCCCTTAATATTCATACCAGACCCTAAGGGCCTGGTAATGGACTGTGGGGGAATCCCATGCCATTTTTTTCAATGACTTTTATCTGTATTGCCGGGACCAACAATTCATTATAGCCGTGAGTACTTTTAAATGACTTTATGTCATTTTAGAAATGTCATTTTGTGCAGGGACTGTTGTAAACATGGGAAACATGCGCCACTTTACAGGCATACTATAGAAACCCCCCAGGTATGAAATTTAAAGGAATATTTCACTTTTATTGTTTCACTTTAAGCATTATTAAAATCACTGCTCCCGAAAAAATGGCTGTCTTTAAAACTTTTTTTTTACATTGATACATGTCCCCTGGGGCAGGACCCAGGTCCCCAAACACTTTTTATGATAATAACTTGCATATTAGCCTTTAAAATTAGCATTTTTGATTATTCGTGTCCCATAGACTTTAACGGTGTTCACGTGTTCGAACAAATTTTTTGCCTGCTGTGAACTGAACCGGGGGGTGTTTGGCTCATCCCTATTTGTAGACTGGCAACACTGTATTTGTAACATCACTATGTTATATTTGGTAATATCCGATTATTCTAACATTTCTTTTCTGTATAAATAAATTTGATCTTTGTATTTTAGCACCATTATCATTCCTTATTGATTTCAAGGGTTATAGCTGCAACTGCATTAGTTGATTCATATATAGATTTTAATCACTTATGTTATGTATCAATAAGCGTATAAGTGAGGTAGGTAAAAATCACCATAAAAAAAGCTTCAACCCACACACAATAAAATACACCAAAAAAACTAAGAAAACTAGATAAGTGACCTGAACTACCATAAATGTAATCACGCAAATGCCACCCTATAACTAAAGAAAGAAAAGCAATTATTCAAGCAAATTTTGTCTTAACAGCACAATTAGCCTAATTTTGCCATCAGTGATATTGCTAATTTACTGGTCTATTCAATTTTGCCCAAATCTGCTAACACCAAATTTGTAGCTAGCTTTATTATGTCCTTTCTCTATTAATGATTCACTAACTGGCAGGACAAGACTGAAAAAATGCTAGTCAATGAGTATAAACCATATTCTTTATATGTATATATATTTTTTTATTAAGGAAACACATGCTGGTTATCAAATACATCATAGACATCACAGCATAGGAACAAAAGAATACAGTACATATATGTATTCATCGTGTTTTTCTTGCACTGTAAATTTTATGCACAGTATAGGATCAGCATACAAAAACTTCCAGGATATTTGCTTCGCTGGAGAACATCTCAGAGAAATAGATAAATGTGATCTTTGTACATCCAGTGAATCATTCTTTAGAGCTGGAGTTGCAAACTATAAATGTTCTAGTTTTATATCTCAATGAATCTACCAAAGGCTCAAGAATGTTACTAAAATAAAATATTACTAAGACCTTTCAAAATGAGAGCAAAAAGTACATTATTACAATACTCTTACAGAATACATGATCTACAGCACAGATTGGATGAACATCCTTAGGCACTTGAGCTGCCACTGAACTACATCTCTTTGTAGGAAAAGGTTCACTGGCACTTTAATGAATGGGCCATATGAATATTTGCCAATGCAGGTTCCTTCTACTTTCCATTTCTAGCTCTACATCAGCAGGAATGAATAAAACAAGTCTTTTCCTTTCAAAACATTGACTTAACCTGTATGTCAGACATTAATAAGGAATTCCTGTGATGTGGTATACAATGAATAAAGTTTTCTTCTGCTTCCCTAACTTTTTATCACTATTATTATTATTTGCAGATAATGTGCTCAGACAGGGTACATTGTGACCTAATTCATTATCAATATTGCTGGAAGAAATCAAACAGTTTTATAACTATGCATGTCATCTGCTTTTGCCTTGTGTGGTCTCAAATTTATTAAATGGTGGCTGACAGAGCAGTGTTCTTATGACAAAGCGCAAGAAAGTAATATGGCTTTAATGAATATCACTGCCTAAGATAGCCACTATAATTGTTATTCTAAATTTGCTGCCTCCTGAAGTGATAACTATTTAGAGACAGGTGACTTTTATTGGATTTTTAAGCAACACATTTCTTATTATCAGTGTTCAGTCTGTTTCACTTTACATTGTATCCTCTTTTTTACACACATTTTAATTTAATTATTTAAGAAAAAGTGAAAAGAAAAATTCAAGGCCTGGTAAATACAATCACAATTATAATGCCAATAAAGAGAACTGTACAGATAAGGTAAAATCTTATGTATTAACAGGGGAGATAAAGATCATATGTGATAGTGGTTCAAGAGTTCACATGGGATGTTGCCAGCATGTAGTACCTGTAGTTAACAAACTAACATACTGGCAACTGTAGAGGACAGTGGTAAGAGGAGTGAGAAGATGGAGAGAGAATCAGGGAAAATTTTGAGAAAAAAGGACACAAACATAGGCAGGGTATATGATTGCAAAAGGTGAAGAAGGGAAGTGTGTGCGGTCATCTAATACACTGATGCAACTATCAGCCTTCAAACTGAGGTCCTTGTAACTCACTTCCTAAAGCACCTGAGTTAGTATTACACATATGGCCAAATTCATCCAGAAAACTGTAAGTGGATGGGTAAAGGGAATGTTGAAAGGGAAGACTCTTAATAGTTCATGAAACATGTAACCATCTTTAATTTCTCTTGTCTATACAGATAAAAATGTATCCTTATAAAAAGCAGACTCCATGTTGCTTCCAATAGTACATTCTACCTGTTATTTTTTTTTCTAAAATAATCACATGACAAAAGAGGAGAAGCGTGTATGAAAGGGCAAAGTCATTCAGGTATGTTTGGGTAGTATTATGTCTAAATATTGCACTTTTGATAAGTTTATAAACTACTAGTCAAACATAGACTACTATAAACTTCCTATTCTACATATTCCTTACTCTTCTATTTCCTTCCTTCTTCATTGTTCTTCATTGTTCTTCATTTTCTCAGTAATAGTAGATATTTGTGTAATACTACTAATGTTATGGGAAAAGCCATTTTCCATTGTTTGTCTGTTAAAGAACGTTATTGTAGTACCTCCATATATGATAGCATCTATATTGTACTGTTAAAGAACTTTATTAGTGACATTGGGGGAGATTTACTAAAACTGGTGCATGCAGAATCTGGTATATATGTGCATGACAATCAATCAACTTCTAACGTAAGCTTGTTCAGTTAAGCTTTGTTAATAAAACCTGAAAGCTGATTAGTTTCCATGCAGAGCTGCACCAGATTTTGTCCCATACAGTTTTAGTAAATAACTCTTTGTCTAATGAGCAAAAGAAGCATAAATTCATTATCTTCTCATTCTTATGGAGTTCACTTTGTACATTAGTATAATCATGTCTTCCCAGGTAGGAAAAGCTCTCAAAGAAAATTTAGTAATATAGTGTAACCATGCCAAATATTCACTGCTGTATCTTGGCGTGGCTTTGGAGAAGACTATAAAATGTGGGAACCAAAGTGTTTCTCTAGCAAATTGTTGTGTGTTGAAATTTCCATTTTTTTATGGGATATGTTTAAATAGTGATGAACATGTTAAGTCTCTAATTAGCTGGTTAGCAATTGGGCTTTCTGGTCACTTCCATCTATGGTGGCCGTGATATGAGTTTTCTCTGCCCTTTCTCCACATGATGTTGGGAGGGTGGTTTTCCCAGCATTGAAGGACTATAAATAGTATGTCTAAATGAGGCCTTATGGATTCCTTCCATCTATATTGGTTTGGGGCAGGGCAGGCGCCAGCATAAGGCAGCCCAGGCAGCTGTCTGAGGATGCCAGGAGAGGGGGGATGCCAAAGCCAGTGGTTTCCCACAAGGTTCTTATCCTAGATACGGTGGCTGGCCCTGCTCGCACCTGTACCCAGTTCAGCATACTGACAGGTGGCACAGCACAGCCCCAGGCTGGGCGCTGTTAACTTTTCTCTCCTGACTCAAGTCTCGGCGCTGCTACTGCACTCCTCCTCCTCTACCAGATGGGGGGCAGAGAGAGAAGCACACCCTCGGCTGGAAGACACCACCCGCCCCCTTCAACCCTTGAGGTGAGGATCACTGGATCAGCTGCAGTAGCAGAAAGAGAGTCAAAAAATGCCTCCAGTTCATCAGCACATACAGACCATCACCACTGAACTGGAGGGTGTGTGAGATAAAAGGGAGACTAGGGAGGAGCCTGGAGCAGAGTGAGATGAGGGGGGGAGCCTGGAGCCAAGTAAGACGGGGGAGGAGCCTGGGGCCAAGTGAGATGAGGAGGAGGAGCCTGGAGCTGAGTGAGACCAGGGGGAGTGGCCAAGGCCAGCAGAAGGCCCAGGAGGAGTGCGAGTGGCACAGGTACTACCACAAATAAAGGTCTCACCATACCATCTCTGTGGAAGGTAAACTGCTTAAGGCTTTAAGGTGTCAAAATCTGACTGTGAATACTTATTGTACCAGTCCTGCCTAGGGTTGGCACCTAATCCCTTTAAACCCTGACACATATGAATTACACAGGTTCTGAGGCTAATTTAATGCAGATAAGGCACCAAGTGAGCTTAATTACAACCTTAATCAGCCAGAGAACCTGTATAATTAATATGTGTTTGGTTTTAAAGGGATAAGGTGGCAACCCTAGTCCTGCCCTTGTGCCATGCGCGCACTCTCTGACAACCATCTCTTGTGCCATGCCCACAGTCCCTGCCCATCTCTTGCACCATATATGCAGTCTATGCCCATCTCTTACACCATGCCCACAAACTCTGCCCATATCTTGTGCCATGCCCGCAGTCTCTGCCTATCTCTTGTGTCATGCCCACAGTCTCTGCTGTTATGATAAATCACAATGTGCTATATGGCAATATACATCAACGCATACCTTTTTACTCTTAATGTAAGATATATTCTGTTTTTAATGTCCTTTATGAAATGTGAATAATAAAGTTGTAAAACTTTTTTGTTCATTCATGGTTTAGAAAATTGAATTTGTTCTTGACATGACTCTTTAAAAGTCCCATGGGCACTGGCTTTATGCATAGAAATTTATCAATTTCACCCAGGTGAAGGATCAGGAGTAATGGCAGGATAGTAAAAGACCTGTGACACTGTCACGTACCAGGTGCGAGGCTGAGATGCTCAGAGGGCTCCCCTTGTGGCTTAGTGCAGTGCTTCCCTGGAAGTGGTAGAGGGAGAGCAGTGCCCAGAGAAGCATGTTTTTGAGGGGTACTGTGATGAGATGAGCTGGTTACCAAGATGTAGTGGAAGCAGGCTGAGTAGCTGTAGGGCTGGCGTGCTTGGAAAGTACCAGGTAACTTAACAAAGTAGCAAACTGGAAACAGAAAGAGGAGCCAGGCCAGGGGTCATACACGGTGAGATCCGTTCAGGTAAGCCACAGTGAGATGAATCTGTAGCAGAGTCGGTAAGCCAAGCCAAGGTCAAACACGGTGGAGCAAGCAGGAGAGAAGTCAGAAGTACAAGCCAAGGGTAAATCAGGAGATCAGATCACAGGTCAGAGCAAGCCGGGTCAATAACAAGAGTTCAATCAGGATACGCAGGAACAAATCCAGCACTACACCATTGTCAGCAGCAAGTTTAAATAGTCCAGGAGATGCCAGCATCTATCACATTGCACGCATTTGCACCATCACGTGTCTGCATACGACCGTTCACACCACCGCGCATCTGCATACGTCATCCTGAGGGATCTTCCATCCATGCCTCAATGCCCTTTATGGAAAGTGTCAGGAGCAATGTCTTATATCTCTCTTTTTTTGTCCAGCCTTAGGGCCCAACTCTGTTTATCTACTCTAAATCTATATTGGATTTCTTCTTGTCTAAAGATTTTCTGTAACAACCTTACCTGTGCTTTGGTTGTTGTTTGTTATTATGGTAAAATTGTATTATAAAAAAAGAAAATAGTTGGGAAC